>NC_053399.1:333253-1020753 GCF_905171765.1 Bufo bufo | reverse complement strand
TCACATTTTCTATCCTTATACGGATACGGAAAGCAAATGTCTGTTCCTCAGACTTCCATCTGCTTTCTGCATCTGTATGTCCGTTCTGCACAAGATAGAAAATGTAACATGTCCTATACTGGTACACAACATGCAGGCTAGGTAATAGGTCTGCAACAATAATGCAGATGGCAGATGGGCGTCATCCGTAATTTGCAGATCATAAAATACATATGGTCCTTGTCGTGTAAATAGGTTAAAAGTGTTGCCCAGACATGCAGGGGGTCAATTATTAAGACCAGTGTTTTAGACACTGATCTTTATAACATCAGCAGAACCACTTCCAGTTTAGGGGTTATTAAGATGCTCCGGCCTCTCCATAACTTCAGCGCATCCAGCGCCAGTGTAAATACATATCATCCAGACTCAATCATGCCTCCTCACACAGACCTATTGAAATGAACGGGTCAGATGTCTGGCAATAATTACTGTGAGGGGGCAGATGTATGTACCTCCTCGCAGTAGTTATGCCAGATCTGTCCATAGCTACTGTGGAGGGGGCACAATGTGGATATTACTACTGTGTGCTGGCACAAAGGGGAAACCCTTCAGATACTGTGGTGCCTATTAATGTCCTCTTAATGCTCCTACATAGTCGTATCAAAGATAGTGGCAAAAATTACTGTCATCTTCCCCTAATCCTACAGGGAGAGGAAGGGGTGATCAAACTGGGGTCCCTACTGCTGCCACACCTCATTGTATTAATCTTTACCTATGGCCTATGTTTATTTCTATATGTGTGGTTAGGGGGCCCAGGCACATTCTTTGGCTGCAGAGGGCCCCTGTGCAATGTCGGATCCTGACTGCTGCTTATCCACTGTAATCAGGGCCAGTGTCCATAACAGTTATTGCAGAGATGTTTTTAAGTGGTTACACAAATCATTTGTAAAAGAGAGTAACACCACGCTCAGCCTAGTAAACCTGACCCTTATTAACCTCTGGTTCTGATCTTGTAAAACCTGTTCACTTCAGTTTGTGCAGAAGAAAACGTGCATATTGGAACGCGCGAGAAGCTGGTCCCCTGATCCCACACATCAGAACCAAGGTAATCTTGCTATTTCAAAGGGAAATAGCAGGTAGAATAGGCTGTATGGAGTTCGCCCTGGCCGGTAGCGAAACTCCTTTTGTACCTACGCTCACGCTCACAAGGGGAGCTGGTGACGTCAACTATTGAGCTACGGGCTGCTGTAAGCACCAAGAAACCTTCCTACGCGTTTCGAGTACTACGGTACTCTTCGTCAGGGAATCAATCTAGTGCCTCCAGTGGCTTCCTTTTATTCTACCCGCTCATGATCGTAATTAGCTCCAGCTTCAGAAATTCAACAATTTAAAATATATTCAGTACTTTTAATCTAAACCAAATAACTCGATTTCTGTGTGTAAACCATTCGGGACCAGCGTATTCATTAAAAATATGTCGAAAAAAGAAACTCAATGGATTTTTAATATGAAGTCGCCTCCTCGTTAACTATCTCTATCCCAAAGAAAAAGTATCCCTCGAATTTTCCATGATGCTTTACTGTATAGTGTCTCGAAAGAGGATGCCCTTCTGATTTTTTATTATTTAGATTATATATATGCTCACTCGGGCGCACAAAGAATCGTTTTTTTAGTTGTCTAATATATAGTTTTTCACAAGGACACTTTATTGCATAAATAACTCCTTTGGTACTACGAAAGGGCTCAAATTTGCCCCAACCACCTACTTCAATAAATTCGAGGCCTTCATAGAGGTTCAAAAATTTATGAGGCGTATAGCCTTAAAGAAATATCACATAAAAAACAATAAAAATAGGGATCAAAAGGAAAAAACAGAAACTAATAATGACCCATTTAAACATACAAGCCTGAAACCCAGGTCTCGATTCGACCCAATATTCCACAGCATTAAATACTTTCATGAACCTGGTTACGAGGGACATTTTGATATTTTTATTTTATTAAAGATCAAGATATATGAGCACATTACCAAAAGTCGAAAAGGAAGCGATAATAAACATGCAAGAAAATAATCAGATAATCATTCGCCCGGCAGACAAGGGGGGAGGGATTGTAGTATTAAATAAAGAGGATTATGATATTAAATGACGGATACATTTTTTAATAATTTTGAATAATTTTTACGTTTTACTATGTTTTTAAAACTTTCTGTCAGTGAAGCGTCAAAGGAACTAAAAGAACTGGGTTATATAAAGCCAGGGATAAAGGCATTCTTCACAAACAAGAAGGCCATTTTTGGATATCTGTTGTCGATGTAAAAGCTATCTGCTTTTTTATGTATTTTGGAGTTTTGATAGAAAATAGGCCTCCTGCCAGGCCTATAGTATCAGGGGTGGAGTGGCTAACTAGTGCACTATACAAATATTTTGATCAATACTTACAACCTTGCGCACAGTCCCTACCTACCTATCACCAAGCACATACTCCAAATTTTGGAAGAAATACAGTGGAGAGAGAATTAGATAATAGGTACGCTAGACATGAAGTCACTGTACACGGTAATAGAAAATAATAACAGCCGCGAAGCTGCACAATATTTTTTGCACCAAAAAGGAGAGCTGCCCAATACGCAGATATAAAATAAATGAAATACATTCCCCAATAAATTCTTTCTATCTAAAAAAGTTTTTAAGGATGATATTTATCTTCAGACATGGGGGACCGCTATGGGGACGAGGTTCGCACCAGGGTTCGCTAATTTATATGTTGACAGGTGGGAGATAGAAAACATACACCCCAACAACGAGCTCCGGGCGGGCCTCGTCCTCTGGCGGCGCTTCATAGATGACGTCATTTTTATTTGGGAGGGGGGAGAAACAGGTTTAAAGGAGTTTTTAACTGATATTAATAAAAAATATTTTTATTTGGAGTTTACTCCTACATACAGTTTTAGGGAAATAAACCTTTTAGATCTAACTATTTATGTAAGGGGAGAAGAAATAGGCACAAAAATGTATGAAAAACCTACCGATTCTAATAGTTACATCTCCTGGACTAGCTGTCATTTACCCTGTTGGCTTGATATTATACCTAGGAGTCAGTTCTTACACATTAGGAGGAATTAGAGTATGATAAAGAAGCAGAGAAATTAAAAAATAAATTTGCATCAAAGGGATATAATATGAATAAGCTTTTGGAACAGAAAGATAAAATTAAATCTATGGAGAGGGAAAACCTTCTAAAAAACGTAACGGTGGAAAAAGTGCCACAGATACAACAGGAAGAAAGAGAAGTAGAAATAATTCCACGCATTATCATCCCATATAACGCACAAACACGAATTTTTAGGAATATCGTAAAACGTCATTCAGATATATTAAAAGAGGATAAGACAATAGGACATCTCTTTAATAAAGATCCAGCATTTGTTTATAAAAAAGTGGCAAATATTGGCAACATAATTGCACCCACGAAAAAATGTGCGGCCATAATGAACAGCAAAAAAATCAATGACAAGCATAGGTTAAAAGGATTTTTTCCTTGTAAAAAATGCATGGTATGTAAAAAATTGCAGAAAAATACCAGTAAAATGAATCAAATAACAAATGAGGATGGCACCTACGAATATAATATTCGGGACTACATAACATGCAATACCAAAGGAGTCATTTATGCAATAAAGTGTCCTTGCGAAAAGCTATATATTGGGCGCACAAAGAGACAACTAAAAAAACGATTGAGTGAGCATATATATAATATAAATAATAAAAAAAATCAGCACGACATCCTCTTTCGAGACACTATACAGTAAAGCATAATGGAAAATTCGAGGGATCCTCCTTCTTTGGGATAGAGATATTTATAATAAAATGGACATAGTTGAAGTCGCCTGCTTGTATGTTGAAAAATTAAACCATTCGGGACCAGCGTATTCATGTTAAAAATCCATTGGGTTTCAACACCGAAACCAAATAACTCGATTTCTATTAAAAGTACTGAATATATTTTAAATCGTTGCATTTCTGAAGCCGGAGCTAATTAATATCATGCGCGGGTAGAATAAAAGGAAGCCACTGGAGGCACTAGATTTCTTGGTGCTTACAGCAGCCCGTAGCTCAATAGCTCAATAGCTCACTTCGCTCACAAGGGGAGCTGGTTTAGGTACAAACGGAGTTTCGCTACCGGCCGTGGCGAACTCCATACAGCCTATTCTACCTGCTATTTGCCTCTGTGCAGAAGAAAACGTGCATATTGGAACGCCTGAGAAGGTGGTCCCCTGATCCCACACATCAGAACCAGTTTGAAATAACAAGATTACCTTGGTTTTGATCATGTAAAACCTGTCCGCCTCAGAGGTTAATAATTATATGAATTGTTGATTCCATGGAAATAATGTTATATCCTATCATTTTTTATTTTTTATATATATGAGTACCCATGCAGATGACAGGTGTCGCTCTAAGGCCTTATGCACAAGAACGTGCCGTGTTAGGGCTCATTCACACGAACATGTTGCCGTATTGCAGATCCCCCAATACATGGGCACCGTTCCGTGTGCATTCAGCATCAATGATGTGGACCGATTCACTTCTACATCTCCGGATTTGCGGACCCATTGAACGGGGCACGGAACGGAACACTAAAAGCACAGAACGGAACACTACAAAAGCACTATGGAGTGCTTTCTGGGGTTCTGTTCCGTGCCTCCGCAGTGCAAAAAGATAGTACTTGCTCTATCTTTTTAGCTGAACGGAATGATCGCGGACCCATTTAAGTGAACGGGTCCGCGATCCACATGCGGCTGGCCCACGGTCGGTGACCATGCATTGTGGACCGCAATTTGCCGTACACAGCACGGGCTTCACACGGTCATGTGAACGAGCCGTAAGGGCTTGTTCACACAAATCGAGGTCCACAATGCACGAACAAGCCTTTACGGCTCCTTCACATGACCATGTGAAGCCCGTGCTGTGTACCGCAAATTGCGGTCCTCTATGCACGGGTACCGACTGTGGCCCAGCGGCATGGGGCGCGTGGACCTATTCACTTGCTCTATCTTTTTGCGGAACGAAGGGATCTTGGACCCATGCATGTTCTATCTTTTTGCGATGCGGAGGCACGGAACCCCAGAAAGCACTCCGTAGTGCTTCCGTATTGTTCCGTTCCCTACTTCTGTTCCGCAGCTCAGGATTTTTGGACGCATTGAAGTGAATGGGTCTGCATCTGTGATTCGGAATGCCCACCAAACGGTGCCCATGTATTGCAGATCTGCAAAAGCGGTCCGCAATACAGCAACAGGCAGCACACTTTGTGTGAACGAGCCCTTACGCGGGCGTGAAATTGCGGTTTGCACACAGGCGGCATTTGTTCTATGCGAGTCTGTTGGTTTACACAAATTTCTGACAGCGCATTAGGGCTTATGTACACTGCGGCTGTCCGGCCATGGCCATATTGTCTCTCACATACAGTGTGACACAATACACGTCCACCGCAGGGGCGTAACTGCTGTGGGGCCAAGTCACTTCTAAATATTTGTAAGAGCCCCCCCCCAGCGCGCTTCGCACCTCCCTCCTCCTGTGTAAACCCCACTCCTTTGGCACAGTGTAGCGGTATAGCCTACACTGTGCCACACAATATACAGTATATGTGTATAACAAACATATTTCACATGAAAACTTACAATTATTTGGCTTGGCCCTTGGGGATCTCGGACGCCACTTCCACACTTTGGTCGGGGGCTCGGCGGAGCTGATGTTGTGCTTTATCCTAATGAGAAAGATTTCATAATAAGAATTTGGAGAAGGGGCAGAGGAATAGCAGAGCAGGGAGAGGCTGGTGCTGCCACTAGGGGGTCATACCATGGGGGAGTAATAAAGCCCACTATAATGCCCCCCCCCCCCCCCCCCCCGTAGTAATAATTCTCCTTATAATGTGACAGCTCAACTGGGGGCATTACAATGGGGTATTTTTGCACTAATGTCCCCATAGTGCCTCCATAATGTCCCAGTATAAAATACTCCTATATAGTGCCCCAGTAGATGCCCTCAGTGTCCGGCCTCTGATAGGCTGCAGGCCTAGTGTCCCCATAATGCCCCCCAATGATGTGCCAGTATCAAGTGCCAACCCTCCCCTCCCCCAGGTGCCAGTATCAGGTTCAGGTGCCAACCCCCCTCCCCCATATGCCAGTATCAAGTGCCTCCCCCTCCCCCCATGGCAGTAACAGAGGCAAAGCCAAAAAATAAAAATAAACATTTCTACTTACCTCCATGTCAGCGATGCGATGCAGCCTCTTCCTGTGTCCCGTCCTGTATTGTGTCCCGCCCAGTATGTCCATATATGGAGTCAGTGCTTGTATTTGAGAAAAGCTTCTGCTGGGATTCGAACCTACGACCTTCTGTATCAAAGGCAAAGCAATCAACCACAAGACCATAAGATTTGCCTTGCTGCTGACTTGTACACTTAGCCAGCTATAACAGTAGATCTATACACATGACAGCTGCCCCAACGCACCCAGCACTGCTAAGTGTACAAGTCAGCAGCAAGGCAAATCTTATGGTCTTGTGGTTGATTGCTTTGCCTTTGATACAGAAGGTCGTGGGTTCGAATCCCAGCAGAAGCTTTTCTCAAATACAAGCACTGACTCCATATATGGACATACTGGGCGGGACACAATACAGGACTGGACACAGGAAGAGGCTGCATCGCATCGCTGACATGGAGGTAAGTAGAAATGTTTATTATTATTTTTTTAATACCCGACTGTTACTGCCATGGGGGGAGGGGGAGGGGGGGGGGGGCACTTGATACTGGCACCTGGGGGGGGGTGGGGCGGGTTGGCACCTGATACTGGCACATGATGGGGGGGCATTATGGGGGACACTAGCAGGAAGGGGGAAGAGGAGCACTATGGGGGAATTTACTGGGGGCACTATATAGGGGTATTTTATACTGGGACATTATGGAGACACTATGGGGACATTACAAGGGGGTATTTTTGCACTGTCACATTATAAGGAGAATTATTACTACTGGGGGGGGGGACATTATGGTGGGCTTTATTACTCCCCCATGGTATGACCCCCTAGTGGCAGCACCAGCCTCTCCCTGCTCTGCTATCCCTCTGCCCCTTCTCCAAATCCTTATTATGAAATCTTTCTCATTAGGATAAAGCACAACATCAGCTCCGCCGAGCCCCCGACCAAAGTGTGGAAGTGGCGTCCGGGATCCCCAAGGGCCAAGCCAAGTAACTGTAAGTGTTCATGTGAAATATGTTTGTTATACACATATAGCAGAGCTGGCCAACCTGAGGCTCTCCAGCTGTTGCAAAACTACAACTCCCAGCATGCCCAGACAGACTACAGCTATCAGTCTACAGAATGGCATGGTGGGAATTGTAGTTTTACAACAGCTGGAGAGCCGCAGGTTGGCCAGCCCTGACATATAGCATCCACTGTGCCCCACAATATACAGTATACCGCTACACTGTGCCAAAGGAGTGGGGTTTACACAGGAGGAGGGAGGTGCGAGGTGCGAAGCGCGCTGGTGGGGGACCTTACAAATATTTGCTGTGGGGCCCAGTCACTTCTGGTTACGCCCCTGCAGCACACACCCCTGTAGTGTCCACCATCAGACAGGGGAGGGAAGAAAAGAAACCCCAGAACTAGAGTGTCAGTGTGCCCCCCAATGTGTTGGGGGCCACACTCTAGTTCTGGGGTTTCTTCCCTCCCCTGTCTGATGGTGGACACTACAGGCCACGGCGCAGGGCGTGTGCTGTAATTAGTGAGAGTCTGATGATCTGAATTCTGAAGTTAAAAAGAGCTGCCTGCAGACCTGCAAGGATAAGAAGGGCGCCCCTTGCTTCTCTTGGGCCCCAAGAGAATCCTGAGAACTTGGGGGCCCCACTCTGAGTCTGCAGGCAGCTCTTTTTAACTTGAGATTATCTCAGACATCATAAATTCTCAATAATCTAAATTCTTACTTCCTTAAATTCAAGTGAATCACATCACTTACTTTTACAGTCACTGTCACTGTAGTCCCACAGACAGCAGGCACAGACTGGAGTGGCACGGGCACAGCAGGACTGTCACTGGACTGGAGTCTGGACTCTGAGGACTGGTCTGGACTGGAGTGAGTAGGACTAGTGACAGTGGTCTCCAGTCAGAGTGAGAGAGAGGAACCTTACCTCACAGAACCCGAGGCTGAGCTGCGCCTGCTCTGCTCAGCCTCAGACTGGTTTTGGGCAGTCAGATTCGCGCTATCGCTATCTGAGTCTGACTGGCGCCAGTGCGGCCGCACTCCCTCTCCCTCCCTAGTCCCTCCACAACAGGTTACCCTCCGCGGCCCAGCCCCGCCCCCTCCATGGCCTGAGTCCGCCTCCTCCTCCCTCTAGTTACCAGGAGGAAATCTTTCCTGCGCTGCAGCTCTGGTGCCTGGCTCCGCCTCCATCCCTCAGATACGCCCCCCCATTCCGGCCCCCTCCACCGCCTACCTCTTCTTCTGCTCGTACGGCAGTGCGCCCCCGAGCCCGTCTGCTTCAGCCTCCAGTCCTGACCTGACTACTAGAGATGGGAAGTTCGGATCTTTTTCATGAATCGGATCTTTGGTTCACTTCCTGAGCCGGCTCTCAAGTGAACCAAAGGTCAAGAGGGACTCGCTCCTGGCAAACACAGCTCTGCTGCAGTGAATGCAGTGGAGCAGACTGATGTAATTACACTGTATAGTTATTGCAGGGATTTAGATAATTGTCTGAGAGTTTATTAGTTAAAAGAATCCTGTCATCGAGTCCCTGCCAGGCTTCCTACTCTGTGTATAGGGTGCTTGCAGCAATGTAGCACACAGCTCTGCTACATGCAATACTATACAACCACTCCCCACCCACGGACTTGTCAGGAGACAGGGAGCCGCAGAGCAGGAAGCCTAGCAGGACAGAGAATCGTCTGAGTCTATTAGTTAAAAGAATCAAATGAGTCACAGACTGAGTCCCTGACTCTTCCGGATCAGTTCAAATGAACGATTCGTTCATGATCCGGACATCACTACTGACTACTCCTCCTTGCCTTCCCCCCAGCCAGGCCCGAGCCACGGACCGCCCGCGCCCCGCACACTACACTGGGCGGGCGGTCGGGCCTGGCTGCCTGTGTGTTTTTACTGTGTGTTAATATTTTATTTTTTTTTTAAATGAATGCGGTCCGGACGGGCCCCCAGTGGCGTAGGGCCCCATAGCCACTGCTATGGTTGCTGTGGCGATCCCTACGCCACTGGGAGACAGTAAGATTAGATCACATTAGCGAGGGGGCCTGGTCAGCCGCTGCTGTGAAGGGCCCTGAACATTAAGACATCGATATTTAACTAACTTGAAAATAAACGGTCACACACACTGCCGGGGCGCCGGGCCCCCTTGGCAGCCTGGGCCCTGAAGCAGCTGCTTCCCCGGTAGTTACGCCACTGGTCCACCGGCACTGTGTACCACGGATCACGTTCCAATTCACTTAAATGTGTCCGCAATCCTGGAGATGCGGTGCAGAAGTACGCAGCGGAACCCCACAGAAGCACTACGGAATGCTTTAGTGGTGTTTCTGGCCGTGCCTCCGCACCGCATAAAATACTGTGCATGCAATACTCTTTTGTGGAACGGAGGCATCACGGACCCAGTCAAGTTGAATGCTTCCACATGCATCTATAAGGCTACTTTCACACTTGCGGCAGGACGGATCTGACATGCTGTTCACCATGTCGGATCCGTCCTGCGGCTATTTCGCCGTGCCCCCGGGCGGCTGCTCCGTCCCCATTGGGTATAATGGGGACGGGGGTGGAGCTCCGGCGCAGCACGGCGGTGCACGGCCAAAGCCGCCGGACTAAAATTACTGCATGTCAGGTTTTTTAGTCCGGCGGCTTTCGCCGTGCACCGCCGTGCTGCGCCAGGAGCTCCGCCCCCGTCCCCATTATAGTCAATGAGGACGGAGCGGCGGCACGGCGAAATAGCCGCAGGACGGATCCGACATGGTGAACAGCATGTCGGATCCGTCCTGCCGCAAGTGTGAAAGTAGCCTAAACATACCAGATAGCGTCACACTGTAAGGGACCAGCTCCTACATATAGTGTGATGATTTCAGGTATAAGGGGCATGCGCCCACATGTATCCATACACTATACCCGACAGCATCACACTATAGATGGGAGCGTGCCCCTTATAAATATATCAACATATTTCAAGGTAATTCTGACCTGGCAATCCGATGTATAACCCACAGGAAAGTGAAATCCACACACTGCAACTGTTTAACTCCAAAAGTAGAATGAGCAAAAAAGATTCAGTCCAACACAAGTACAGGGCTAAAAATGTTTATTCTCAACTAGACAAAGGCAGCCTCATTACATAAATAGGATTATCCTTTTATTTCAAGTCAACAAAATAAAAAAGCAGACTGATCCCACTAATGTGATTACCTTTTCTTTCAACTGAACCTTTGTTTTGTGATTTTTTTTTTAACACAATCAACATCCCATTGTCTAAATGCAATTAGCATGGCCATGTAATCCTGTGGAGAAAGCAATTCCTCCTTTCTTGTAATAAATCATATATAACTGAAAAACCAATAAAAGGTTTGAGTTACAACAAGTAAGAGTTTCAACAATAATTGTATATTGTATAGAAAGAAAGTACTCATGCAATTTCAGCTTTTATATCGGCGGTTATATTTATGACATGAGTTTATTGGTAGTGTAGATTTTATTGACATTGTGGAATAATAACAATATTACATAGAGTAACATCATTTTTTAGGCATGTCATGCTTACAGAGTCGATCACAATGATTATCTATGTGTTTGTCGTATGTGATTCGTATCTTTTGGATTGCCAATAATGTAAGGATTGAAATTGTCATTACATTATTTACTGTTAAATTAGCGTTATAATGTAATAACAAATAAAGTAATAACACAAAGTAGTAACAAGTAAACGTGCAGGTTTTTCTCTCAGATATTCAAAGTTGAGATCGGTAAAAAGTGCAATCCATCCAACTGTTCCAGTCCTGATCCAAAGTTTTTAAAGCGAACCTGCCACCATGATTTTGCGCACAGAGCTGGGGACCTGGGTACTGCGGATGTGCTAGTGGCCATCTAGCAGCCCAGGTCCCATACCTCTCTGCGCTTTTATTGTGTTAAAAAAACGTTTTGAGTGATATGCAAATTAGCTGATATGAGTCCTGTAGCCGGAGATGAGTCAAGCGTCAAGGAGCCCAGCACCGCCCCGCGTGTTCCGAATCTCCTCCTTGCCGGCTGACGTCACAGAGCTGGAGCGCCGAAATCTCGCGATGCGCGAGCTAGCGCATGCGTAGTTTGTTCCCTGTGCTGATGCCAGCACAGGGAATGAACATGATGCCGACACTGCGCATGCGCTAGCTCGCGCATCGCGAGATTTCGGCGCTCCAGCTTTGTGACGTCAGCCGGCAAGGAGGAGATTCAGAGGACGCGGGGCAGTGCTGGGCTCCTTGACGCTTGACTTATCTCCGGCTACAGGACTCATATCAGCTAATTTGCATATCACTCAAAACGTTTTTTTAACACAATAAAAGCGCACAGAGCTATGGGGACTGGGTATTGCGGATGTGCTAGTGGCCATCTAGCAGCCCATGTCCCCAGCTCTATGCGCAAAATCATGGTGACAGGTTCCCTTTAAGACCACTTAAAAAAATGGCAAAAAATCCTATTTAGCATGGCTGGATCTTAACAAGGTTCCAAGTACAGCTTCAACCTGCAACAAGAAGAAATGAGAGGGAGACTAAACATTTTTTGAGCATTCAATTAATTGAAAATAAGGATTAAACTGAAACAAGCTGTTTTTCAGCTGCTCAAAATTTTAGGACCACATGCCTTTGAATGTCCCATGTTTTTTTGCCTTTGCCATCACAACGTGTGACTACCTGACAGAAAATGACAATGAATCCACATCTTTTAAAAGGCAAAATCTGTGCAAAGTGGAAGAAAGTTTTATTCTCTGATGAGAAACAATGTAACCTTGATGGTCCTGATGGTTTCCAGCGTTACTGGCATGACAAGCAGATCCCACCTGAGATGTTTTCTACGCGCCACAGTGCAGGGGGCGCCATAATGGTCTGGGGGGCTTCTTCCTTCAGTGGAACAATGGAGCTTCAGGAAGTGCAGGGGCGTCAAACGGCCGCTGGCTATGTCCAGATGTTACAGAGAGCATTCCTCATGGCTGAGGGCCCTCGTCTGTGGGGTAACGACTGGGTTTGTCAACAGGACAACGCTACAGTACACAATGCCCGCAGGACAAGGGACTTCTTCCAGGAGAATAACATCACTCTTTTGGCCCATCCTGCGTGTTCCCCTGATCTAAATCTAATTGAGGACCTTTGGGGATGGATGGCAAGGGAAGTTTTCAAAAATGGACAACAGTTCCAGACAGTAGATGGCCTTCGTGCGGCCGTCTTCACCACTTGGAGAAATGTTCCCACTCACCTCATGGAAACGCTTGCATCAAGCATGCCGAAACAATAACGGCGGAGCTACTCATTACCGAGCTCATGTTTGGAGGTTGGATTTCTGTTTTGGAGGGGGTTTAGTTTTTTTTTGGAGGTCTGGTCCTAAACTTTTGATCAGCAGAAAAACAGAACATTTTTTGAGCATTCAATTTAATGAAAACAACAAATAAACTAAAACATGTTCTGTCTCCCTCCCATTTCTTCTTGTTGCATGTTGAAGCTCCACTTGGAACCTTGTGAAGATCCAGCCATGATACATAGGATTGTTTGCCATTTTTCAAGTGGTCTTAAACTTTTGATCAGGACTGTATTGGAAGGAAGGAATTTTATTATGGACGCAGGCAATTACTCTCTCGAATGAACTAGTGATATTGACTGGAAATCTAGAGATACCCCTCATATACAAGAAGTCTGGTGAACAGTTTGGTAGCCATTACTATATGTGCTATTATGGATCTATGCTCAGCTGGAAAATCATTTAGGCCAATTAGGAGTAGTGCTAGTTGTGGGGGTATATTTATTTGGTACCCCAGAATAGAGTTTAACATTGTCCTTGTAGCGGACCAGAGAGTTTTAATTGCATCGCATTGCCATAGAGTGTGTAGCAATGTACCTTTCCTTCCACAATGTCTCCAGCACCTATCTGAAGTGTTTGGAAATATCTAAGATGGTACTACACACCTAGTAAGTTTTAATCAAAGCTTCTCTGTGGGTGGCACTGCAAAAATATTTATAGATATTAGAAATTGAATTACCTGAATGGCCTAATTTATTTTCTATCTGTAGGTCTTCCCTCCACTTCTCCATAGATGTATTTATTGACATATTTTGTGTTTCTGCTAACTCATTATAGAATATCGAAATCCCTCTAGCTTTCCTAAATAACTTGGAAGTCCAGGTCATGTTTTGTATGTTTTTCCTATCAGATATTTTATGTTTGACTGTGAACTCCCTTAACATTCAAAAATTTGTGAAAATACTCTTTTCCTAATTTAAATTTAGTTCTAAGCTCTGTAAATGAAGTGAATATCCCATCTCCAAAAAAATCCTGAAGGTTGGTGATACCAATGTCCTTCCATCCCATCAAGGAGATATTAGGAATGTGGTCTTGTACAAATTCCAAGGGGGAATCAGATAAAGGGCAATGCATCTTTCCCTTTCTCTGTTTGGGGAACCATTTCCATGTGTCATCAGACACTTTTATTACATCTATTGGAGGAGAAATACCCCAGATATTTGCCAATAGTCTAGATCGCATAGAGATCTGTCCACATAAGTTTTTTTCGATTTGGACCCAAAGCTTGTTGGAGTTGTTAAACCAGCAATGAGACAATTGGTCCAATATCGCAGAGAAATAATAGTTTTGTATATGTGGGACTCCCAGGCCTCCTTTATTATGGTGTCTGGTGATAGTTTTAAAGGCGATTCTGTTTTTTTTTTGTCACTCCAGATAAAGGATTTCAGTTTTGCGTTTGCAGATGTAAACTAGATTTTCGGTATTTTAATTGGCAGCGATCTGAAGAGGTACAGTAGCTTCGGCTGGAGCAGCATTTTATATGCTGCTATCCTACCCAACCAAGATATCATGGTTTTTGAGAGTTCAGCTGTGTCTTTCGCAATTTCAGTGGCTAGTTTAGGGAAGTTCGACTCAAAAAGTTTAGAAGGGTACGTCACCTGAATGCCCAGATATGAAATTTCTGATTAGGCCTGAATCCAACTCTCTTAAGGCTACTTTCACACTTGCGGCAGTGTGATCCGGCGGGCAGTTCTGTTGTCGGAACTGCCCGCCGGATCCAACGATCTGCCGCTGACTGAAAGCATTTGTGAGACGGATCCAGGTGCAGATCCGTCTCACAAATGCATTGCAAGGACGGATTCATCTCTGCGCTTGTCATGCGGACCGACGGATCCGTCTTGTATATTTTTACCGATCTGCGCATGCCGGAACGACGGATCCGGCATTCGGGTATTCTGAATGCCGGATCCGGCGGTAATTCATTCCTATGGGGAAAAATGCCGGATCCGGCGTTCAGGCAAGTCTTCATTTTTTTTCGCTGGCATGCTGCGGTTTTCTCTTTTGCCTGATCAGTCAAAACGACTGAACTGAAGACATCCTGATGCAAACTGAACGGATCGCTCTCCATTCAGAATGCATGGGGATAAAACTGATCAGTTCTTTTCCGGTATAGAGCCCCTGTGACGGAACTCAGCGCCGGAAAAGAACAACGCAAGTGTGAAAGTAGACGAAGGGAGCTCCAATCAGACCACAACTTGGATTGGCAACAAAGATAAAGCTTGTGATTTATCCTGATTGAAAGCTAGAGACGCCACTGTATCCTACTATAAAATCTAATTTTGGGGGGGCACGCTGGGGGCCGGGGCAAAAGTAGGGGGGGCAGCTATAACAACGATACATTTACACAAGTACGCTTAGAAATGCTGCGATACTTTACCCATAACCGTGTCATCTACAGATCCCCCTCCCTATAACAGTGTAATGACTCATGACATCCACAGACCCCCGATCCCCCTCCCCACCACTCACATTTGAACATGATTACTACTTTACCGTTTAGAGAAAACACAGTAATCATCCAGGCTGCACTGACATTAACTTTAAAGGGGTTCTGCACTTTCATTTAACTGATGATCTAGACTCTGGATAGATCATCAGCTTCTGATCGGTGGGGGTCCGACACCCGATACCCCTGCCGATGAGCTGTTTGAGAAGGCACCAGCCTGTTCACTTGAATGGAGCTTAGCCCCGCCCACGCTAGTTGATACTAGTCGTAACTCGTGACATCACTGGGCCGGCGGTAAACAGTGAGAAGGCTGCGGCGATACTGGAGTGTCGGTGCCTTCTCAAGCAGCTGATCAGCGGGGGTCCCGGGTGTCTGACCCCCACCGATCAGAAGCTGATGATCTATCCAGAGTATAGATCATCAGTTAAATTAAAGTGCAGAACCCCTTTAACTTTTAAAACAGAAAGATTCAGGGGCAGCCGCCAGCCAGCTCTCCTCTCACTCAGTCAGAGTCAGATCTAATCTCTCTAGTTAGAATAGAAAGAGTCCACTCAGTCCCTAGTCACTACTTGTAAGGGGGGTGTGGGCCGCAACGGGTGATACCAGTGATGGGGGTGACACCAGCAGGGCCGGCATTTACGAATCATAGTCATTTGTATTGCCGACCTCAGGAGAGATGTGTCTGGGATTCAAACCCACGACCTCTTCCCATGTCCTATGTCCATATATGGAGTCAGTGCTGTGTTTCAGAAAAGTTTCAACTGGGATTCGAACCCACGACCTTCTGTATCAGAGGCAAAGCACCTAACCACACAGCCATAAGAGATACATTGACACTGATAGAAAAAATACGAGACTTCAAGTGTACATCTATACACATGACTACTGCCCTAACGCACCCAGCACTGCTATATCTCTATATATGATGTCATGTGTATAGATGCAGCTATGTGTATAAATGTAGCAGTGCTGAGTGTTTAAAGGAAAGCAGTCATTAGCCAGCTATAACAGTAGAAGTCTCATATTTTTTCAATCAGTGTCAATGCATCTCTTATGGTCTTGTGGTTAAGTGCTTTGCCTCTGATACAGAAGGTCGGGGGTTTGAATCCCAGCAGAAACGTTTCGGAAATACAAAAACTAACTCCATATATGGACATGCAGGGCATCGCTGACATGGAGGTAAGTAGAAGTGTTTATTATTTTATTTTAATACCCGACTATTACTGCCATGGGGGGAGCGGGAGGCACTTGATACCGGCACATTTTTTTTTTTTGGGGGGGGGGGGGGCAGATGGCACTATGATACTGGGACATTGGGGGGGCATCTATGGGGAACTATATATGGGGCATTTTATACTGGTACATTATGGGGGGCACTAGCAGGAAGGGGGAAGAGGAGCACTATGGGGGGAATATACTGGGACATTATGGAGGCACTATGGGGACATTAGCTCAACTGGGGGCATTACAATGGGGTATTTTTGTACTGTCACATTATAAGGAGAATTATTACTACTGGGGGGGGGGGGAGGCATTATGGTGGGCTTTATTACTCCCCCATGGTATGACCCCCTAGTACCAGCACCAGCCTCTCCCTTCTCTGCTATTCCTCTGCCCCTTCTCCAAATTCTTATTATGAAATCTTTCTCATTAGGATAAAGCACAACATCAGCTCCGCCGAGCCCCCGACCAAAGTGTGGAAGTGGCGTCCGAGATCCCCAAGGGCCGAGCCAAGTAACTGTAAGTTTTCATGTGAAATATGTTTGTTATACACATATAGCCTACCCGGTGCTTATAGAACAGACTACACAGTGTAGTGGTATACTGTAGATTGTGGGGCACAATTGTTTTGTGGCGGCGGACAGAAAATAATCTGGAAGTGCCCCTCCCGACACCAGGCTCTGACTGCTGGGGGGGGGGGGGGGTCTGCTGAGCTAACGGATGCCCCCTATGGCAGTAGCACCACCATAGCCCCCATATATGGCTAAAAAATGGGGTGACACCATTTTGTACGGCACCGGGTGACACCAGCCCTAGCAACGCCACTGCCTATGGGCACGTCTCTGGGATATTGCATGCCGTTTTTGAACAGAAACTAGTATTTCTGGCCAGCCCTTGTTCACACTAAGCGTTGTCACTACCTCAGGGATATGGCTGTGTACAGAAGGAAGCATTCAGCCATACACTGTAGTGTAACCATAGGATTCTGTAGTGCAGACCTGTGCCAAAGATGTGTGTTTGCCCACTGGCATTGTGTTACATGGACACCTGGAGCCCACTACCCTCAGTCTGTATGCTTATGCTTCAGATGCATGGCCCAGAGGTTTGGTGAATTTAAAGGGGTATTACAGTAATAAATTGTCCCGGATATGGGTCCTGGGGCAAGAGTTCAGCTTGGGCCCCCCTTCCCTCATTGCTTTATGGCCATGGGCAGGGAAGCACATTGCCTTCCTGCTGCAAAAATTTAAACCGCACCCCCCACCATGCCAAATTCTTGACCTAACACCTTCCCTCCAGCCAGGTGTAACTTGACCAGCATGCACTTTCTATAAAACAGGTGTCTTCTCATGTGGTACAAGGGTCTTTGGGGCCCCTCAGGCTCCTGGGCCCGGTAGCGACTGCTACCTCTGCCCCCCCTATAGCTACGCCCCTGCTGGTGACTTATGTACCCTGCAGCTAAATTCAAATGCCCCACCCCATTCTGGTGATCAGTGACCACACCATTCCCTGCAGTTATCGCCTTTCCAATGAATAGGTTATAATTGATCACTGGAATACCCCTTTAAGCCCCTTACACACCATGTTTTATGATGTGTGTGAGTATAGGAAAGTGTTCTTTTTTACTTATTTTTTGAACATTTTTTAGAAAAAATTGTTGTCAAGTCCATCTTCCCATAAAAGAAGTTAGTTATTGATACGGAATAAAATCCAGACATCAATTACATGTACAGTGTGTACAGTCTACGCGTTTCCGACCCCAAACATTTGGATCCTGCTTCATGTCATGAGGAAGGACCCAAATGTTTGGGGTCCGAAACGCGTAGACTGTACATGTCATAGATGTCAGGATTTTATTCGGCATCAATAAAGAACTTCTTTTATGGGAAGCTGGACTTAACAACAATTTTTCTGAAACTTTGGCATGACCGTGTCCAGGTCTTTTGTCCGTGCTACTCGAGAGGCTTCACAGGTGCAGTTTTTACATCTATTCACAAATCTTTCAGAAAAATGAATTAAATGGAAATTAAGATGCAAGTGTAACCTGTGTTAAATTTTGGCCATTCCTCTAGACCGCCCCCCCCCCCCCCCCCCCCTCCACTAACACGTTGCTCAGATCAGTGAGACCTAGAGGCAGTTTTTCCATATTTGAGAACAGGCAAATTACTACCGCATAGTGTGACTGAATATTACAGCCATACTAAGGCCTAAGGCCTCATGCCCACAACCGTATTCTGTATCCTTACTTACCTCTTTCTTCCCTATCTTCCTTGAGCCATAACTTTATTATTTTTCCATTCACTTAGCTGCATGAGGGCTTATTTTTTACAGAACAAGTTGTACTTTAATATGAAATACAATATAGTGGGAAGCGGGCAAAAAATTCCAAATGGGGTGGAATTGGCAAATGGGGGTGTGGTGGGGGAGGAGGTGGGAGGGGCCAGGAGTGGGTAGTGGGTGGAGTTTGGGTCCCATAGCAAGAATCTGAATTGGGCCCCCTATGATTTCTATGTATTTCCCTGGTCACCGGGCTCCCTGAGCAGCGGAAGAGGAGGCTTTGCTCGCCTGCCACGGACCCGGTACATCACTGAAGACAAGAAAACACTCACTACCGGCCAAGAATTGAAAGGTGGAAAACGGAGCTTGAGCAATATGTTATAAAGGTACTACATGCATGTTTTAATGTGGATGTTAGTAGAGTACTATTCGACAAATCCCCCAATCCCGGACTTAAAGGGGTTGTCCGGGTTCACAGCTGAACCCAGACAACCCCTTTATTTTCACGCAGGGCAAATGCATTTTCAAGAGATCCGGTGATGCAGCAGGCTCTCCATGGGGACTGCTAGGCGGAGACTTCCTCCCAGCAGTGAGCCCAGTGACGCCACTGATGGGCACACCCAGGCAGGGCTTGGGACTCTTATTATAAGGGTGGATGGCAGACAATCCCCAGTCTCTACCCTCTTCTTGTGGCACCAGGTCCTGGCCCATCCAAAGCTGCCTGTACACTACAATAACCCTGAACTTCTGCTTTTCTCATAATTCCCCCCGGCTGATCAGCCCAAGGCAGGCAAGGGGCATGAATAATTCTGAACCCCCAACCTCCCCTCTGCTGACCAGTCCAGCACCTTATAGAAGATTCGTAGTCAAACGGTGTAGCGCACATGCCTTCCCCCTTCCTCCACATTCCAGACCATCTGCCCAATGCTTATTTATGGACACCCCCAGTAACACACCCAAAGGTTTACCACCCCCTGAATGTCTGTAGAATACATGTGAGATGAGGAAACGGCCCTTATTGTCTGGACACTGTATTTGTGTAAATGCACTTAAATGAACTGGACTGACATTCTGCTGTAGGGCCACAAGAGGCCACCGTTTCCTAAGCATAGTTTGGGGGGGCGGGGGGGGGGGAGGCTGCATTCCTAAATTCATGTGATGTTGAAAGCTCTCAGGGGGTGGAACTACAAAGCCTTGGGAGGAAGGCAACAGCAGCCATCTTCGGGTGAGCCTGGGAGAGGCATCCAGGGAGCAGAGCTGCAGCCAAGTCGAGCTGATCATGTCCATTACCCTGATCTTGTCCAGATGAAGGCGGATTGCTACCAGGAACGCTGATGAGAGCAAAGCACCATACTGTGCGGTACTGCACACCTGTTGGAGAAACCCTTGTCCCATGCACAGTCACCAGCTGAGGCAGAGCAGACCCAGGTCGGTAAGAATGATTGTGTACGCACCTCATCACAGTGCTGGCGCCTAGACACAGAAACCCTAACGGACAACAGGCCTGGTCTCCGTTTGCGTCAGGCCACAAGGATTGTTAACTATTCATTACATGGACTTCACAGTTAAAGTTACAGTTCACACCGGAAAGCTGATAAGCTTCACCACAAACTCAAGCCAAGCTGGCGTTTACTCTGAAGAAAACACTAAAGCATGCTCTACAAGACCAGTTATTGGAGTGGGATACTATAGAGTCGGGAATTACTGTTTGAGTGCGTGCTGCGGGCTAGCTTGCGGTGCAGCACAACAGCTTACCTGTAACAGTCTTTAGGCTGGGTTCACACGGGCGTGACGGATTTGTTCAGGGTGCGTCCCGGGTGTATTGCAGCAAACCTGCACGAGTAGGTATGCAATTGCAGTCAATCAGTTTTGACTGTGATTGCACCTGCACGATAAAAACTGAACAACGGAACGCAATGTGTTTTGCACATGCGTGTTAAAAAAATCAATGTGGTACCCAGACCCGAACTTCTTCACAGAAGTTCAGGTTTGGGTTAGGTGTTGTGTAGATTGTATTATTTCCCCTTATAATAACATGGTTAGAAGGGAAAATAATATATTCTGAATACAGAATGCTACGTCAAATAGGGTTGGAGGGGTTTAAAAAATTTTTTTTTTAGTTTTAACCCCTCCAGCCCGATTTTACTTAGCATTCTGTATTCAAAATGCTATTATTTTCCTTTATAACCATGTTATAAGGGAAAATAATAATGATCGGGTCTCCATCCCGATCGTCTCCTAGCAACCGTGCGTGAAAATCACAACGCATCCGCACTTGCTTGCGATTTTCACGCAGCCCCATTCACCCTATGGGGCCTCGGCTGCGTGTAAAACGCACAATATAGAGCATGCTGCCATTTTCACACAACACACAAGTGATGCGTGAAAATGACCGCTCATGTACACATAGAAATGAAGGGATCCGGATTCAGTGCAGATGCAATGCGTTCACCTCACGCATTGTACCCGTGCGGAAATCTCGCCCGTGTGAACCCAGCCTTAGAGTATAAAAAGTAATACGGCATGGCTGGTCTATTTGAGACCGCTCTTACCTCCAGCATCTACCGGAGGGGGCCCCGCTGTACAGCACAAGAGTCTCGGGCATTAGGGATTTGATTGAACTGAGGAATGGCCTAGACCCCCTGCAGGGAGGTTTTCCTGCAGGATCCATGCTGTCTGAATGGGGTGTGAAATTGTAAAGAAAGGGTGGCCTGCAAGAAGTTCCCTGCCATATGGCTGGGGCTTAGCAGAGGTAGTGAACTCCACAGGAGAGCCCTGCTTCAATCTTTCAGCAAATGGTGGGTGTGGGGACATGGCTGACAGTAAATATTAATCCATATTCCTCACAGCCACCAATGCAAAATGTCTCTTACAGGCTTCCGTGGTCAATTCCTTCATAGAATTCCATTATGGTCCGTGGTAACAAGAATTCCATCAGGGATTCTAAGATTCAGTGCAGGTGCTGAGTGAACTTGCGATGTACAGGTTCGTGTTATTTGACTAGGGATATCCGCCCAGGTGCAAAGAGACCTGATAAAATCAGTGGGTGCTGTCCGTGGAGAACATGGACTTCTGCGATTCCCGAAGCCGCATTAGGGTTAAAGAAAAGGTGTCTGGTTTTCACTCAGATCTGCTGGATCTTAGTTATAGGCTTGGTGTCTAGGTCTACTAACAGGAGAAATCACTACTAATATGACCTGTAGGCGGCATTGGAAAAAAACAAACCAAAAAATAAATAAAATGATATACAGTGGATATAAAAAGTCTACACACCCCTGTTTTAAAAAAAAAAAAAAAAAAAATCATTTCAGAAGATTTTTCCACCTTTAATGTGGTCTATAAACGGTACCACTGAATTTAAAAACAAACTGAAATCTTTTAGGTAGAGGGAAGAAAACAAAAAAACAACTAAAAATAATGTGGTTGCATAAGTGTGCGCACTGGGGATGTAGCTGTGTTCAGAATGAAGCAATCACATTCAGAATCCTGTTAGATCGGAGTCAGCATACACCGGCCATCATGTAAAGTTCTGCTGCTCTAGTTGGTCTTTCCTGAAGTTTTCTTAGCCACATCCCACAGCAGAAGCCACGGTCCACAGAGAGCTTCCAAAGCATCAGAGGGATCTCATTGTTGGAAATTATTTTGTACCCTTCTTCTGACGGATACCTTCTAAGGCATTAGATATATCATGGAACACAGTGAAGACCATCATCAAGTGGAGAAAATTTGACACAACAGTGACATTACCAAGAACTGGACGTCCCTCCAAAATTTATGAAAAGCCGAGAAGAAAACTGGTATGGGAGGCCACCCAGAGGCCTACAGCAACATTACAGGAGCTGCAGGAATATCTGGCAAGTCCTGGCTGTGTGGTCCATGTGACAGCCCAGACATATGAAGAATACGGGAGATGGTTATGGGGTAGAGGGGCAAGATGAAAGCCTTTTCTTACCAAGAAAAACATCCAAGTCAGGATACATTTTGCAAAAACACAGCTGAAGTCTCCCAAAAGCATGTGGGAATAGGTGATATGGTCTGATGAAACCAAGGCTGAACTTTTTGGCCATAATGCCAAAAAATATGCAGTGTTGTTTTTGGGCCAAACACATCACCAGAAGAACCCCATCCCCACAGTGAAGCCTGGTGGGGGCAGCATCATGCCAAGGGGCTGCTCTTCTTCAGCTGGAACTGGGGCCTTAGTTAAGCTGGAGGGAATTCTGAACAGCTCCAAATACCGGTCAATATTGGCCCAAAACCTTCAGGCTTCTGCTAGAAAGCTGAACATGAAGAGGAACTTCATCTTTCAGCATGACAACGACCCAAAGCAGACATCCAAATCAACCAAGGAATGGCTTCACCAGAAGATTAAAGTTTTGGAATGGCCCAGCCAGAGCCCAGACCTGAATCCAATTAAAAATCTGTGGGGCGATCTGAAGAGGGCTGTGCCCAGGATATGCCCTCGCAATCTGACAGATTTGGAGTGTTTTTGCAAAGAAAAGTGGGCAAATCTTGCCAAGTCAAAATGTGCCATGCTGATAGAGTGCTGTAATAAAATCAAAAAGATGCTTCAACAAAGTATTAGTTTAATATGGTTGCATAAGTGTGCACACCCTTATTTTAATTGAGATTTTTTCTTCCCTCTACGTAAAAGACTTCAGTTTGTTTTTCAATTGAGTTGTACAGTTTATAGGTCACCGATAGGCGTCCGGACGGCAGCGCTCTCAGCGACGCCTATTGGCGCCATCTCGTGAGACCTGAGATTTCCTGTGAACGCGCACTCACAGGAGCACGGGTTCACAGGATTGCGCAGTTCACAAGTTGAACTACAGCCTGCCGGCAGCAATCATTGGTTATTTTAAAAATCTACAGCCTGCCAGCCAATCAAATAGGTATATCAGATGCTATTTTGTAAATAGCATCTGATATACCTGCTGCCTGGTCCTCTGGTGGTCAATCCAAGCCAAAGCGACCACCAGAGGACACAGGCAGCTCAGTAAGTAGCACCAAACACTACACACACATTACACCCCCCCCTGTCACCCCATATAGACTCCCTGATCACCCCCCTGTAAGGGTCCCTTATCACCGCCAGTTAGCTACTTGTTAGGTAGTTAGCGCCCACCGCACCGCAGTCACTCATTAGTCGCTGAATAGAGTCATCGCTGTCGCTAATCAGCACTAGTACTATATAGTATCTGTAAGTGATCAAGACCGATCGCAATCAGATCTATATCAGTACATTAGGGTCACCTTAGGCTCTACAAAACGCAGTGTTCGCCCGATCAGGCCTGATCTTGTGCGCACACTTGCGTTCAGTCCGCCCCACCGCAGTGACAGGAATTAACTTTTTCTGATCACTGCAAAAACACTGTAAAATCGCTGCGGCGCTATAAAGATCACTTTTGAGCTTTCTGGATCTTCATTAGCGATTGCAGCTTTACTTCGCAAGCACTCCTTTTTACTAGGCAGGTGTGCTCTTTTTCCTGGGTAGTCTCAGAGGAATACCCCCTAAATTTAGTGAGCCCAAAATGTCAAAGGGGTATTCCGCTGAAGAGGCCTACAGGATTCTGGCCGTGATGGATGAAAGCGATTGGGACGCCTCACCCGCTGAATCCAGTGGTTCCGAATATGAACCTGTAGACAGCAGTGGCACTCTAACCGCTAGTGAAGATGACGAGGTTGAGGTCCCTGCTACGGTCAGGCGTACCCAACCCCATGTCAGTGTTCTGCATACCCTGCATGATGAGCCTCATTTGCAGCAGAGTGGTGCTAGCGCTGATCTTGTTTATGGTGCGGCATACGCCAGCAGCGCAGCCCATCCTGGACCTTCTACCAGCTCTGCCGTATTCCCTGGTGAAGTGGCGAGCACCAGAAGGGCAGTTCCAGCTGGTACGGTGGCACGTGCAGTAACTCCCCCGTCGCAGCCACCACGTTCACAGGCCCGTAGAGCCCTTAGGGTTTACCAGCACCTCTGGGAGACTAATTGGTAATTCCCTGCGTCCGCCACACCCGTATTGCCCCCCTACACCGCCCAGTCCGGAGTTTGCGTGGAGACGGCTCATTTAGGATCAGCCCTTGAGATTTTTGAGCTCTTCTTCACCGCGGATCTCTATGACTTTGTTGTGGCAGAAATCAACCGCTACACCACACAGTATATAACCGCCAATCCGGAAAGCTTCTATGCCCAGCCTTTCCGGTGGAAACCAGTCACAGTTTTCGAATTTAAAACATTTATCGGCCGTACCCTCAGCATGGGTCTAACTAAAAAAAATATGTATTGCGGTCCTATTGGTCTAAAGACCCAATACATTACATGCCCATGTTCTCTGCTGCAATGTCCAGGGCACATTTTGAGGGCATCATGCGTTTTATGCATTTTACTGACAATAAAACCTGTCATCCAAGAGGCCACCCTGCTTATGACCGGCTCCACCAGACGCTGGTAAAAGAAAGTGTCTGTATATTTAATTCAATTGGCTGCTTATAATAGTTTTGTTCTCTACAGTAAGGCTGAGAGAACGGGATCCTTCCTAAAATTCCAGGAAGAGATCATTTCGGAACTCCTGTATCCCTGATGTAGTGAGCCGGCTACATGGCAGACACTTCCCGAGTGTCTATCCTGGTACCCCAACTCGGCGTTCCTCCAAAAAAAAAAAGGGCTGGAATAAGGCATTTCACCACCTTTTTTTGTCCTGACCAGCCTGCCCTATGCATAGGGGAGTATTCCGCAAGTACCACACACAGGTACACTATTAGTGTAGGGATCACGTCACACAGGACAGGCACACAGGGGTCTTAGGGCCCTTACACTCACAGCTGCTGCAAACCTCTCCTTTCACCTGGGACGAAGTGTATAATGTACTTCGCCACATCTCTGGGCGATTTGCGCTTTGGACATTGTCCCATGGGGAAGGAGAGGTTTGTGCAATAAAAGGTAAAAAAAAAAACACAGGGAAGCAAAAAAGATAATGTTCTGTTCAAATATTATATAAAGTTAATGTTAATAAATTTATTGCGTTGCGGCCTGGTTTTTTCTTTTTTTAACCTTCCAGGTGGACCAAGCGATCGAGCTGCAGCACTGATGTGCATTCGGACAGAAGCATTGCGCTGCTGTCAGATTACACGCAAGTCGGTGTATGCGGCGCTGCAAGACGAGATTTCTCCTCTGCAGTAAAAGAGATAAGCCTCGGCAAACGTATGAGCTGAGGAGGTGGCGGTGTTCATATGCTTTGGCAAACATTTTGTATAAAAAAAAAATCCCGGCAATGATTTATTCATCCACATCGATTGATGTGAATGGAGAAATCTGGTTTGTCAGGGCATACGGGCTAAGTGGGGATGGATGTTGGGCGGAGCTCCTATGTCCTGGCAGACGCCTTTCCCCTCTTTTTTGGCAGAGATTTTTTCTTCCACATTGATCGATGCGAATGAAGAAATCTGTGCCGTTCATTTTTTTGTTTCAGCCCAGAGGCTCATTACCCGTATGCTCAATATAAGGAGAATAGCAGAAACTCCTAATGCTGGCCATACATGTAATGATTGCGGAGACCCTCAAATGCCAGGGCAGTACAAACACCCCTCAAATGACCCCATTTTGGAAAGTAGACACCCCAAAGTATTCGCTGAGGGGCATATTGAGTCCATGAAAGATTGAACTTTTTGTCACAAGTTAGCGGAAAGGGAGACTGAGAAAAAAACAAAGAAAAATCAATTTCCGCTAACTTGTACCGAAAAAATAAATAAAATTACATCTGTCTGTGGTCCCACTATTGCTCCTTTCTGGGATGCAACCAGTCTTCACAAGACAAGAAGACTGCTTGGTCCCGTGATGGCAGTGGTCTATCACAGGCCTCAGCAGTCACAGGAGCTTGAATGGTCTGTCATGGCTGCTTCCTGGTCCTGCAGGGAAACAGAACAGGCGAGTGACCGGAAAGGCGAGCGAGTTTTCTAAGCTCAGTGGCACAGGTTCCGAAACCAAGGGGTTGTCAAGAGCGTAATGACTTGCTGCGATCCCGCCTTACCTGGCACCATAATTAGCAGTTTATCTGAAGCGCTTTGTAACAGTAGAGACAAGGTCATCACCTTCCGTACACCAAGTGGTGGTGCTGGAAATTTTCTTGCACTATCCTAGGGGTTGTCAGGGTTATGGTTAGATATGAGTGTTAGTTTTGTGCATTTGGCTTTGGTTAAGGCCTGGGAGTCCAGAGTTTGGTGAGGAGGGTGAGGAAGAGTACGACACAACATATCAGTCTTAATTATTTATTAAAGCATATGCCATTTCTCAGTTATCATTAAGCGTTGCTCATACAATGCTGGTGTCAGGTCTCCAATCTGACGTCTAACAGGTCCATCAAGCATCGGCTGACAGGACAACAGAAGTAGGAGTGAAGTGTGAGCAGAGCCAGACACAATCCAGTCACCGCTCTCTTCTTCAGATCCACGCTGATGTCTCTGTGCTCAGGAGAAACCCTCTACACACTTGTGACAAAGAGGTTTGTTGATGCAGAAACATTCTTGGAGTCTCCATCGGTTCCCCGCAGATGATCAGTCGTTTCCTCCAATGTTCTGTTCAGACCGAAACCTCTCAAGATTTTCCAGAAATGCTTTCTAAATTTTGTACCAACAAAGAAATACAGGACTGGGTTGAGACAAGCGTGAACGTAAGCGACAGCCTCCATGATTATGCTCACTCTAACAAAGAATGTATTTGAATGGAAATCTTTTTTTAAGGCAAGTGCCAGGACAAGAGCATTATGAGGCAGCTGTGTGGCTATAAACACAACCACTATGGCCAATATTATCTTCATTGACTTCTTCTTCTGGACACCTCGGGCATTAACCAAAGTTCTTAGAATAAAACTGTAACAAAAGATCATGGAGGTCAAGGGTAATATAAAACCTACAGCCATCTGAATAGAAACCAGCACAAGCTCCATTATGGGAGGGTCAAAGATCTCATAGCAATGGTGGTCCTCAGAAACGCGATTGTATATGAACTGGGGAATGGCAAGGCCCAGAGCCAGCACCCAGAGGGAAGCGCACACCACACACCTCCAATTCTGCTTGGTCACTTGGTATTTATTGGCTTTGGAAACTTTAGTGATTGAAATGAATCTGTCAAAAGTTATGGAGGTGAGAGTCAGCATGGACGTATAGAGATTGACTCTGTATGTGCTCCTTATCATCTTACACAGGAAGTTGCCAAAAACCCAGCTATGTGCCGATTCATACGCCAGGAACGGGAGAGTGGTCAGAAACAGAATGTCAGCAACGGCCAAATTGACCAAAAATGTGTCCGTGAGGGTCTTTATCTTTTCATAAAACACAAATACGATTATAATGAGCACATTTCCGATAAGCCCAAGAACACAAGTTATGGAATATGCAATAGGTAGAAAGATGCCGTGGAGCATGCTGTGGTCATCGGGGTCATGGTTGTTGTTGAACTCCTCCGGGTAGTCTTCATAGGTCATCTATATATTAGTGGGAGAGAGGTACAAAAGGGTTATTACTGAGATGGTGACGGATGATGTAGGACCTGTAGTTCTGTCCTCTGTGAACCCAGCATGTCAGGTAACATAACTAGCTCGAGGTCGATGATCCAAGACTCGATAAATCCCAGCCAATAATTTTTCCTAACCCTATGGAGATTAGCTGCCCATCTACTCTACTAAAATCTTTCCACATAATGTTTAGCATGCAGAGCTAGAGTGTGTTTGTAAAAGTGGGAAGCAGCCCTGGCACAGAAATCCAAAATCAGTGTTCATACAACACCACACCAGCACCGTATCAGTCACACCCCTCATCCCCCCCAAATATACATCTATCCATATTGTACCATCAACACAAGAAGGGAAGTGGAATTACACAGTCAAGGGCCTAGCCAGGGCCCTACTCATGATGTAGGGTTATTAGTAGCTCGGCCAGACAGCAGGTTGAGCTGAGGCAGAATAAAAGTGTTAATCGCAGTCAGTGCGATTCAAAGACAAACGGGCTTCACTTCATAGAGGCTTAGAAGCATGGTGGTCCCTGTTCACATCACATGTAGAGGCACAAATCACACGTCCAAGTATTGCTGATGTCAGCCAACAGGAGAAATGGTGGTGGCCCTTACTGTACTGAAGACCTTTTGTACCTGCTCTTCCTTTCTATGGCTCAGTTTTACTTGCATGGAATAAAGACTGGTCTTATAGAAACCGTGCGGGCCACTACTCTAAAGCGGACAACATAAGAAAAATCTAATTTAAAGATTCTTCTAAGTGGAACAACAAATACTCCAAGCTATACCCTGGTGCTCCACCACATCTTAGCAGAGGCAGTGCCAATAGGTCTTCTTTCTGGAGTTGATTATTTTTTTTTACAGGCTGACTTTCAAGACTAGTGGACCGCTGGGGATGCTGAATACACTCAAATTCAGAAGGGACCACAGATGTATCATGCCGAGATGCTGCACTGGTATCTGACATGATCGTATCTTATGGTCTCCTCCCTCTGAGCAAGGCTTCTCCTGAATCCTTCAAATGGGCGCAATTCTAACTCCAGGACTGCAGCACCACCGAACACAGCCAAGGCATGACATTTCCCCCAAGAATAGCTCCACATCTTGGGACCTTTACTACTGGTGCCTCTCACTACCCTTTGTATGGCTACAGAAAAACAGGTCATATCATCTGGGATTTTCATTAGCGATATGGGACCAAAGGGCCGGCTGGAGTTACAGAAACAGTGGGTCACCAGCTTCTCTACCGTTTCTGTAACTCTTATGGCACAGCTGAATAAATACCACATGGCAGCACAAAATACCTCCCTGGCAGTGCAGAACCATGGCCAGCAGAAATGCCCACCTTCCAATACCTCCCCAAATGGAGGCAACATACTGATGGGAAGGTAGGACAATGACATCCAGCAGACTCACTGATGTGCACAACAAGAATCTGCCCAGTACAGCAGATTGCCTGTCCATGCCTGGGGGTAGCCCTTATCCCCATTACAATTTCAGGGTTAGGGTTATGGTTGATGTCTGGTGTTCCTGTGCACGTGGAGGCACCACAGGACCCTGCCAGCACGAGTTCACAGGAGGAGCAGCTCGACAGCCGTGTAGCCCCTGGAGGACCCGAAGCTGGGTTACAACACTGAACACTATGCAGGGAGGACATATTATATTGGGGGACACAGGAAGTGAAGGGAACGTATTTAGTGTCAAAGGAACCCGATTCAAGGGTCACAGATCATCAGGTCCTGACTGCAACCACAATGACATGAGCCACAGTGATGGCTAACCTCCGGCACTCCAGCTGTGGTTAAACTACGACTTCCAGCATGCTCCATTCATTTCTATGCCGTTCTGATAACAGCCAAGCAAGGGGGGCATCTTGGGAGTCGTAGTTTTACCACAGTTGGAGTGCTGGAGGTTAGCCATCACAGGCTGATAAGAGACTGAAGGGTACTGAGAGTCATGACGAAAAGAAAGTAGACCTACTACGTGGCAGACAGAGAAGTGGACAGCATGAAAACAACTCCAAGGCCTATCCTCCAGACACAAAGTGAGGCCAAAGGGCATATATTTGTATAAGCGTCTTAGTCTTACCGGGTGTATGCTTCACACGGGCAGACAGGACGAGTCCTCTAAGGATACTATTATATTGGCACTGCAATCAGATGAGTCGGATGTGGTCATGCTGGATATAATGGGGCAATAGTTCACGTTATTTTCATTGTTCACAGACGGTCATCGGGCTGCTTTTGTCCTGGACATGGCCACCATTGCCAGCAGGGGGTGCATACTTCGTGCACAGCGCTAATAATGTGGCTGTGGTCAGTCAAGGTTGTAAAAAATTGTAAGAAACAAGAATGTCACAGCCATTTCTGACTTATAGGTAAAGATGGATTATTTGTGTTTTTTATTATCAGCTGTTTTTATGGACACAATCGCCAGGCTTCACCCAATGAGAGACATCACCCGATGAGAGCCGCAGGCCCAGGCCCAGGCCCAGACCCATCACCAGGCTTCACCCAATGAGAGCCGCAGGCCCAGACCCATCACCAGGCTTCACCCGATGAGAGACATCACCGGATGAGAGCTGCAGGCCCAGACCTATTACCGGGCTTCACCCAATGAGAGCCGCAGGCCCAGACCAATGACCGGGCTTCACCCAATGAGAACTGCAGGCCCAGACCTATCACCGGGCTTCACCCAATGAGAGCCGCAGGCCCAGACCAATCACCGGGCTTCACCCAATGAGAGCTGCAGGCCCAGACCAATCACCGGGCTTCACCCAATGAGAGCCGCAGGCCCAGACCCAAATCACCAGGCTTCACACGATGAGAGCCGCAGGTACAAGACCCATCACCGGGCTTCACCCAATGAGAGCCGCCCACACAAACGCATCGCCAGGCTTCACCCAATGAAAACACAGCTTCTGGTTTACTGATCCCAGACTCCACCCCCTCAGTACTTTTTTCTACAATGTAATTGAGGCCTTTGATGCATCGAGGGCAGGGCTGGCCACAGGAAGGAGTGGAGCTTGGGTGCAATAAGAGCAACGGTGATGCCCCATTAGGCCAATTAGAAGTGGAGAAGACCTTGTTCAGATGATATGGTTTTATTAGTGACCACGTTTTACAATCGGTCTCTGCGCATAGTGGTGAACAGTAACGACCAGCACAATCAGCTCAATGCTTGACCTGTCTCCACCCAAGGGTTAGGGCTGGACAAGCACAATAAGCGCTACCACCCCTCCTCGAGCTTTACAAAACTTGGGACGGAGGCCCGATATCAGCCAATAAATAAGGTTTACACTAAGCCACACCCCTAACTCCGCCCAATGCCTATCTATAGTGATGCACGTAGAGAAATCGCCCACACCGTACCAGACTCTGCGAGAGGGATAGGACTCATCTGCCCGGTGGTGATAGAGGCACAGCACCTTTAAAAGCTCATGAAAGGCCCAGAGAATGGTCACAGGACCCCCACGGATCTGGTGGTATTAAGGTCAAAGTAGAGAATACGTGGGCGCTGTTGCTCCAATCCAGAGCGCAGAAGATAACAGGTTAACAGTATCAGCCAGGAGAGTGAATTCCCCTACATACAGATACAAGTAGTGCGAAGGAAACCCAGATAATATATTCATGTAAAATAATACACAAAAATTACCGGCCGAAGATGCAAAATATAAAATACTTTATAAAACTATTCGCTGCTCACGTTACTCTTCTAATGACCCAGTGACTATTCAGTTCAGGCTGTAATGACGAAACCTATCCACAAGAGGGCAGCAGAGTACTGAAATCTAGAAACCTAGTATGATAGTAACCATAGGATCACCACAACAGATTACTACTAAATCTAGAAAGGAAGGGGGGGGGGGGGGGTGAGTGAGCGGATCCGCTGGATGTTAGGGTTTGACGGGTTCAGCCAAACTTCGTTTCAACGTTTGGATCTTGACCACAAACCCCATTCAAGTCAATCAGGACCCGAACTTTGGGACTGGAAAAGGGCTGTAAAATAGTCATAGAAAGAGCTAGAGGGCTGCAAAAGGACGAAAAGTGGGCGTAAGAGCAGGACAGTTACCCTGCAAACAAATAGATTGGGAAATGACTTAAAATAACAGAATAGAAAAAAATAATAATAAATAACAATCGTGAACCAGGAGGCGGAGGTCAAAGTGGAGTAGGAAGTTGAGGCGGCTGTGGACGTGGCGGTGTAGGTGGAAGAGGCGAAAGACATGGAGGAGGAAGCCAACATTTTTTAAATCTTTCTTTTGTTTTGTGGAGGCCCCAAAACATTAGGAAATAGCAAAGCTAAACGCACAAACTGCGCTGGAGCACAACAACGGCAGGGTGCGGCCGGTATATCCCTCTACTCTGTCCAGGGTACGGACAAGTCCTGGTTCATTTTAATGACCGCGAGCTTGTCCATGTTGGCTGTGGACACGTGGCTGCGCCTGTCCCTGATCGTCCCTCCGCCGTGCTAAACACACGTTCGGACAATACACTTGTCGCATGGCAGGCCGGCACCTCCAAGGCGTAAAGGGCAAGCTCAGGTCATGGGCCCAATTTGGAGAGCCAGAAGTTGAATGGGGCCGACCCATCAGTCAGTACGTGTAGGCGTGTGGATACGCACCATGTTGCCTCCTGTTGAGACTTTCCATATCAGTTGGTGGTGCTGGTTGTTGTGGTGTGCTGACAAAGCTTTTCCACATGTCGGCCATGCTAACCCTGCCTTCTGAGGTGCTGGCGGTGCCCCAGCTGCGTTGGCAACTTCCTCCTCCGCCATCTCTGCCTTGTGCTTCCACTGTGCCCCCGCTGTCAGGTGGGAATGCCACCAGCAGCGCGGCTACCAGCGTGCGCTTGTACTCGCGCATCTTAAGATCACGCTCCAGTGACAGAAGAACAGCATACTGTCCTTGTAACGGGGATCCAGCAGGGTGGCCACCCAGTAATCAGCACTGGTTATAATGTGGGCAACTTGGCAGTCGTTGCACAGGCATTGCAGCATGTAGTCGCTCATGGTTGCCAGGCTGCCCAGAGGCAACGACAAGCTGTCCTCAGTGGGAGGTGTATCGTTTGTGTCCTCTGTATCCCCCCAGCCACGCACCAGTGATGCCCGTGGGCTGATTTGGGTGCCACCCTGCTATGAACGCAGATCCTCCTCCTCCAGACCTGTGCCCTGGCTGGACAGTTGGGTACCTGGCTGCTGTTAGTGCAGGAACCCACCCTCGGAGCCACCTGTGGACAACTGGCCTGATAACCGTGGGAATGATCCACCAAGTTCCCCAACCCATAAAAAAAAAGTACCCTATTAGTGTGCCAACACTGTACGAGGCCCCCCCAAAGAGGACTCCGCACAGCGCGAGGCCCCCCCAAAGAGGACTCCGCACAGCGCGAGGCCCCCCCAAAGAGGACTCCGCACAGCGCGAGGCCCCCCCAAAGAGGACTCCGCACAGCGCGAGGCCCCCCCAAAGAGGACTCCGCACAGCGCGAGGCCCCCCAAAGAGGACTCCGCACAGCGCGAGGCCCCCCCCAAAGAGGACTCCACACAGCGCGAGGCCCCCCCAAAGAGGACTCCGCACAGCGCGAGGCCCCCCCACAGCGTGAGGCCCCCCCCAAAGAGGACTCCGCACAGCGCCAGGCTTCCCCCAGTGCGACAGCCATCCCAGAAGTCTGGGAGAAAAGTCAGACCTGTCCTCCTGGGTCCAGGATGGTTGGAGGCCTGTAACTGCATTCCATCATGTCGACACTCTGCACAGGGCACCAGACACATTCCTCAGTCTGCGGCCTCCATTCGTCAGAGATCCGTGGCTTCATATGAAAGGATTGTGGTTGATGTCATGTGGTTTCTCGTCACAACCAAGAAAACAGCTGCACAACCGTATTCTCCGGGCCACAGGACTGCATTACCCGCATTACAAGTCGTGTTCATCACAAATATTCCAATTGCAAAATTTTAGTCGTGAATATCGGCACTTCAAGAATTTACGAATATTTAGAAAATAGTGATATATATTATATTCGTAATTTAGAATATTAGAGATTTTTTTTTTAATCAGTACACATGATCCCTCCCTGCTTCTAGCTTGTGGGCCAATGAGAAGGCTGCAATATCTTTGACTTCGGGAGTAGTGTTGATTGCAAATTTTTGTAATGCCAATTGTTTAAATCACAAATTTTTCAATTGCGGATTTCCGCAATCATAAAAATAATGGACTGGAGATAACGAATTCTCAAATAAATTAAGAATATTCACTAAATATCATAAATTACAATACACAGCATGCAGACATGAACACACACATTATAATCAGCATACACACATGAATACACTCGGCATACATACATACATGAATACACTCGGCATACATACATGAATACACTCGGCATACATACACACATGAATACACTCAGCATACATACATACATGAATACACTCGGCATACATACATACATACATACATGAATACACTCGGCATACATACATACATACATGAATACACTCGGCATACATACATACATACATGAATACACTCGGCATACACACATGAATACACTCGGCATACATACATACATACATACATACATGAATACACTCGGCATACATACATGAATACACTCGGCATACATACATACATACATGAATACACTCGGCATACACACATGAATACACTCGGCATACATACATACATACATGAATACACTCGGCATACACACATGAATACACTCGGCATACATACATACATACATGAATACACTCGGCATACATACATGAATACACTCGGCATACATACATACATACATGAATACACTCGGCATACACACATGAATACACTCGGCATACATACATACATACATGAATACACTCGGCATACACACATGAATACACTCGGCATACATACATACATACATGAATACACTCGGCATACATACATACATACATGAATACACTCGGCATACATACATACATACATGAATACACTCGGCATACATACATACATACATGAATACACTCGGCATACATACATACATACATACATGAATACACTCGGCATACATACATGAATACACTCGGCATACATACATGAATACACTCCGTATACATACAGCGCACACACTTTATACACAACACTAAGAATCGCACAGACATCCACTGCACCGACCTCCCCTGTAAGATGGTGGATATTACTTGGGAGACACAAGCTCCGTGGTATGGAGATAAGTCATGGTGGATATTACTTGGGATATTAATGCCGAGTGGAGAACCTAGGACATCACAGGCTTCGGCAGGTTTGGCTTCATGTTTGCCGAGTCTGAGGGCAGTGCCTACTAGCATTCTTAACCCTAGCCATGGGAGGTAAATGTGCACGGACAAGGAGTTGGCACTTACCTCTACTTCAGTAGGTCGGTGCTGGGTGTAAAGTGATGAGCTTGAGCTGTGGTTTTGTTACTTCGCAGTCTGGAAGTATCTGCTTGTTACTAGCTCCTATACGTGTACACCACCTGTTGAGCAATAACTTCCTGTACGTATCTACTCACGACAAGCAAGAACGCTAACCCTATTACAGGTCTGTAGGCAACGCACACAAGGCGCCATACTGTACACAGTCCAGAAAACAAAAGCAGTGCCGTTATACTGCACATATCACCAATTCACCATACTGAACCCCTAAGCAGTGCTGGGCACAAACTATGCCTATGAGGGGCAGTGTGGCTGAAGTGGAGGAACAGGTCGCGGGGGAGATATCGCCTGTGAGCCCCAGGAGAATCGGATACGTGAACCCCCCCACCACACAAAGCGGGATAAATAAAGTACCCCTAGATCAGAAAATACATTTCTATACAGTTCTCACAGTGGGAGGTGAGCAGAAAATAGTACCTGACCACAGGGGCGTAGTAGCTGAAGGCTCACGGGCCCTGGTGCAAGAGTTCAGCTTGGGCCCCCATTCTTAGTGCTTGTTGGCAGGGGAGCACATAGCCTTCCTGCTGCCCGAGGCAAACATTTAAAGGGCACCCCCTTATGCCAAATTCTTCCCCTAACCCCTTCCCTCCAGCCAGAGGTGTAAATTGACCAGCATCTTAAGTGGCACAAGGGTTTTTGGGCCCCCTAGGGCTCCTGGGCTGCTACCTCTGCACCCCCTATAGCTACGCCCCTGCCTGACCAGGGGTGCACCGCAAACGGGGCGAGGTGATTGCCTCAGGGGCAAGAGGGGGGGCAGTGGAAGGGCCATGGGCAATGAGCGCTACCAATGTGGAAATGCTCATCTCTACCTATTCAACTGCATCGCTGTACTCGGGACATCAAAGCCGTGGAATGCCGCAACGAGGCACAGGAGCGAGGTCTCTCTGGCCCACCATTTGGTCCGATAGTTCCTGTAGTCCATCATTATGGCACACCCTGAGCCAGCAATGAAGAGGCCTGCTCTGCATCACTGACCGCAGAAGGGGGCATTATAGTACTGGCACACATTCTAAGGTGGCCACTATGGGGACATTTGTTCTACAGAGGGCCCTAAAAAAGGAACACATGGGGGGGGATTATTACTACTGGGGACATTATTACCTCTGGGGGCAAAGAGAGGGACATTACTATTGGGTGCACAGTTAACAATTCTCTGCCACAGGGCACTACTATTGATGGGACTTTTGGGAGGACTGTTACGGGGGGGGGGGGGGGGGGAGGGCACAGTACCAGCTTAGCACAATTATTGTTGGAGGACACTGTGCCCAGCAAATAGTGTCCCTGAAACTTATAGTACCATAAAAACAGTTAATTTTTAGGGCGCTGTGTGCAAATTGTTGAAGGGGAACTACTGTGAGAGATGGCTCTTATTTCTCTACATTCTGTAGTACACATTTTGTCCACTGGATGGCAGCAAACCAGATGTATGAGCCAGGTGTGCATTCTTTTGTTTAAGGTAAATAGGGGAGGGGGAGGGGTGATTAGGTTGCAGTTTTCACATCTACCTATGAACTCAGTTGAAGTTGCTGAAACCACTCCTATCAGGTTAAGGAGCCAATCGTCTCTTCTTAAGGAACACCCCTTCTGTGATGTCATGTCTGCTATTTATGTGAATGTAGTTTTCAATAAACAAACAGGGGTCTTGTCCAGGGGGATGAGGAAGTGCTTTCCCATGAAACCACCTAGTGTCTCATTATGACAGCCGTATGGCACGTGCATACTTCTACTGCTAATTGATTTGGCACCACACAAAGAAGGAGATAAGCGCATGACCTGCACTGACACTACCTGTGTGGTACTAGTCTCATCAGGGGTTTCTCTGTTTCTATAGTATTGGGGGCACTATGTGTGGTACTAGTCTCATCAGGGGTTTATCTGTTTCTATAGTATTGGGGGCACTATGTGTGGTACTAGTCTCATCAGGGGTTTCTCTGTACTATAGTATTGTGGAGCACTATGTGTGGTACTAGTATTATCAGGGGGTTTATCTGTTTCTGTACTATAGTATTGTGGAGCACAGCGGGCACAGTATTGTAGTAGTGTTCAGGCCGTTCTGAGATTGTTTTTTCGTCACATATTGTACTTCATGACACTGGTAGAATGAAGTAAAAAAAAAAAATTTATAAAAAAAAAAAAAACAAATTTGCCACAAATTTGGAAAAATTAGCAAATTTCCAAGTTTCAATTTCTCTACTTCTATAATACATAACTATTTTTGGAGGTATTACTACTTTACATTCCCCATGTGTCTACTTTATGTTTGGATCATTTTTGGAATGACATTTTATATTTTGGGGTCGTTACAAGGCTTAGAAGTTTAGAAGCAAATCTTGAAATTTTTCAATAACCCACTTTTTAAGGACCAGTTCAAGTCTGAAGTCACTTTGTGAGGCTTACATAACCCCTGGCTACTTGAGAAACCTTGTCGTGGTGTCCGGGCTTAGACATGTTCTACACCGTAGGACATGTTGACTAATCTCTCAATTTTAAAATCAGTTTGAGGATTTAGTGAGACTGCAGAGTGCACGTGTTTGTTATCGTTTTGTTATATTGCTTACATAATAGAAACGACTCAAACTACACCCCTCAAGGTATTCAAAACTGATTTTACAAACTTAGTTAACCCTTTAGGTGTTCCACAAGAGTAAATGGCAAATGGAGATAAAATTTCAGAATTTAGATTTTTAGGCAAATTTTTTATTTTAATCCATTTTTTCCAGTAACAAAGCAAGGGTTAACAGCCAAACAAAACTCAATATTTATGGCCCCGATTCTGTAGTTTGCAGAAACACCCCATATGTGGACTTAAACTGCTGCACGGGCACACGGCAGGGCACAGAAGGAAGGGAACGCCATATGGTTTTATGAAGGCAGATTTTGCTGGACTGGTTTTTTTGACACCATGTCCCATTTTAAATCCCCCCTGATGCACCCCTAGAGTAGAAACTCCATAAAAGTGACCCCATTTTGGAAACTACGGGATAAGGTGGCAGTTTTGTTAGGACTGTTTTTAGGGTACAATGATTTTTGGTTGCTCTATATTACACTTTTGTGAGGCAAGGTTACCAGAAATAGAAATTCTGAAATTTCATCTCCATTTGCCATAAACTGTTGAGGAACACCTAAAGGGTTAATAAAGTTTGTCAAATCAGTTTTAAATACCTTGAGGGGTGTAGCTTCTTAGATGGAGTCACTTTTATGGAGTTTCTACTCTAGGTGTGCTTCAAATGGGACATGGTGTAAAAAAAAAAAACAGTCCAGCAAAATCTGCCTTCCAGAAACCTTACGGCGTTCCTTTCCTTCTGCGCCCTGCCGTTTGGTCATACCGCAGTTCACGACCACATATGGGGTGTTTCTGTAAACTGCAGAATCAGGGCCATAAATATTGAGTTTTGTTTGGCTGTTAACCCTTGCTTTGCTACTAGAAAAAAACAGATTAAAATGGAAAATTTGCCCAGTTTTGATTTTGTTTTTTTGACAGTGTTCATCTGAGGGGTTAGGTCATGGGGTATTTTTATAGAGCAGATTCTTACGGACGTGGCAATACCTATATTTTTTATAATCCATGTTTAAACAAAATATATATCTATTTTTAGTATCTACATAGTCTAAGAATCAGTTTATTTTTTTAGTTTTTAGCCGATTATCTTAGGTAGGGGCTAATTTTTTGCGGGATGAGAACAGTTTTATTGGCACTATTCTGGGGGGCATATGACTTTTTGATCGCTTGCCATTACACTACGGCCTCAAACCGGGAGCGTGTCATGGCCATACTGTAAAGTGGGGTCTGGTAGAGGACGTCCACACTCCAGTACAGCCTGACACTAGGTTTCTTGACTAGGCCCATGTGCGGCACGAGTCCAGCCACCGGCCTTAGCCAAAAAGGAGCCCGGGTGTTAAACAACAAACTGTTGGGCGTACAGGTTCGTTTGCTCCACCATCAGATAAAGTGGTCACTGAAAAAAATAAAAATAAAATAGTCGTATTCATTGAAGCGCACTGTGGGAATCTGGATTCCTGGTTGGCCTACAAAAACAGGAATCGCAGCCTCAAAATGCTCTGGGATACACCATGCAAGTTCACCGATAGGGGGCTCCGGTGGACTTAACTGGTGGGCAGGAAAACTAGTACAAACCCCAGACCTGCTCGTACTAGTGTGGGCCACAGGGTCCCTGGCATGGCAGTCCCCTTGCTCCGCCGCCTTGGGGGCTCATCGCTAGATGAGGAGGACGCAAATGACAAAAGGAAAGTGGGGTCATCCTCGTCCTCACTGGGGCTCTCGGAGTCGGAGGCAAGCTGGGCGTATGCCTCCTTGGCTGAGAACATCAGGGGAGTATGTGTTTGTGCGCGCGGAAATCTTTATTTTGTGTGCGTGTGTGGGGGCACAGGCGTTTGTGTACTTATCCCTAAAACTAACAGAAAAAAAAAAAAGAATAAATTCAAACTCGCTGATCAGCGGTGGGGTGTGCGATGCGCTAACAGTGGCCGGACACTAAGAGTGCCAGCCGAAGTCAGCGCAAAAAAATAAAGTGTGTGTGTGTGGGCAGCGGGGCAAGCTGCAGCACCCCTGGGGGGTATAGGGTCACACAGCTGAGTGTGCTGTGGACCCCAGACACCCGATTAGGGTGATGCAACAAATCAAACTTTTCATTTATTTTTTTCACTAAAACTTTCCCTAAATATCCCTGCCTAACCTAACCTTTCCCTAAGTACCCAAGATGGGGATGCTGGGTCTGGAGATCGATGCAGGCTTCTCTCTCCTCGCTCCCGGACACAGAAAGGAGGAGAAGGAGAGCTGCAGCAAGTTAAACCTCCCGCCCAGCCAATCAGAAGTGATCCTGAGAGGTGATGTCACCATCACCTCTCAGGATCGCAGGATGGCGATTGGTGGTGTATTATCACACCACCGATCACCATCCTGTTCCGGGTTATCGGGTCACCAGAGACCTGAATAACCCAGAAACCGCAGGTCTGCATTGACCTGCACTTTGCTGCGATAGCTGATACGGGGTTAGGGTTAATTTCAGCAGGAACCCAGTTCCGATCACCGCCCGCCGGTGATCGGAAATACAAATGATGTACCAGTATGTCATGTGTCCTCAAGTACTGGTACGTCATGTGTCCCCAACAGGTTAAATACAAGTTACATATATAAAATGAGAACATGATACATCAGATAAATACTACACCTGAGGAGGTAAATCAGCACATATATCGAAGAAAAGAAGGAGGCTGGAGAGAGATGGAGGCAAAAAGGTAAATCATCTAGCTTAATGCTGTGTAAAATCTGTGACCCCAGTTGATATACGTTTGTATATATACATAACACCCAAAGGGTATAAGGTGCAAGTGCAGTGTCCCACTACGTGACCGTGGGCACCGCAAACGTCTTTTTATTATGCTATAATGTCCTGTAATATGCCTGCATTTTGTACTTCATCTCCTGTCATATTCTCCCATGTCACAATGTGAGTCTACATGTAAGCTCCTTTACACAGGCCTAGTCAGGGTGCACTACACTTGTTTCTCCACAAGATGGAGCAGTGTCAGTATATAATACATCTCTATCTCAGACCTAGTTTAGGCAGATGACATCAGTTCAGTGCCGTCCAGTTCTCTCATGAGCCTAGTCAGAAAGCAGCAGAGATGTAGCTGCATAGGTGGAGAGAGGCCTATTCCCAGCTTGTCGGCTCCACAGTCCTGGGTTAAAGCCTGCAACTATTCGACCTAGAGGTGAGCCATCCACTCCTATAGATCGCTCCTCTGGGGTGACCAGTGTCCAAACGGCATGCAGCAGAGTATCTAAGGGATCATCACGTTTATGTAAGGCAAAGGATTAGCAAGTCCTTACCTGAGGACTTATTAGGCCCCTTTGTAGTAGGTGGAGGAGACCATACGAAGCATCCTCACCTCCAGTGTAAACTCTGAGGACAGTCAGGCCGACTGTCAGAACAACATTGGAAGAGAAGTTCAAGGATTTGGAAAAGCACCTTCAACCAAGGTTAGGATAAGACTCCATTCACACATCCGCAATTCCATTCCGCATTTTGCGGAACTGCATTGCGGACCCATACATTTCTATGGGACCGCACGACCCCGATCCGGAAGTGCGAACCTGCACAACATGTCCTATTCTTGTCCACAATAGCAATATTCTCTTAGTGCCGGCAATGTGCGGTCCGCAAAATGTGGAACGCACATTACCGCTGACTATGTTTAGCAGATCCGCAAAACACACACGGATGTGTGAATGGACCCTAAGGCCGGAGTTTTGACCAGTGTAAGACCTTCATATTATTCCAAGCCTAGTCTGAGCAGTAGCTTCTCATTTACTACAAAGAGCCTGGACTTCACTAAGGACTTGCATTCCCTTCCCCCATATGGACGGCAGATTGTGCTCAATGCCGGCCTGTACCAAGGGACTGGTTAATACTTTGGATGTACTGTTATCAGTAAAGTTCCACCCTGGATTTCACCCTTCTTGTCTTAGTCTCCAATTCCTCAATTAACACTACAGTAAATGGTTGTACCTCCATAGAAAAGGTACTGGGGTCACGATTACAAGGGACCTTGCCATAGGCACATTAATACAGACCCCCAAGGGCCCCTCGAACCACCATCTGGCCAGTGTCCCTTGTGCCGTTCTCCTCTTCACTTATGGGAGCCGCCCAGGGACGACATAACCGTGAGTAACCAGAACTGTACTTACCTCGGCCCACCTACTGCTCACACCGTGACCTCACACATAATTCCCCCGCTAGGTCTGGCATACCGCACATGTAAAGGATACAATGAAATACATCTCCATAGACGGTCACAGACAACACAGCAAAGTGCAGAACAACAAGTAAATCTCCATATCCGTAATATATGGCCGCGGCACAGTAACCAAAATCTAATCAAAGGCCAGGGCCTCGGAAGATCTGTGACAAATCTAAACCGCCACATCCCTTAAACCCACAATAGACCTAGTATAATTGCATACCCATTGTATTGGGGATAGCCACCTCAGGAGAGTCACGTACCCAGACGTGCGTTTCGGCAATGCCTTCCTCTGGGGGTGCGGCTCTCCTGCATATAATATCTTAAATCAAACGCCCATGAGTGCGGACCAAAGAAAGAGGAAGTGGATAGGGTGATGGGCATGGCCGTCCGATGGCCAGTCCGACGACCACGCGCATCACCACGCCGGACACGTGATCGCCAATCACGTGCCCGCCCACGCCACGGCAAAAGACAGGGAAGCGAGCGCAGCCGCCTGATGGCCAATCAGGCGACCACACACACCCCGCCCATTCAACACGCTAGACACGTGACGGCCCATCACGTGCCCCACGGGCAAAAAACCCCCCTATCCACTTCCTCCTTTTTTGGTCCGCAGTCATGGGTGTTTGATTAAGATATTATATGCTGGTGAGCGGGGTATTTTACAAGGAGACCCCCAGAGGAAGGCCTTGCCGAAACGTGCGTCGGGGTACGTGGCTCTCCGGAGGTGGATATCCCCAATACAATGGGTATGCAATTATACTAGGTCTATTGTGGGTTTAAGGGATGTGGCGGTTTAGAGATTTGTCACAGATCTGAGGCCCTGGCCTTTGATTAGATTTATTTTGGTTACTGTGCCACGGCCATATATTATGGATATGGAGATTTACTTATTATGCACTTTGCGGTGTTTCCTGTGACCGTCTATTTCTGGAGATTTATTTCATTGTATTCTTTACATGCACTTTATGGCCTTTGGGCGTTCTAGGTTTGTATATATACATAACTGGGGTCACAGATTTCAGGCTAGAGGATTTCCCTTTTGCCTCCATCTCTCTCCAGCCCCCGTCTGATGTATACGAGCCGATTTACCTCCTCAGGTGTAGTCCATTTATCTGATGTATCATGTTCTCATTTTATATATGTAACATTTAATAAAGGATTTTAATTTTTTTTATGATATACCCGTTTAATCTCAGTTCATTTTCGGTATTAGGTGTATCTATGTACACTGAGTGGGTTTGTGATGACTCTTCAGGGTCTTTGACATAGTACATTCATAGATATGTAACCTCTATACAAGAATCTTATTATACAGTATAGTCAACCCCTTTCTGGGGCAGGATTACCCCCTTCCTCAGGGCCATTTACAGTAGGACAGGCTACACAAGGTTTAAAAGTCCGTTTTTGGTGGGCTGAAGAGAGGGGGCGGGGCTAGGCGAATAGGTAAACATCTCTAGCCCATACAGGACATGGGTTCCATCTCTAGCCCATACAGGACATGGGTTCCATCTCTAGCCCATACAGGACATGGGTTCCATCTCTAGCCCATACAGGACATGGGTTCCATCTCTAGCCCATACAGGACATGGGTTCCATCTCTAGCCCATACAGGACATGGGTTCCATCTCTAGCCCATACAGGACATGGGTAACATCTCTAGCCCATACAGGACATGGGTTCCATCTCTAGCCCATACAGGACATGGGTTCCATCTCTAGCCCATACAGGACATGGGTTCCATCTCTAGCCCATACAGGACATGGGTTCCATCTCTAGCCCATACAGGACATGGGTTCCATCTCTAGCCCATACAGGACATGGGTTCCATCTCTAGCCCATACAGGACATGGGTTCCATATATAGATTTACATTACGCAGTATTTTAGATCGCAATGGGCAGTCCACCTGTCAGGATGCCTGTGGTTTCTTCCTCCTGAGGGTGCAGGGTGTTATTCCGCCGTCAGTGGGGAATGGTTCTGAGGATCTGTTCCCGATCGGGTGCTCATATTGCTCAGATCCCGATTCTCGAGTGGTGTGTTAGGTAGAGCGCGGGCCACTGTTACTGTGCTGCAGTAGATCTGCGCTGGGGTGCCGGTTCTTGTCCCCCAGGAGTATGTATGTATATATACACATTTCTAGGTACCTGAATCATAGGTATACTCGGGTTGTAGTTAATGGGTTTTTTGGGGGGTATTTATATATTTGTTGTTACATTTATAATATCATTTCATGTATTTGATTCCGGCCATTTGGAATGAGGGTGTTCAACTGATAGATCCAATCCACTTCTCGTTTTTGGAGGAGGTGGAATCTATTACAGGGATTAGGTGGTATGAAGTGTAGCCGGCCAGCTAGGACCTGTCATAGGTCGATAGCCTTGTATGTGTATGCAGCTAGACCTGCTAGATTCCCTGAATACTGTTCCTAGGTTTATATGTGTTAGACAAAAAGCAGTTATTTATAGAAACCTAGAATGTGTCGGCAGATAAGAACCATTTGGCCCATCTAGTCTGCCCAATATACTGAGTACTATGGATAGCCCCCGGCCCTATCTTATATGAAGGATGGCCTTATGCCTATCCCAGGCATGCTTAACCCCTTCACTGTATTTGCAGCTACCACTTCTGCAGGAAGGCTATTCCATGCATCCACTACTCTCTCAGTAATGTAATACTTCCTGATTTTAAAGACAATTATCAGAAAGATGGTATAAATAGTAGACACGTAATTAAGTTTAAGTAGAAAGAAACGTGCTTAATAAAACAATACCTTTATTAGTATAAGGGGTAACGGAGCAAAAAACTGCTCAAGTGATATCCTTCGTTTAAAGAAAGATCATTTTTCGAAAAAACTCCTACTATGAATAGGATAACGGGATAAATACTTACAGGGAGAGATAGAGGATCACATCGGCAACTTACCTGTCTCCTTCTAGTCATAGTAGGGGGGGGGGGGAATTATTTGTATAGGAAAGTAGCGTCTTTCCCTAAATATCCCTGAAGACCTAAGCCCTGTCCCCATACCTATATCCATCTTAAACCCGGATAAAGCCCTACTTAGGACATTTCATGTATCCACCATCTATGGGATATATAGGGTTAGGAAATACAACATGATATCTATATGTTTGTACTAAAGCCCAACGCGTTTCACCTGCGCCTGGCAGCAGGGCCGGCCTTTGGGGTGTGCGGCCGCACAGGGCGCCATGGCAACAGGGGCGCCCGGCACAGCTCGCAGTCGGTCTCTACAGGCTACAGCAGCCGGCCGGCCCGACTTGAGCCGAGATTGGGCGCAGGTCAGTATGTGGAGGAGAATAGTGACTGCAGGGGCTGAAGGGAGAAGGAATCATCTTTGTACTGGAGACTGTATGCTAGAGGGGTCTGAAGAGAGGGTAGAGGGGGTGATATTATTTACATGGGACTGTATGCTGGAGAGGCTGAAGGCAAGGGGGTGTGATATTTTACATAGGGCTGTATGCTGGAGGGGCTAAGGCAGGGAAGTGAGGTGTCTTATATGGGACTGTATGCTGGAGGGGCTGAGGGGGGGTCATAATTATTACTATAATACTACAGAGGGGGCCATAATAATAATAATTATAATATAAACTATGCCCTCTATATTATTATTATTATACAGAGGGCATTATAGTTATGGGCACTATGGGGGAGGGGAGGTCTGTTATCTGAGGATGATAGTAAAGTGAGAAATCCCCAAAATTTTCGGTGAAACTCTACAGAGATGAGACGCGGCTGAAAGAAGTTATCATGACAGTCCTATCTCCGAATGAAGATGCTGAGGAAAGTCTACATCACAGGAGATGTCACTGGATGTAAGAGGTGTGGGGCCTGGGGGCAGGGGACTGGGTAAGGATAAGGGTGACAGACACTGGGTATGATTAAGGGGGCAGAGGACTGGGTAAGGGTGACACTGGGTATGATTAAGGGGGCAGAGGACTGGGTAAGGGTGACACTGAATATGATTAAGGGGGCAGAGGACTGGGTAAGGGTGACACTGAATATGATTAAGGGGGCAGAGGACTGGCTCTGGGTGACACTGAATATGATTAAGGGGGCAGAGGACTGGGTAAGGGTGACACTGAATATGATTAAGGGGGCAGAGGACTGGCTCTGGGTGACACTGGGTATGATTAAGGGGGCAGAGGACTGGGTAAGGGTGACACTGGGTATGATTAAGGGGGGCAGGGGACTGGGTAAGGATAAGGGTGACAGACACTGGGTAAGGGTGACACTGAATATGATTAAGGGGGCAGAGGACTGGCTCTGGGTGACACTGGGTATGATTAAGGGGGCAGAGGACTGGGTAAGGGTGACACTGGGTATGATTAAGGGGGGCAGGGGACTGGGTAAGGATAAGGGTGACAGACACTGGGTATGATTAAGGGGGCAGAGGACTGGCTCTGGGTGACACTGGGTATGATTAAGGGGGCAGAGGACTGGGTAAGGGTGACACTGAATATGATTAAGGGGGCAGAGGACTGGGTAAGGGTGACACTGAATATGATTAAGGGGGCAGAGGACTGGCTCTGGGTGACACTGGGTATGATTAAGGGGGGCAGGGGACTGGCTCGGGGTGACACTGGGTAGGATTGTACTTGTTTGCACTTGCACTTAAATTGTCTGTAATTAAAGAAAACTGTTACAAAGATTGTTTTCCTCTGAGTGTATGTTTAGGTGAAGGGGGGGGGCGCCACGAGATTAGCTCACACAGGGCGCCTGAACACCTAAGGCCGGCCCTGCCTGGCAGTTTATCAGGGGGTGATTAACAATAAATATTTGTAAGAAATACAGATAAACCAAGAGATAAATGAAGACGATACTTAGCCCCATAAACGGCTGGTTAGATACGATAGATGATGAAGAAAAAAAAACTGTCGGTGGATAATTAACCTGTAACCAAAAAGGATGATCTAACAGACTAGTAAAACCCCCCATGATTATCTGGGTGTGTAACTTACTGGTCAGAGGAGTCCATTGCACATAAAATGGGGATATCTAGGGAGCGGACGTGACTAGTGTGCGAGCACCCGTGTCACCTGCAGCTTCCGGATGCCAAAACAGCGTACTTCCAGTATTTGGAACGCATCGCACTGACGCAATACGTCACTTCCGGTATGTGGAACGCATATCCTCGAAAGCACTAGAGAATATCAGAGGTGATTAAAAATGTATAGGGGTAAACAATTCATGTAAAAAGAGTGATCGAAGACCCATATAGAACCCGAATACATAATCCTATAATGTTCTCAAACCAAAATCACCAGCCTCAGCATTCACAGAAAGGAGAAGAGACAACGCACAGGTAGTAACAGTTACTACACATGTATTACATGAGCCCCACTGAAAATAAAGGGGAACTCATGAATGCGAGAGAATAAGATAAGGGACATGTGATACAAATGTCACCTATAGATAAAGGGCGCTTCTCGCACCTACATGGTCAGGATAGGGGAAAAATACCGTAACAGAGGAGACCCCTATATCTGAAAAAGAACCAAGTCATATAAAGCATGTAAAGGTAAGTCGTTCATTAAGGCCTCCTGACAACTGGGACCGGAAACTATAGATCCATTCGGACTCCTTTTGGAGTATCCTCCGGTCCCAGTCGCCCTAATACTTCCTGATATTACTGTTAACCCTTTGCCCCTCTAATCTAACACTATGTCCTCTTGTAGCAGTTTTTCTTCTCTCCTCTTTTCCCTTGTTGATTCCCTTTATGTATTTAGCAGTTTCTCTCATCTCCCCTCTGTCTCGTCTTTCTTCCAAGCTCTACATGTTAAGGTCCTTTAACCTTTCCTGGTAAGTTTTATCCTGCAATCCATGTACCAGTTTAGTAGCTCTTCTCTGAACTCTCTCCAAAGTATCAGTATCCTTCTGGAGATATGGTCTCCAGTACTGAGCACAATACTCCAGATGAGGTCTCACTAGTGCTCTCTAGAGCGGCATGAGTGCCTCCCTCTGTCTACTGGTAATGCCTCACCCTATACACCCCAGCATTCTGCTAGCATCTCCTGCTTCTCTATGACATGGTCTGCCTACCTTTAAGTCTTCTGAAATAATGACCCCTAAATCCCTTTCCTCAGATACTGAGGTTAGAACTGTGTCACCGATTGTATATTCTGCTCTTGGGTTTTTACGCCCCAGGTGCATTATCTTGCACTTATCCACATAAAATTTTAGTTGACAGACTTTTGACCATTCCTCTAGTTTTCCTAAATCCTTTTCCATTTGGTGTATCCCTCCAGGAACATCAACCCTGTTACAAATGTTTGTGTCATCAGCCAAAAGACACACCTTACCATCGAGGCCTTTACTGTGACATAATTTTTTGGATGTCATAACTATTATATATTGTGTTCACAGAAGCAGAAAAAGATAATATGTCTTTGAGCTTACCTTACATTACAAAATGAATCTTAGTGACAACAGAAACAGAAGTCAGTGTTAATCTGTTGTTGCTGGGCAGAAGTCTAGACCAATCACAGCCAGCCTCACACACAGCCTGTCTGGGAATTCCCCTAGCAGGAGCTGCTGGAATCATTACTCACTAGAGGAGCTGGACAGACACAGTTCCAGTCAAAGTTCAGTTTTATGGGAACAGGCCAAAATCGGTATTTGGAACAGTTATAATAATGTTCATATTAGTATAGTGATTAGAACTATACTGAACCAGTTATATATGTGTTCACTTACAGTTCCACTAAATACAATTGCAACCATACAAAACAAACTGTAAAGTTCAAATACAAATTGCAAGCAGATTCAATATTGCAATCCAAATTGCATACAACCATACCAGATCATACTCAACAAATCTGCAAATAGTCACTGATAACTGCATACTGCAAGTGAACTATTAGTTAGACCTCAGATATACCTCTCAGAGAGATCAAAAAGTGCTTAAATAACTTAATTGAGAGTATAGATACTCCAGAGAAATATATCCACAATTGTATTATCCATCTTTTTAAGAATGTTCCAAACAGTTGTTTTGGCCATTCCTAATGTTTTTGCTATCTCTCTGATGGGTTTGTTGTGTTTTTTCAGCCTAATGATGGCTTCACTGATAGTGACAGCTCTTTGGATCTCATCTTGAGAGTTGACCGCAACAGATTCCAAATGCAGATAGACTGGAAATGAACTCTGGACCTTTTATCTGCTCATTGTAATTGGGATACTGAGGGAATAACACACACCTGGCCATGGGACAGCTGAGAAGACAATTGTCCCATTACTTTTGGTCCCTTAACAAGTGGGAGGCACATATGCAAACTGCTGTAATTCCTACACTGTTTACCTGATCTGGATGTAAATACCCTCAAATTACAGCTGACAGTCTGCAGGTAAAGCAAGTCTTGTTAGTTTCATTTAACCCCTTAAGGACACAGCCCTATTTCACCTTAAGGACCCGGCAATTTTTTGCATATCTGACCAGTGTCACTTTAAGTGCTGATAACTTTAAAACGCTTTGACTTACCCAGGCCATTCTGAGATATTTTTTTCGTCACATATTGTGCTTCATGACACTGCTAAAATTTGGTCAAAAAAGTTAATTTTTTTGGAAAATAAAATACCAAATTTAACAAAAATTTGAAAAATTTGCAAATTTCAAAGTATCAGTTTCTCTACTTCTGTAATACATAGTAATACCCCCAAAAATAGTTATTACTTTACATTCCCCATATGCACTGGAATTGCGATTTAAAGCCATGACGTACCGGTACGGCATGTTTCCCCGAGTCCTTAACCCCTTAAGGACATAGGACTTTGCAGCCCCCGATGGAGAGGGAGAGAGCCCCCCTCAGCCCCGTGCTTACCCTTCCCCGTCTGCGAAGTTCTGAGCAGACGGGGAGGGTTCCCATGGCAACAGGACGCCTAAGCGTCCATGGTGCTGAACAGATCTATGCTGAAAGCATAGATCTGTTCAGTGTAAGTAAAATACAGTGTAAAATTCAGTGTAAGTAAAATACAGTACAGAACAATATATATTGTACTGTACTGTATTATACAGACATCAGACCCACTGGATCTTCAAGAACCAAGCGGGTCTGGGTCACAAAAATGTTAAAAAAAAAAGTGAAAAAAGTTAAGAAAAAAAACATTTATCACTGAATAAAAATTAAAAAAATAAAATAAACTACACATTAGGTATCGCCGCGTCCGTAACGACCTGATCTATAAAATGGTCATGTTACTTTCCCCGCACGGTGAACGCCATAAAAATAAAAAAATAAAAACTGAGAAAATTGAAATTTTGCCCACCTTACTTCCCAAAAAAGGTAATAAAAGTGATCAAAAAAGTCGCATGTACGCCAAAATAGTACCAATCAAACCGTCATCTCATCCCGCAAAAAATGAGACCCTACTCAAGATAATCGCCCAAAAACTGAAAAAACTATGGCTCTTAGACTATGGAGACACTAAAACATTTTTTTGGTTTTAAAAATGAAGTTATTGTATAAAACTTACATAAATAAAAAAAATGTATACATATTAGGTATCGCCGCGTCCGTGACAACCTGCTCTATAAAATTACCACATGATAAAACCTGTCAGATGAATGTTGTAAATAACAAAAAAAAAAACGTGCCAAAAAAGCTATTTCTTGTTACCTTGCTGCACAAAAAGCGTAATATAGAGAAACCAAAAATCATATGTACCCTAAACCAGTACCAACAAAACTGCCACCCTATCCCGTAGTTTCTAAAATGGAGTCACTTTTTTGGAGTTTCCACTCTAGGGGTGCATCAGGGGGGCTTCAAATGGGACATGGTGTCAAAAAAACCAGTCGAGCAAAATCTGCCTTCCAAAAACCGTATGGCGTTCCTTCCCTCCTGCGCCTGCCGTGTGCCCGTACAGCGGTTTACCCCCACATATGGGGTGTTTCTGTAAACTACAGAATCAGGGCCATAAATAATGAGTTTTGTTTGGCTGTTAACCCTTGCTTTGTAACTGGAAAAAAAATATTAAAATGGAAAATCTGCCAAAAATTTTAAATTTTTAAATTGTGTCTCTATTTACCATTAAATCTTGTGCAACACCTAAAGGGTTAACAACGTTTGTAAAATCAGTTTTGAATACCTTGAAGGGTGTAGTTTCTTAGATGGGGTCACTTTTATGTAGTTTCTACTCTAGGGGTGCTTCAAATGGGACATGGTGTCAAAAAAACAGTCCAGCAAAATCAGCCTTCCAAAAACCAAACGGCGCACCTTTCACTCTGCGCCCCGCTGTGTGCCAGTACAGTAGTTTACGGCCACATATGGGGTGTTTCTGTAAACAGCAGAGTCAGGGCAATAAAGATACAATCTTGTTTGGCTGTTAACCCTTGCTTTGTTAGTGGAAAAAATGGGTTAAAATGAAAAATTTGACCAAAAAATTAAATTCTCAAATTTCCTCCCCATTTGCCAATAACTCTTGTGCAACACCTAAAGGGTTAATAATGTATGCAAAATCAGTTTTGAATACCTTGAGGGGTGTAGTTTCTTAGATGGGGTCATTTTTGGGTGGTTTCTATTATGTAAGCCTCGCAAATCGACTTCAGACCTGAACTGGTCCCTAAAAATTGAGTTTTTGTAAATTTCTAAAAAATTTCAAGATTTGCTTCTAAACTTCTAAGCCTTATAACATCCCCAAAAAATAAAATATCATTCCCAAAATAATTCAAACATGAAGTAGACATATGGTGAATGTAAAGTCATCACAATTTTTTGGGGTATTACTATGTATTACAGAAGTAGAGAAACTGAAACTTAGAAATTTGCAAATTTTTCCAAATTTTTGGTAAATTAGGTATTTTTTTGGTGCAACAAAAAATAATTTTTTTGACTTCATTTTACCAGTGTCATGAAGTACAATATATGACGAAAAAACAATCTCAGAATGGCCTGGATAAGTCAAAGCGTTTTAAAGTTATTAGCACTTAAAGTGACACTGGTCAGATTTCCAAAAAATGGCCTGGTCCTTAAGGTGAAAATGAGTCCGGTCCTTAAGGGGTTAAGAGGTTAAAATCCATTGTGGTGGTGTATAGAGCCAAAAATGTTAAAATTGTGTCCATGTCCCAATATTTATGGATCTGACTGTATGAAGAAAAGTTGAAGTTAATAAAGAAGTTATTTCAAGCATTTGGTGTGCTCTTTAAACCTACTGTTTCCATAGAACGGTGCTAGAGGAATTACAGAGTAATTGACAGTCTGGTTAGACCAAAAGTCAGAGATGCCAAAATTCTTCCAATGCCACAAGGCAAAAGGCACTTCATAGTGCTGCACCTGCCACATGAAGTCTATTGGAGTGATATGTATCGGGTGTTTTTTCAGGGGCCCTCATGCAATGTCTAGATAGACTGTTTGGTGTACAGTTTCTGTATATTGTGACAACCCCAAAAATACAAAAAGAAATAAATAAAAATCGGGCAGTTATAAATGCAACACGCAACGCTGCCTCTGTAAGACCATCACACAAAAAAAACATCCTTTTCCTATATATATATATATTTTTTTTTGCCTCCTGGGGGACAAGAAACAGCACCCCAGTGCAGATCTACAGTCGTGGCCAAAAGTTTTGAGAATTACATAAATATTGGAAATTGAAAAAGTTGCTGCTTCGGTTTTTATAATAGCAATTTGCATATACTCCAGAATGTTATGGAGAGTGATCAGATGAATTGCATAGTCCTTCTTTACCATGAAAATTAACTTAATCCCCAAAAAAAATTTCCACTGCATTTCATTGCCGTCATTAAAGGACCTGCTGAGATCATTTCAGTAATCGTCTGGTTAACTCAGGTGAGAATGTTGACGAGCACAAGGCTGGAGATCATTATGTCAGGCTGATTGGGTTAAAATAGCAGACTTGACATGTTAAAAGGAGGGTGATGCTTGAAATCATTGTTCTTCCATTGTTAACCATGGTGACCTGCAAAGAAACGTGTGCAGCCATCATTGCGTTGCATAAAAATGGCTTCACAGGCAAGGATATTGTGGCTACTAAGATTGCACCTCAATCAGCAATTTATAGGATCATCAAGAACTTCAAGGAAAGAGGTTCAATCCTTGTTAAGAAGGCTTCAGGGCGTCCAAGAAAGTCCAGCAAGCGCCAGGATAGTCTCCTAAAGAGGATTCAGCTGCGGGATCGGAGTGCCACCAGTGCAGAGCTTGCGCAGGAATGGCAGCAGGCAGGTGTGAGCGCATCTGCACGCACAGTGAGGCGAAGACTTCTGGAAGATGGCCTGGTGTCAAGAAGGGCAGCAAAGAAGCCACTTCTCTCCAAAAAACACATCAGGGACAGATTGATCTTCTGCAGAAAGTCTGGTGAATGGACGGCTGAGGACTGGGGCAAAGTCATATTCTCCGATGAAGCCTCTTTCCGATTGTTTGGGGCATCTGGAAAAAGGCTTGTCCGGAGAAGAAAAGGTGAGCGCTACCATCAGTCCTGTGTCATGCCAACAGTAAAGCATCCTGAGACCATTCATGTGTGGGGTTGCTTCTCATCCAAAAACACAGCCATGAATAAAGAATGGCACCAAAACACCCTCCAACAGCAACTGCTTCCAACAATCCAACAACAGTTTGGTGAAGAACAATGCATTTTCCAGCACGATGGAGCTCCGTGCCATAAGGCAAAAGTGATAACTAAGTGGCTCGGGGACCAAAACGTTGACATTTTGGGTCCATGGCCTGGAAACTCCCCAGATCTTAATCCCATTGAGAACTTGTGGTCAATCCTCAAGAGGCGGGTGGACAAACAAAAACCCACTAATTCTGACAAACTCCAAGAAGTGATTATGAAAGAATGGGTTGCTATCAGTCAGGAATTGGCCCAGAAGGTGATTGAGAGCATGCGCAGTCGGATTGCAGAGGTCCTGAAAAAGAAGGGCCAACACTGCAAATACTGACTCTTTGTATAAATGTCATGTAATTGTCGATAAAAGCCTTTGAAACGTATGAAGTGCGTGTAATTATATTTCACTACATCACAGAAACAACTGAAACAAAGATCGAAAAGCAGTTTAGCAGCAAACTTTGTGAAAACTAATATTTGTGTCATTCTCAAAACTTTTGGCCACGACTGTACTGCAGCACAGCAACAGTGGCCGGCTTTTGGTGGGTTTTGAACTAATGGTGATCTGTGGATGACACTATTGTGGGGGCATCTGTGGATGGCACTGTTATGGGGGCATCTGTGGATGACACATATATAGCATCTTATCTTATGTGTCATCCACAGATCCCCCATAACAGTGTCCACGTGTAGTGAATGGAGGCCGGCATCTAGTTCTGTAATGGCAGCGGGGCCCAGTGCAGTCACTGTAGTATATTCATATATAACTTGTGGGTATTGTTAAAGTATTCTAATCATCTGAAATCCAGCGCTTGTAATACTTACTACTAACTTCGTAGCAGGCAGGAGTCCGGGCGCTCGCAGCGTAGCTCACTACGGCACGCGCCTGCTCCGCTCACTTCATGAATGAAGCAGGTGGCGCAGGTGCATGATGTAGTGAGCTACGCTGCGAGCGCCCGGACTCCTGCCTGCTACCAAGTTAGTAGTAAGTAGTACAAGCGCTGGATTTCAGATGATTAGAATACTTTAACAATACCCACAAGTTATATATGAATATACTACAGTGAGCGGGGCCTGGTGTAGTAGAATACAGTGACTGCACCGGGCCCCGCTGCCATTACAGAACTAGATGCCGGCCCCCAGCCCCTCCTCCCTCTCAGCAGATACTCCCGATGGTCGCAGTATTCGTCCCATAAGATGCACTGCTATTTTCCCCCCACTTTTGGGGAAAAAAACAAAAACAAATGGTAACCAATGTCCTGTATATGTATATCTATATATCTATATATCTATCTATGTACTGTAACCCACAAGCCCCGCCCCTCTTCAGCCCACCAAAAACGGGCTTTTAAACCTTGTGTAGCCTGTCATACTGTAAATAGTCCTGACGAAGGGGGTAATCCTGTATAATAAAAGATCTCTTAATACCAGATACTTCAAGCCTGAAGTTCACTCAATCAAGGTCTAGGCAGTGCCAAAGGGGTCCGCAACTACGTTTTTAAAGGTTATTTCTCTTCATCTGCCACCTGCCCTGAGCACACGCAGAGGACCGCAGCCCAAGACAAGCGCATGCTGGTCGGGACACCAAATAACCAGCAAAGCGATCTACAGTTGTTGTGACTTCGCTTACCAGATGTTGTTGCGGACTCCTAAGCTCTAACACAAAGGACGCGTTTAATGCACATGTGGCGCTCCACTCTCCCAATGTGATCTCTACATAACTAGTACTATCAGGGGACTGTTTCTGTAGTATAGTATTGGAGAGCACAGCGGGCACAGTATTGGGGGCACTATGTGTGTGGTACTAGTATTATCAGGGGGCTTATCTGTTTCTGTAGTATAGTATTGGGAGCACTATGTGGGTGGTACTAGTATTATCAGGGGGCTTATCTGTTTCTGCAGTATAGTATTGGAGAGCACAGCGGGCACAGTATTGGGAGCACTATGTGGGTGGTACTAGTATTATCAGGGGGCTTATCTGTTTCTGCAGTATAGTATTGGAGAGCACAGCGGGCACAGTATTGGGAGCACTATGTGGGTGGTACTAGTATTATCAGGGGGCTTATCTGTTTCTGCAGTATAGTATTGGAGAGCACTATGTGGGTGGTACTAGTATTATCAGGGGGCTTATCTGTTTCTGCAGTATAGTATTGGAGAGCACAGCGGGCACAGTATTGGGGGCACTATGTGTGTGGTACTAGTATTATCAGGGGAGTAGTGAAGCGTCTATATTATTCGTCAAAAAGTGACAGGTACCACGCCCCTTTTCATTGTCAACACGCCCCTTTTGTCCTCTTGACAGGTCCCCCGCCTGACAGACCTTTTTATGGGGTCAGTACGACTAATTTGTAACAGACCTTTTACATTCCACACAGATAATGCCATTAGGGTGACTCATTCTAACAGTCCTTTTATATATAAACTTAAGCACAACTAATTCCACCCAGATCATCACCAGGTTTGCACTGTGCATTAAGTCCTCTATCTATCCATCCATCCAACTGTCTCTGTTCTCTATGAATCTGTATACCCATCTATCTAAATTCTACCAATTTATCTATCTATATTTCTATCTACATATCTATGTATCAATTACCTATCGATCTATCTATACTGTCTATTTACAGACATGTCCTAATATAAAGACTATACATATATCTATGCATCTGTTATCTACGCCATATACCCCATCTATCTAAATTCTATATATCAATCTACCTATCCTATCTATATCAATTACCATCTATCTATTCATCTATCCAACTGTCCATATATCTATCCATCTATCTGTTACTTATCTATGTATCTATACATCTGTATACAGCATCTATCTAAATTCTATCAATTATCTATCTTTATCTACCTAGCTGTAGTCTATCTTTCCACCTATCTATATCTATGGGTAGAACTCTCAACGGCACTAACACTAGACTTGTTAATTTTGACAGCTTAAAAGACCTTATGTCTGATTACTCACGCAAACCCGAGACGCAAAAAACATTAGGTATAGAGCAAAACGGCATTTTCAGAAATAGAAACGTTTGGCCATAGAGACAAGACCGTGTCCTAAGGCCTCTTTCACACTTGCGTTGTTGGGATCCGGCATGCACTTCCGTTGCCGGAGGTGCCTGCCGGATCCGGAAAAACGCAAGTGTACTGAAAGCATTTGAAGACGGAACCGTCTTCCAAATGCTTTCAGTGTTACTATGGCACCCAGGACGCTATTAAAGTCCTGGTTGCCATAGTAGGAGCGGGGGAGCAGTGTACTTACCGTCCGTGCGGCTCCCGGGGCGCTCCAGAATGACGTCAGAGCGCCCCATGCGCATGGATGACGTGATCCATGCGCTTGGGGCGCCCTGACGTCACTCTGGAGCGCCCCGGGAGCCGCACGGACGGTAAGTACACTGCTCCCCCGCTCCCCGCTACACTTACCATGGCTGTCAGGACTTTAGCGTCCCGGCAGCCATGGTAACCACTCTGAAAAAGCTAAATGTCGGGTCCGGCAATGCGCCGAAACGACGTTTAGCTTAAGGCCGGATCCGGATCAATGCCTTTCAATGGGCATTAATTCCGGATCCGGCCTTGCGGCAAGTGTTCCGGATTTTTGGCCGGAGCAAAAAGCGCAGCATGCTGCGGTATTTTCTCCGGCCAACAAACGTTCCGTACCGGAACTGAAGACATCCTGATGCATCCTGAACGGATTACTCTCCATTCAGAATGCATGGGGATAATCCTGATCAGGATTCTTCCGGCATAGAGCCCCGACGACGGAACTCTATGGCGGAAGACAATAACGCAAGTGTGAAAGAGCCCTAAGATCCCATTTAAGAGCGACAGCAGCGGCACACAACTTTCCCGGGGAACGATTCTATCTTACCAATTATAAATATTGACAATTGATCCTTCAATCTAACTATCTATAGGACTTTTTCCATGATCAATTAAATACAGTATGCCCTGAAACTTAGATAAATATTTTATAATAAAATATCTATTTATATAAAATATTTAAAACTAATTTAATTTAAATTTAATAGCTATTTTATCTATCTACTATCTACCAATTTATCCTATAAAAAAATCCGATAAACCCCTATCAAGCTATTAAAAACCAAAAAAAAATCCTAATAAATTCCTATAAAAATCCTATAAATAACCTATCAAGCTATTAAAATCCTAATAAATCATAATATCCATCTATGTATCTTTCTCTCTACCAATTATCTATCTATATTTCTATCTACCTATCTATAGTATATCTTTCCATCTATCTTTCTATCTATAGGTATAACTCAACGGCACTAACACTCGACTTGATAATTTTGACAGCTTGAAAGACCTTATGTCGGTTTTCCACTCGCAAACCCGAGCCGCAGAAAACATTAGGTATAGAGCAAAACGGCATTTTCAGAAATAGGAAGCGATTGGCCATAGAGACAAGACCGTGTCCTGAGATCCTATTCAAGAGCGACAACCGCGGCACACAACTTTCCCGTGAGCAGATTCTATTTTACCCCTTAGGCCTATTTCATAGCCGCTTCTATGACAGAAATTCAACAGATCCACCGCATCTAGAGCAGATACGTCTAACATTTATAATTGATACGTCTAACATCCTAAAACTAAATGACCAGCGGCACACAACTTTTTCGGGGGTCCGATAACATCTAGCAGACATGGTCGTCTTTTGTCCCGTCACATCCGCGGTGGATGCGACAGAAACAACAGAATTCTGTAACAAAGATATGTAAAACAAATAGAAATGTCGGCCGTTTTCTCTTTTGACAGTAAATACACTGTCTCTTAGTTAAAATTACATAAACCGCTAGGACATACCGGCGATATCAGAAACTTAAAAATGTTGCTAAAATGACTTTATAAATAACTAGACATTATGCCCGTCACAATAACGGATGTTAGAATTGTCAGGCGCGCAGAGCAATCATCACACCGCGCTCCGTGGGCGGCGTGTGGGGGACGGGGTCGTTGATCGGCCGGCGCTCGGGTGTGGTAGGTGGGCTGTGCGGACGGCATGTGGGGGACGGGGTCGTTGATCGTCCGGCGCTCGGGTGTGGTAGGTGGGCTGTGCGGACGGCGGCGTTGATCGCTCGGGGGCGCTGTGTGATGATTGCTCTGCGCGCCTGACAATTCTAACATCCATTATTGTGACGGGCATAATGTCTAGTTATTTAGGCTACTTTCACACTAGCGTTCGGAGCGGATCCGTCTGATGTTTCATCAGACGGATCCGCTCCGATAATGCAGACGTTCGCATCCGTTCAGAACGGATCCGTCTGCATTAAAACTTAGAAAATTTTCTAAGTCTGAAAGTAGCCTGAGCGGATCCGTTCAGACTTTACATTGTAAGTCAATGGGGAACGGATCCGCTTGAAGATTGAGCCATATGGTGTCATCTTTAAGCGGATCCGTCCCCATTGACTTCCATTGTAAGTCTGGACGGATCCGCTCGCCTCCGCACGGCCAGGCGGACACCCGAACGCTGCAAGCAGCGTTCAGGTGTCCGCTCACTGAGCGGAGCGGAGGCTGAGCGCTGGCAGGCGGATGCATTCTCAGCGGATCCGCCTCCACTGAGAATGCATCAGGGCCGGGCGGCTCGTGAGCCCCTTCAAACGTAGCTCACGAGCGGACACCTGAACGCAGGTGTGAAAGTAGCCTTATAAAGTCATTTTAGCAACATTAAGTTTCTGATATCACCGGTATGTCCTAGCGGTTTATGTAATTTTAACTAAGAGAGTGTATTTACTGTCAAAAGAAAAAAAAAAGCCTACATTTTTTATTTTTTTTACATATCTTTGTTACAGAATTCTGTTTGTCGCATCCACCGCGGATGTGACGGGACAAAAGACGACCATGTCTGCTAGATGTTATCGGACCCCCGAAAAAGTTGTGTGCCGCTGGTCATTTTAGTTTTAGGATGTTAGACGTATCAATTATAAATGTTACGTATCTGCTCTAGATGCGGTGGATCTGTTGAATTTCTGTCATAGAAGCCTCTATGAAATAGGCCTAAGGGGTAAAATAGAATCGGCTCACGGGAAAGTTGTGTGCCGCGGGTGTCGCTCTTAAATAGGATCTCAGGACACGGTCTTGTCTCTATGGCCAATCGCTTCCCATTTCTGAAAATGCAGTTTTCCTCTATACCTAATGTTTTCTGCGGCTCGGGTTTGCGAGAGTAATCCGACATAAGGTCTTTCAAGCTGTCAAAATTATCAAGTCGAGAGTTAGTGCCGTTGAGAGTTCTACCCATAGATAGAAAGATGGAAAGATATACTATAGATAGGTAGATAGAACTATAGATAATTAGTAGAGAGAAAGATACATAGATGGATATTAGGATTTTAATAGGTTGATAGGTTATTTATAGGATTTTTATTAGGATTTATTAGGATTTTAATAGGTTGATAGGTTATTTAAAGGATTTTTTAAAGAATTTATTAGTTTTTTTTTTATTAGATTCTTAATAGCTTGATAGATGTTTTATAGGATTTTTATAGGAATTTATTAGGATTTTTATTAGGTTTTTAATAGCTTGATAGGGGTTTATAGGATTTTTATAGGTTAAATTGGTAGATAATAGATAAAAAGATATCTATTTTATCTATTTATCTACATATTTTATTAAATTTGTTTTAGAGGCTGGTAATGTGATGTGGGAACTTGTGTAATTTATGATATTACCACCGGTGTAACATGACTGCTTGAATTTATATGTAAAAGTGCACCATCTCTTTAGATTTGTGTTGTAACATTGCATCGTATTTCTGTAGGTTATTAGAATTTTTAATAGGTTTTTAATAGCTTGATAGGTGCTTTTTAGTATTTTTATAGGAATTAGGCTTTTTATTATTTCTAATAGCTGGATAGGGTTTTATAGGGATTTATTAGGATTTTTATTAGTTTTAATAGCTTGATAGGGGTTTATAGGATTTTTATAGGATAAATTGGTAGATAGTAAATAGATAAAATAGATATTATTAAATTAGTTTTAAATATTTTATATAAATAGATAAATATTTTATAATATAAGTTTCAGGGCATACTGTATTTAATTGATCATGGAAAAAGTCCGATAAGATAGATAGCTAGATTGAAGGATCAATTCGTATTGTCAATATTTATAATTGGAAAGATAGAATCGGCCACCGGGAAAATTGTGTGCCGCTGCTATTGCTCTTAAATAGCGTCTTAGGACACGGTCTTCTCTATGGCCAAACGTTTCTATTTCTGAAAATGCCGTTTTGCTCTATACCTATTGTTTTTTTGCGTCTCTGGTATGCGTGAGTAATCCGACATAAGGTCTTTTAAGCTGTCAAAATTAACAAGTCTAGTGTTAGTGCCGTTGAGAGTTATACCCATAGATATAGATAGAATTTAGATCAATGCTGTATACAGATGTATAGATACATAGATAAGTAACAGATAGATGGATAGATATATGGACAGTTGGATGGATGGATAGATAGAGGACTTAATGCACAGTGCAAACCTGGTGATGATCTGTGTGGAATTAGTTGTGCTTAAGTTTATATATAAAAGGACTGTTAGAATGAGTCACACTAATGGCATTATCTGTGTGGAATGTAAAAGGTCTGTTACAAATTAGTCGTACTGACCCCATAAAAAGGTCTGTTTATACACCGGAGGTGAAGGGGTGGGGGCGGGGGACCTGTCAAGAGGACGAAAGGGGCGTGTTGACAATGAAAAGGGGCGTGGTACCTGTCACTTTTTGACGAATAATATAGAAGCTTCACTACTCAGGGGGTTTATCTGTTTTTGTAGTATAGTATTGGGAAGCACAGTGCGCACAGTATTGGGGGCACTATGTGTGTGGTACTAGTATTATCAGGGGGCTTATCTGTTTCTATAGTATTGGGAAGCACAGCGGGCACAGTATTGGGGGTGGCAGGATGAGGTGTTGAGAAGGTGTGAGGAGAACTGAAAGGAAGGAAACTAAGATGTATCAAACTCAGACAAGACGTGGCTGAAAGAAATCATCATGGTGGTCTGGTCTGAATGGAGAAGATACACAGAGCGTCTACATCAGAGGACACAATCCTGGATGCAAGAGGTATGTGGTGCTGTATGTAATGTTTTCAGAGTATGTCACGGCGGACAGGAACTCAGATACACAACCAACCAAATACACAAGTGTCTAGGCTAGATGCTGGGGACAGGTCACCTCCTAGCACATCCCTGACTTCTCTCCCTATGCTGCTAAGCCCACATTCAGACCTTGATGGTAGGAATGAAGTGTCCACGTGCCTGGACTGCAAACACCCTAGAATCCCTGAGATGGTGAGAGGGGAGACTGGGCAGAAGACACACAAATAGCCTAGACCGCAAACACAAACAGAAATCAAACTTATCTGAGCTGGAACAGACAATCCAACCTTCCTTGAATCCAAGGCCAGACAGAAAGCTATAACACGCACGGCCCTCTGGGATTGAAGGCAATTTAAGCCAATGACACCACCCAGAGCACCTGAAGTAAGGCGGATCCAGCAGGATTCCAAAACAAACAAAAGGTTAGACATGTGCTGCCAATCTGACAGACCACCGCACACAGTCCGAGCCGGGCATGACAGTATGCCTTTAAAAGTCGGGCTGGAGGGAAGAGGGTTAGGTGTAGAAATTGGCATGGGGGGGGGGGGGGGGGGCAACATTTCAGTTTTCGCCTCAGGCAGAAGACTAGGTGCAACACTGTGGCAAACGCACAGAATAAATGATGAAATAGAAGAATGTAATACAGGTCTCAGAACCTGATGAAGAAAGGGGCCTCCCATGGCAGTTATCTGCTGGGTCTGTTCACACCTGTCCTGCAGGCTCTCATAGGGCCTCCCTCAAAAAACCATGCCAAGCCCTGATGCAAGATGCTTTTATGCAAAAATAGTGGACATCTGAATGGACCCGTTGTGGTCAGCTGGTGTCCATTATGCCACTTCCATCATCTTCCCGCTTCTTCTCCAGTAATGGCACAGAAATAACTAGCAGTGACGCCAATGCTGCCTTGTGTTTCAGTGATGGCAGGGTTAGGGTTATAGACAGATCATATCTTTAGTCGTATATTCCAATGGAGCTCAGTAAATGGTAACTGTATACATTCCTCTGCATTCAGCTCCCCTAGTGGTGACTGCAGGCATACAGCTTTGCAATAGGTGGGAAGCAGATTTATGCTAGTCAGGATCAGCGCCATATTTATGAAGCACCTGTTCCAAGATACAAGAGGTGATACTGCAGTGGCCGGGGGTGGCCCCAACACTACTGTACACTGGGTCCCCCAGACACAGTCGAGATGTCACCACCTGTTGCTGCTCTCCGGAAGGGATAGTAAGGCATGGTGCACCCCAGTGGGAAACAAGTCCGTAGAGTCAGGGTATGCAGGAAACCAGGGTACTTCTTTACTGGAGGGATTCAAATGCAAAATACAGACGAGGCGTAGGGCTGGCTTCTCCAGTCTCCTCCCTGGTAGAATGGCTTAATGCTGAGGAAGGGCCCGAGCTAGCTGTCCCCCTCTCTCTTCAGAAGACTGGAACCCTGGTCAAAGGCCCACGGTCTGTATTTCAGTAGTCCGGGTTGCTCCTTGGTCACAGGGCTGGTTACCCATTGTCTGTGGCTCAGCATCCCCATTTCAGCATCATCTTCTGGTCACTCAGTAGTCTTCCCTCCAAGCACTGGTCCCTAACTGCAGCAAACTAGGGGCTCCGACTGCTCTCCTGATATACAGCTTTAGCTAGACTGGAACCTTCTAGTGGAAGGGGTGGAGCGGAGAAGCTCAGCACAAACAGATACAATGTTACACTTTCCATCTGTCAGACTTACATTAAAGCTTCATTGATACTCAATGGCAATGAGAAGTTTTTCCAGACATAAAAAAAGGTTTTCAGACATAACAGAGCTAAACTAGACAGACATTCACAAGGTCAGTCTGTCTGTGTTTGGTGATAAACAACATCTGGCTTTTTCCCTCCAAAACATGTTTCTTTAACCCTATGGCAGCCGTGGAAAATTACCAGCTTCTAATTCAAAGTCCTAAGAGTCTCTCAGTATTCATTAACCCTTTCCACAGAGACATGTAAATACGATAATGAACAGGATATATACCACAACATATATAATGCAGTTACACAGTAATAAACTGTGTACGTTAACCCTTTCAAGAGTAATAAAAGTAAGAAGTTCTAACTTTGGGTTTTTGGTGACAAATTTAGAAAATGTTACATCGGTTTTTTTAAACCTGCGAGATACCCATGAATTTCAGTCTAAAGTCTCTCCATTTAGTAGGCAGGTTTTGCTATATAGGTTCCATCACTCCGTAAGCCACCAGGGGACTGGACTACAGTTTACATTTTTTTGCAAAATGTTACAACGATAATTCTGGCTAAAAATGTCGCTCTGCTTGCCCCCTTTTTGTAAATGGAAACTGCTGGGCATGGCACAAACCCAACAGGCAAATTGACTCCACCTTTCTGGCGCAGCACCATTGATACACGTTCCATAGGTTTACGCCATGAGTAACAGAGTTGGGGAACAGTCTGTAACATGCTGGCCTAAGGGTTAGGTTCAGCAGCATCAGGCATCCTGTACACTGGGACTACACAGCTTCAGAGAAGACAGTGGGACACATTTACTTCTGTTGTTGCTCAAGAATTTGGGCACAGGTTGCACCTTCTAAGGCTTGGGTGTGAAACTCTCCGGCAGACAAGCGGAGGATCGGCTGGTCATAAAACTCAGCATACAGCGATTTGTGTCGGTGTGACTGTTCTGCTGGAATGCGTACAGATCTAACCCATTTGACTTAATGGGGCCGGCAGACATTCCGGCAGCGATGGATCTGAAGAATTCCAGCATTCTGTGCCGTAGCAGCCAGCCGGAATTCAGAACGGAGATGGGGGAAGTAGCCCAATTCTGCCCCGGACTAGATACTTATGAAAAGGTCAAAAGAAAAAACAAACAAGCGGGCGGTACTGTGAAGAAATACAGGAGTCAGAATCAGAACTGTAGGATACCGACTCCTCGGCCCTGGCACTAAGTCCATCATGCAGCACTGACGAAATACAGGAGTCAAAATCCGAACTGTAGGGTACTGCGTCCACAGCCCTGGTGCCAAGTGTACCAAAAACATCACGAAAACAAGGGCACAGGGCCTCTTAGTGATGTAGTAGATGGTGGTACCCAGGTGTACGAATGCCAGAGTGGTGTAGAGTAGCCTATACTGTCCCTTAATGTTGGTGCACATGTCACGGTGCTCCTACCTGAATACGCTGGACCCTAGGCATTGACTCCCAAGCAATGAAAAGGGGGGCAATTGATTAAGGGGATGAAGAAATAGAGTCCAGACCTTGTGATGAAGTTTACTCGAGTCTGTTTGTTTCTCCAAACAGACTCAAGCTTTGTCTTGGATCCCAGCAGGCGGTAGCATTAACTGTGGCAGGCAAACTCCTAGTTTCTACTTCTGTTGCTCTCTGGCTCTGCTATGCTGACAAGCTTAAATAGGATCTCTGCTTCTGCAGGATGCTGCAACTCCTCTCTTGTAGTCTGGCTCTAGGTTAGTCCAGGGAAAACTCCTGGCTTCAGAGGCTCCAAGCTTCTGGCCTTCTGTCTAGCTAAGCTGAAGGTGCTCCAGCTGGCCTGGGCATAGGACGTGTACCTGCTTCCTTCCCCTAGCAGGGGGTAAGCTAGACTGACTAACTAGTCTCCTCACTTTCCTAGAGAGGGTTAGAATGGAAAGCAGGGTTCCATTCTCACTAAGATAGCTCTGCCATCTTTGCTGCCACCTACTGGTGAAACAGGCATATTACATGTAAACATAACAGTTCCAATAAATAGATAACAGTGTGACGGTCCTGCAATAAATACACAGAATTACATTAGGCCAACCATAGGAGATAGTAGCGGGGTGCAGTAGTGGTAATGATACTCTGGGTCATTACACCTGCAGAAAGTCGGCTCCAGGATCCATATGGTCTCCTGGAAATAGCACCGTAGTCTCTGCTGGAGTCTACCTGGCAGGATCTGCATTGAGGACGCTCACAACCAAAAAAAGTAAACAGCCTTGTGGAGCGCTGCACTTAACACTGGAGAGAGGTAAGCCACCTTCCTACATGCTGCCATTTCTTGGCTTCTTTTCTGCACAGAGATTTAGTCTGATCAGCGAGAACAATTGCAACCCATTCTGGAGTTGAGTGGTTCAGTAAGCGAGTCATAGCAAAGGTTCTTCTCTCCTTAAAGGCCCAAAAGTGAAGGTGGAGACCATGGTGTAAACTGTCACCACGTGGGCAGGCAGAAGTGGCAGCTCGTCCAATAAGATATTAGTCAGGGCGCTATGGTCATGCCCAGTAAGAGGCTGTTCTGCTTTGCATAGCGAGTCAGCTAAGACTTCAGTCAACCAAGTCACTATGTGCAGAATTTGCTGCAGATGAAACCTTGACCATGGCTGGACCAGGCCTTCACCTTACAAGTGGTGGCCAAGAGTGGGTGCCTCAAATAGCTGATCACACCCCAAAAACACAATAGGGACATTTACTAAGCAAGTCATGCCAGAATTGGCTTAAAATGCCCAAAAGAGAACTGCGTTTCAATTTACACCAAATAAACTTTTTTTGCGTTAATTTTCACCATAAAGAATGCATCACGCCAGAAATAAGTTATTAATGTCAAAGTGGGCAGGGTTAGGGTCCATATTTCTGCCCATAAGAGGATGATAAATGGCCCATATTACGCCTCATTTATCATCCTCTTATGGGCAGAAACGGCTCAAATTGTTGCAGACAAATAAGCGGTGTTTTGTGTAAAAAGTCACATTTATAAAAAAAAAAGGAAAAACCAACCTGTCGTGGGAACAAGTGACCGGTAAGTAATAAAACCAGAGGATAGAAGTGAGCCAAGCAGCAGGGTTCTGTCCGTAAATAGTCACTCTACAAAAACAAAATAAAACGTCCCAAGTCTGAGACAAAAGTGGAAATGTCGTAAGTGTGGTGTGCCAGGGGTAGGGGTTGTTTGAAAGGGCGCATTTCAGTTTAAAAAAAAGTTTCATTTTAGTGATACTGGTGGTAAAATGTTGCAAAATCAAGAGAACTAGGAAGATAATCAGGTTGATAGTTTAAAAAGTCACATTTTACAAGCGACGCGCACCTTTTAATATACAAAGGTGAAACAAATCACCACTTTTGCTTTATAACGTTAGTGTGTTTTTGGTGCAAATTACACCATTATTGATAAATGACCCCCAATAAATCCAGACCACTGACCAGAGGCTCAAGAAATTATGAGATCTCAAACCAGACCAATCCTTGGGTCCTCAACCTTCAGGAGTCACCACACACAGGGTCCAACACACTGAGTGAAGTCCAGACACAGAGGTCACAAGGGTCCAGGAGCGTGTTCACATTCATCACTGCAAACTACACAGACAGCAATTCAAACTGACAAATCTGATTTCCTAAAGATGACCAGCACATCCCCTGGCATTCCCCTCCTCCCTGCAGCAGCGCCGCACCGCACTCCCCCTCCTCCCTGCAGCAGCTCTGCACCACATTCCCCTTCTCCTCCCTGCAGCAGCTCTGCACCACATTTCCCCCCTCCTCCTACCTGCAGCAGCTCTGCACCGCATTCCCCTTCTCCTCCCTGCAGCAGCTCCGCACCGCACTCCCCCTCCTCCCTGCAGCAGCTCTGCACCACATTCCCCTCCTCCTCCCTGCAGCAGCTCTGCACCACATTCCCCTCCTCCTCCCTGCAGCAGCTCTGCACCACATTCCCCTCCTCCTCCCTGCAGCAGCTCCGCACCGCACTCCCCTCCTCCCTGCAGCAGCTCCGCACCGCACTCCCCTCCTCCTCCTCCCTGCAGCAGCTCCGCACCACATTCCCCTCCTCCCTGCAGCAGCTCCGCACCACATTCCCCTCCTCCCTGCAGCAGCTCTGCACCACATTCCCCTCCTCCCTGCAGCAGCTCTGCATCACACTCCCCCCCCCCTCCTCCTCCCTGCAGCAGCTCCGCACCACATTCCCCTTCTCCTCCCTGCAGCAGCTCCGCACCGCACTCCCCCTCCTCCCTGCAGCAGCTCTGCACCGCATTCCCCTTCTCCTCCCTGCAGCAGCTCCGCACCGCACTCCCCCCTCCTCCCTGCAGCAGCTCTGCACCGCACTCCCCCCCCCCCCCTTCTCCTCCCTGCAGCAGCTCTGCACCACATTCCCCTTCTCCTCCCTGCAGCAGCTCTGCACCACATTTCCCCCCTCCTCCTACCTGCAGCAGCTCTGCACCGCATTCCCCTTCTCCTCCCTGCAGCAGCTCCGCACCGCACTCCCCCTCCTCCCTGCAGCAGCTCTGCACCGCATTCCCCTTCTCCTCCCTGCAGCAGCTCCGCACCGCACTCCCCCTCCTCCCTGCAGCAGCTCTGCACCGCATTCCCCTTCTCCTCCCTGCAGCAGCTCCGCACCGCACTCCCCCTCCTCCCTGCAGCAGCTCCGCACCGCACTCCCCCTCCTCCCTGCAGCAGCTCCGCATTCCCCTTCTCCTCCTCCCTGCAGCAGCTCCGCATTCCCCTCCTCCTCCCTGCAGCAGCTCCGCATTCCCCTCCTCCTCCTCCCTGCAGCAGCTCCGCATTCCCCTCCTCCTCCTCCCTGCAGCAGCTCCGCACCGGACTCCCCTCCTCCTCCTCCTCCCTGCAGCAGCTCCGCACCGGACTCCCCTCCTCCTCCTCCTCCCTGCAGCAGCTCCGCACCGCACTCCCCCTCCTCCCTGCATCACACTCCCCCCCTCCTCCTCCCTGCAGCAGCTCCGCACCACATTCCCCTCCTCCTCCCTGCAGCAGCTCTGCACCGCACCCCCCCCTCCTCCTCCCTGCAGCAGCTCCGCACCGCATTCCCCTTCTCCTCCCTGCAGCAGCTCCGCATTCCCCTCCTCCTCCTCCCTGCAGCAGCTCCGCATTCCCCTCCTCCTCCTCCCTGCAGCAGCTCCGCATTCCCCTCCTCCTCCTCCCTGCAGCAGCTCCGCATTCCCCTTCTCCTCCCTGCAGCAGCTCCGCATTCCCCTCCTCCTCCCTGCAGCAGCTCCGCATTCCCTTCCTTCTCCTCCCTGCAGCAGCTCCGCATTCCCTTCCTCCTCCTCCCTGCAGCAGCTCCGCATTGCCCTCCTCCTCCTCCCTGCAGCAGCTCCGCATTCCCTTCCTCCTCCTCCCTGCAGCAGCTCCGCATTCCCTTCCTCCTCCTCCCTGCAGCAGCTCCGCATTCCCTTCCTCCTCCTCCCTGCAGCAGCTCCGCATTCCCCTCCTCCTCCTCCCTGCAGCAGCTCCACATTCCCCTCCTCCTCCCTGCAGCAGCTCTGCACCACATTCCCCTCCTCCTCCTCCCTGCAGCAGCTCTGCACCACATTCCCCTCCTCCTCCTCCCTGCAGCAGCTCTGCACCACATTCCCCTCCTCCTCCTCCCTGCAGCAGCTCTGCACCACATTCCCCTCCTCCTCCCTGCAGCAGCTCCGCACCACATTCCCCTCCTCCTCCCCCTCCTCCTCCTCCTCCTCCCCGCACCACATTCCCCTCCTCCCTGCAGCAGCTCTGCACCACATTTTGCCAAGATCATGATATACATTGACTGTGGTCCAGAGGAGCTAGAAGTTCGATGATCACAGTCATTAGTGCTGGAGGGCGCTGTAAATCAGTGATCCTGTAATGGAGGGTCCCAATCATACCATCACATACAGTAGAGGGTATGGCCATTTTCTGACAACCCCAGCCTGGTTTATGGTATATAAAAGTGATGCACCATATATACATTAATAGACCACGGACAGGGAGACATCTCGTAAAGCGAGGCTGTGGAACCCCAGGAGTTCAGTGACCGTCCTGCCACAATCAGCAGCAAATGATCATCATCATCATCATCATCCTGATGGACCAAGGACAGGGATACATCTTGTAAAGTAAGGCTGTGGAACCTGTGAGAGATGGGATTTATTTCTCTCTATATAATGTGAACATTCTGTAGTACACATTTTTGTCCACAAGATGGCTGCAAACCAGATGTATGAGCCACGTGTGCATTATGGTCAATAGGGGAGGGAGAAGGGGGGGAATTAGGTAGATTTTAAAAAAACTGCAACCTATGAACTCAGAGCTGAAGTTGCTGAAGCTACTCCTATCAGGTTAAGGAGCCAATCGTCTCTTCTTAAGGAACACCCCTTCTGTGATGTCATAGAATGTAGTTTGAATAAAGCCCTCTTATTCTGGCCCAGGGGGATGAGGAAGTACTTTTAAATGAAGCCAGCTTTGTGTGTCTGGTCTCCTTATGAAAGCTGTATGGCACGTGCATACTTCTACTTCTAAGGCCGAAAGCACACGGTTGCTATGACACCAATGACGCCGTGCGCTCAGCAGGATGCCAGGCTGGGTTACCACGGACCGCTCAAGGCCGTGGAACACTGCCATGTGCATTCGGCCCAAATTGATTTGGCACCACACAAAGGAGATGAGAATTGCATGAATTGCGATGACAAACCCCAGGAGTTGAGTGACACTGTCAGGTCACCGATGACGCACACAATGTGGCTGTCTCTTGTCACCTCATGGCTTGCAGTTCTCACCTTCCTGTTTTAGAACACTACATATAGGACTTCCTGACAGGCAGGAGATGTACCAGATTACAAAGATGACTAACCACAGACAAGATCTTCAGAGTCACCTACACAACAGCCATGAAAGGTAGAGAAATGAGCACAGCTAGAAACCACAAACCCTGAGCAATGGGCAGATCTGCAAAAAAAACATTCAAAAGTCCAGCTTCTAATTAGCAAGGCAAGAACTCATTTCAGTACACGGATAACTACATTGCTTACCGGTAATCGCTTTTCTCGATACCCATGACTGCACCCGATAGTTCACACTGGGTGCCGTCATGGGTGAGGGGAAAATCTTGTTACGCGTTTCAGACCACTCAATATGGGTCCTTCATCATGACCTAAAAAAGCTCAAAAGATTGCACTAGATGTGCCCCACCAACACCTGACCATTCAAAGTGCAATCAGGACCTCATGTGGCATTTAACCACTTAAGGACCACAGGTTTATACCCCCCTAGTGACCAGGCCCGTTTATTACTCGGTCATGCAACTTGGCACCCAAATGAATTTTACCTCCTTTTCTTCTCACAAATATTTATGGTATTTGATTGCTGCTGAGATTTTTTGTTTTTCTGATATCAATATAGGTTGCAATTTTCTCAAAAAAAAGTGTATTTAACTTTTTCTAGTAAAATTGTTCAAATACAAATATAATTACATTTCTATACAAGTGTGTGTCAGAATTTATTGTGCTACATGTCTGATAAAAAAATCCAATAAGTTTATATTCATTGGTTTGCGCAAAAAAGTTATAGCGTTTACAAACTATGGAACAAAAATGTGAATTTCCGCTTTTTGAAGCAGCTCTGACTGAGCACCTGTCATGTTTCCTGAGGTTCTACAATGGCCAGACAGTAGAAACACCCCACAAATGACCCCATTTTAGAAAGAAGACACCCCAAAGTATTCGCAGAGGGGCATGGTGAGTTCATGTATGATATAATTTTTTTTCACAAGTTAGCAGAAAATGACACTTTCTGAGGAAAAAAAAAAAAGTTTCCATTTCTGCTAACTTCTGGCGAAAAAAAATATAAAATCTCCCACGGACTCCCTATGCCCCTCAGTGAATACCTTGGGGTGTCTACTTTCCGAAATGGGGTCATTTGTGGGGTGTGTTTACTGTTCTGGCATTTTGGGGGGGGCTAAATTGTGAGCAACCCTGTAAAGTCTAAAAGTACTCATTGGACTTTCGGCCCCTTTGCGCACCTAGGCTGCAAAAAAGTGTCACACATGTGGTATCGCCGTACTCAGGAGAAGTAGGGCAATGTGTTTTGGGGTGTATTTTTTACATATACCCATGCTGGGTGAGAGAAATATCTCTGTAAATTGACAACTTTGTATAAAAGAAATTGAAAGTTGTAATTTACAGAGATATTTCTCACCCAACATGGGTATATGTAAAAATACACACCAAAACACATTGCCCTACTTCTCCTGAGTACGGCAATATTACATGTGCGACACTTTTTTGCAGCCTAGGTGCGTAAAGGGGCCCAAATTCCAATGAGTACCTTTAGGAGGGCATTTTTAGGCATTTGGATTCCAGACTACTTCTCACGCTTTAGGTCCCCTAAAATGCCAGGGCAGTATAAATACCCCACATTTGACCTCATTTTGGAAAGAAGACACCAAGGTATTCCATGAGAGGCATGGCGAGTTCATAGAAGTTTTTATTTTGGCACAAGTTAGCAGAAATAGATTTTTTTTGTTTTTTTCTCAGTCTCCCTTTCCGCTAACTCGTGACAAAAAGTTCAATCTTTCATGGACTCACTATGCCCCTCAGCGAATACCTTGGGGTGTATTCTTTCCAAAATGGGGTCATTTGTGGGGTGCTTGTACTGCCCTGGCATTTGAGGGTCTCCGCAATCATTACATGTATGCCCAGCATTAGGAGTTTCTGCTATTCTCCTTAGGCCTCATGCACACGATCGTTGTTTGGGTCTGCTTCCGAGCCGCCGCAAAAGATGCGGACAGCCCCACATATTGCAAACGGCAATACGTAGAGGTGATCAGATAAATGGCATTGTTGGTGTGGCAGTTAAGGGTTAATAATAAACTCCATCATTGGCAGTGGATTTGAAAAGGTCACCAATATGTGGTCACAGCACATATACATACACACACACACACACACACACACACGCATACGCATACATACACTGCTCAAAAAAAATAAAGGGAACACTTAAACAACACAATGTAACTCCAAGTCAATCCCACTTCTGTGAAATCAAACTGTCCACTTAGGAAGCACTGAGTGACAATCAATTTCACATGCTGTTGTGCAAATGGGATAGACAACAGGTGGAAATTATAGGCAATTAGCAAGACACCCCCAATAAAGGAGTGGTTCTGCAGGTGGTGACCTGACCACTTCTCAGTTCCTATGCTTCCTGGCTGATGTTTTGGTCACTTTTGAATGCTGGTGGTGCTTTCACTCTAGTGGTAGCATGAGACGGAGTCTACAACCCACACAAGTGGCTCAGGTAGTGCAGCTTATCCAGGATGGCACATCAATGCGAGCTGTGCCAAGAAGGTTTGCTGTGTCTGTCAGCGTAGTGTCCAGAGCATGGAGGCGCTACCAGGAGCCAGGCCAGTACATCAGGAGACGTGGAGGAGGTCGTAGGAGGGCAACAACCCAGCAGCAGGACCGCTACCTCTGCCTTTGTGCAAGGAGGAACAGGAGGAGCACTGCCAGAGCCCAGCAAAATGACCTCCAGCAGGCCACAAATGTGCATGTGTCTGCTCAAACGGTCGGAAACAGACTCCATGAGGGCGATATGAGGGCCCGACGTCCACAGGTGGGGGTTGTGCTTACAGCCCAACACCGTGCAGGACGTTTGGCATTTGCCAGAAAACACCAAGATTGACAAATTCGCCACTGGCGCCCTGTGCTCTTCACAGATGAAAGCAGGTTCACACTGAGCACATGTGACAGACATGACAGAGTCTGGAGACGCCGTGGAGAACGTTCTGCTGCCTGCAACATCCTCCAGCATGACCGGTTTGACATTGGGTCAGTAATGGTGTGTGGTGGCATTTCTTTGGAGGGCCGCACAGCCCTCCATGTGCTCGCCAGAGGTAGCCTGACTGCCATTAGGTACCGAGATGAGATCCTCAGACCCCTTGTGAGACCATAGGCTGGTGCGGTTGGCCCTGGGTTCCTCCTAATGCAAGACAATGCTAGACCTCATGTGGCTGGAGTGTGTCAGCAGTTCCTGCAAGACGAAGGCATTGATGCTATGGACTGGCCCGCCCGTTCCCCAGACCTGAATCCAATTGAGCACATCTGGGACATCATGTCTCGCTCTATCCACCAACGTCACGTTGCACCACAGACTGTCCAGAAGTTGGCAGATGCTTTAGTCCAGGTCTGGGAGGAGATCCCTCAGGAGACCGTCCGCCACCTCATCAGGAGCATGCACAGGCGTTGTCGGGAGGTCATATAGGCACGTGGAGGCCACACACACTACTGGGCCTCATTTTGACTTGTTATAAGGACATTACATCAAAGTTGGATCAGCCTGTAGTGTGTTTTTCCACTTTAATTGAGGGTGACTCCAAATCCAGACCTCCATGGGTTAAAAAATTTGATTTCCATTTTTTTTTTTTTGTGTGATTTTGTTGTCAGCACATTCAACTATGTAAAGAACAAAGTATTTCAGAAGAATATTTAATTAACTCAGATCTAGGATGTGTTATTTTTGTATAATATATTTATATATTTATACACAATACAAACAAAGAATATAAAAATCAATACGATTGCAAAAAGACAAACTATGAAGCTGTAAAATAATACCCAAAATATGCCACTCGGTGGTGCCAACACACCCCTATCTCACCAGGACAGTACAACTTAAAAGTATATAATTGGCAATTTTTCATAAGTAACTTTAACAATCAGACCAATGATTTATATACCAGGAGAAACTTAGGATCTTCTGTTTACCAAACGGGCCAGAACAAAACACGGATTATACAGTAAGAATAACTGTTATCCCTTGACTGTTTCCCTATGAGCAATCAAAAATATATAGGATATTAATACGACAAAATATCCAGCTCGGCAATCAGACTACGGAATATAACTGAGTTTAGTCCTCTTTTCAAATAATGCCAGATCTTCCATTAACAATATGCATCTTTGCTAAGAGAATAATCAGCATTATGGAGGCGCCTAACACTATATATTCCCACAATATGGGGACTTTTGGCTATATACCGAGAGAAATATCTTATTAATATCACGAGCAATAAGTACAATACACGTTACCGGGTCAAAAAAGGTAGACAGGGTTTCAGATGGGACCAGTTCAAGAACTTTCCTAGTAGTAAAAAAAATAATCCAAGTTTCTTTTGGTATATCTTTCTTGTGATCAGTTTCCTTTGTGAGTTTTTCCTTTTGGTTTGTGAGCTGATGCTCGGCACATGAGTAATTATTCCCCACCTTATCTAAGAATCCTCCCCTTCTGGATTAGGGATTTCCAAATCAGGTAAGGTGGGTGTATTCATATGCTAATAACACAATGATGTCATAGTAACCCTTGATATGGTATACAACAAATGGTAAAATAATATATTGTCCATCTGCCTCCAGATGGCACTGTTAGTGTTGATCACGAATATTCGAATTGCGAATTTTAATCGCGAATATCGGCATTTCGAGAATTCGCAAATATTTAGAATATCGCTAAATATATTCATAATCGCGAATATTCGATTTTTAAAAAAATACCAGTTCAGGCGAATTTTTATGTGAATTTACGAAATTCAATAAAACAATGCCTGGAGATCATGAATTCGCGAATTCTCAAATATATGGCGAATATGCGCCCAAATATTCACGAAATATCGCGAATTTGAATATTGCCCCTGCCGCACTAACTGTTGTAACATCAGACTTTAAAGTGAAAACTTAGATAACGTGGCTTCATTTTATTAGGTACCTTTTAACCTTTCTCAACGTAAATCAAAAAAGAGGGGGGATATTTCCTTGACACTCTGAAGTAATCATTCCCAGACTTAGGCTACTTTCACACTGGCGTTTCTGGGTCCGCTTGTGAGATCCGTTTCAGGGCTATTACAAGCGGCCCAAAACGGATCAGTTTAGCCCCAATGCATAATGGATAAGGATCCATTCAGAATGCATCAGTTTGGCTCCATACCGCCTCAATTCCGCTCTGGAGGCGGACACAAAAACGCTGGCCGTGCGGAGCCAAACGTATCTGTCCTGACTTACAATGTAAGTCAATGGGGACGGATCCGTTTGTCATTGGCACAATTGTAAACGGATCCGTCCCCCATTGACTTTCAATGCAAGTCAAGACGGATCCGTTTGACTTAGACTAATGCAAACAGATCAGTTCTGAACGGATACCAGTGTTTGCATTATAGGTGCGGATCCGTCTGTGCAGATACCAGATGGATCCGGACCTAAAACGCAGGTGTGAAAGTCACCTAAGTGGAACCAATTTAATGGTTCCCATACCATCTTATTTATGGTCAGATAAGAAATACACTGCTCAAAAAAATAAAGGGAACACAAAAATAACACATCCTAGATCTGAATTAATTAAATATTCTTCTGAAATACTTTGTTCTTTACATAGTTGAATGTGCTGACAACAAAAATCACAAAAATTAAAAATGGAAATCAAATTTTTCAACCCATGGAGGTCTGGATTTGGAGTCACACTCAAAATTAAAGTGGAAAAACCCACTACAGGCTGATCCAACTTTGATGTAATGTCCTTAAAACAAGTCAAAATGAGGCTCAGTAGTGTGTGTGGCCTCCACGTGCCTGTATGACCTCCCTACAACGCCTGTGCATGCTCCTGATGAGGTGGCGGACGGTCTCCTGACGGATCTCCTCCCAGACCTGGACTAAAGCATCTGCCAACTCCTGGACAGTCTGTGGTGCAACGTGACGTTGGTGGATAGAGCGAGACATGATGTCCCAGATGTGCTCAATTGGATTCAGGTCTGGGGAACGGGCGGGCCAGTCCATAGCATCAATGCCTTCGTCTTGCAGGAACTGCTGACACACTCCAGCCACATGAGGTCTAGCATTGTCTTGCATTAGGAGGAACCCAGGGCCAACCGCACCAGCATATGGTCTCACAAGGGGTCTGAGGATCTCATCTCGGTACCTAATGGCAGTCAGGCTACCTCTGGCGAGCACATGGAGGGCTGTGCGGCCCTCCAAAGAAATGCCACCCCACACCATTACTGACCCAATGCCAAACCGGTCATGCTGGAGGATGTTGCAGGCAGCAGAACGTTCTCCACAGCGTCTCCAGACTCTGTCACATGTGCTCAGTGTGAACCTGCTTTCATCTGTGAAGAGCACAGGGCGCCAGTGGCGAATTTGCCAATCTTGGTGTTTTCTGGCAAATGCCAAACGTCCTGCACGGTGTTGGGCTGTAAGCACAACCCCCACCTGTGGACGTCGGGCCCTCATAGAGTCTGTTTCTGACCGTTTGAGCAGACACATGCACATTTGTGGCCTGCTGGAGGTCATTTTGCAGGGCTCTGCCAGTGCTCCTCCTGTTCCTCCTTGCACAAAGGCGGAGGTAGCGGTCCTGCTGCTGGGTTGTTGCCCTCCTACGGCCTCCTCCACGTCTCCTGATGTACTGGCCTGGCTCCTGGTAGCGCCTCCATGCTCTGGACACTACGCTGACAAACCTTCTTGCCACAGCTCGCATTGATGTGCCATCCTGGATAAGCTGCACTACCTGAGCCACTTGTGTGGGTTGTAGACTCCGTCTCATGCTACCACCAGAGTGAAAGCACCGCCAGCATTCAAAAGTGACCAAAACATCAGCCAGGAAGCATAGGAACTGAGAAGTGGTCTGTGGTCCCCACCTGCAGAACCACTCCTTTATTGGGGGTGTCTTGCTAATTGCCTATAATTTCCACCTGTTGTCTATCCCATTTGCAGAACAGCATGTGAAATTGATTGTCACTCAGTGTTGCTTCCTAAGTGAACAGTTTGATTTCACAGAAGTGCGATTGACTTGGAGTTACATTGTGTTGTTTAAGTGTTCCCTTTATTTTTTTGAGCAGTGTATGCGTGGTGCGTGGATGTATATGTGCTGTGACCACATATTGGTGACCTTTTCAAATCCACTGCCAATGATGTTTATTATTAACCCTTAACTGCCACACCAACAATGCCATTTATCTGATCACCTGTACGGATTGCAGTTTGCAATATGTGGGGTGTACATCTAATCGGATAAAAAACAGGATACGCAAACATCTCTGATGTGCCCCCCCATGAAAACCGCAATCTGTCTGCGGCCAGTTTGCATTTGGCGGTTTGTCACGATGAGGACACTTCTAAATTGAAAGCGCAGGGCATTGAAAGAGTTGGGGTTCCTGTCAGAGGAGGAGATCACAGAAGAAAACTGCTCAATAGGGAGGCATACTGGACGTTCCAGCGAGCCACGCGTCATCCGCAGGGGTTGGACAGAAGACATCCTCTTATTTTGCAGTATTAGGCTATGTGTTTAATATTTTTCATAGTATCAATTTATTTGCCAGCCTAGGCTACTTTCACACTAGCGGTTTTCTATTCCGGCACCGAGTTCCGTCACAGGGGCGCTATACCGGAAAAGAACTGATCAGGCATATCCCCATGCATTCTGAATGGAGAGTAATCCGTTCAGGATGCATCAGGATGTCTTCAGTTCAGTCATTTTGACTGATCAGGCAAAAAGAGAAAACCGTAGCATGCTACGATTTATCTCCGGCGAAAAAAAACTGAAGACTTGCCCGAATGCCGGATCTGGGATTTTTTTCCATAGTAATGTATTAGTGCTGGATCCGGCATTCAAAATACCGGATCCGTCCTTCCGGTCTGCGCAGACCTTTAAAAATGAGAAAAAAATAAAGATACCGGATCCGTTTTGCCTGATGACACCGGAAAAACGGATCCAGTATTGCAATGCATTTTTCTGACTGATCAGGATCCTGATCAGTCTGAAAAATGCCTGGTCAGAAAAAATGACATGAGTTTGCATACAGTTTGCCTGATCAGGCAGGCAGTTCAGGTAACGGAAGCGGCTGCCGGAATCAAACAACGCAAGTGTGAAAGTACCTAAGGGCTCTTTCACACCTGCGTTCTTTTCTTCCGCCATAGAGTTCCGTCGTCGGGGCTCTATGCCGGAAGAATCCTGGTCAGTTTTATCCTAATGCATTCTGAATGGAGAGAAATCCGTTCAGGATGCATCAGGATGTCTTCAGTTCCGGACCGGAACGTTTGTTGGCCGGAGAAAATACCGCAGCATGCTGCGCTTTTTGCTCCGGCCAAAAACCCAGAACACTTGCCGCAATGCCGGATCCGGAATTAATGCCCATTGAAAGGCATTGATCCGGATCCGGCCTTAAGCTAAACGTCGTTTCGGCGCATTGCCGGATCCGACGTTTAGCTTTTTCTGAATGGTTACCATGGCTGCCAGGACGCTAAAGTCCTGGCAGCCATGGTAAAGTGTAGTGGGGAGCAGGGGAGCAGTATACTTACCGTCCGTGCGGCTCCCGGGGCGCTCCAGAGTGACGTCAGGGTGCCCCACGCACATGGATGACGTGGCGCATGGATGACGTGATCACATGGGGCACTCTGACGTCATTCTGGAGCGCCCCGGGAGCCACACGGATGGTAAGTATACTGCTCCCCCGCTCCCCACTACTACTATGGCAACCAGGACTTTAATAGCGTCCTGGCTGCCATAGTAACGCTGAACGCATTTTGAAGACTGATCCGTCTTCAAATGCTTTCAGTTCACTTGCGTTTTTCCGGATCCGGCGTGTAATTCCGGCAAATGGCGTGCACGACGGATCCGGACAACGCAAGTGTGAAAGGGCCCTTAAGCAACATAGAATATTTGTTTTACTTTACTATTGTGAATTTAGTGCATTCTAATCTATTTTTCACATTTGGATTTTGTACACTTAAATGCCACATGAGGTCCTGATTGCACTTTGAATGGTCAGGTGTTGGTGGGGCACATCTAGTGCAATCTTTAGAGCTTTTTTAGGTCATGATGAAGGACCCATATTGAGTGGTCTGAAACACGTAACAAGATTATCCGTGTACTGGAAGTTTAAAACTGCTGAAATAAAGTTCTTACCTTGCTAATTTGAAGCTGGACTTGTAGTTTTTTTGGAGTCGCCGATTATTAGCGCAGTCCAGGTGCTAAGTCCGTGCTCATTGCAAGGAGATACAATGGGCATCTCTGCATACCAGATCTCACAGAAGGGAGTGCACCCTGAAATCTCTCAATCTTTTCTTCTGCCTTTTCATCCAACACTCAACATCTGACCCTTTGATACAATGTAAAGTAGTCAGTGTACGCCTTGTATAACAGTGAAAATTTTCAAAAATCACACCGCCATTAATGTCTAAACTGCTGGCTACAAAAGTGAGGACACCCCAAGTTACAATGGCCAAATTGTGCCCAAGGTGTCAGTATTCTGTGGGACCACCATTATTTTCAAGCACTGCCTTATCTCTTGGGTATGGAGGTCACTGGATCTTCACAGGTTCCGCTGGAAGAGTCTTCCTCCGCCATGATGATATCACGGAGCTGGTGGATGTTAGATATTGTGCTCCACAGATGCTCCACAGGGTTTAGGTCTGGAGACCAGCTTGGCCGATTCAGCACCTTTACTGCCTGGTAGAGAACCTGAGGGTAGTCGTCTTGGAGGTGTTTCGGGTTGTTATGTTGGAATACTGCCCTGCGGGCCAGAAGGGGGGAATCATGCAGTGCTTTAGTATGTCACAGGACATGGCGGCATTCATGGTTCCCTCAATGACCTGCAGCCCCCCACAGCCAGCAGCACTCATGCAGCCCCAAACCATGACCCCCCCCCTCCCCCTTCCCCACCATGCTGGACTGTAGGCAGGACACACTGGTCTTAGTGCTCCTCACCTGGTTGTCACCACACACACCTGACACCACCTGAACCAAATGGATCTATCCTGGTCTCATCAGACCCCAGGACGTGGTTCCAGTAATCCAGGTCCTCAGTCTGCTTGCCCTCAGCTACTGTTTGGTGAGGTCTCTTCTGATGGGAACCGTCTGATTAAACCGCTGGATGGTCTCAGTGTCAGGGTGCTGGAATCTTCTAGCCTCGGCCATCTTTATGCAGAGCAGTGATTCTTTTCTTCAGATCCTGAGAGTTCTTGGCCATGAGGAACCATGTGCGACTTCCAGTTACCAGTATGAAAGCTTGTGAGAACACCAGATGTACCGCACCTGCCCCCAATTCACACCTGACCTCACTTTTGTTTCCAGCGGCTTAAACATTAATGGCAGTGTTCATTATTTTGAGGGCACGCCCAATTTACACTAATACAAGCCCTACACTGACTACTGTACATTGTATCAGTGTCAGATCTTCAGTGTTGTCAGATGAAAAGATTAAATTTAAGATTTACAAAAATGTGAGGGGTGCACTCACTTCTGTGTGATACTGTATATACTGTGTGTCTGATACTGCGTCTGATACTATATACATTATCGCACAGAAGTACACACCTCATTTCTGTAAATCTTTTCTTCAATCTTCATCTGACAACACTGAAGAGCTGACACTGATATGATGTACAGTAGTCAGTGTAGGGCTTGTATTACAGAGTAAATTGGGCATGCCCTCAAAATAACACTGCCATTAATGTCTAAACCACTGGAAACAAGTGAGTGCAACCCTAAGTGACAATGGCCCAATTGGCCATACACCCCCGGTGTCATGTGACCTGTTAGTGTTACAAGGTCTCAGTCGTGAATGAGGGGGCAGGGGCGCTACATCTGGTGTTCTTGCTCTCACTCTTTCATACTGGTCACTGGAAGTCCAACCTGGCTAACCAAACAGTAGCTGAAGACAAGCAGACTGAGGACATGGATTACTGGAACCATGTCCTGGGGTCTGATGAGACCAGGATAGACCCATTTGATCCAGATGGTGTAAGGTGTGTGTGGTGACAACCAGGTGAGGAGCACAAAGACCAGTGTGTCCTGCCTACAGTCCAGCATGGTGGGGAAGGGGGTCATGGTTTGGGGCTGCGTGAGTGCTGCCGGCTGTGGTGGGCTACAGGTCATTGAGGGGACAGGTCCTGTGACATACCGAAGCAGAGCACAATCCACTCCCTTCTGGGCCGCAGGGCAGTATTCCAACATAATGACCCCAAACACCTCCAAGACGAACACTGCCTTGTAAAGAATCAGAGGGTAAAAGGTGCTGGACCGGCCAAGCTGGTCTCCAGACCTAAACCCTGTGGAGCATCTGTGGGGGCCTCCTCAAACAGAAGGAGGAGCACAATATCTGACATCCACCAGCATTGATAGACATTTCTGTAAATCTTCTTTCAGGGGTGTCCTCACTTCTGTGAGATATTGTATATACTGAGTGTCTGATATTATCTACACCCCTGACATTTCTGTAAGTCTATTCTTCTATCTTTTCCTGGGACAACACTGAAGATCTGACCCTTTGATACAAATGTACAGTAGTCAGTGTATATAACAGCGTAAATTGGGCGTGCCCTCAAAATAACTCCCACTGCCATAGATGTCTAATCTGCTGGCCAAGTTGTGCCCAATTCGCCACACAATGCGGATAGATACGCAGGAAAATGGATCTGTCACACAATGAACCCCAAGGGCTTGTCACAAAGAGGGAGGGGATGGTGCACCACTGACTTCACCCACTCCCCTGTCCTAGATAACGGAGCACACCTGGGCGGCGTTCCCTAACCTAGCTAAGTGCGGAGGGGCAAACAAGACTGACCTAGAATGGTCAGCAAGCAGAGTCAGAACCAGGAGATAACTACAGTACTAGCGGATAAGCAAAGACGGGTCAATAACAAACCAAAGTCAAAAACCAGGAGAAGCAAGGCAGACACAAGGAGCAAGCAAGGACGGAGACGATAAACGAGTCGGGAGTCAAAAGCCACGGAATCTCACTGAGGAACTCTGGAAAAGACCTCATTTACAGGCAACCTGTGGCCAGCAGGTTGCCTGTATATATAGTGGGAAAGGAGTCATGTGACGTGGCCAGCGCCACATGACCTCATTCCCCAGCAACCAGCTTGGCGCTCGGACTCCTTACAGTTGCCATGGGAGTGGAGGACGCCGACAGCGCTAAGGTGGTGAGTGCAGCTGGGTCCTCCCCGCCCCCCCTGTTGCTGTGGAGACAAGGACGCAGCGCACGTCCTCGCTCCATACTAGCCGCAGGGCGCTGGCGGCACTGAGGGGGAACGTGAAGCTGGTGCCTCGTGACAGTACCCCCCCTTTTAGAAGGGGCCACTGGACCCAAAGTTAGTGGTGATGGCTTGTCAGGATGATCATGATGAAACTTTTTAAATCAGCCTAGTCGCATGAATCCTGTTCACTGGTACCCAGGACCTTTCCTCAGGTCCGAAACCCTTCCAATGAACAAAGTATTGAAATGAGTTTCAAACTCTCCTGACATCAATGATTTTAGAAATGACAAATTCATTTTGATCATTCACCTGTACCGGGAGGAGGGGCTGCCTGCGATGGAATTACGGGCGAAACATATTTCTTAAGCAATGATTTGTGGAATATGGAACGAATTTGGCAGCTTCAACCTAAAAGATACGGGATTAGTAACATCGAGGATTTCATATGGACCAATAAAACGTGGTACAAACTTCCTAGACGACACCTTTAGTGACCAATTTTTGGTGGACAGCCAAACCTTTTCTCCGACCCGAAAGTTCACCCCTCTGTAACGCTTCCCATTAGCTTTAATTCTCTGATCCTCCTGAACCCGAGCCCAGACTGTGCACAGTTCTGACGTTAGCTTCAGGGTTAGGTGAAGGAACAGATGAACCAGAATTAAAATAGAGGGTGGAAACCAAAATTGCTGAAAAACGGAGACACCCCAGTGGAAGAGTTCACACGTTTATTAATGGCGAACTCTCCCAAAGGGAGGTATTTTATCCATAACTGCTAGGTTATCAGAGATGGAAGATCTTAGAAATTGTTAAACAGCCCGATTAAGCAGTTTGGTTTGTCCATTGGTCTCAGGATGAAAAGCTGACGAAAAGGACAAAGATCTCTCACATCTGACAAAAAGCTCTCTAAAATTTGGAGACAAACTGGACTCCCCTGTCAGACACCATGTTTTTCAGGAACTCCATGCAATCGTACCATTTGTTCCATAAACACAGAAGCCAGAGTCTTGGCATTTGAGAGTTTACCATTTTACGGAATCTATCAACCACTATCCAAACCACTGATTTACCCTCAGAGGGTGGCAAGTCAGTAATGAAATCAATAGAAATGAGTGACCAGGGTTTACTAGGAATGGGTAGTGGTCGTAACTCACCAGCAGGACACGTTCTTGGAGTCTTGCACTTGGCACATACCTCGCAAGCAGAGACATAAGACCTGACATCCCTAGATAACATGGGCCACCAATAAGACCTGCCCACAAAAAAAACAGAATCATGGCACTCACCGAGCAGCCGGAGACTGAAATGCCCAGGAACAAAAACACTTATCTGTAGGTGTCTGTGCCGGAGCTAGATGTTGCTCTGCCTCAATATGAGACGCAAGATCCACGGAGAATGCTGCCACAATGATGTTAGCTGGCAAGATGGGTTCAGAAGGAATGTCAGGGGGTTGAAATGCACAAAAGCTTTGAGACAAGGCATCAGCCTTCACATTCTTAATTGCTGGCCTAAAAGTAAGAGAAGTTAAAACGCGTGAAGAATAATGCCCATCTAGCTTGGAGGATTCAGCCTTTTCGCAGACTCAAGAAACAATAAATTTTGATGGTCAGTGACAGTGATACAATGTTTGGCCCCCTCTAAAAAATGTCTCCACTCCTCAAAAGTCCATTTGATGGTTAACAATTCCCGATTACCAATATCATGGTTCCCCTCAGTGGTAGAGAATTTCCGTGAGAAAAACACGCAAGGTATTAAATTAGTGAGGTTAGAGGGTCCCTGGGAAAGAACAGCCCCCACCCCATCCTCAGAAGCATCCACCTCCACTATGAAAGGTTCCTCTTGATCCGGCTGAAGACTGGGGCGTTCCTAAAAGATCTTTTAAAGGGTTTTGAAGGCTTCAATGGCCTCCAAAGGCCAGTTAACAAGATCAGCCCCCTTCTTAGTAAGGTCTGTCAAGGGTTTAGCAGTTACCAATTTTTTATAAACTTACGGTAATTGGAGAACCCTGAAAAGCGCTGTAAGGCTTTTAGGGATGACGGTCTCACCCAGTCTAAAATAGCTTGTACCTTACCAGGATTCATTTTAAACGCGTGTGGAGTGAGGACATAGCCAAGATACAAAATTTCTTGTACCCCAAAAATGCATTTTTCTAAGGCTACTTTCACACCTGCGTTAGGTGCGGATCCGTCTGGTATCTGCACAGACTGATCTGCAGCTATAATACAAACGCTTGTATCCGTTCAGAACGGATCTGTTTGCAATGGGGGACGGATCCGTTTTCAACTGCACCATATTGAGTCAGAAGTGAAACTTCTATATTATTCGTCAAAAAGTGACAGGTACCACGCCCCTTTCATTGTTTACCAAAACCCCTCTCGTCAACACGCCCCGACAGGTCAGCATACATCTCTATGTATAATATATCCATATGCAGGTGGGCTTATTACTGCCCATTTATGATATTGTGTATATGGACATGCATGTAGATGTGCCCCAAACATCTATATGGATGTATATAGCCAAGTGCCCCCAGGTTGGGTAGTGTGTGTGTAAATATATATACATTAGATCAGCCTGGTTTGTTTATGACGTGGGAGTGTGTGATGTTATGTAGCAGCTGGGGGCTTACAGCTTGTGCAGGAAGTACTTTGTTTCAGCTCTAGCATTCCGTCACACGACCCCATGATGATGTCATCACCCTCCTGTTGAAGAAGGAGGAGGGGGGCTGCTTTTGAGCTATAAAACCCAGAGCAGGACAGAGGTGCGCGCTCTTGGAATCTGGACTACAATCAGAGACATATGGGATGGGAACAGCTCCCTGAAGGAAGAGAGGCCACATGCGGCCACATGCTCCTGGAAATGGCTGAGTACCAACCATCCCCTAACCCCTGGCTGCTGACTTCATGTCTCAGCATTAATCCTTGATGAGCCTGTACCCTGGAAGCAGCCCAGTCACCCCCTGTATAACCCTTGGTTACCCTTAACCTCTCCTGCCCCGAGTCCCCCTATAATCCCAATATCCCCTGTGTTCCCCCAGGATTGTAGATCCCTCATATCCCCTGTTCCGTAATAACCCCTGGTTATTCCCCGTAGGGATAGTATATTGTCAGGATTGGGTGGGCTGCTGGTAAAGTGTATGCATGTGTATTAGTACAATTGTAGTTAGATGTTGGGGAGGACTTGGGACTGTGTATGGTTATAGCGGGTGTACTTATATATATTTATAGCAGCACACAACAATATATCCATTCCATTGATATAGATAGATATATAATTATAAGCAAATATTAGACTGACATATAGTGTGTGAATAAATCCCTGCAGAGCATTAACCTCTGCATTGCCCTGTCCCTGCAGTGTCCTGACCATTAACCCCTTCAATGCCTGATCCCTGATAACTCATTACCCTGTGTTCCTTGGCCTGCAGGTATTAACCCCTGCAGTGCCACAATTGTGTGATTAACCCTCTTGTACCCCCGTAGGGACAGTGAGTAGCCAGGCGGGTGGTTTACCGATAATTGTATGTATGAAAGTGAATTATTGTAAGTATAGCTAGTGTGTGGGGTGGAATATGGGATTGTGCTGTGTAGTGTAGTTAGGCTTGTATTGTGTTTATTGTAGTACCATTTCTATACTGCGGTGTGTACTTCTGTATATATATATATATATATATATATATATATATATATATATATATATATATATATATATTCATATCCATAGATAGATATATATATATATATATATATATATATATCTATCGTGTATTGTTAGACTTGTATAATTGTATTGTGTAATAAATCCTTATGGTTCATAATGCAGTGTATGGTGTTTTTACTAGTCGCCGCCCTAGTATAGTGATAGTAAGTCGCACGTAGTGTAGTTCAGTGTATATGCAATCAGAGGTAATCAGTAGTGTTTTATGTTTAGGTATAAATAGGCGTAGTCATCACTACGTATAAATAGGTATAAATATGTTTATGTATAGGTATGTTTAGGTATAAATAGGCGTAGTCATCACAGGAAGTATTACTTTACTGAGAGAGTAGTGGATGCATGGAATAGCCTTCCTGCAGAAGTGGTAGCTGCAAATACAGTGAAGGAGTTTAAGCATGCATGGGATAGGCATAAGGCTATCCTCCATATAAGATAGGGCCGGGGGCTATCCATAGTACTCAGTATATTGGGCAGACTAGATGGGCCAAATGGGTCTTATCTGCCGACACATTCTAGGCTTCTATGACTCACGCCTATTATGAATATTAATTATTGCGATTGGCATAAATATCAATAATTACTATCCCCTTTAACATACACCCCCCGCGAATAGGTGGCTCATATACGGATCAGTTTTAGCCCGAATTGTAAGCTGTAGATTATTCATGCATGTCAGGACATGTCCTAATATAAAGTCTATACATGTATCTATGTATCTGTTATCCATCTATGCCATATACCCTATCCATCTAAATTCTATATATCAATTTATCTATCTACCCATTTATAGTCTCTTCTATCTATCCATCTGTTATCTATCCATGTATCCAGACATCTATCCATCTGTTATCTATCCATGTATCTATACAGCCATATACCCCATCTATCAATTTATCTACCTATCCCATCTATCCAACTATGTTGTTATCTATCTATCCATCATCTATCTTTGTATCTATACATCCGTATACCCCCATCTATCGTATATCTTTCCATCCATCTATCGATTATCTAGCCATCTATCCAACCATGTTATTTATCATCTATCTATACATCCGTACACCTCCTATCTATGGGTAGAACTCTCAACGGCACTAACTCTCGACTTGATAATTTTGACAGCTTGAAAGACCTTATGTCGGATTACTCTCGCAAACCCGAGCCGCAGAAAACATTAGGTATAGAGGAAAACTGCATTTTCAGAAATGGGAAGCGATTGGCCATAGAGACAAGACCGTGTCCTGAGATCCTATTTAAGAGCGACACCCGCGGCACACAACTTTCCCGTGAGCCGATTCTATTTTACCCCTTAGGCCTATTTCATAGCGGCTTCTATGACAGAAATGCAACACATCCACCCATCAGCTGTCGGTCAATTCCTACAAGCAACTAACAAGTTTACAGAACTAGCAGCGTTCACCCCTTTGTTACGGGCGCAGGCGGTATGTTGTACAACCAGCTGTAACCATCAAGAGCCGGAATAGAACGGTTATTTAAAATCTAAACCGCTATCAAAACAGGCCGAAACGGGAAGTATACATATATACATGGTAGTCAGAAACATGGCAATTCCATTTTTAAAATTTCAGCATCCACTTTGACCCTTTTTTGGTCACGACGGCCATTTACTCAAATACCGCAAACCTTTTGCAAAGAGTCAGGGAATGTCCAAGCATGTCTAAGGCATGTCCTAAGGGTTAAAGAGCTGCGAATGCCTTTGTTGTGTTAGGAAATTTGCTTTGTTACGTAATTATGTTTAATAAAAATCCGAGGCCTCCGTGATTTAACCCTAATATTTGATCACCGCATCTAGAGCAGATACGTAACATTTATAATTGATACGTCTAACATCCTAAAACTAAAATGACCAGCGGCACAACTTTTTCGGGGGTCCGATAACATCTAGCAGACATGGTCGTCTTTTGTCCCGTCACATCCGCGGTGGATGCGACAAACAGAATTCTGTAACAAAGATATGTACAACAAATAGAAATGTCGGCCGTTTTCTCTTTTGACAGTAAATACACTGTCTCTTAATTAGTTAAAATTACATAAACCGCTAGGACATACCGGCGATATCAGAAACTTAAAAATGTTTCTAAAATGACTGCAAAAGAGAATTTGTTAGAGGTCTCGTCTCGTGAAGTGTTTTTATACTGAATACTTGCATTCCTCATGAAGACGAGCACAAGAATATTTGTCAGCTGTTTGTACCTACGATTACATATTTATAAATATAACTAATCATTATGCCCGTCACAATAACGGATGTTAGAATTGGCAGGCGCGCGGAGCAATCATCACACTGCGCTCCATGGACGGCGCGGGCGGTGTGTGGGGGGCGGGCGGTGCAGATGGCGTGTGGGGGACGGCATTGATCGGCCGGCGCTTGGGTGTGGAAGGTGGGCGGTGCGGACGGCGTGTGGGGGACGGCGTTGACCACTCGGGGGCGCTGTGTGATTGCTCTGCGCGCCTGACAATTCTAACATCCGTTATTGTGACGGGCATAATAATTAGGTATATTTATAAATATGTAATCGTAGGTACAAACAGCTGACAAATATTCTTGTGCTCGTCTTCATGAGGAATGCAAGTATTCAGTATAAAAACACTTCATGAGACGAGACCTCTAACAAATTCTCTTTTGCAGTCATTTTAGAAACATTTTTAAGTTTCTGATATCGCCGGTATGTCCTAGCGGTTTATGTAATATTAACTAATTAAGAGACAGTGTATTTACTGTCAAAAGAGAAAACGGCCGACATTTCTATTTGTTGTACATATCTTTGTTACAGAATTCTGTTTGTCGCATCCACCGCGGATGTGACGGGACAAAAGACGACCATGTCTGCTAGATGTTATCGGACCCCCGAAAAAGTTGTGCCGCTGGTCATTTAGGGTTAGGATGTTAGACGTATCAATTATAAATGTTACGTATCTGCTCTAGATGCGGTGATCAAATATTAGGGTTAAATCACGGAGGCTTGGATTTTTATTAAACCTAATTACGTAACAAAGCAAATTTCCTAACACAACAAAGGCATTCGCAGCTCTTTAACCCTTAGGACATGCCTTAGACATGCTTGGACATTCCCTGACTCTTCGCAAAAGGTTTGCGGTATTTGAGTAAATGGCCGTCGTGACCAAAAAAGGGTCAAAGTGGACGCTGAAATTTTAAAAATGGAATTGCCGTGTTTCTGACTACCATGTATATATGTATACTTCCCGTTTCGGCCTGTTTTGATAGCGGTTTAGATTTTAAATAACCGTTCTATTCCGGCTCTTGATGGTTACAGCTGGTTGTACAACATACCGCCTGCGCCCGTAACAAAGGAGTGAACGCTGCTAGTTCTGTAAACTTGTTAGTTGCTTGTAGGAATTGACCGACAGCTGATGGGTGGATGTGTTGCATTTCTGTCATAGAAGCCTCTATGAAATAGGCCTAAGGGGTAAAATAGAATCTGCTCACGGGAAAGTCGTGTGCCGCGGGTGTCGCTCTTAAATAGGATCTCAGGACACGGTCTTGTCTCTATGGCCAATCGCTTCCCATTTCTGAAAATGCAGTTTTCCTCTATACCTAATGTTTTCTGCGGCTCGGGTTTGCGAGAGTAATCCGACATAAGGTCTTTCAAGCTGTCAAAATTATCAAGTCGAGAGTTAGTGCCGTTGAGAGTTCTACCCATAGATAGGAAGATAGAAAGATAGATAGGAGGTGTACGGATGTATAGATACAAAGATACAGTTGATAAATAGATTGATAGATAATAGATGGATAAATAGATAATTGGTGGAGAGAAAGATACATACTGTATTTTCCGCCCTATAAGACGCACCCCCCCCCCCCCCCAAAGTAGGGAAAAAATAGTGAGTGTTATGGGGCGAATGCTGCTGATTTTGCCGAATTTTCAATGATACGCCCGCCGCGATGCCGCTGTGAGGAAGGAGCAGGGGGCCGGCATCTGCTTTTATAATGACAGCGGGGCCCATGCAGTGACTATTCTACTACACGGGCCCCGCTCACTGTATAATCTTATCTGTAATAGTTAATTTACGTATATAACGGTAATCGCATAATCAGAGCTACTTACAACTACAAGCACTCGGTAGGTAGCAGAGAGGAGGGAGGAGGCAGGCCGGGAGGACAGGCGCTGGCAGCACGTCACTCACTAAGTCACCGCCTGCGCCGCCCACATTATGAATGACGCAGGCGGCGTGGGCGCATGACGTAGTGACTCACGCTGCCAGCGCCCGGCCTCCTGGCCTCCCTCCTCTCTGCTACCTACCGAGCGCTTGTAGTTGTAAGTAGCACGGATTATGCGATTATATACATAATTATTACAGATACAATTATACAGTGAGCGGGGCCCGTGTAGTAGAATAGTCACTGCACGGGCCCCGCTGTCATTATAAAAGCAGATGCGACCCCCACCCCCTGTATTGAGGGTCATTCACTACAGGCACACTTATGGAGGGGGATCTGTGGGAGGGGATCTAGCATAAGATGCTATATGTCATCCACAGATCCCCCCCATAACTGTCATACACAGATCCCCATAACAGTGCCATCCACAGACCCCAATAAGAGCCACCCACAGATCCCCCATAACAGTGCGCCATCCACAGACCACAATTAGTTCAAAACCCACCCAAAGCACACCTATTGGTTCAAAATATTTTCTTTTCTTATTTTCCTCCTCAAACCTAGGTGCGTCTTATAGGGCGAAAAATACGATCGATAAATATTAGGATTTTAATAGCTTAATAGGGGTTTATAGGATATAATTGGTAGATAGTAGATAGAGATATTTTATTAAATTACTTTTAAATATTTTATATAAATAAAAATTAAACAAGTCGAGTGTTAGTGACGTTGAGTTATACCCATAGATAGACGATAGATAGATACTATAGATAGGTAGATAATTGATAGCTAGAACTATAGATAGATAAATTGATAGATGGGGTATACGGATGGATAGCTACATAGATGTATAGACTTTATATTAGGACATGTAAATAGACAGTATAGATAGGTAGGTAGTTGATACATAGATATGTAGATAGAAATCTAGATATAGAATTTAAATAGATGGGGTATACGGATGTATAGATACATAGATAGGTAACAGATGGATGGATAGATAGACTATAGATAGGTAGCTAATTGATAAAGGATAAATGGGTAGATAAATTGATCTATAGAATTTAGATGGATAGGGTATATGGCATAGATAACAGATAGATACATGGATACATGTATAGACTATATTAGGACATGTCCTGACATGCATGAATAATCTACAGCTTACAATTCGGGCTAAAACTGATCTGTATGAGCCACCTATTCGCGGGGGGTGTATTTCCCTGCGACTTTCTTCCGGCCGTACCTGTGCTACAGAGGCCTGCTGCATACATCGTGAATACAGATGATTCCCGTAAACGGGGCAGTCACTGGGTGTTAATTATACTGTATGATAAGGACGCTATATTCTTTGACTCTTATGGGTTATCACAGACTTTTGAAATGTACCCTCGTACCAAAAATAACCAATTACAAGACATGAACAGCATTGTTTGCGGTGAATACTGTATCTTTTTATATCTGGCACAGGGTGTCTCTTATAAGAATGTTTTATATTTCTTCTATAATAAAATGTGATCATAATGATAAAATAGTTTTTATAAATATTTTAACTAAGTTAAGAGGCAACCTGTGCATTTCTTTACCATGGTGTATTTATCACCAGGTTTGCACTGCGTATTGTGTCCCTTTATTATCTGGGATGGGAAAAGTGCTAACATTTATATGTAAAAGGTCTGTTAGAATTAGTCAAGCTACTGCATTATCTGTGTGGAATTAGTCGTGCTTAGTTTATGTGTAAAAGGTCTGTTAGAATTAGTCAAGCTACTGCATTATCTGTGTGGAATTAGTTGTGCTTAGTTTATGTGTAAAAGGTCTGTTAGAATTAGTCAAGCTACTGCATTATCTGTGTGGAATTAGTCGTGCTTAGTTTAAGTGTAAAAGGGCTGTTAGAATTAGTCAAGCTACTGCATTATCTGTGTGGAATTAGTCGTGCTTAGTTTATGTGTAAAAGGGCTGTTAGAATTAGTCAAGCTACTGCATTATCTGTGTGGAATTAGTCGTGCTTAGTTTATGTGTAAAAGGGCTGTATCTCTTTACATTATGTGCTGTAACAATGTGGTCTCTAGACATGTCCAGGCATGCATTATTCTGATTTGGGAGGAACGAGGCGAAGGGGTGGGGGACCTGTCAAGAGGACGAAAGGGGCGTGTTGACGAGAGGGGTTTTGGTAAACAATAAAAGGGGCGTGGTACCCGTCACTTTGACGAATAATATAGAAGCTTCACTACTTGAGTCAGTGAAAACGGATCTGTCCCCATTGAGTTACATTGCAAGTCAGGACATTTCCATTTGGCTCCGCATCACCAGGCGGACACCAAAACGCTGCAAGCTGCCTCCAGAGCGGAATGAAGGCGCAACGGAGCCAAACTGATGCATTCTGAACAGATCCTTATCCATTCAGAAAGCATTGGGGCTGAACTGATCCGTTTGACATCCCTGAAACGGATCTCAAATGGAATTCAAAAACGCCCGTGTGAGAGTAGCCTAACTTAGCAGAAAGCTGTTTTTTTTCTTAGAATATCAAGTACTTGTGACAGGCATAACATGAGAATCCCAAGGTGAAGAAAAAAAAATAAAAAATAAAAATCTAAATATCAAGATACACAATCATAAATTTGCCAATAAATTCATGTCATTCATGAAATTTTGAAAAAACTGCAGGAGCATTACTAAGCCCAAAAGGCATGACCAAAAATTCTAAATGTCCTTCCGGAGTGTTAAACGCAGTTTCCCATTCGTCCTTCTTTAAGGTTCCCATTTACACGTCAGTAAGCGTTTTACAGATCTGCAAATTGTGGATCCGCAAAACAGTCACCTGCAATGTGCGATCCGCACCACAGACACTATAATAGAAAATGCCTTTTCTGGTCCGGACATTATCTATTTTTTTTCAGGAACGGAATTGTGGATCCCGAAAATGTACATACGGATCCGTTCCAGCCCCATTGAAAGTGTATGGGTCCGCAAATTGCGGACGTGTGAATGGACCCCAATTCAAACTAAAAATTGTATGCTCCTCTCAAATGGAGTTTGGAAAACCAAGAAGCCCCCAGAAACTGATTGAACAGAAGGGAATATTGATTCTTAATGGTGATCTTGTTCAATTGCCGATTGGCAATACAGGGTCTATACAAAGAAGAATCCCGCCCCCATAGGAGACAGAGGGTCAAGTGTGTCCTTTAAGCTACATGCACACGACCGTTGTGTGTTTTGCGGTCCGCAAGACACGGATGGTGTCAGTTCTGCAATTTGCGGAAGGGCACGGACAGCCATTGATATAACTGCCTATTCTTGTCCGCAAAACGGACAATAGGACAGGTTATTTTTTTTATTTGGGGCCACTGAACGGAGCAACGGATGCAGACAGCACACTGAGTGCTGTGCGCATCTTTTGTGGTCCCATTGAAGTAAATGGGTCTAAAACGGCGGCCGTGTGCATGAGGACTTAATCAGACTTTCCTTAACTGTCTCATGGAATTGCGTTCAGGACCAGATAAATTATATATCCGCCCCTTAAGAAACCTAGACCCTCGACCCTAGTTCAATAGAGCAGTCATATGGACTATGGGGGGGAAGCTCTCGGGGTCAGATGAGGAGAATACATCCATTTATTCCTCGATGAATGGAGGTAATGTCTTGGATTCTGCGGAGACCCCTGCTTGCACAAAAGATAAACAAGAATCTATGGCTACCATCTAAACAGGGCTGGGGAGAGTAAACGCGGGATCCCCACCTGAAAAGGAAACTGAAGATCAATAAAGTTAGCGGCAGATCCAGAGTCGATAAACGCTTTTCCTGAACCCTTGTTAGGCTCTAATGAAATAGTAACCAGTACCAATAATTTACTTTATTGGTTTCGGTTACTAGAGACTGTTAGGAGCCACGATCTGCCTACCAAAGCATCCTTCTTCCCCTTTTGGGCAGAAGTGGGCCAGTCCTGTTTCCTAACAAGGGAGGGGCTGCAGGAAGTTTTTAGTCAGTCTTAATCTAGTCTAGAGTTGGGAGGAGACAAGAATGACCCTGTGTCACGGCAGGCGTGCACTCAGACTCACAGATAACCCACCAACCAGGCTCTGGGCCAGAGACAGGGGAAGGGTCACCTCCTTGCTAATCCCTGACCTCTTTCCCTGCACTGCTCAGCCCACATGCAGACCTTTATGGTAGGTATGATGTGTCCCTGTGCCTGGGCTGAAACACCCTAAATTCCCTAAGATGGTGAAGAGGGGAAATAGGGGCAGCCTGCTTGCACAGAACCTGGATGGGAGAGATGACAAAACAACCAAACTTGAAATCACACTTATCTTTCTGAGCTGGAACAGACAACCTTCCTTCCTTGCTTCCAAGACCACAATGATGCCTATAATCCGCTCAGAGCACTGGGATGGTGTGCTATTTAAACTAATGACTCCACCCAGTGCACCTGATGAGAGGCGGATCCAGCACGGCTCCAAAACAAACACTAAACTAGTGCTGCTATCCTGGCCGACCTCCGCACATAGTCAGAGCGGGGCATGACACCCTGACTCCTTACAGTCGCTTATTCCATCATGAATATTTGATGACAGACTGAACTGGATGGACAAAGGTCTTTTTTTGGCCTTATGTACTATGTTTTAACCACCCCAGGGAGTACCTTGTCTTTAGAGCCCTCAAGTTTTGGTGATCTTCCGGAAGGAGGGATCTTGGGACACTGCCGGATCCAATGATGAATGTCGCCACAGTAAAAACATGTACCATGGCGGCAGCATTGGTCTCTTCTGGTCATACCAATCTGCATGGGTTCATCAGCAAAAGGCTCAGACTTTATTTCCACGGGACAGACCTCTGGTTGGGACATAACCTGGGGAGAAAACAAAGTGTTCCCGCTGTCTCTCCCTAATGAGTCTGTCCAGTCTTACCGTAAGAGTCATGGCTTGTTCTAAGATCTCAGGGGAAGGACAACCTACAAGCATATCTTTAGGAGTCTCAAACAAACCAGATCTGAACTGACTTTAGAGCAGGTTCATTCCAACCAGAGGGAACGCACCATTTTCGAAACGGAGTACAGTATCCTCTACCGGTGGGTCACCCTGTACCAAAGCTTTCAGCTAACACTCTGCTTCATCGTATAGCAGCCCTAGGGCCTGAAAAAACACATCTGCTGACTCAACACCCACTCCTGGGGGGCACCCTGTAACAGGATTATTCCCACTAGCTGTGGCCCGAGGCCAGAAGAATGGGGTCCCAGTCTGAAATATAGTTTGCAACTCTCCTTAAAAAGGTTTGAAAAAAAGTTTGCGGTCCCCCGAAAACCACTCAGGAAGCTTAACGTGGGGTTCCACCTGTAAAGCTGACGGAGGGGAGACAGTGAGGTTACAGCCAGCTTCTTGAACTTGTAACCTCTCCTAGCTCCTGAACAATCTGGGCCAGGTTCTGGACATGATCCGTCAACTTTCACAGGGGATTCATAGTGGTAAAGTGGGCCTGTGAATCTGTCACAAAGAGGGAGGGGATGGTGCACCACTGACTTCACCCACTCCCCTGTCCTAGGTAACGGAGCACAACTGGGCGGCGTTCCCTAACCTAGCTAAGTGCGGAGGGGCAAACAAGACTGACATAGAATGGTCAGCAAGCAAAGTCAGAACCAGGAGATAACTACAGTACTAGCGGATAAGCAAAGACGGGTCAATAAGAAGCCAAAGTCAAAAACCAGGAGAAGCAAAGCAGACACAAGGAGCAAGCAAGGACGGAGACGATAAACGAGTCGGGAGTCAAGTCACAGAATCTCACTGAGGAACTCTGGAAAGGACCTCATTTACAGGCAACCTGTGTCCAGCAGGTTGCCTGTATATATAGTGGGGAAGAGGAGTCATGTGACGTGGCCAGCGCCACATGACCTCATTCCCCAGCAACCAGCTTGGCGCTCAGACTCCTTACAGTTGCCATGGGAGTGGAGGACACCGACTGCGCTGAGGGCGTGAGTGCAGCCGGGTGCTCCCCGCCCCCCCTGTTGCTGTGGAGACAAGGACGCAGCGCAGGTCCGCGGCGGCACCGAGGAGGGGGAACGTGAAGCCGGCGCCTCGTGACAGTGCCCCTCTTAATGACCTACCGGGAGGTCTGCCAACTGTCCGCATTCATGTCCTGGCAGGTTTCTCCTGACGAGGCTGAAGTTAGTTTCTTATTCACATAATTTGTATATTTATTTATTTTTTTTAAAGAATTTTGAGGAAACCTCATCACCAGTAATAAAATTAAAAAAAGTTAGAGTTTTCCGAAAGGGAAAGCAGTTGAAACCTGCATTAAAATACGAATGGCGGGCACAAAATGGGCAAAAGCCTGTGATCGCATACAGAGGGCAATGCCCGCATCAAACACAATTGAGCCAAGCATGAACCAAATAGGTTCTGGGCACAAGAAGTGGCATCAATGTGGACAGACGGACACTTCACTGATTTGAATACCTAACTGGTGCTTTCAAGAGGTTAAATGAACACGGGCCCCTGATCTCGCACACCCAACATACGGGGGCGATACCCCACATCAGGTACAGTTGAGTTCTGCCTGGTCCAAACAGGTTCTGGGAAATATTTTCTTCTATGGTAACACCCCTTTCCACCGAGTCCCTCAGGACGCCCTCTGCAGCTTCTGTTATTATTGGTGATGAGGTCTCCCCAAAACTAAAAAAAATATGAATGATTTGTATAAGAAACTGAAGAATAAGGAACTGACTTCACCCCAGTGAGGACCCGATACTTATAGCATCACCAGCCATCAACGGTCGTGCATTTTGTTGAGTTGAGTAATAAATGGCGACATGTAAACCCAGGAGTGTAATATCAGACGGTATATTACATGTACTACATATACGGCGAGTCTCTGTAACCGCTCCTTTCCTGGGTAGTCTACAATACACAGAAAGGTCAGGGGGCCACTTACTGTGACTACCCCTCATCCCGTAACCGCTCCTGTTCTGGGTAGTCTACACATACACCTATGGACCAAAAACAATTAGAGGATACAGTTAAAACCGAGGAGAAGAAGAACACAAACATGTCCTGTGTCCAGGAAAAGCTGGGGTATTTCCAATCAATTCTCCACCGCATGTCCAGGATGGTCAAGGTTCTCCTTTAAAGAAACAGACCAGTGGTGGAAATGCTTGGAGGTTCTGCTCTCACATGGAAGGCACCAAAGTGTAGAGGTTGCCGTTCAGTCTGGGGGTTGGTGCACTTCTCCACTCCTGATGGCGCGGGATACTGGAACGTCCTGAAACAATCTTTATATCCAACTAGAAGTCTGGCAGGGCATCGGTCGCCTCACTCTGACCTGGGTACCAGTGCTAGCTTCACACCGCTCACTAGAGCATAACATGGTTGGACTTGATATACGGGTCGGTTTTCTCAATTGCACCAATTATGAAACCACATTGTACATAAACCAGGAGGAGGGCGACGGAGCCCTTCCTTAACCTCCTAGTTCTTTACATAAACCACAGGACTGTACCAAAGGTCTCAGGACAGTCAACTGTTGCACATAACAAAGACCCTCATAGAACAAGCCATATCCTCCCCATGCAGAGTCCAGCACCACCCAGCCCACCATGGCACCCTCTTCACAACCCCATTAGACTCCTCAGACAGGACAGCACGCTCTGCCCAAGCTTCAGCAGGGCTGCCAACCATCCTGGACAGTTTGTAGAAAGTGTCCACGAGAAACCTACGAGTCCATTTTTTGAGGTTGGTGCTGTAGACTAAAGGAGACTACGCGATGCAGGCAAAGTGGTCACAACCTTTGGCTTCCATACGACTCCACTGCTGCCCCTGCTCACCATTTAATAAGGGGGTAGCATACACCAGTCCTGCACATGGCGGCTTCCAGTGATGTCCTGATGAGTCCCAGCACGACCACATCTCTGCATTAGATGCCACCACTGCTCCAGGAGGGTATTATACCAGGTTGCTGTCATACCCATTACATCCTATACCTTTGCAGTGCTGGAGGCGGCCTGTGCTGCTCTAACTGGCCACTGGGACAGCAGGTGGCCCCTGGATTGAGCGTGTGGCCCTGGACACAGGAACCATGCACTGTGATCGTACTGGGAGCTTCAGGATGGTTGCCTGAGTCGCAGAACAGAATCATTAACCACCTTCTCCAAGATAAACATTCCCATAATCCAGCAAGAGGCCAAAGTCCTGCAACCAGCCGCCCTCGAGCCGGTGGTGCACGCCCGGGAAGGTAAGTCACAGAGTGCTAGAACACCCTAATACAGGCCGGCCTCTAGCCCCGTGTGCACGCTCGGGAAGGTAAGTCACAGTGGCCTCATTAATATGCAATGCTAGGATAATACCATAATAAAGGCTGGCCTCAGAGTGTGTGTGTGTGTGTGTGTGTGTGTGTGTGTGTGTGTGTGTGTGTGTGTGTGTGTGTGTGTGTGTGTGTGTGTGTGTGTGTGTGTGTGTGTGTGTGTGTGTGTGTGTGTGTGTGTGTGTGTGTGTGTGTGTAATATATACACACACCAGACAGCGTATACAGTATCACACAGTACATGACGTATCAGTACATACAGTATCAGGCACAGTATAAGCAGCAGACACTATATATAGTATTAAACAGTATACGCAGAGACAGTATATACAGTATCAAAACACAGTATACACAATACATGCAGAATCAGTAGATAAAGTATCAGACACGGAATATACAGCAGACAGTACATACAGTATTAGACACCATATAAGCAGCAGACACCATGTACAGCATCACAGTACACAGTGTCGGACAGTATACACAGCATCAGCCACACAGTATGTAACAGTACGTACAGTATCACATTATCAGACAGTACCACAGTGTGACAGTATATACAGTGTCAGAGATTGTATGGACAGTATATACAGTGTCACAGTTCATGACGCACAGTATACACATCAGGCAGTTTAGGACCTATCAGTATATACAGCAGACAGTACATACAGTATCAGACAGTACATACAGCAATGTATACAGTATCAGACAGTACATACAGCAGTGTATACAGTATCAGACAGTACATACAGCAATGTATACAGCATCAGACAGTACATACAGCAGTGTATACAGCATCAGACAGTACAGACAGCAGTGTATACAGTATCAGACAGTACATACAGCAGTGTATACAGTATCAGACAGTACATACAGCAATGTATACAGCATCAGACAGTACAGACAGCAGTGTATACAGTATCAGACAATACATACAGCAGTGTATACAGCATCAGACAGTACATACAGCAGTGTATACAGTATCAGACAGTACATACAGCAGTGTATACAGCATCAGACAGTACATACAGCAGTGTATACAGCAGTGTATACAGTATCAGACAATACATACAGCAGTGTATACAGCATCAGACAGTACATACAGCAGTGTATACAGTATCAGACAGTACATACAGCAGTGTATACAGTATCAGACAGTACATACAGCAATGTATACAGCATCAGACAGTACAGACAGCAGTGTATACAGTATCAGACAGTACATACAGCAGTGTATACAGCATCAGACAGTACAGACAGCAGTGTACACAGCATCAGACAGTACAGACAGCAGTGTACACAGCATCAGACAGTACAGACAGCAGTGTATACAGTATCAGACAGTACATACAGCAGTGTATACAGTATCAGACAGTACATACAGCAGTGTATACAGTATCAGACAGTACATACAGCAGTGTATACAGTATCAGACAGTACATACAGCAGTGTATACAGTATCAGACAGTACATACAGCAGTGTACACAGCATCAGACAGTACATACAGCAGTGTACACAGCATCAGACAGTACATACAGCAGTGTACACAGCATCAGACAGTACATACAGCAGTGTATACAGTATCAGACAGTACATACAGCAGTGTATACAGCATCAGACAGTACATACAGCAGTGTACACAGCATCAGACAGTACATACAGCAGTGTACACAGCATCAGACAGTACATACAGCAGTGTACACAGCATCAGACAGTACATACAGCAGTGTATACAGTATCAGACAATACATACAGCAGTGTATACAGTATCAGGCAGTAGGACGTATCACAGTACATACAGTATACAGTGTCACACAGTATATACAGTATCAGGCAGGGTATAAGCAGACAGTATAAACTGTATACAGTATCAGACAGCAGTGTACACAGTATATACAGTATCAGGCAGGGTATAAGCAGACAGTATAAACTGTATACAGTATCAGGCAGTAGGACGTATCACAGTACATACAGTATACAGTGTCAGACAGCAGTGTACACAGTATATACAGTATCAGGCAGGGTATAAGCAGACAGTATAAACTGTATACAGTATCAGGCAGTAGGACGTATCACAGTACATACAGTATACAGTGTCACAGTATATACAGTATCAGGCAGGGTATAAGCAGACAGTATAAACTGTATACAGTATCAGGCAGTAGGACGTATCACAGTACATACAGTATACAGTGTCACACAGTATATACAGTATCAGGCAGGGTATAAGCAGACAGTATAAACTGTATACAGTATCAGACAGCAGTGTACACAGTATATACAGTATCAGGCAGGGTATAAGCAGACAGTATAAACTGTATACAGTATCAGGCAGTAGTGTACACAGTATATACAGTATCAGGCAGGGTATAAGCAGACAGTATAAACTGTATACAGTATCAGACAGTAGGACGTATCACAGTACATACAGTATACAGTGTCACACAGTATATACAGTATCAGGCAGGGTATAAGCAGACAGTATAAACTGTATACAGTATCAGACAGCAGTGTACACAGTATATACAGTATCAGACAGTATAAACTGTATACAGTATCAGGCAGTAGGACGTATCACAGTACATACAGTATACAGTGTCACACAGTATATACAGTATCAGGCAGGGTATAAGCAGACAGTATAAACTGTATACAGTATCAGGCAGTAGGACGTATCACAGTACATACAGTATACAGTGTCACACAGTATATACAGTATCAGGCAGGGTATAAGCAGACAGTATAAACTGTATACAGTATCAGACAGTAGGACGTATCACAGTACATACAGTATACAGTGTCACACAGTATATACAGTATCAGGCAGGGTATAAGCAGACAGTATAAACTGTATACAGTATCAGACAGCAGTGTACACAGTATATACAGTATCAGGCAGGGTATAAGCAGACAGTATAAACTGTATACAGTATCAGGCAGTAGGACGTATCACAGTACATACAGTATACAGTGTCACACAGTATATACAGTATCAGGCAGGGTATAAGCAGACAGTATAAACTGTATACAGTATCAGACAGTAGGACGTATCACAGTACATACAGTATACAGTGTCACACAGTATATACAGTATCAGGCAGGGTATAAGCAGACAGTATAAACTGTATACAGTATCAGACAGTAGGACGTATCACAGTACATACAGTATACAGTGTCACACAGTATATACAGTATCAGGCAGGGTATAAGCAGACAGTATAAACTGTATACAGTATCAGACAGGACGTATCACAGTACATACAGTATACAGTGTCACACAGTATATACAGTATCAGGCAGGGTATAAGCAGACAGTATAAACTGTATACAGTATCAGACAGCAGTGTACACAGTATATACAGTATCAGGCAGGGTATAAGCAGACAGTATAAACTGTATACAGTATCAGGCAGTAGTGTACACAGTATATACAGTATCAGGCAGGGTATAAGCAGACAGTATAAACTGTATACAGTATCAGACAGTAGGACGTATCACAGTACATACAGTATACAGTGTCACACAGTATATACAGTATCAGGCAGGGTATAAGCAGACAGTATAAACTGTATACAGTATCAGACAGCAGTGTACACAGTATATACAGTATCAGACAGTATAAACTGTATACAGTATCAGGCAGTAGGACGTATCACAGTACATACAGTATACAGTGTCAGACTCACAGTATATACAGTATCAGGCAGGGTATAAGCAGACAGTATAAACTGTATACAGTATCAGACAGCAGTGTACACAGTATATACAGTATCAGGCAGGGTATAAGCAGACAGTATAAACTGTATACAGTATCAGGCAGTAGTGTACACAGTATATACAGTATCAGGCAGGGTATAAGCAGACAGTATAAACTGTATACAGTATCAGACAGTAGGACGTATCACAGTACATACAGTATACAGTGTCACACAGTATATACAGTATCAGGCAGGGTATAAGCAGACAGTATAAACTGTATACAGTATCAGACAGCAGTGTACACAGTATATACAGTATCAGACAGTATAAACTGTATACAGTATCAGGCAGTAGGACGTATCACAGTACATACAGTATACAGTGTCACACAGTATATACAGTATCAGGCAGGGTATAAGCAGACAGTATAAACTGTATACAGTATCAGGCAGTAGGACGTATCACAGTACATACAGTATACAGTGTCACACAGTATATACAGTATCAGGCAGGGTATAAGCAGACAGTATAAACTGTATACAGTATCAGACAGTAGGACGTATCACAGTACATACAGTATACAGTGTCACACAGTATATACAGTATCAGGCAGGGTATAAGCAGACAGTATAAACTGTATACAGTATCAGACAGCAGTGTACACAGTATATACAGTATCAGGCAGGGTATAAGCAGACAGTATAAACTGTATACAGTATCAGGCAGTAGGACGTATCACAGTACATACAGTATACAGTGTCACACAGTATATACAGTATCAGGCAGGGTATAAGCAGACAGTATAAACTGTATACAGTATCAGACAGTAGGACGTATCACAGTACATACAGTATACAGTGTCACACAGTATATACAGTATCAGGCAGGGTATAAGCAGACAGTATAAACTGTATACAGTATCAGACAGCAGTGTACACAGTATATACAGTATCAGGCAGGGTATAAGCAGACAGTATAAACTGTATACAGTATCAGACAGTAGGACGTATCACAGTACATACAGTATACAGTGTCACACAGTATATACAGTATCAGGCAGGGTATAAGCAGACAGTATAAACTGTATACAGTATCAGACAGCAGTGTACACAGTATATACAGTATCAGGCAGGGTATAAGCAGACAGTATAAACTGTATACAGTATCAGGCAGTAGGACGTATCACAGTACATACAGTATACAGTGTCACACAGTATATACAGTATCAGGCAGGGTATAAGCAGACAGTATAAACTGTATACAGTATCAGACAGCAGTGTCACACAGTATATACAGTATCAGGCAGGGTATAAGCAGACAGTATAAACTGTATACAGTATCAGACAGTAGGACGTATCACAGTACATACAGTATACAGTGTCACACAGTATATACAGTATCAGGCAGGGTATAAGCAGACAGTATAAACTGTATACAGTATCAGACAGTAGGACGTATCACAGTACATACAGTATACAGTGTCACACAGTATATACAGTATCAGGCAGGGTATAAGCAGACAGTATAAACTGTATACAGTATCAGGCAGTAGGACGTATCACAGTACATACAGTATACAGTGTGACTCACAGTATATACAGTATAAGGCAGGGTATAAGCAGACAGTATAAACTGTATACAGTATCAGGCAGTAGGACGTATCACAGTACATACAGTATACAGTGTCACACAGTATATACAGTATCAGGCAGGGTATAAGCAGACAGTATAAACTGTATACAGTATCAGACAGCAGTGTACACAGTATATACAGTATCAGGCAGGGTATAAGCAGACAGTATAAACTGTATACAGTATCAGACAGTAGGACGTATCACAGTACATACAGTATACAGTGTCACACAGTATATACAGTATCAGGCAGGGTATAAGCAGACAGTATAAACTGTATACAGTATCAGGCAGTAGGACGTATCACAGTACATACAGTATACAGTGTCAGACTCACAGTATATACAGTATCAGGCAGGGTATAAGCAGACAGTATAAACTGTATACAGTATCAGACAGCAGTGTACACAGTATATACAGTATCAGGCAGGGTATAAGCAGACAGTATAAACTGTATACAGTATCAGGCAGTAGTGTACACAGTATATACAGTATCAGGCAGGGTATAAGCAGACAGTATAAACTGTATACAGTATCAGACAGTAGGACGTATCACAGTACATACAGTATACAGTGTCACACAGTATATACAGTATCAGGCAGGGTATAAGCAGACAGTATAAACTGTATACAGTATCAGACAGCAGTGTACACAGTATATACAGTATCAGACAGTATAAACTGTATACAGTATCAGGCAGTAGGACGTATCACAGTACATACAGTATACAGTGTCACACAGTATATACAGTATCAGGCAGGGTATAAGCAGACAGTATAAACTGTATACAGTATCAGACAGTAGGACGTATCACAGTACATACAGTATACAGTGTCACACAGTATATACAGTATCAGGCAGGGTATAAGCAGACAGTATAAACTGTATACAGTATCAGACAGCAGTGTACACAGTATATACAGTATCAGGCAGGGTATAAGCAGACAGTATAAACTGTATACAGTATCAGACAGCAGTGTACACAGTATATACAGTATCAGGCAGGGTATAAGCAGACAGTATAAACTGTATACAGTATCAGGCAGTAGGACGTATCACAGTACATACAGTATACAGTGTCACACAGTATATACAGTATCAGGCAGGGTATAAGCAGACAGTATAAACTGTATACAGTATCAGACAGTAGGACGTATCACAGTACATACAGTATACAGTGTCACACAGTATATACAGTATCAGGCAGGGTATAAGCAGACAGTATAAACTGTATACAGTATCAGGCAGTAGGACGTATCACAGTACATACAGTATACAGTGTCACACAGTATATACAGTATCAGGCAGGGTATAAGCAGACAGTATAAACTGTATACAGTATCAGACAGCAGTGTACACAGTATATACAGTATCAGGCAGGGTATAAGCAGACAGTATAAACTGTATACAGTATCAGGCAGTAGTGTACACAGTATATACAGTATCAGGCAGGGTATAAGCAGACAGTATAAACTGTATACAGTATCAGACAGTAGGACGTATCACAGTACATACAGTATACAGTGTCACACAGTATATACAGTATCAGGCAGGGTATAAGCAGACAGTATAAACTGTATACAGTATCAGACAGCAGTGTACACAGTATATACAGTATCAGACAGTATAAACTGTATACAGTATCAGGCAGTAGGACGTATCACAGTACATACAGTATACAGTGTCAGACTCACAGTATATACAGTATCAGGCAGGGTATAAGCAGACAGTATAAACTGTATACAGTATCAGACAGCAGTGTACACAGTATATACAGTATCAGGCAGGGTATAAGCAGACAGTATAAACTGTATACAGTATCAGGCAGTAGTGTACACAGTATATACAGTATCAGGCAGGGTATAAGCAGACAGTATAAACTGTATACAGTATCAGACAGTAGGACGTATCACAGTACATACAGTATACAGTGTCACACAGTATATACAGTATCAGGCAGGGTATAAGCAGACAGTATAAACTGTATACAGTATCAGACAGCAGTGTACACAGTATATACAGTATCAGACAGTATAAACTGTATACAGTATCAGGCAGTAGGACGTATCACAGTACATACAGTATACAGTGTCACACAGTATATACAGTATCAGGCAGGGTATAAGCAGACAGTATAAACTGTATACAGTATCAGGCAGTAGGACGTATCACAGTACATACAGTATACAGTGTCACACAGTATATACAGTATCAGGCAGGGTATAAGCAGACAGTATAAACTGTATACAGTATCAGACAGTAGGACGTATCACAGTACATACAGTATACAGTGTCACACAGTATATACAGTATCAGGCAGGGTATAAGCAGACAGTATAAACTGTATACAGTATCAGACAGCAGTGTACACAGTATATACAGTATCAGGCAGGGTATAAGCAGACAGTATAAACTGTATACAGTATCAGGCAGTAGGACGTATCACAGTACATACAGTATACAGTGTCACACAGTATATACAGTATCAGGCAGGGTATAAGCAGACAGTATAAACTGTATACAGTATCAGACAGTAGGACGTATCACAGTACATACAGTATACAGTGTCACACAGTATATACAGTATCAGGCAGGGTATAAGCAGACAGTATAAACTGTATACAGTATCAGACAGTAGGACGTATCACAGTACATACAGTATACAGTGTCACACAGTATATACAGTATCAGGCAGGGTATAAGCAGACAGTATAAACTGTATACAGTATCAGACAGCAGTGTACACAGTATATACAGTATCAGGCAGGGTATAAGCAGACAGTATAAACTGTATACAGTATCAGGCAGTAGTGTACACAGTATATACAGTATCAGGCAGGGTATAAGCAGACAGTATAAACTGTATACAGTATCAGACAGTAGGACGTATCACAGTACATACAGTATACAGTGTCACACAGTATATACAGTATCAGGCAGGGTATAAGCAGACAGTATAAACTGTATACAGTATCAGACAGCAGTGTACACAGTATATACAGTATCAGACAGTATAAACTGTATACAGTATCAGGCAGTAGGACGTATCACAGTACATACAGTATACAGTGTCACACAGTATATACAGTATCAGGCAGGGTATAAGCAGACAGTATAAACTGTATACAGTATCAGGCAGTAGGACGTATCACAGTACATACAGTATACAGTGTCACACAGTATATACAGTATCAGGCAGGGTATAAGCAGACAGTATAAACTGTATACAGTATCAGACAGCAGTGTACACAGTAAATACAGTATCAGGCAGGGTATAAGCAGACAGTATAAACTGTATACAGTATCAGACAGTAGGACGTATCACAGTACATACAGTATACAGTGTCACACAGTATATACAGTATCAGGCAGGGTATAAGCAGACAGTATAAACTGTATACAGTATCAGACAGCAGTGTACACAGTATATACAGTATCAGGCAGGGTATAAGCAGACAGTATAAACTGTATACAGTATCAGGCAGTAGGACGTATCACAGTACATACAGTATACAGTGTCACACAGTATATACAGTATCAGGCAGGGTATAAGCAGACAGTATAAACTGTATACAGTATCAGACAGTAGGACGTATCACAGTACATACAGTATACAGTGTCACACAGTATATACAGTATCAGGCAGGGTATAAGCAGACAGTATAAACTGTATACAGTATCAGACAGCAGTGTACACAGTATATACAGTATCAGGCAGGGTATAAGCAGACAGTATAAACTGTATACAGTATCAGACAGTAGGACGTATCACAGTACATACAGTATACAGTGTCACACAGTATATACAGTATCAGGCAGGGTATAAGCAGACAGTATAAACTGTATACAGTATCAGACAGCAGTGTACACAGTATATACAGTATCAGGCAGGGTATAAGCAGACAGTATAAACTGTATACAGTATCAGGCAGTAGGACGTATCACAGTACATACAGTATACAGTGTCACACAGTATATACAGTATCAGGCAGGGTATAAGCAGACAGTATAAACTGTATACAGTATCAGGCAGTAGTGTACACAGTATATACAGTATCAGGCAGGGTATAAGCAGACAGTATAAACTGTATACAGTATCAGACAGTAGGACGTATCACAGTACATACAGTATACAGTGTCACACAGTATATACAGTATCAGGCAGGGTATAAGCAGACAGTATAAACTGTATACAGTATCAGACAGTAGGACGTATCACAGTACATACAGTATACAGTGTCACACAGTATATACAGTATCAGGCAGGGTATAAGCAGACAGTATAAACTGTATACAGTATCAGGCAGTAGGACGTATCACAGTACATACAGTATACAGTGTGACTCACAGTATATACAGTATAAGGCAGGGTATAAGCAGACAGTATAAACTGTATACAGTATCAGGCAGTAGGACGTATCACAGTACATACAGTATACAGTGTCACACAGTATATACAGTATCAGGCAGGGTATAAGCAGACAGTATAAACTGTATACAGTATCAGACAGCAGTGTACACAGTATATACAGTATCAGGCAGGGTATAAGCAGACAGTATAAACTGTATACAGTATCAGACAGTAGGACGTATCACAGTACATACAGTATACAGTGTCACACAGTATATACAGTATCAGGCAGGGTATAAGCAGACAGTATAAACTGTATACAGTATCAGGCAGTAGGACGTATCACAGTACATACAGTATACAGTGTCACACAGTATATACAGTATACCCCGTCTACAGCATCAGACAGGACGTATCACAGTATCAGACAATATAGTGTCAGGCACGGTATAAGCAGACAGTATATACAGTATTGTCAGAATGTTTATACTGCTCTTTTCTATGAAAACCAGCAAGGATCAGTAATGGGAGATTCCCAACTTATTTCCCCAAATTAAAACTAACATGAGTTCATTATTTGCACCAAATTAAAGACGAGGGATGTAATATACACTGCTCAAAAAAAAAAAGGAACATAAAAATAACACATCCTAGATCTGAGTTAATTAAATATTCTTCTGAAATACTTTGTTCTTTACATAGTTGAATGTGCCGACAACAAAATCACACAAAAATAAAAAAATGGAAGTCAAATTTTTTAACCCATGGAGGTCTGGATTTGGAGTCACTCAAAATAAAAGTGGAAAAACCCACTACAGGCTGATCCAACTTTGATGAAGTGTCCTTAAAACAAGTCAAAATGAGGCTCAGTAGTGTGTGTGGCCTCCACGTGCCTCTATGACCTCCCTACAACGCCTGTGTATGCTCCTGATGAGGTGGCGGATGGTCTCCTGAGGGATCTCCTCCCAGACCTGGACTAAAGCATCTGCCATATCCTGGACAGTCTGTGGTGCAACGTGACGTTGGTGGATAGAGCGAGACATGATGTCCCAGATGTGCTCAATTGGATTCAGGTCTGGGGAACGGGCGGGCCAGTCCATAGCATCAATGCCTTCGTCTTGCAGGAACTGCTGACACACTCCAGCCACATGAGGTCTAGCATTGTCTTGCATTAGGAGGAACCCAGGGCCAACCGCACCAGCATATGGTCTCACAAGGGGTCTGAGGATCTCATCTCGGTACCTAATGGCAGTCAGGCTACCTCTGGCGAGCACATGGGGGGCTGTGCGGCCCTCCAAAGAAATGCCACCCCACACCATTACTGACCCAATGCCAAACCGGTCATGCTGGAGGATGTTGCAGGCAGCAGAACGTTCTCCACGGCGTCTCCAGACTCTGTCACGTCTGTCACATGTGCTCAGTGTGAACCTGCTTTCATCTGTGAAGAGCACAGGGTGCCAGTGGCGAATTTGCCAATCTTGGTGTTCTCTGGCAAATGCCAAACGTCCTGCACGGTGTTGGGCTGTAAGCACAACCCCCACCTGTGGACGTCGGGCCCTCATATCACCCTCATGGAGTCTGTTTCTGACCGTTTGAGCAGACACATGCACATTTGTGGACTGCTGGAGGTCATTTTGCAGGGCTCTGGCAGTGTTCCTCCTGTTCCTCCTTGCACAAAGGCGGAGGTAGCGGTCCTGCTGCTGGGTTGTTGCCCTCCTACGGCCTCCTCCACATCTCCTGATGTACTGGCCTGTCTCCTGGTAGCGCCTCCATGCTCTGGACACTACGCTGACAGACACAGCAAACCTTCATGCCACAGCTCGCATTGATGTGCCATCCTGGATAAGCTGCACTACCTGAGCCACTTGTGTGGGTTGTAGACTCAGTCTCATGCTACCACTAGAGTTAAAGCACCGCCAGCATTCAAAAGTGACCAAAACATCAGCCAGGAAGCATAGGAAATGAGAAGTGGTCTGTGGTCCCCACCTGCAGAACCACTCCTTTATTGGGGGTGTCTTGCTAATTGCCTATAATTTCCACCTGTTGTCTATCCCATTTGCACAACAGCATGTGAAATCGATTGTCACTCAGTGTTGCTTCCTAAGTGGACAGTTTGATTTCACAGAAGTGCGATTGACTTGGAGTTACGATGTGTTGTTTAAGTGTTCCCTTTATTTTTTTGAGCAGTGTATATCCGACCAGACCATTGACTAGAAACTGAAATCAGTTTTCTGGAGATTATACAAATGTATATATTTATCTCCCAAGACTGAAAGACATAATTTGTACTGCAGTTAAAATCATCTCAAATCAATCTAGATCCTACAAGAACGATAAGGTCTATCCGAATATACACTGCTCAAAAAAATTAAGGGAACACTTAAACACAAGGTAACTCCAAGTCAATCCCACTTCTGTGAAATCAAACTGTCCACTTAGGAAGCACTGAGTGACAATCAATTTCACATGCTGTTCTGCAAATGGGATAAACAGGTGGAAATTATAGGCAATTAGCAAGACACCCCCAATAAAGGAGTGGTTCTGCAGGTGGTGACCACAGACCACTTCTCAGTTCCTATGCTTCCTGGCTGATGTTTTGGTCACTTTTGAATGCTGGCGTTGCTTTCACTCTAGTGGTAGCACGAGACGGAGTCTACAACCCACACAAGTGGCTCAGGTAGTGCAGCTTATCCAGGATGGCACATCAATGCGAGCTGTGGCATGAAGGTTTGCTGTGTCTGTCAGCGTAGTGTCCAGAGCATGGAGGCGCTACCAGGAGACAGGCCAGGACATCAGGAGACGTGGAGGAGGCCGTAGGAGGGCAACAACCCAGCAGCAGGACCGCTACCTCCCCCTTTGTGCAAGGAGGAACAGGAGGAGCACTGCCAGAGCCCTGCAAAATGACCTCCAGCAGGCCACAAATGTGCATGTGTCTGCTCAAACGGTCAGAAACAGACTCCATGAGGGCGATATGAGGGCCCGACGTCCACAGGTGGGGGTTGTGCTTACAGCCCAACACCGTGCAGCACGTTTGGCATTTGCCAGAGAACACTAAGATTGTCAAATTCGCCACTGGCACCCTGTGCTCTTCACAGATGAAAGCAGGTTCACACTGAGCACATGTGACAGACGTGACAGAGTCTTAAAACGCCGTGGAGAACGTTCTGCTGCCTGCAACATCCTCCAGCATGACCGGTTTGGCATTGGGTCAGTAATGGTGTGGGGTGGCATTTCTTTGGAGGGCCGCACAGCCCTCCATGTGCTCGCCAGAGGTAGCCTGACTGCCATTAGGTACCGAGATGAGATCCTCAGACCCCTTGTGAGACCATAGGCTGGTGCGGTTGGCCCTGGGTTCCTCCTAATGCAAGACAATGCTAGACCTCATGTGGCTGGAGTGTGTCAGCAGTTCCTGCAAGACGAAGGCATTGATGCTATGGACTGGCCCGCCCGTTCCCCAGACCTGAATCCAATTGAGCACATCTGGGACATCATGTCTCGCTCTATCCACCAACGTCACGTTGCACCACAGACTGTCCAGGAGTTGGCAGATGCTTTAGTCCAGGTCTGGGAGGAGATCCGTCAGGAGACCGTCCGCCACCTCATCAGGAGCATGCACAGGCGTTGTAGGGAGGTCATACAGGCACGTGGAGGCCACACACACTACTGAGCCTCATTCTGACTTGTTTTAAGGACATTACATCAAAGTTGGATCAGCCTGTAGTGTGTTTTTCCACTTTAATTTTGAGTGTGACTCCAAATCCAGACCTCCATGGGTTAAAAAATTTGATTTCCATTTTTTAATTTGTGAGATTTTGTTGTCAGAACATTCAACTATGTAAAGAACAAAGTATTTCAGAAGAATATTTAATTAACTCAGATCTAGGATGTGTTATTTTTGTGTTCTTTATTTTTTTGAGTATATATATAGCTAATCAATTGCCTAATAAAAAGACAGAAACTTATACTTTACTAGCAAATTGAAATGTAGTTGTCTGAAAGAAGTCAGCGGTCACAGTTCAGAAACAAGGGATGGTCAGGTCTCTTTACTTCAGTTTCGTTGGACAGCTTCTCATCTTCCAACCTATCTCCCCCTCTTACTGGTTCATGCTATCGTTTATCCCCCCCCGGAAGGTGGGCTTGGTTTGGTCTTCCACATGCTTATTGACGCGACTAATGATGTCAGAACATCTAATTGCTACGTATCTCTTCCTCGCCATACTCCCCACCACCACAAGGGGGCATTAGTCTTCTATGTAAAAGTTTGTGCAATTACATTCAATTCTATTTTCGAAAGATCAAGTAGAAAGAACCTTTGACCTAAGCTCTGGACAAAGCCCTAAATATGGAGAAAAAGGACATTAATGGATACCAACTGTCAGACATCTAGTCTGCTCATAGATATACTACTTTAAGACCATCTACCAAAGCACATAACCTTTCTCCACATACTTTGAAAATGAGGTAATTAGTTCCAAACATTAGCTTTTTACACAAAAAAAAAAAAAAAAAAAAAAAAAAAAACACACATTGGTATATCCTACCCAATTCCATGCATTTTAAGATAAACCCCCCCCCCCCCCCCGTTAATACATACTTACAGACTAAATGTTTCAACGGGTATACTCCATATATATTATGAATATGATGAAAGTACGGGTTTATATTTCTTTCAATCAAATAAATAAGCATTTAGATGTTGCATATAATATAATCACATCATTGCCTCTATTATCAGCACAATGACTAGTAAAGTAACAGCAGGCAACTTTTAAATAAGCCCATTCTCTATTCATGGAAAAAAAATTAAAATCTTTAGAAAACCCAGTCTCTTATTGATGGGCTTTTGTAGAGGCCTGAAGTATCTTTATGGTACCTGTCAAACCTCCACAATTTAGACATGAGAAAGTTTAGATTAAGATTCACGACTCTTGCTTGTAAGTCTTTGACCTTCTAAAATGGGAATCATTACTTTACAGATTGGTATATGGGTATTATGTACAGGCCTTTAACATATTGAATCCTTTGTGCCCAATATTTGACAGTATCACAGTATATAGCAAAGTCCAGTTGGCACTCAATTCACCATTTACGTTGCAGCGGGAAGGAGTAGGCTCCAAGTGGAATATGTGAAAAAAATCCCAGCAATGGTATCTTGCTACGAGATATGGTTTATTAACTCATCTTCATGCAATATACATTTAATATGACGCGTGTCGGCACTTAGCCTCCCTCTGTTTAATACAGAGTACATATAACACGCGTCCTTCTATAATACAACATGGATCAGATGCAGATAACGTGAAGCACGCCCAGCCGTAAACAAAACGGCAATTAAATTTCATAAACGTGCAATCTCATAATCACGGTTCAATCCCTTGGGGTGTATTGTACTCAGTGTGGGAATCCAATAGGGTTCTCTACGTAGCAGGAGTTGGTCACCCCCCCTCCTCGGACTTTTTACTTGTTCTTAACCTTAGTGCCACAATTAAGATTCCACACGTTTATGCTAATGAAAGTGGTAGGGCAATTGTAATGGGTTTTTAGTCCCACCGGCGGCACAGCAGCGATGGGATGGAGCCAGACCGTGCAGAGCCGCTCCCAGGTAGGAACGAATCCGTTAGTCATCCAAACCTTAAATCCTGATCCAATGAGGGTTTTGCAGAAAGGCTTGACCTTTAGCCCCCACCACCAATTTCTTTAGCTTTCAACTAAACATCGATTTGCAACAGCTTTTTTGCTAAATCAGACTCAGTCCATTTTTCTGAGCCCGGAGCATTGAAAGTATCAGCTGATACACGAGGGGACATGGCAAACGGACAATTGAGTCTGAAAGATTTGGGTCTAAAAAGGTAAAAAGCACTTTCATGCCACCGAAAACATACCACTCAGTGGAGACCTTTGTACAGATGGTTTCCAGGGAAACGGAAAGTTGATGTGCTCCATTAAACGAGGTGAATGCCACATAATAGAACCATGCAAGAGAGAATTATTAAAACAGCGATGGAGGATAAATCTCTGATCACAACACCTGCTGACAAAGGGGCTCCATTGTAGATCGGCAGGAATAAGTATGTACAGGAAGTAATGCGACAGTTGTCAGATACTGAGACCTAGGAGATCTGAGAGAGATCCAGTGTTCTCCATAAAGGAGGAAATGGTTAAACTAGTGAATTATTATGGGGCATGGGCGTCAGACGACCAGATGCAAAACTTCCTGGTTAATTCATCACCTGTCACTCCCGTACTGTATGCGCTTCCTAAAGTGCACAAAAGACTTGTGACCCCCCCCCCCCCGGCCGCCCTATTGTGGCCTCCATATTATCCCCTCTATCTAGCGTCTTGGAGACGATATTGACACCGTTGATTAAAGACGCACGTTTCTTTTTGTTGGACACGTCACATGAGAACAATTGCGGATCTCCCCTCTGTCCCTCCTGATGGTTGGTTACCAGACGCTGGAAGCCTCTATACGTCGGTAGAACATCGAGCAGGAACACAGGCAGTGGTGGCTTTCCTTCATATTTCAGGAGGATTACTACCTGCAGCGGTGAGGGACCCATCCTCCGTCGCTAGAGGGTTAAACGGGTCGTCTCTGATCCCACGAGACAGGATCTTTGATTGGAAGAGATGACCAAGAGATTTGCTGAGAGGGGTTATCCCAGACTCATTTTGGATAAGGCAAGAATGGATTTACAATCCTAAACTACTAGAGAGGAGAAAAGACAGAACATTTAGACACAAAGTCCATCCTTTAATGCTGGTCTTGATGAGGTGGTTCCAAGACATTGGCAGATCTTGACCAAGGCCGATCCTGAAGTGGAGGAATTCAGATTCCCCCTTTGATTTCCGACAAAAAGAACCCCAGTTTTAGGGATAAATTGGTGCATGCTGAATTGGGCGGCAAAGGTGTTCTGGCAAATCAAAGCACATTGAAAACGGTGGAGAAAGGCACATTTCAGCGCCTCCACTGTTTTCAATGTTCTCATATCATTAAAGGTGCCGGAGTTCCTTCTTCCTCATTCAGGACAGGCTTCTAAGATAAGAGGCTTTTTCACTTGTGAATCTACAAATGCCCTTGTGGTTTGTTATATGTAGGGGAGACCATGCAGGCCGTGCGGGATAGGGAAACAAATCTACAATAAGGACTAACCCCATTACTACAATTACCCTTGTGGTTTATTATATGTAGGGGAGACCATGCAGGCCGTGCGGGATAGGGAAACAAATCTACAATAAGGACTAACCCCATTACTACAATTACCCTTGTGGTTTATTATATGTAGGGGAGACCATGCAGGCCGTGCGGGATAGGGAAACAAATCTACAATAAGGACTAACCCCATTACTACAATTACCCTTGTGGTTTATTATATGTAGGGGAGACCATGCAGGCCGTGCGGGATAGGGAAACAAATCTACAATAAGGACTAACCCCATTACTACAATTACCCTTGTGGTTTATTATATGTAGGGGAGACCATGCAGGCCGTGCGGGATAGGGAAACAAATCTACAATAAGGACTAACCCCATTACTACAATTACCCTTGTGGTTTATTATATGTAGGGGAGACCATGCAGGCCGTGCGGGATAGGGAAACAAATCTACAATAAGGACTAACCCCATTACTACAATTACCCTTGTGGTTTATTATATGTAGGGGAGACCATGCAGGCCGTGCGGGATAGGGAAACAAATCTACAATAAGGACTAACCCCATTACTACAATTACCCTTGTGGTTTATTATATGTAGGGGAGACCATGCAGGCCGTGCGGGATAGGGAAACAAATCTACAATAAGGACTAACCCCATTACTACAATTACCCTTGTGGTTTATTATATGTAGGGGAGACCATGCAGGCCGTGCGGGATAGGGAAACAAAGCTACAATAAGGACTAACCCCATTACTACAATTACCCTTGTGGTTTATTATATGTAGGGGAGACCATGCAGGCCGTGCGGGATAGGGAAACAAATCTACAATAAGGACTAACCCCATTACTACAATTACCCTTGTGGTTTATTATATGTAGGGGAGACCATGCAGGCCGTGCGGGATAGGGAAACAAATCTACAATAAGGACTAACCCCATTACTACAATTACCCTTGTGGTTTATTATATGTAGGGGAGACCATGCAGGCCGTGCGGGATAGGGAAACAAAGCTACAATAAGGACTAACCCCATTACTACAATTACCCTTGTGGTTTATTATATGTAGGGGAGACCATGCAGGCCGTGCGGGATAGGGAAACAAAGCTACAATAAGGACTAACCCCATTACTACAATTACCCTTGTGGTTTGTTATATGTAGGGGAGACCATGCAGGCCGTGCGGGATAGGGAAACAAATCTACAATAAGGACTAACCCCATTACTACAATTACCCTTGTGGTTTGTTATATGTAGGGGAGACCATGCAGGCCGTGCGGGATAGGGAAACAAAGCTACAATAAGGACTAACCCCATTACTACAATTACCCTTGTGGTTTGTTATATGTAGGGGAGACCATGCAGGCCGTGCGGGATAGGGAAACAAATCTACAATAAGGACTAACCCCATTACTACAATTACCCTTGTGGTTTGTTATATGTAGGGGAGACCATGCAGGCCGTGCGGGATAGGGAAACAAAGCTACAATAAGGACTAACCCCATTACTACAATTACCCTTGTGGTTTATTATATGTAGGGGAGACCATGCAGGCCGTGCGGGATAGGGAAACAAAGCTACAATAAGGACTAACCCCATTACTACAATTACCCTTGTGGTTTATTATATGTAGGGGAGACCATGCAGGCCGTGCGGGATAGGGAAACAAAGCTACAATAAGGACTAACCCCATTACTACAATTACCCTTGTGGTTTATTATATGTAGGGGAGACCATGCAGGCCGTGCGGGATAGGGAAACAAATCTACAATAAGGACTAACCCCATTACTACAATTACCCTTGTGGTTTATTATATGTAGGGGAGACCATGCAGGCCGTGCGGGATAGGGAAACAAAGCTACAATAAGGACTAACCCCATTACTACAATTACCCTTGTGGTTTGTTATATGTAGGGGAGACCATGCAGGCCGTGCGGGATAGGGAAACAAATCTACAATAAGGACTAACCCCATTACTACAATTACCCTTGTGGATTATTATATGTAGGGGAGACCATGCAGGCCGTGCGGGATAGGGAAACAAATCTACAATAAGGACTAACCCCATTACTACAATTACCCTTGTGGTTTATTATATGTAGGGGAGACCATGCAGGCCGTGCGGGATAGGGAAACAAATCTACAATAAGGACTAACCCCATTACTACAATTGCCCTTGTGGTTTGTTATATGTAGGGGAGACCATGCAGGCCGTGCGGGATAGGGAAACAAATCTACAATAAGGACTAACCCCATTACTACAATTGCCCTACCCCTTTGATGAGCATCATCAGTGTCACAATTAAGATTCCAAGTGACAAAGAAACTCCTGCTACGTAGAGAAGCGTATTGGATTTACACACCGAGTACAACACACCCCAAAGGATTTAACTGGGATTAGGAGATTGCACATTTATAAAATACGGCACCCCCTTCATGACGGCACCAAAATGGAGGTTGCTCCCCTTGTTGCTTTAGGGACAGGAAACAGAGGGTTAAAAGGGCCCCTCCCCTACACACCTCAGTGTTGTTCCTGTCCCTACAGGATGAGAGGATGCACGGATGAAGGGGGTCGGTCGATCGGGATCTCCTGTGGTCTCCTTCCTGCTGGCGCTAACCCCCCCCCAGACCAGTACTCAGTTTGGGAGTCCCCTGTCCTGGGTCCGACATCCCCGAACCAGTTCAGCTGCTCGGCGGGCTCTTTGCTTATGCAGCCGCGTCCCGCGCTGTTTTCAGGCGGTGTCTTGGAGCGCTGTTTGCGGATTGCTGCAGCAGCCGGCCTGAATGAACCCAATTGCCAGGCAGGTGGGTGCAATTACAGTGGAGGGCAGTGCTGTGGCAGAGGGATCCCTGGAAGCGGATCATGTTGACCCTGCAGAAGCCCAGGTGAACGAGGTCAATTTTGGCAAGATATGGCATCACCCCTGAAACACAGGAGGATTCAGGGACACTAAAAATAAAAAAGACCCCTACACAGAGTGGGCGCATGCAGAGGGCAGCCCTAGCCTGGCTACAGGCGAGCCAAGCTTTTTCAGCAGAGGAAATTACCCAGCTGGTACTACTGGAACAATTTTACAATGGACTAAATCCAGAAGTGTAGGAGTGGGTAAGGGACCAGAAACCTACCACTATCAGACGCAGCTCGACAGGCGGGTGACTACCAGGATGCCCGCAGACAATCAAGGGTAAGCTTCAGACCCAATCCCAGACCAGAATAGAAGGAGGGGGATATTTTTGGCAGTAGGGGTTATTGCACCAGGACTCTGAAAGGGTCACAGCAGGGTCCCCACCTATCTCCACACGACAGCTAGTAGTCCCACAGAAGTACAGGAGGGAGTTATTACAGATCGCGCATGATAGCCCCCTGGCAGGACACTTAGGGGTCAGCCGCACCAGGTACAGGCTTACCCACACCTTTTTGGCCTGGCATCTCTAAAGATGTTAAGCAGTTCTGTCAAACATGCAACACATGCCAACGAGTAGGTAAAAGAGGGGGATTGCCGCAAAGCCAAGTTGCAACCCCTACCCATTTAAGAACCGTTAGGACGGGTATCAGTAGATATTATAGGACCATTGGCCAAACCCAGCCTGTCAGGCAAAAGGAATATTTGAACTAGTGGATTATGCAACAGTGTATCCAGAAGCTGTGGCTCCGACTAATATCCAGGCAGAGACGGTGGCAATGATAAGAGATGGTCTCAGATCAGGGCACCCCGTTTACTGACAGGCGGTAATAATTCAAGAATTATTAATTATGGTCAAAAGAATTAACTATAAAAATTGTTATAAAAAGGTCAAATTCTTAAAATCATGACCTGGTGAATTGTAGACAAACTAATCGATACAATTCACATCCGAGTCGGACTATTTCCTCAGATAATAAGTTCTTCTGACGTGAGAGGACGTTACTGATAGACATGTAGTTCTGCATTATACAATAATACACAGGTTTATTGGTTACAAGGTTATAAACATAAGTAAACACAATGATACATGTGAATGAATATATTCAGCGTTTATATAAAGCATTAGAAGACTAACAATACAGGTGAGTGGAGATAACTTGTCACATTATAACCAAGCTATTATAAGGTTAGGATATCAAATCGGAACATAAGTTATATACATTACTTCTGTGATATCAGGACGGCCTGTCTAATCCTAGACATCATTATAGAATGCTACATACATTCTGCCCCCCCCTAACCGACTACACATCACATGACCTCAAGATGGGCAAATCCATCCCAGGATATAACTTAGAAGAGACAACTGTATCCTTCCGCCCCATCCTGGACTATATTCACACATGACCTTGGCAAGACCATTAAGACAAATAACAGATCTAGGATCTTTGCTGGACCAGATCTTAAATGGGAAGGACTTAACACAAGTCTTTCCTGTGGGAACCCATCACTTAGCTTGGCAAAGAATGTATAATATATATATATATATATATATATATATATATATCTCATTTAATGCTTTGCTAGATTATGAGTCTGGATTCTTCTGCAGGTAGAATGAAGCCTCACAATATCCTAAGACTACATCTCAATATGGAGATGATCAATTCATTTATTTGCCAAGCTAGATGGTATAAATGCTAGATGGTATAAATTTAACCCACACTATCAAATTAGTCTTAATAAAATATTCTCTGTGTCTCTTACCAAGTCCTAGTAGGAATGTCACTTCTGCTCCCAGGAAAGCTGGGTGGTCCATCATAGCGCATCTCACCATGGCTTTCATCTTGATAGACCCCTCTAGAGAGCTCCACTTGTCCGTGTGGTTTATGACCACAAACTTATCAGTTAGACACCTTCCTAATTTGGAACTTTCCAATCATGATTGGATGGGAGTGACCATTGATAAAAAAAAAAAAAAAAAAGTGACATCATAACCTTACCCAGAATGCACTTTTTCTACTGTTGTAATGTCACCTACTCATACCTAGGTGGCACTGCTGTGTAAGCCATTTGAATCATAGTATAAAGGGTTAACTTTATATCTGATTAAAACTTATTCTACACATTTGACCTTAGAAGCTTTAATTCAAAGCTATAGGGATTAATTCTGACACTTGTAGCAATTAGAGACAGACTTCTAGGCGTCTCGCTTAATGTTTCTCACACTGTTGATTTATGGACCGTAGTGATATGAATGGGCCTTGTTTTCTCACAGATATCAGCATCTCCTCTGTCATACCAAAGAAGTGATTAATTGTTACAAAATACACATCTTTACAGACACTTTTAGAGACAAATATTCTCCTAATGAGATATAATATACTGGATGCATATTGTCTTCATAACATACAATATACTATAAGGAGAGGGAGAGATTATATATCTCCTACTGATTGTCTTACGCTAAGGCTCATTAAATGCATACATACATCATATATATTTTGCTTCAATAATAAATACCGAATTGTATAGGTAATTATCACCAGCTGCATAAAGCTCATTTTTATTTCCCGTCATAAACTTATAAGTAGACGAGGAGGCCTCTTCTCAGAGCGGTACATTAATAAGAATAACACTAAAGCGCAGAAACCTTTGTGTGACCTTACTTTGGCCTACTCAAAATATAGTGGAGCATGACTCTTAAAAAGGCAATGAACATCCATCTTGACTAGAATTGGATATCAATGGATATTTATTTACCTATGAAAAGGCACAACAACTGCAGAAGTCCCAACAGCTGTGGAAACTGTGCGGCATCAAATCCATCGTTAGTTCACCTTACCACCCCTAGACGAATGGTTTGTGTGAAATATTTAATGGCACCTTAGAACAGATGCTAAGCACCTTTACTGACACCCGTCGGGACTGGGAAAAATTCCTACCCCACCTCCTTTTTGCTTACAGGGAGGTGCCGCAGGAAGACAGGGTTTTCGCAGTTTGAACTACTGTTTGGACGGAGAGTTAGGAGGTCCCCTAGATTTAATCCGGGAACACTGGGGAGCAGTAGGCGAGGACGGTACCCCTTTCATACCCTATGTGCTGGAGTTCTGTGACCGCTTGTAGGAATTGACTCAATGCGCATACTAACCTCCAAGCGGCGTAGATCTGTCAGCGCTGATGGTATGACATTGGTGCCAGGGACCGGAGCTTTCGGATTGGCCAAAAGGTGTTGATTTTGAAACTTGTGCACCATGACAAGCTCCAGGTCGCCTGGCAGGGCCGATACCAAGTGGTGGAGCAGAGGTGCGACACCACTTACGTGATCAGCCCGTGCTTTGGTAGTGGGGGGAGACGCATGCTTCACGTGAACATGCTCAAACCCTACTATGAGAGAACAGAGGATGTAGCCGCCATATGTGCGCCCGCCTCGGACGACCGAGAGTCTTCCCCTTCCGGATCGTCTAGGGGAGCATGATAAACTAGGGACCCTAGATGAAGTTCAGCTAGGGGAGAGACTAAGTCCCCAAGAGCGTATCCAGGTGCGAAAACTGTTAGCCACAAAGGGCACCACATTCTCTAACGCACCTGGCTACACCCCACTAGCTACCCATAGAGTAGACAAGGCTGATCAACAACGCCTTAGACAGATGCCCTACAGAATTCCTGAGGCTGTCAGGAAATGCTCCACTGGGGGGGGGGGGGGGGGGGGGAAGCGGCAGGGGGTCATAGAAGCATCAGATAGCCCTTGGGTCTCTCCAGTAGTTCTAGTACCAAAGCGGGATGGCACGACCCGCTTTTGTGTAGATTACCGGAGACTCAATGACAAAACAGTCTGACACATTACCCCATGCCCAGGATAGACGAGCTCTTAGAGATAGGATGGCTAGAGGTCAATACCTCGCGACCATCGACTTATGTAAGGGCTATTGGCAAATTTCCTTAGCGCCAGATGCCATTTCCAAGTCAGCCTTTGTCACCCAGTTTGGCCTCTACCAATTTAAGGTCATGCCATTTGGGATGAAAAACTCCCCAGCCACGTTCTAACGTATGGTGGACAGGCTGCTTGATGGCTTCCAAGATTATGCATGTGCATACTTGGATGACATTGCCATTTATAGTGAAACTTGGGAAGAGCATCGAGACACAAGTGCCGTGATAGACCACATCAGAAAGGCTGGCCTAACCCTAAAACCCAGCAAGTGCCATATTGGGATGGCAGAGGTACCATACCTAGGACACTGCGTGGGCTGTGGGAAGCAGAAGCCTGAGCCCGTTAAAGTAGAGGCAGTAGCCAACCCCCCGTACCAAAACGCAGGTGTTAGCCTTCCTAGGGACCGCAGGCTATTATCGGAAATTTGTCCCAAACTATAGTACCCTGGCGAAACCACTCACTGACCTCCCCAAAAAGAACCGTCCCCGCCAAGTAGTCTGGGCCCCGGAGTGTGAGCAGGCCCTTGTTAATAGTCCTGTACTCGCAGCTCCCAATCCATCTAAAAAAAAAAAAAAAAAAAAGATTACTCGTTCACACAGATGTGTCAAAGTTTGGATTGGGAGCGGTACTGAGCCAAGTTGGGGAAAATGGCGGTGAACAATTCGTAGCTTACTTCAGTCGGAAGCTTCTACCCAGGGAAGTGAGCTACGCCGCCATAGAGAAGGAATGCCTGGCTGTGGTGTGGGCCCTAAAGAAGCTTCAACCCTATTTGAATGGACAGCAGTCCACATTACTCACGGATCACAACCCGTTAGTATGGCTAAATCGTGTGGCTGGAGACAGAGCCCGGTTGTTGCGCTGGAGCTTGGCGTTACAACCATACGATTTTCCAATTCACTACCGCCCGGAAAACAGAATGGCAATGCTGACTGGTTATCACGATAAACTGAACTGGAAAAGTGATTTCGGGAGTACTTCCCAGACATCTCCAAGCCGATCCATTGGGGGATCAGACTGTATGCTGGCTTGTGGTTGAGGGGGAGCAGTGTAACAGATGGACCCTTTTAGATTATTTTAGGTTCGGCTGGCCGTACACCCCCTCAACCTCCCATCAGCCCTAGCTATTATCTGTTCCCACCTTTCCTTGTATTATAGTAATCTATGTACTCTAGTGTACGTAAATGAGGCTGTTGGGTGTTTGAAACCAGGTGCGCATGCCTAGTCAAGTCAGTTGACTCCCAAAATGTGTGTAGTCCAGTTACTGGGGAAATTGTCTCTGGACATTGACCTGCTTCTTCAGCTACAAGGGGATTTAAGTGGAGATGTTGATGGTATGTCTTGGAGCTCCGCAACAGACACCGTCCAGATTTTCTCCCTAAGGGGTCTTATTTTCATAAAAGCCAAGATTTTACCTTTTTTGTCAGAACCCCAAAAATGAGAGAGCACAGGCGTTTCACACTCTCGATGTGAGAACAGTTCTCAGGTACCTAGAAGCTACGGCTGAGTGGAGGTGAGAAGAGAACCTTTTTTGTTCAGTATGGGGGTAAGAATAGAGGTAAGAAAGCGTCAAAGGACATGGTTGGTAGGTGGATCAAGTCAGCCATCATACAGGCTTACAAGGCAGAAGGGAAGAATTGTTCTCTTGCAATAAAACGCACACTCCACAAGAGCAGTCTTCTTCCTGGGCCGAGAGCAGACGCATCTCCAGATCGAATCTGCAGGGTGTCTACATGGTCAAGCCTTCACACATTCACCCGTCATTACAGACTGGACGTGTTGGCCAACAAGAACTGTTCCTTTGGACGCAAGGTCCTTCAGGCCATGGTCCCTCCCTAGAGCTACTTATCTGGTATGGCTCCATTTTGGTGCCGTCATGGAGGGAGATGCCGTGGAAAAAGTAATTATTCCTACCGTTAATTCGGTTTCCACTATTCCTTCATGATGGCACCACCGTAACTCCCACCCTATAATTTTGGTGTTGGGTTTGTCATCTCACATCCTGGTAGCAATTTGAAAAAGCAATGGGGTGTGTAAGGGGAGGGGCCCTTTTAACCCTCTGTTGCCTGTCCCTAGAGCGACAACGGGAGCAACCTCCATTTTGGTGCCGTCACGAAGGATTAGTGGAAACCGAATTAATGGTAGGAATAATTCCTCAGGTTTTTTTTGTTTTGTCTTTTCCAGTTTTATTATTGACATGTTGATTTCTTTCATAGACCCAATAGTCACACTGATCTTCTCTTTGGAAATATGATAACCTTTATTGGCGTAACCACAGGAAATTTAAATTGCCGGTTTGTTTACCATTATGTGATAATGAAACTGATTTGTGCCGAGTCAATTAGGGTTAGTCAAAAAGGCTTGCTTTACGTTACTTGCGTCTGATCCATGATGTAGTATATAAGGACGTGTTATATCTACTGTGTATTAAACCGAGAGAAGCCAAGTGCCGAAACGCGTCATTAAATGGATATTACATAAAGATTAAATAAATGAACATCTCAAAAGCAAGATACCGTTGCTGGGATTTTTTCACTAGTATCACAGTATATGCATTATCAGAGACATACTGCACATTCCGTGTGATACTGACAGTGTATATGCAGTATACAGACAGTATCAGAGCATCATAGACAGCAAATACAGCAGACAGTATATACAGTATCAGACTCAGTATATACAGCGTCTCACATTTCATGCAGTGTATATACAATATCAGACACAGTATACGCATTAACAGTATGTGCAGTAGACAGTACACCAGAAACCGTATCAGACAGTATACATGTAGTACCAAGGTATATGCAGTATCATACACCGTATTTGACGGTATACAACTGTACATGACGTATCCGTCTACTCAGCAGACACTATATACAGTAACAGTAGATACAGTTTCAGACACGGAATATACAGTATCCAACACCGTATATGCAGTATATGATGCACCACAGTCTACGCAGCAGACACCCGGAATACACAGTATCAGACAGTATATGCAGCAGACACTATATACAGTACATGCAGTGTCAGACATGGAATATACAGCATCATACACCGTATATGCAGTATTAGACAGTACAACAGTATATGATGCATCAGTCTACGCAGCAGACACTATATATACAGCAGACACGGAATACACAGTATCAGACAGTATATGCAGCAGACACTATATACAGTACATGCAGTGTCAGACATGGAATATACAGCATCACACACCGTATATGCAGTATTAGACAGTACAACAGTATATGATGCATCAGTCTACACAGCAGACACTATATACAGCAGACACATGGAATACACAGTATCAGACAGTATATGCAGCAGACACTATATACAGTACATGCAGTGTCAGACATGGAATATACAGCATCATACACCGTATATGCAGTATTAGACAGTACAACAGTATATGATGCATCAGTCTACACAGCAGACCCTGTATATACAGCAGACACATGGAATACACAGTATCAGACAGTATATGCAGCAGACACTATATACAGTACATGCAGTGTCAGACATGGAATATACAGCATCATACACCGTATATGCAGTATTAGACAGTACAACAGTATATGATGCATCAGTCTACGCAGCAGACCCTGTATATACAGCAGACACACGGAATACACAGTAACAGTATATACAGCAGACACATGGAATATACAGCATCATACACCGTATATGCAGTATTAGACAGTACAACAGTATATGATGCATCAGTCTACACAGCAGACACTATATACAGCAGACACATGGAATACACAGTATCAGACAGTATATGCAGCAGACACTATATATACAGCAGACACATGGAATACACAGTATCAGACCGTATATGCAGCAGACACTATATACAGTACATGCAGTGTCAGACATGGAATATACAGCATCATACACCGTATATGCAGTATTAGACAGTACAACAGTATATGATGCATCAGTCTACACAGCAGACACTATATATACAGCAGACACATGGAATACACAGTATCAGACAGTATATACAGCAGACACTATATACAGTACATGCAGTGTCAGACATGGAATATACAGCATCATACACCGTATATGCAGTATTAGACAGTACAACAGTATATGATGCATCAGTCTACGCAGCAGACACTATATATACAGCAGACACATGGAATACACAGTATCAGACAGTATATGCAGCAGACACTATATACAGTACATGCAGTGTCAGACATGGAATATACAGCATCATACACCGTATATGCAGTATTAGACAGTGCAACAGTATATGATGCATCAGTCTACACAGCAGACACTGTATATACAGCAGACACATGGAATACACAGTATCAGACAGTATATGCAGCAGACACTATATACAGTACATGCAGTGTCAGACATGGAATATACAGCATCATACACCGTATATGCAGTATTAGACAGTACAACAGTATATGATGCATCAGTCTACACAGCAGACACTATATATACAGCAGACACATGGAATACACAGTATCAGACAGTATATGCAGCAGACACTATATACAGTATACTCAGACAGTACATGCAGTGTCAGACACGGAATATACAGCATCACACACCGTATATGCAGTATTAGACAGTACAACAGTATATGATGCATCAGTCTACACAGCAGACCCTGTATATACAGCAGACACATGGAATACACAGTATCAGACAGTATATACAGCAGACACATGGAATATACAGCATCATACACCGTATATGCAGTATTAGACAGTACAACAGTATATGATGCATCAGTCTACACAGCAGACACTATATACAGCAGACACATGGAATACAGTATCAGACAGTATATGCAGCAGACACTATATACAGTACATGCAGTGTCAGACATGGAATATACAGCATCATACACCGTATATGCAGTATTAGACAGTACAACAGTATATGATGCATCAGTCTACACAGCAGACCCTGTATATACAGCAGACACATGGAATACACAGTATCAGACAGTATATACAGCAGACACATGGAATATACAGCATCATACACCGTATATGCAGTATTAGACAGTACAACAGTATATGATGCATCAGTCTACACAGCAGACACTATATACAGCAGACACATGGAATACAGTATCAGACAGTATATGCAGCAGACACTATATACAGTACATGCAGTGTCAGACATGGAATATACAGCATCATACACCGTATATGCAGTATTAGACAGTACAACAGTATATGATGCATCAGTCTACGCAGCAGACCCTGTATATACAGCAGACACACGGAATACACAGTGACAGTATATACAGCAGACACATGGAATATACAGCATCATACACCGTATATGCAGTATTAGACAGTACAACAGTATATGATGCATCAGTCTACGCAGCAGACACTATATATACAGCAGACACATGGAATACACAGTATCAGACCGTATATGCAGCAGACACTATATACAGTACATGCAGTGTCAGACATGGAATATACAGCATCATACACCGTATATGCAGTATTAGACAGTACAACAGTATATGATGCATCAGTCTACACAGCAGACACTGTATATACAGCAGACACATGGAATACACAGTATCAGACAGTATATGCAGCAGACACTATATACAGTACATGCAGTGTCAGACACGGAATATACAGCATCACACACCGTATATGCAGTATTAGACAGTACAACAGTATATGATGCATCAGTCTACGCAGCAGACCCTGTATATACAGCAGACACATGGAATACACAGTGACAGTATATACAACAGACACTATATACAGTATACAGAAGACACATGGAATATACAGCATCATACACCGTATATGCAGTATTAGACAGTACAACAGTATATGATGCATCAGTCTACGCAGCAGACCCTGTATATACAGCAGACACATGGAATACACAGTATCAGACAGTATATGCAGCAGACACTATATATACAGCAGACACATGGAATACACAGTATATGCAGCAGACACTATATACAGTACATGCAGTGTCAGACATGGAATATACAGCATCATACACCGTATATGCAGTATTAGACAGTACAACAGTATATGATGCATCAGTCTACGCAGCAGACACTATATATACAGCAGACACATGGAATACACAGTATCAGACCGTATATGCAGCAGACACTATATACAGTACATGCAGTGTCAGACATGGAATATACAGCATCATACACCGTATATGCAGTATTAGACAGTACAACAGTATATGATGCATCAGTCTACACAGCAGACACTGTATATACAGCAGACACATGGAATACACAGTATCAGACAGTATATGCAGCAGACACTATATACAGTACATGCAGTGTCAGACACGGAATATACAGCATCACACACCGTATATGCAGTATTAGACAGTACAACAGTATATGATGCATCAGTCTACGCAGCAGACCCTGTATATACAGCAGACACATGGAATACACAGTGACAGTATATACAACAGACACTATATACAGTATACAGAAGACACATGGAATATACAGCATCATACACCGTATATGCAGTATTAGACAGTACAACAGTATATGATGCATCAGTCTACGCAGCAGACCCTGTATATACAGCAGACACATGGAATACACAGTATCAGACAGTATATGCAGCAGACACTATATACAGTACATGCAGTGTCAGACATGGAATATACAGCATCACACACCGTATATGCAGTATTAGACAGTACAACAGTATATGATGCATCAGTCTACACAGCAGACACTATATATACAGCAGACACATGGAATACACAGTGACAGTATATGCAGCAGACACTATATACAGTACATGCAGTGTCAGACATGGAATATACAGCATCATACACCGTATATGCAGTATTAGACAGTACAACAGTATATGATGCATCAGTCTACGCAGCAGACCCTGTATATACAGCAGACACACGGAATACACAGTGACAGTATATACAGCAGACACTATATACAGTATATACAGCAGACACATGGAATATACAGCATCATACACCGTATATGCAGTATTAGACAGTACAACAGTATATGATGCATCAGTCTACACAGCAGACACTATATACAGCAGACACATGGAATACACAGTATCAGACAGTATATGCAGCAGACACTATATACAGTACATGCAGTGTCAGACATGGAATATACAGCATCACACACTGTATATGCAGTATTAGACAGTACAACAGTATATGATGCATCAGTCTACACAGCAGACACTATATATACAGCAGACACACGGAATACACAGTATCAGACAGTATATGCAGCAGACACTATATACAGTATACTCAGACAGTACATGCAGTGTCAGACACGGAATATACAGCATCACACACCGTATATGCAGTATTAGACAGTACAACAGTATATGATGCATCAGTCTACGCAGCAGACCCTGTATATACAGCAGACACATGGAATACACAGTATCAGACAGTATATACAGCAGACACTATATACAGTACATGCAGTGTCAGACACGGAATATACAGCATCATACACCGTATATGCAGTATTAGACAGTACAACAGTATATGATGCATCAGTCTACGCAGCAGACCCTGTATATACAGCAGACACATGGAATACACAGTATCAGACAGTATATGCAGCAGACACTATATACAGTACATGCAGTGTCAGACATGGAATATACAGCATCACACACCGTATATGCAGTATTAGACAGTACAACAGTATATGATGCATCAGTCTACACAGCAGACACTATATATACAGCAGACACATGGAATACACAGTGACAGTATATGCAGCAGACACTATATACAGTACATGCAGTGTCAGACATGGAATATACAGCATCATACACCGTATATGCAGTATTAGACAGTACAACAGTATATGATGCATCAGTCTACGCAGCAGACCCTGTATATACAGCAGACACACGGAATACACAGTGACAGTATATACAGCAGACACTATATACAGTATATACAGCAGACACATGGAATATACAGCATCATACACCGTATATGCAGTATTAGACAGTACAACAGTATATGATGCATCAGTCTACACAGCAGACACTATATACAGCAGACACATGGAATACACAGTATCAGACAGTATATGCAGCAGACACTATATACAGTACATGCAGTGTCAGACATGGAATATACAGCATCACACACTGTATATGCAGTATTAGACAGTACAACAGTATATGATGCATCAGTCTACACAGCAGACACTATATATACAGCAGACACACGGAATACACAGTATCAGACAGTATATGCAGCAGACACTATATACAGTATACTCAGACAGTACATGCAGTGTCAGACACGGAATATACAGCATCACACACCGTATATGCAGTATTAGACAGTACAACAGTATATGATGCATCAGTCTACGCAGCAGACCCTGTATATACAGCAGACACATGGAATACACAGTATCAGACAGTATATGCAGCAGACACTATATACAGTACATGCAGTGTCAGACACGGAATATACAGCATCACACACCGTATATGCAGTATTAGACAGTACAACAGTATATGATGCATCAGTCTACGCAGCAGACCCTGTATATACAGCAGACACATGGAATACACAGTATCAGACAGTATATGCAGCAGACACTATATACAGTACATGCAGTGTCAGACATGGAATATACAGCATCACACACTGTATATGCAGTATTAGACAGTACAACAGTATATGATGCATCAGTCTACACAGCAGACCCTGTATATACAGCAGACACACGGAATACACAGTATCAGACAGTATATGCAGCAGACACTATATACAGTACATGCAGTGTCAGACACGGAATATACAGCATCATACACCGTATATGCAGTATTAGACAGTACAACAGTATATGATGCATCAGTCTACACAGCAGACCCTGTATATACAGCAGACACATGGAATACACAGTATCAGACAGTATATGCAGCAGACACTATATACAGTACATGCAGTGTCAGACACGGAATATACAGCATCATACACCGTATATGCAGTATTAGACAGTACAACAGTATATGATGCATCAGTCTACACAGCAGACACTATATATACAGCAGACACATGGAATACACAGTATCAGACAGTATATGCAGCAGACACTATATACAGTACATGCAGTGTCAGACATGGAATATACAGCATCATACACCGTATATGCAGTATTAGATAGTACAACAGTATATGATGCATCAGTCCACGCAGCAGACCCTGTATATACAGCAGACACACGGAATACACAGTGACAGTATATACAGCAGACACATGGAATATACAGCATCATACACCGTATATGCAGTATTAGACAGTACAACAGTATATGATGCATCAGTCTACACAGCAGACACTATATACAGCAGACACATGGAATACACAGTATCAGACAGTATATGCAGCAGACACTATATACAGTACATGCAGTGTCAGACATGGAATATACAGCATCATACACCGTATATGCAGTATTAGACAGTACAACAGTATATGATGCATCAGTCTACACAGCAGACACTATATACAGCAGACACATGGAATACACAGTATCAGACAGTATATGCAGCAGACACTATATACAGTATATACAGCAGACACATGGAATATACAGCATCATACACCGTATATGCAGTATTAGACAGTACAACAGTATATGATGCATCAGTCTACACAGCAGACACTATATATACAGCAGACACATGGAATACACAGTATCAGACAGTATATGCAGCAGACACTATATACAGTACATGCAGTGTCAGACACGGAATATACAGCATCACACACCGTATATGCAGTATTAGACAGTACAACAGTATATGATGCATCAGTCTACGCAGCAGACCCTGTATATACAGCAGACACATGGAATACACAGTATCAGACAGTATATGCAGCAGACACTATATATAGTACATGCAGTGTCAGACATGGAATATACAGCATCACACACCGTATATGCAGTATTAGACAGTACAACAGTATATGATGCATCAGTCTACGCAGCAGACCCTGTATATACAGCAGACACATGGAATACACAGTATCAGACAGTATATGCAGCAGACACTATATACAGTACATGCAGTGTCAGACATGGAATATACAGCATCATACACCGTATATGCAGTATTAGACAGTACAACAGTATATGATGCATCAGTCTACGCAGCAGACACTATATATACAGCAGACACATGGAATACACAGTATCAGACAGTATATGCAGCAGACCCTGTATATACAGCAGACACATGGAATACACAGTATCAGACAGTATATGCAGCAGACACTATATACAGTACATGCAGTGTCAGACACGGAATATACAGCATCATACACCGTATATGCAGTATTAGACAGTACAACAGTATATGATGCATCAGTCTACGCAGCAGACACTGTATATACAGCAGACACATGGAATACACAGTATCAGACAGTATATGCAGCAGACACTATATACAGTACATGCAGTGTCAGACACGGAATATACAGCATCATACACCGTATATGCAGTATTAGATAGTACAACAGTATATGATGCATCAGTCTACACAGCAGACACTATATATACAGCAGACACATGGAATACACAGTATCAGACAGTATATGCAGCAGACACTATATACAGTATATACAGCAGACACATGGAATATACAGTATCAGACAGTATATGCAGCAGACACTATATATACAGCAGACACATGGAATACACAGTATCAGACAGTATATGCAGCAGACACTATATACAGTACATGCAGTGTCAGACATGGAATATACAGCATCATACACCGTATATGCAGTATTAGACAGTACAACAGTATATGATGCATCAGTCTACGCAGCAGACACTATATATACAGCAGACACATGGAATACACAGTATCAGACAGTATACACAGCAGACACTATATACAGTACATGCAGTGTCAGACATGGAATATACAGCATCATACACCGTATATGCAGTATTAGACAGTACAACAGTATATGATGCATCAGTCTACACAGCAGACACTGTATATACAGCAGACACATGGAATACACAGTATCAGACAGTATATGCAGCAGACACTATATACAGTACATGCAGTGTCAGACACGGAATATACAGCATCACACACCGTATATGCAGTATTAGACAGTACAACAGTATATGATGCATCAGTCTACGCAGCAGACCCTGTATATACAGCAGACACATGGAATACACAGTGACAGTATATACAGCAGACACTATATACAGTATATACAGCAGACACATGGAATATACAGCATCATACACCGTATATGCAGTATTAGACAGTACAACAGTATATGATGCATCAGTCTACGCAGCAGACCCTGTATATACAGCAGACACATGGAATACACAGTATCAGACAGTATATGCAGCAGACACTATATATACAGCAGACACATGGAATACACAGTATATGCAGCAGACACTATATACAGTACATGCAGTGTCAGACATGGAATATACAGCATCATACACCGTATATGCAGTATTAGACAGTACAACAGTATATGATGCATCAGTCTACACAGCAGACCCTGTATATACAGCAGACACATGGAATACACAGTATCAGACAGTATATGCAGCAGACACTATATACAGTACATGCAGTGTCAGACATGGAATATACAGCATCATACACCGTATATGCAGTATTAGACAGTACAACAGTATATGATGCATCAGTCTACACAGCAGACACTATATATACAGCAGACACATGGAATACACAGTATCAGACAGTATATGCAGCAGACACTATATACAGTACATGCAGTGTCAGACACGGAATATACAGCATCATACACCGTATATGCAGTATTAGACAGTACAACAGTATATGATGCATCAGTCTACACAGCAGACACTATATATACAGCAGACACATGGAATACACAGTATCAGACAGTATATGCAGCAGACACTATATACAGTACATGCAGTGTCAGACATGGAATATACAGCATCATACACCGTATATGCAGTATTAGATAGTACAACAGTATATGATGCATCAGTCTACACAGCAGACACTATATACAGCAGACACATGGAATACACAGTATCAGACAGTATATGCAGCAGACACTATATACAGTACATGCAGTGTCAGACATGGAATATACAGCATCATACACCGTATATGCAGTATTAGACAGTACAACAGTATATGATGCATCAGTCTACACAGCAGACACTGTATATACAGCAGACACATGGAATACACAGTATCAGACAGTATATGCAGCAGACACTATATACAGTACATGCAGTGTCAGACATGGAATATACAGCATCATACACCGTATATGCAGTATTAGACAGTACAACAGTATATGATGCATCAGTCTACACAGCAGACACTATATATACAGCAGACACATGGAATACACAGTATCAGACAGTATATGCAGCAGACACTATATACAGTACATGCAGTGTCAGACATGGAATATACAGCATCATACACCGTATATGCAGTATTAGATAGTACAACAGTATATGATGCATCAGTCCACGCAGCAGACCCTGTATATACAGCAGACACACGGAATACACAGTGACAGTATATACAGCAGACACTATATACAGTATATACAGCAGACACATGGAATATACAGCATCATACACCGTATATGCAGTATTAGACAGTACAACAGTATATGATGCATCAGTCTACACAGCAGACACTATATACAGCAGACACATGGAATACACAGTATCAGACAGTATATGCAGCAGACACTATATACAGTACATGCAGTGTCAGACATGGAATATACAGCATCACACACCGTATATGCAGTATTAGACAGTACAACAGTATATGATGCATCAGTCTACACAGCAGACCCTGTATATACAGCAGACACACGGAATACACAGTATCAGACAGTATATGCAGCAGACACTATATACAGTACATGCAGTGTCAGACATGGAATATACAGCATCACACACTGTATATGCAGTATTAGACAGTACAACAGTATATGATGCATCAGTCTACGCAGCAGACACTGTATATACAGCAGACACATGGAATACACAGTATCAGACAGTATATGCAGCAGACACTATATACAGTACATGCAGTGTCAGACACGGAATATACAGCATCACACACCGTATATGCAGTATTAGACAGTACAACAGTATATGATGCATCAGTCTACGCAGCAGACACTATATACAGCAGACACATGGAATACAGTATCAGACAGTATATGCAGCAGACACTATATACAGCAGACACATGGAATACACAGTATCAGACAGTATATGCAGCAGACACTATATACAGTACATGCAGTGTCAGACATGGAATATACAGCATCATACACCGTATATGCAGTATTAGACAGTACAACAGTATATGATGCATCAGTCTACGCAGCAGACCCTGTATATACAGCAGACACATGGAATACAGTATCAGACCGTATATGCAGCAGACACTATATACAGTACATGCAGTGTCAGACATGGAATATACAGCATCACACACCGTATATGCAGTATTAGACAGTACAACAGTATATGATGCATCAGTCTACACAGCAGACACTGTATATACAGCAGACACATGGAATACACAGTATCAGACAGTATATACAGCAGACACTATATACAGTACATGCAGTGTCAGACACGGAATATACAGCATCATACACCGTATATGCAGTATTAGACAGTACAACAGTATATGATGCATCAGTCTACGCAGCAGACCCTGTATATACAGCAGACACATGGAATACACAGTATCAGACAGTATATACAGCAGACACATGGAATACACAGTATCAGACAGTATATGCAGCAGACACTATATACAGTACATGCAGTGTCAGACATGGAATATACAGCATCATACACCGTATATGCAGTATTAGACAGTGCAACAGTATATGATGCATCAGTCTACACAGCAGACACTATATATACAGCAGACACATGGAATACACAGTATCAGACAGTATATGCAGCAGACACTATATACAGTACATGCAGTGTCAGACATGGAATATACAGCATCATACACCGTATATGCAGTATTAGACAGTGCAACAGTATATGATGCATCAGTCTACACAGCAGACACTATATATACAGCAGACACATGGAATACACAGTATCAGACAGTATATGCAGCAGACACTATATACAGTACATGCAGTGTCAGACATGGAATATACAGCATCATACACCGTATATGCAGTATTAGACAGTACAACAGTATATGATGCATCAGTCTACACAGCAGACACTGTATATACAGCAGACACATGGAATACACAGTATCAGACAGTATATGCAGCAGACACTATATACAGTACATGCAGTGTCAGACACGGAATATACAGCATCACACACCGTATATGCAGTATTAGACAGTACAACAGTATATGATGCATCAGTCTACGCAGCAGACACTATATATACAGCAGACACATGGAATACAGTATCAGACAGTATATGCAGCAGACACTATATACAGCAGACACATGGAATACACAGTATCAGACAGTATACGCAGCAGACACTATATACAGTACATGCAGTGTCAGACACGGAATATACAGCATCACACACCGTATATGCAGTATTAGACAGTACAACAGTATATGATGCATCAGTCTACACAGCAGACACTGTATATACAGCAGACACATGGAATACACAGTATCAGACAGTATATGCAGCAGACACTATATACAGTACATGCAGTGTCAGACACGGAATATACAGCATCACACACCGTATATGCAGTATTAGACAGTACAACAGTATATGATGCATCAGTCTACACAGCAGACACTATATACAGCAGACACATGGAATACAGTATCAGACAGTATATACAGCAGACACTATATACAGTATATACAGCAGACACATGGAATACACAGTATCAGACAGTATATGCAGCAGACACTATATACAGTACATGCAGTGTCAGACATGGAATATACAGCATCATACACCGTATATGCAGTATTAGACAGTACAACAGTATATGATGCATCAGTCTACACAGCAGACCCTGTATATACAGCAGACACATGGAATACACAGTATCAGACAGTATATGCAGCAGACACTATATACAGTACATGCAGTGTCAGACATGGAATATACAGCATCATACACCGTATATGCAGTATTAGACAGTACAACAGTATATGATGCATCAGTCTACACAGCAGACCCTGTATATACAGCAGACACACGGAATACACAGTGACAGTATATACAGCAGACACATGGAATATACAGCATCATACACCGTATATGCAGTATTAGACAGTACAACAGTATATGATGCATCAGTCTACGCAGCAGACCCTGTATATACAGCAGACACATGGAATACACAGTATCAGACAGTATATGCAGCAGACACTATATACAGTACATGCAGTGTCAGACATGGAATATACAGCATCATACACCGTATATGCAGTATTAGACAGTACAACAGTATATGATGCATCAGTCTACACAGCAGACACTATATATACAGCAGACACATGGAATACACAGTATCAGACAGTATATACAGCAGACACTATATACAGTACATGCAGTGTCAGACATGGAATATACAGCATCATACACCGTATATGCAGTATTAGACAGTACAACAGTATATGATGCATCAGTCTACGCAGCAGACACTATATATACAGCAGACACATGGAATACACAGTATCAGACAGTATATGCAGCAGACACTATATACAGTACATGCAGTGTCAGACATGGAATATACAGCATCATACACCGTATATGCAGTATTAGACAGTGCAACAGTATATGATGCATCAGTCTACACAGCAGACACTGTATATACAGCAGACACATGGAATACACAGTATCAGACAGTATATGCAGCAGACACTATATACAGTACATGCAGTGTCAGACACGGAATATACAGCATCACACACCGTATATGCAGTATTAGACAGTACAACAGTATATGATGCATCAGTCTACACAGCAGACACATGGAATACAGTATCAGACAGTATATACAGCAGACACTATATACAGTATATACAGCAGACACATGGAATACACAGTATCAGACAGTATATGCAGCAGACACTATATACAGTACATGCAGTGTCAGACATGGAATATACAGCATCACACACCGTATATGCAGTATTAGACAGTACAACAGTATATGATGCATCAGTCTACACAGCAGACACTGTATATACAGCAGACACATGGAATACACAGTATCAGACAGTATATGCAGCAGACACTATATACAGTACATGCAGTGTCAGACATGGAATATACAGCATCATACACCGTATATGCAGTATTAGACAGTACAACAGTATATGATGCATCAGTCTACACAGCAGACACTATATACAGCAGACACATGGAATACAGTATCAGACAGTATATACAGCAGACACTATATACAGTATATACAGCAGACACATGGAATACACAGTATCAGACAGTATATGCAGCAGACACTATATACAGTACATGCAGTGTCAGACATGGAATATACAGCATCATACACCGTATATGCAGTATTAGACAGTACAACAGTATATGATGCATCAGTCTACACAGCAGACCCTGTATATACAGCAGACACATGGAATACACAGTATCAGACAGTATATGCAGCAGACACTATATACAGTACATGCAGTGTCAGACATGGAATATACAGCATCATACACCGTATATGCAGTATTAGACAGTACAACAGTATATGATGCATCAGTCTACGCAGCAGACACTATATATACAGCAGACACATGGAATACACAGTATCAGACAGTATATGCAGCAGACACTATATACAGTACATGCAGTGTCAGACATGTAATATACAGCATCATACACCGTATATGCAGTATTAGACAGTACAACAGTATATGATGCATCAGTCTACACAGCAGACCCTGTATATACAGCAGACACACGGAATACACAGTGACAGTATATACAGCAGACACATGGAATATACAGCATCATACACCGTATATGCAGTATTAGACAGTACAACAGTATATGATGCATCAGTCTACGCAGCAGACCCTGTATATACAGCAGACACACGGAATACACAGTGACAGTATATACAGCAGACACATGGAATATACAGCATCATACACCGTATATGCAGTATTAGACAGTACAACAGTATATGATGCATCAGTCTACGCAGCAGACCCTGTATATACAGCAGACACATGGAATACACAGTATCAGACAGTATATGCAGCAGACACTATATACAGTACATGCAGTGTCAGACATGGAATATACAGCATCATACACCGTATATGCAGTATTAGACAGTACAACAGTATATGATGCATCAGTCTACGCAGCAGACACTATATACAGCAGACACATGGAATACACAGTATCAGACAGTATATGCAGCAGACCCTGTATATACAGCAGACACATGGAATACACAGTATCAGACAGTATATGCAGCAGACCCTGTATATACAGCAGACACATGGAATACACAGTATCAGACAGTATATACAGCAGACCCTGTATATACAGCAGACACATGGAATACACAGTATCAGACAGTATATGCAGTTTCAGACACGGAATATACAGCATCACACACCGTATATGCAGTATTAGACAGTACAACAGTATATGATGCATCAGTCTACACAGCAGACACTGTACAGCATTATTAGATACAGTATACGCAGAGACAGTACATACTGTATATTCTGTCTGATACTGTATCAGTGACCAGCACCACAGTATATACAGTATCAGACACCGTATAGGCAGTATGAGATACAGTATCAGATTAAAGCTGAAATGATTACTCGATTCAATAGGAGTAATGCGACAAAAAATCCTCAATGCAAATTGCGTGCAGAGAAGACTAAAGAGTTGTGGAGTCAAGTATTAACGGGCTGCTGGAGACTAGGAGCAGAGATGGTGGTACTGGGGGAGCTGAGGGCACGCTGGCATCGGAGGGGATGATGGCACAGAAGACTCATGGCATCGGAGGGGATGATGGCACTGGGGGAGGGGAAAAGCTGATGGCACAGGGGTCTGATTACATTTTATAAACGAAAAGGAGTTTCTTATTAGGGTACTCGATCATTGGATTAAAAAAAAAAAAATCGATAGATTACTTACTAAAATAATCGATAGCTGCAACCCTACAGTATGACAGTATACACAGTATCAGCAGCACACTATATACAGTATCAGACAGCACGTACAGTATGATCTTAGGAGTGCGGGACAATAGCCCCGAGGACAGCCCAATGCACACAGCATCATAGTAACCCATGATGCTGTGCGCACGATGTAATCCACTCCGGGACATATGGCCCGCTTATGGACCGTATGTCTCAGAGCATACGGTCGTGTGCATGAGCCCTTACACGAGAAGGATGTCCCAAGCAGGTACCAATGTCATCTCCTCAGGACATACCCTTTCCAATGGATTAAGTATTAGAGTGAACCTTCTACCTTCCCGGACTGAAGTATTCTCTCTACCCAATACTCATTCAGGACAACCACTGGATCAGGAGGTTTAGGTGGAGGAATAGCAGGTGGAACGCATCTTAATTGAGGACTTCTGAAAGCCATCATGAATGCTGGATGAAGGCAGCTGGAGACTAAAAGATACTTGATTAAATCAGACAATATTTTATACGGTCCAATAAATTTAGGCCCAAGCTTGACAGAAGGTACTCAGATGTAAATGTTTTGTAGAAAGTCGTACTAGATCCCCTAACACAAGTTCTGGACCTACAGACCGCTTTCCATTTCCTTGTTCACATTGGAGGCTTTGAGCTTTTTCCGGGCTCTTGCGAGCCTAGGCCCAAACTGTGCACAGATCAAAGATAGCATCCACAGCAAGATTTATAGGTCTGGACCCAGATAGAGGAGAAGCACAGATTCAAACCATAGTTACTATAAAAAGGTGATGCCACTAGAGGAGCCGACATGGTTGTTAATAGCGAACTCCACCAGGGGCAAAAACCTTTTCCACCGATTTTGGCAGTCAGAAATAAAACCCCTTAAAAATTGCTCCAATACCTGGTTGACCCCCTCAGTTTGTCCATTTGTCTCAAGATGGAACGCAGATGAAAAGGAAAGTTTAATCCCGAGTTTGTTGCTAAACTCTCTCCAAAATCTCGAGACAAACTGGACACCCTGTATCTGAGACAATAAATTCAGGTATGACATGCAATCTGAGGATGTTATCCACAAAGTAGACAATTCCTTCACGTTAGGACATTTTGACAAAGACACCAGATGACACATTTTTAAAAAAGACTATGACCACCCAGACAAGGGTTACACAATCAGATCTTTCAAGAAATACCTGTGCATCCGAGGGACCTCCCCGACCGTCACTCAGATGCTGAAGTTCTCCCCCTTTGGTCTCACAGAACAGGACTGAAGTTGGCAGGCTGAACTGCTGCAGCAGAATCACAATCCATTCTTCTGGGGATGTCCCTGCTGCTACCGAGGGGACCTATCCCCGACTTGCATAGGCTGTTCAGACTCCTCAGGAGCCTTACATACAGAGGGGTTAGGGGCAGGAAAGAGAAGAGGGACAAACAGACAGATCTCTCTCGTTTACCTTTCCTAAGACGTCTGTCAAGTCTAATATCTAAAGACATTGCCTCGTCAAGGGAACCTGGGGTAGGACAACTAACCAAAGTCTTTTAGAGTGTCATAAAGACCAAGCCTAAATTGTGACCCAAGAGCTGGGTCATTCTACCCAGAGGCAGTCCACCACTTAAGGCGCAGTACTCCTTCCACTGGTCGTTGGACCTGAGACAATGACAGAAGCTGACTCCGCATAAACAGCCCCGTCTGGCTCATCACATAAGAGACCTAATGAGAAAGGATCTACAGAAAACAGCTCAGGGGAGGTGGGAGACAGGGAAAATGCCCACTCCTGAGAGTCTCCCTGAAGTAGGGACATAATGATCCCCACACTTTGGGATTCTGTCTCAAACGAGTGCGGCCTCAGACAGAAGTACAATTTACCACGCTCCCGAAAAGAAACAAAACCTTTTGGGTCACAAGAGTCACAACAGGTCAGGTAGCTTAACCTTAGGTTCTACTGGTGAAGGCGCTGAAACCACCGGGAGACAGGACTCTTGTGGTTGTACCCCCACCCGCCAAGTCCTGTACAAATTAGGCAATGACCTCTATCTGGGCAACTAGTGCTGCCATGGTGTCCATCACACTAGGTCACCTTGAAAAAATTTAGTCAGTAATGTCAGCATAGTAGGCAGGGAAAACCCACACACGGTGAGCCCTAACTTGCACCCAACCCGCTGACCCTGCCTACTTGCAGAGCAAGCCCTAAGCGGCAAGTCCACAACTGGTCGACAGTCCTTATGCTGGTTAAGTGCAGGGAGTCAAACCAGGTACCCGCAGTAAAAACTGCAGGTACCTGTTCACACAACTGGAACCCAGGACACACAGAAAAGGTCGTGCAGGAAAAGGTCAAAGCCGCGAGGTCAATACTGGTCAAATCACAGAACAGAGCCAAGAGCGAGGTCCAGGTCAAGCCGAAGTCAAATCCAATAGTAACAATCCAAACAGCAAAACAGCACAGCAAGGAAAACCTAGAACTGGTCAGGGTGTACGACCAGCAGGTATTTAAAGTCCCTGGATCAGAACTGGATCGGGCCGTGACTGAGCTCCATTAGTCAAAACACAGGAGAGATCCGCTTAACAGTCAGCCCACTGCTAGACTCCTCCAGGACATGGCCGTTGTGGGGAGGAGCATTGCATGTCTCCCAGAGCTGAAGGTCTCACTGCTGGAGCCCAGGTAGGCAAGTTTGTGACACTTGTTCTGATGGAACCCGTCTGGTTAAACCGCTGGATGGTCTTGGTCACCGCACTGCAGCTCAGCGTTAGGGTGCTGGAATCTTTAGCCTCGGCCATCTTTATGTAGAGCAATTCTTTCAGATCCTCAAAGAGTTCTTGGCCATGAGGAGCCATATTGGACTTCCAGGGACCAGTATGAAAGCGTGAGAACACCAGATGTACCGCAACTGCCCCCAATTCACACCCGAGACTTTGTAACATTAACGAGTCACATGACACCGGGGGGAGGTGGCTTATTGGCCATTGTCACTTAGGGGTGCACTCACTTTTGTTGCCAGTGGATTAGACATTAATGGCTGTGAGTTATTTTGAGGGCACGCCCAATTTACACTAACACAAGCCCTACACTCACTACTGTACATCGTATCAAAGGGTCTGATCTTCAGAGTTGTCAGATGAAGATAGAAGAGTTACAATAATGTCAGGGGTGTACCGACTTCTGAGAGATACTGTGTATACGGTGTCTGATACTGCGTACAGTATCACAGAAGTACACCCCTCCCATTTTCTGTAAATCTTTTCATCTGACACGATGTACAGTGGTCAGTTTACTGCTTTTATTACACAGTAAATTGGGCGTGCCCTCAAAACCACTGGGGGGGGAAAGTGAGGACACCCCTAAGTGACAATGGCCAAATTTTGCCCAATTAGGGATTTTCCCTCCCCGGTGTCATGTGACTCATTAATGTTACAAGGTCTCGGGTGTGAATGGGGGGCAGGTGCGGTCCATCTGGTGTTCTCACACTGCCAGTATTCAGCATCATATCCAAAGGCTGCATGCGTGCTGCCGACTGAGGAGCTACAGGTCATTGAGGGAACCATGAATGCCGCCATGTCCTGTGACATCCTGAAGCAGAGCACAACCCCCTCCCTTCTGGCCGCAGGGCAGTATCCAACATGAGAACGACCCCAAACACCTCCAAGACGAACACTGCCTTGTAAAGAACCTTAGGGGAAGGCCTCATGCACACAACTGCAGTCTTTTGCGGTCCACAAACCGCAATTTGCAGAACGGAACGGGCGCCGGCAATATAAATGCCTATTCTTGTCCGCAAAGCGCAGACAAGAATAGGACAGGTTATATTTTTTGGCGGAGCCACGGATGCGGACAGCACACGGAGTGCTGTACGCATCTTTTGCGGCCCCAATGAAATTAATAGGTCCGCATCTGAGCCGCCAAAACGGCAGCTCGAATGCGGACCCAAACAACGGTCGTGTGCATGAAGCCTAAAGGTGCTGGACCGGCCAAGCTTGTCTCCAGACCTAAACCCTATGGAGCATCTGTGGGGCCTCCTCAAACAGAAGGAGGAGGAGCACAAGGTCTCCAACATCCACCAGCTCCGTGATGTCATCATGGAGGAGGATCCCAGTGGAACCTGTGCAGCTCCAGTGACCTCCATGCCCAAGAGAGAAGGCCGTGCTGGGAAATAATGGGGGCCACACAGAATACTGACATTTTGGGCACAATTTGGCCATTGTCCCTTTTGTTGCCAGCAGATTAGACATTAATGGCAGTGTTATTTTGAGGACACGCCCAATTTACACTGTTATACAATCCGTACACTGACTTCTGTACATCATATCAATAGGGTCTGATCTTCTGTTTTGTCCCAGGAAACAAAAAATAATAATTTACAGAAATGTCAGGTGCGTCTTTACTTCTGTGAGATATTTCACACAGTATGAGGCACACAGTATATACAGCATCAGCCCCAGTATACACCACGCATGCAGTGTCAGACATTATGTGCAGCATCAGTGTATACAGTGAGGAACAGAAGTATTTCAACAGCCTGCAATTTTACAAGTTCTCCCACTTAGAAATCATGGAGGGTCTGACACATTGGAGGGGCATTCCCATCTGAAAGACAGAATTGAAATAAAAAAAAAAAATATTAAAAAAAATTAGGAAATCCCATTGTACAATTTGTAAAGAACGTATTTGTCTTGCACGGCTGAACAGAAGTATCTGAACACCTGAGTATCTACGTCAGACGTCTCCTGCAGTTCTTGACCAGGTTTGCACACACGGCAGCAGGGTTGTGGCCCGCTCCTCCACACAGATCTCCTCCACATCTCTCAAGTTTCGGGGCTGTGACTGAGCAACACAGAGTTTCAGCTCCCTCCAAAGATGTTCTATTGGATTTAGGTCTGGAGTCTGGCTAGGCCACTCAAGGACCTTGATATGCTTCTTACGGAGCCGCTCCTTGGTTGTAATGGCTGTGTGCTTCGGGTCGTTGTCATGTTGGTAGACCTAGGCACAACCCATCTTCAATGCTCCGTCTGAGGGAAGGAGGTTGTTGCTCTAAATCTCACAATAAATGTGCAGTTGTCCTGTCCTTCGCAGAAAAGCCCCCCAAAAGCATGATGTTACCACCCCCATGCTTCACAGTAGGGATGGTGTTCTTGGGATGCAACTCATCATTTTTCCTCCAAACACGACAAGTGAAGTTTAGACCAAAAAGTTCTACTTTGGTCTCATCTGACCACATGCCCTTCTCCCATGCCTCCTCTGGATCATCCAGATGGTCATTGGCAAACTTCAGACGGGCCGGACATGTGATGACTTGAGCAAGGGAAACTTCTGTGCAATGCATGATCTGAAACCATGACGGCGTAGTGTTCTACCGACAGTGACCTCTGAAGCTGTGGTCCCAGCTCTCTTCATGTCATTGACCAGCTCCTCCCTTGTAATTCTGGGCTGAGTCCTCACCTTATCAGGAGATACCCCACAAGGTGAGATTGTAACACCCCAGAGTTGTGTTACTACATGCCTCTACCCTGCTACTATCTCCCAAGAGCCTTTATACTGTCAGATATAAATCCATGTTAAATGCAATGGTTCCTGTAATTTGCCTGACTACCAGTAGGTGGCAGCAACAAGTTACAGTTTAGTGTATCTGAGCTGGAATGGATTATTCCAGCTTCGCTCCCCTTTCTGTGGAAAGGTGGGCTGGTGCCATATCCTGCAGCATGGGTGGAGAAGGAAGTTACAGTCAGTGTACCAGCCACTCCTGTTGGGGAAGGCTGTGTGATAGTGTGTGGAGCTCCCCTGCATAGGGAGGACAGCAAGGACCTAGTCTCAGCTGAGACCTGGCCATATTCCCACTTTGAGCACCTTCAGCTTGGCTGGATGAGAAAAGCACAAACTACAGACAACCTCCAGAGTTCCAGGAAGAAAGCATCCCCTGAGAATCCATCTGTGAAATAAGTCCAGTGCCTAGGAGAAGCCAATTCCTCCTCAGCTAGTCTGTCCTGACACAGCAGAAGGTACCAGATAAGTGCAGAACCCTGCCACAATTAGAGAGCTACCAAGCAGACGTTTATCCTGCAAGCTCCAAACTTAAAGCAGAAGTACTCATTCCTGCCAATGAATGCGAAACCCTGCTGGGACCAAGAGACCAAAGCTGTATACCGCTTGGATGAAAGTTACCTCGTTTAAACTTCATCTAAAAAAGGTCTGGACATCATTTTTTCTGCCCAGTTCCTCTATTACTCCTGCTATCACTACACAAATTTATTGCAAGCGAGCCAGGAGTCTGGCCGTACCCAGGTAGGAGACCACGTAACAATTATCACTATCCCACATAGACATTATAGGCCATTACACCACTCTGGCATTCCTAATCTGGGACGTGCGTTATAACACCTTGGAAGGGCCCTGGGATATTACCCTGTGCACGCTGAAATTGGCATCACAAACAAATACAGATTATCCACCTGACCCTTAAGTGCCGTCAGCAAACCCATTCCTGGTCACCGCAAGATCTTGCATGGAGCCCCAGTCGGAGGGAGACTGACAGTCGTCTTTAGACTCTTCCATTTTCTAACAGTTGATCTATTTTCACCAAGCTGCTTGGCGATTGCCCCGTAGCCCTTTCCAGCCTTGGAGGTCCACAGTTTTGTCTCTGGTGTCTTCTGACAGCTCTTTGGTCTTGCCCATGGTAGTAGTTGGCGTCTGACTGTGGGGTGGACCGGGGTCTTTACAGAGCTCAGACCGGTGCTACCAAGTTACATTAGAGTGGACTTTATAAGGCGCAGTAACAGGTCTTTGAGGGGCAGAATTCGTGCTGTTTCTTAGGTGTTCAGATCCTTCTGTTCAGCCGTGCAAGACAGAGACATTCTTTACAAATCGTACAATGGGATTTCCTGATTGGTTTTTATTTATTCTGTCTCAGATGGGAATGCACCTACCATGTGTATACAGACAATACATACAGTATCAGACAATATATACAGTACGACGCAGTATCAGACACAATATATACAGTATCCACACCATCAAACACGGTACATGCAGTATCAGTGTATACAGCAAACACAATACAGTACATGCAGTATCTGTATACAGCAGACGCTATATGCAGTATCAGTGTACACAGACAATATATACAGTATGACACAGTATCCACACCATCAAACACGGTACATGCAGTATCAGACACACAGTACATGCATTATCAGTGTATACAGCAGACACAATATACAGTACATGCAGTATCAGTGTACACAGACACAATATGACACAGTATGACACAGTATCCACACCATCAAACATGGTATATGCAGTATCAGACACAGTACATGCATTATCAGTGTACACAGCAGACAATATACAGTACATGCAGTATCAGTGTATACAGCAGACAATACATACAGTATCCACACCAAACATGGTATATGCAGTATCAGACACAGTACATGCATTATCAGTGTATACAGCAGACAATACATACAGTATCCACACCAAACACGGTACATGCATTATCAGTGTATACAGCATCCACAGTACATGCAGTATCAGACACACAGTACATGCATTATCAGTGTATACAGCAGACAATACATACAGTATCCACACCACACAGTATATGCAGTATCAGACACACAGTACATGCATTATCAGTGTATACAGCAGACAATACATACAGTATCCACACCACACAGTATATGCAGTATCAGACACAGTACATGCATTATCAGTGTATACAGCAAACACAATACAGTACATGCAGTATCTGTATACAGCAGACGCTATATGCAGTATCAGTGTACACAGCACACAATATACAGTACATGCAGTATCAGTGTATACAGCAGACAATACATACAGTATCCACACCATCAAACACGGTACATGCAGTATCAGACACAGTACATGCAGTATCAGTGTATACAGCAGACAATACATACAGTATCCACACCATCAAACACGGTACATGACGTATCAGACACACAGTACATGCATTATCAGTGTAGACAGCAGACACAATATACAGTACATGCATTATCAGTGTATACAGCAGACACAATATACAGTACATGCATTATCAGTGTATACAGCAGACAATATACAGTACATGCATTATCAGTGTATACAGTAGATGCAGCATCAGTGTATACAGCAGACAATATACAGAATGAGACAGTATATGCAGTATCAGTGTATACAGCAGACAATATATACAGTATCAGACAGTACAAGCATTATCACAGTATATGCAGTATTTGTGTATACAGCAGACAATATATACAGTATGAGACAGTATCCACACTATCACACAGTATATGCAGTATCAGTGTATTCAGCAGACAATACACAGTATACGCAGTATCAGTGTACACAGACCATATATACAGTATGTATATGTATCCACATTGACAGTACATGCAGTAACACATGGTATATGCAGTATCAGTGTAAACAGACAATATATACAGTATCCACACTCAGTATATAGTAGACAATATGTACAGTAAATGCAGTATCACACGGTATATGGTTTGTGATGCTCACCTGATTATTGCATATGGAGTAGGTGCCCCAACCAATAGACACACCCAGTCTATAGAAAAAAAAAGTCAATATAAAGTATAGAGTGGTTGTGCACACCGTGTGATAGTGTGGATACATACTGTATATATAGTGTCTGCTGTATACCCTGATACTGCATATACTGTCTGATAGTGTGGATACATACTGTATATATAGTGTCTGCTGTATACCCTGATACTGCATATACTGTCTGATAGTGTGGATACATACTGTATATATAGTGTCTGCTGTATACCCTGATACTGCATATACTGTCTGATAGTGTGTATATATAGTGTCTGCTGTATACCCTGATACTGCATATACTGTCTGATAGTGTGGATACATACTGTATATATAGTCTGCTGTATACCCTGATACTGCATATACTGTCTGATAGTGTGGATACATACTGTATATATAGTGTCTGCTGTATACCCTGATACTGCATATACTGTCTGATAGTGTGGATACACTCACTGTATATATTGTCTGCTGTATACCCTGATACTGCATATACCGTGTGATAGTGTGGATACACTCACTGTATATATTGTCTGCTGTATACCCTGATACTGCATATACCGTGTGATAGTGTGGATACACTCACTGTATATATTGTCTGCTGTATACCCTGATACTGCATATACCGTGTGATAGTGTGGATACACTCACTGTATATATTGTCTGCTGTATACCCGATACTGTATATACCGTGTGATAGTGTGGATACACTCACTGTATATATTGTCTGCTGTATACCCCGATACTGTATATACCGTGTGATAGTGTGGATACACTCACTGTATATATTGTCTGCTGTATACCCTGATACTGCATATACTGTCTGATAGTGTGGATACATACTGTATATAGTGTCTGCTGTATACACTGATACTGCATATACCGTGTGATAGTGTGGATACACTCACTGTATATAGTGTCTGCTGTATACCCTGATACTGTATATACCGTCTGATAGTGTGGATACACTCACTGTATATATTGTCTGCTGTATACCCTGATACTGCATATACCGTGTGATAGTGTGGATACACTCACTGTATATAGTGTCTGCTGTATACCCTGATACTGTATACACTGTGTGATAGTGTGGATACACTCACTGTATATATTGTCTGCTGTATACCCCGATACTGTATATACTGTCTGATAGTGTGGATACACTCACTGTATATAGTGTCTGCTGTATACCCTGATACTGTATATACCGTGTGATAGTGTGGATACACTCATGCTGTATATATTGTCTGCTGTATACCCTGATACTGCATATACCGTGTGATAGTGTGGATACACTCATGCTGTATATATTGTCTGCTGTATACCCCGATACTGCATATACCGTGTGATAGTGTGGATACACTCACTGTATATATTGTCTGCTGTATACCCTGATACTGCATATACTGTCTGATAGTGTGGATACACTCACTGTATATAGTGTCTGCTGTATACCCTGTGATATAAAGTATAGAGTGGTTGTGCACACTGATAGTGTGGATACACTCACTGTATATATTGTCTGCTGTATACCCCGATACTGTATATACCGTGTGATAGTGTGGATACACTCACTGTATATATTGTCTGCTGTATACCCTGATACTGTATATACCGTGTGATAGTGTGGATACATACTGTATATAGTGTCTGCTGTATACCCTGATACTGCATATACTGTCTGATAGTGTGGATACACTCACTGTATATATTGTCTGCTGTATACCCTGATACTGTATATACCGTGTGATAGTGTGGATACACTCACTGTATATATTGTCTGCTGTATACCCCGATACTGTATATACCGTGTGATAGTGTGGATACACTCACTGTATATATTGTCTGCTGTATACCCCGATACTGTATATACCGTGTGATAGTGTGGATACACTCACTGTATATAGTGTCTGCTGTATACCCCGATACTGTATATACCGTGTGATAGTGTGGATACACTCACTGTATATATTGTCTGCTGTATACCCCGAGATATAAAGTATAGAGTGGTTGTGCACACTGATAGTGTGGATACACTCACTGTATATATTGTCTGCTGTATACCCCGATACTGTATATACCGTGTGATAGTGTGGATACACTCACTGTATATATTGTCTGCTGTATACCCCGATACTGTATATACCGTGTGATAGTGTGGATACACTCACTGTATATATTGTCTGCTGTATACCCTGATACTGCATATACTGTCTGATAGTGTGGATACATACTGTATATAGTGTCTGCTGTATACACTGATACTGCATATACCGTGTGATAGTGTGGATACACTCACTGTATATAGTGTCTGCTGTATACCCTGATACTGTATATACCGTCTGATAGTGTGGATACACTCACTGTATATATTGTCTGCTGTATACCCTGATACTGCATATACCGTGTGATAGTGTGGATACACTCACTGTATATATTGTCTGCTGTATACCCTGATACTGCATATACTGTCTGATAGTGTGGATACACTCACTGTATATAGTGTCTGCTGTATACCCTGATACTGCATATACCGTGTGATAGTGTGGATACACTCACTGTATATATTGTCTGCTGTATACCCTGATACTGTATATACCGTGTGATAGTGTGGATACACTCACTGTATATATTGTCTGCTGTATACCCTGATACTGCATATACTGTCTGATAGTGTGGATACACTCACTGTATATAGTGTCTGCTGTATACCCTGATACTGTATATACCGTGTGATAGTGTGGATACACTCATGCTGTATATATTGTCTGCTGTATACCCTGATACTGCATATACCGTGTGATAGTGTGGATACACTCATGCTGTATATATTGTCTGCTGTATACCCCGATACTGCATATACCGTGTGATAGTGTGGATACACTCACTGTATATATTGTCTGCTGTATACCCTGATACTGCATATACTGTCTGATAGTGTGGATACACTCACTGTATATATTGTCTGCTGTATACCCTGTGATATAAAGTATAGAGTGGTTGTGCACACTGATAGTGTGGATACACTCACTGTATATATTGTCTGCTGTATACCCCGATACTGTATATACCGTGTGATAGTGTGGATACACTCACTGTATATATTGTCTGCTGTATACCCTGATACTGTATATACCGTGTGATAGTGTGGATACATACTGTATATAGTGTCTGCTGTATACCCTGATACTGCATATACTGTCTGATAGTGTGGATACACTCACTGTATATATTGTCTGCTGTATACCCTGATACTGTATATACCGTGTGATAGTGTGGATACACTCACTGTATATATTGTCTGCTGTATACCCCGATACTGTATATACCGTGTGATAGTGTGGATACACTCACTGTATATATTGTCTGCTGTATACCCCGATACTGTATATACCGTGTGATAGTGTGGATACACTCACTGTATATAGTGTCTGCTGTATACCCCGATACTGTATATACCGTGTGATAGTGTGGATACACTCACTGTATATATTGTCTGCTGTATACCCCGAGATATAAAGTATAGAGTGGTTGTGCACACTGATAGTGTGGATACACTCACTGTATATATTGTCTGCTGTATACCCCGATACTGTATATACCGTGTGATAGTGTGGATACACTCACTGTATATATTGTCTGCTGTATACCCCGATACTGTATATACCGTGTGATAGTGTGGATACACTCACTGTATATATTGTCTGCTGTATACCCCGATACTGTATATACCGTGTGATAGTGTGGATACACTCACTGTATATATTGTCTGCTGTATACCCCGAGATATAAAGTATAGAGTGGTTGTGCACACCTCATTTGGACGGGTTCATCTAATGTTTTTATATAAAAAAAAATTCCCGGTGTAGAATAATGACACTTATTTTAAATATACTAAAAAGGGAAGTGTAACGGTGTCCAATGTGTAGGGAATTTCAGAGATCTTCAAGGGCACGGACCAAGGTCAGGTGGACCATAAAGTGTTGGGGTCTCGGATAGTCCTCAAGTGGCTATATAGCCCTCTGACACATCAGGTAGATACAGACATTAGCCAGAAGTCATCACTATAGTAATAATTCATCCACAATGGGACCACAAAGAAAACACAAGTGTGGATATAGAATACAAAAAATATAAAAATACATAGAAATAAGTCCACCTGTTAAGAAATATTATGAGATTAGGGTTAGGGATATTATGAAATTGAAGAGACCTAGTGTCTGGGTATGAAGTAATTCCACCTATAGGGACAATAATTCCACCTCTAAAAAGGGGGAAAGACTAAAAAAAGTTTCTCCAATAACGACTTCATCCACAGTGGAGCTGCAAGGGTTAAATATGTGTAGTGTCCCACTACTTAAGGGTGGGCACTACACAAGGGTCAATTGGGTCACGTTGTTCTCCACCTCCTGTGGAACATGGATATTGTATTTTATTAATGTCATCTCCTGTGTACCAGGCCTGTAGGGGTGTAGTTCCTCCTCCTAGACAGTAGAGGGAGCTAGGGAACCCCCTAGTATATAGAGTCAGGTCCAGACCAGAGAGAGGGTTGTGTAGTCAGAAGCAAAGAGTGACTTCAGTCAGGGAGGAGCTGAGAAGTAGCCTCGGACCTGCAGCTAGATAGCCCAGGCTTCTAGCATGCCCACAGGAGAAGAAGAGTTTGCCTCCTCAAGTTCCTAGAAGAGTACAGTGCAGAGCCAAGTATATACCAGCCAAACAGAGCTGAAGGGCAGAAGGATCTATTTAACCTCTTCCCGTCACTAACGCCGATCGGCGTCAGCTCCCTCAGGTCACACTAAAGCCGATCGGTGTCATCCCGTGAGACCCGAGATTTGCTGTGAACGCGCGCATTCCCAGCGGCGCGCTGTTCAGAAGTTATACTACAGCCTGCCAGTGCTGATCATTCGCTGGCAGGCTGTAGATGTTAAAATAATCGCATCAGAAAGGTATATCAGACGCCGTTTTGTTAACAGCGTCTGATATACCTGCTACCTGCTCCTCTGGAGGACACGGGCAGCTCTGTAAGAAGCACTACACTACACCTGTCACTTATTAACCCATGATCACCCCATAGACTCCCTGTCACCCCCCTGTCATTGATCACCCCCCTATAAGGCTCCATTCAGACGTCCATATGTGTTTTGCGGATCCACAAAACACGGACACCGGCAATGTGCTTTCCGCATTTTGCGGATCTGCACATTGCCAAAACTATATAGAAAATGCCTTTTCTTGTCCGCCATTGCGGACAAGAATAGGACATGTTCTATATTTTTGCAGAACGGAAGTGCGGACCCGGAAGTGCAGAGCCGCAATTCCGGATCCGAGCGGGACAAAGTCTGTCCCCATAGAAATGAATGGGTCCGCAATTATGTTCCGCAAAAAGACCGTAAAATCGCTGCGGCCCTATAAAGATCACTTTTGAGGGGCATGGCGAGTTCATAGAAGTTTTTTTTTTGCCACAAGTTAGCGGAAAGTCTCTTTTTTTCTTACAAAGTCTCATATTCCACTAACTTGTGACAAAAAATAAAATCTCACATGAACTCACCCTACCCCTCACGGAATCCAAATGCGTAAAAACGCCCTGTGAAATCCTAAAAGTACTCATTATAATCTGTACTGAGTGTGCCTTATTGTATTTAGGTTAAGATTTAACTTTACATTTTTTTCATAAAATAAATGAGACTGGAATATAGTGAATTCTTGCGCTAATTAGGGAAGGTAGGATAGGTTCTATATCGATAGAGTATAGGCCTACTAGAAAGCCTGTAGGGGGTGTATGATGTATATGGAGGATGGGCCTAAATGGACCAGTAACATTCCCTATATACTGACCCCACTTGGCCTAGTCTGGTCAGTGGAAGAGCCTCACTGGCTGTAGTCGGGGCACTCGTCCTTAGGACGACCCCCAGCCTCAGGAACCTCGGGCCTAGACTATGTGTCCCTATGCCCTTACCTCCCTAGTAGGTGTGATCTGTGTCCTCCTCCCTTTGCGCATCTTGGCTGCAAAAAAGTGTCACACATGAGGTATCGCCGTACTCAGGAGACTAGATGGGCCAAATGGTTCTTATCTGCCGACACATTCTATGTTTCTATGTTTCTAAGTTGGGCAATGTGTTTTGGGGTGTCATTTTACATTTACCCATGCTGGGTGAGAGAAATCTCTGTAAATTGACAACTTTGTATAATTTCTTTTTTTTTTAAAGTCATTTACAGAGATATTTCTCACCCAGCATGAGTATATGTAAAAATACACCCCAAAACACATTGCCCTACTTCTCCTGAGTACGGCGATACCACATGTGACACTTTTTCAGCCTAGATGCGTAAAGGGGCCGCAAGTCTAACAAGTACCTTTAGGCTTTACAGGGTTGCTCACAATTTAGCCCCCCCCAAAATGCCAGAACAGTAAACACACCCCACAAATGACCCCATTTTGGAAAGTAGACACCCCAAGGTATTCACTGAGGGGCATAGTGAGTCCGTGGGAGATTTTTTATTTTTTTTCGCCAGAAGTTAGCAGAAATGGAAACTATTATTTTTTTTTCCTCAGAAAGTGTCATTTTCCGCTAACTTGTGAAAAAAAATTTAATCATACATGAACTCATCATCCCCCTCCGTGAATACTTTGGGGTGTCTTCTTCCTAAAATAGGGTCATTTGTGGGGTGTTTGTACTGTCTGGCCATTGTAGAACCTCAGGAAACATGACAGGTGCTCAGAAAGTCAGAGCTGCTTCAAAATGCGGAAATTCACATTTTTGTACCATAGTTTGTAAACGCTATAACTTTTGCGCAAACCAATAAATACACTTATTGGATTTTTTTTTTTTTTAAATCAGACATGTAGCACAATAAATTCTGACACAAACTTGTATAGAAATGTAATTATATTTGAACAATTTAACCAGAGAAAGTTAAAAATACACTTCTTTTGAGAAAATTGCAGCCTATTTTGATTAACATCGGAAAACGGAAAAATGTCAGCAGCAATCAAATACCACCAAAAGAAAGCTGTATTTGTGAGAAGAAAAGGAGGTAAAATTCATTTGGGTGGTGTAGCGGAGGGGTAGCACGATCCACAAGGTCTCCGCTGGTAGACAGGAAAAGCAGGCAATGATCCAAATAGGCCGGTACAGCATACAATCCTTCCCTCCCAAGAACTGTAACGGAACGCCTAGCACCCCGACCGGGTACCTCCGTCGATAGTTGCTCCAAGTGCTTCCAGAGGACTCCAAGCACTCCACTTGACCCCGTCAGCACTGCAGACCCCACGAACCGCCGAAGCTTGGTGGAGGTCTCGCCGTCTCCTACCCACCCTGGACCTATGACAAGGCTCCAGTGGGTGAACCTCTCCCAAATCCAGAGACAGGAACCAGGAACAGCTCTTACAAGAGCTAGGAGTTATAGCCAGGGGAGTATACAGCGTATAGCAATCCCCCACACATGAGACGAGGCTCTATGTTGAATGTAAAACAGGAACTCTCTTTATTTTAACACACAAGCATTTTATACACATCTTCCAACAAAGTTACCACCCCAGGGTTTTGTAAAAACAGCCAATAACCACATACAATACACTCAGACACTCCCACACAAAATCCTCCCCTCTGTCCGTGATAGAATTACCTCACACTGGGTTGATGACTCAAACATACAATGTCCCACCCTTTACAATACACATAGACATTTAACACATTCCCAGACAGCTCAAGTCTGAGTGCATATCATTAGGTGGATGCCGCTCAGAATACACAAATACAATACAATTAGCTATCTGGGTCCCCTCACATAACATACAATACAATTGCATGAATGCTGGCGGTTTTCATGCAGCCAGTATAGGAACGTTACAGCCCACCTGAACCATATTACACAAAACATATATACGCTTGGTTCTTTAAAGTGGCATACACATATGCAATAACATTGTACATACAGGAATGACAATATACAGTGGCTGGGTTTGCCACAGGTGGTAAGTTGCATGACCGAGTAATAAACCGTTAAAGTTGTGACGTGCCGATTTGTAAAAAAGGGCCTGGTCACTGGGGGGGTATAAACCTGTGGTCCTAAAGTGGTTAAAGCAAGGAGACATATACCTGAGGAAGTTTTCCATAACCAAGGATAAAGCCAGAAATAGGGCATACGGGCCTTGGGATAAAAGACAGACAGAATCTGAGGATAAGTGCAGCCTGATCTGTAAGTGTTTAACCCTCTGAGTATCTTGCAAGAACATTGTACCTGCCAAGTGATGTCAAGCCTGCATGTCACTGCCTCTTACTTATGGAGCTTTTGACCAAAGACTGTAAATAGTTAACTGTTCAGTAAACAGAAGTTTTGGTTCACTGCAAAATGTGTTCCTCCCTTATTACTGCAATAAATCGTTGTGCCACCGTTACCGGCACTGGCGTCAAACTTAAAGGGATCTTGCCACTGGCACATTGAACCTACAACACCCAGGGCACCTCACCTACCACCTGGCCTGGTCCCTATACACAGAGCGTGCCTCAGAGGATCCATGTGCCAGCCTCTCCATCACTGCTGTACGCCTGCCCAGGGTCTTCTATAAACAGTGAGTACCAAGAGCAACCCTCGTTCTGCCTATTTACCGTGATCTCACCCTCGCAGGGCTGCGCACCGCATATGTAGCAAATAGTTCATCCACTGTAGAAAGACTGTATTGCCTATATTTATAATTTTTTACACATTTTATAATAAATCGCATTAAAAACGCAATGGTTTTGGTCACACTGTTTATATCAGATCCCCTACCGGAATAAAAACGTTTCATCTAACAAAACACCATCAGTTTAAAACTTTCTTAGCAACTAATTTCTCAAAATTATAGCATGGACATACCACACACATCACTCTATTTATGGTTTGCATAATTTTTAATATATATAAATGTTCAGACTGCTATTGTAGACGTATTGGTGTTTATCTGAAGAAAACGCAAGGTATTCTGCTGGATTACACCCACGACAGAGACAACTCTACTCATGTCTATAGAAGAGTGATAGAGCACCGTTTCCACACCAGTTTTACCATCTACCTGAAGATACTAATCTAATAAGACTATAAATGTTCAGACTGCTATTGTAGACGTATTGGCGTTTATCTGAAGAAAACGCAAGGTATTCTGCTGGATTACACCCACGACAGAGACAACTCTACTCATGTGTATAGAAGAGTGATAGAGCACCGATTCCACACCAGTTTTACCATCTACCTGAAGATACTAATCTAATAAGACTATAAATGTTCAGACTGCTATTGTAGACGTATTGGCGTTTATCTGAAGAAAACGCAAGGTATTCTGCTGGATTACACCCACGACAGAGACAACTCTACTCATGTCTATAGAAGAGTGATAGAGCACCGATTCCACACCAGTTTTACCATCTACCTGAAGATACTAATCTAATAAGACTATAAATGTTCCATTATACTTGGGGGTCTCCTAGCCACTGAGGAAGGACTGAGATCTCTCAAACGCGTATGGTGAGGACCCCCAGCCAGACGCCATTCATCAATATTGAGGTTCCGTTAGAGCGCTCTAACCTTTACAATTCATGCAGTACCGGATACTAAACGCAATCAATTCCAAATATACTAGCACGTGGGACGCCGGAAGACTAGAGCACTGCTAGCGCTGTAGGCACGTGGGACGCCGGAAGACTAGAGCACTGCTAGCGCTGTAGGCACGTGGGACGCCGGAAGACTAGAGCACTGCTAGCGCTGTAGGCACGTGGGACGCCGGAAGACTAGAGCACTGCTAGCGCTGTAGGCACGTGGGACGCCGGAAGACTAGAGCACTGCTAGCGCTGTAGGCACGTGGGACGCCGGAAGACTAGAGCACTGCTAGCGCTGTAGGCACGTGGGACGCCGGAAGACTAGAGCACTGCTAGCGCTGTAGGCACGTGGGACGCCGGAAGACTAGAGCACTGCTAGCGCTGTAGGCACGTGGGACGCCGGAAGACTAGAGCACTGCTAGCGCTGTAGGCACGTGGGACGCCACGGCCACGAACTTCACCCACATATTGCTCTAAACACCGGGATTCCAAGAGCAATATCTGCGGCACACGGAATACATTCACCACGATACCGCCAGGCGGTTTCCCAACTGGGAGTAAGGGTATTACTACCAAGCCTTACTAGTTATGTGAAGTGCAGGAACCTTTGAAAGCTGCAGCAATTGATATCTAAAATTACTACAATAGAGGTTACCTCATTTGCAATATTGAAGTGACACATTTGGAAGTATATATATATATCCGTTACAATAGGCAATACGGTCTTTCTACAGTAAATGAACTATTCGCTACATTTTTTTAACCCTTGCAACTCCACTGTAGATGAAATAGTCATTGGAGAAACTTTTTTTACACGTCTTTCCCCCTTTTTAGCAGTGGAATAATAAACCTACCCAAACACTAGGTCTCTTCAATTGATTTCAGAATATTTCTTAACAGGTGGACTTATTTCTATGTATTTTTATATTTTTTGTATTCTATATCCACACTTGTGTTTTCTTTGTGGTCCCATTGTGGATGAATTATTACTATAGTGATGACTTCTGGCTAATGTCTGTATCTACCTGATGTGTCAGAGGGCTATATAGCCACTTGAGGACTATCCGAGACCCCAACACTTTATGGTCCACCTGACCTTGGTCCGTGCCCTTGAAGATCTCTGAAATTCCCTACACATTGGACACCGTTACACTTCCCTTTCTAGTATATTTAAAATAAGTGTCATTATTCTACACCGGGAATTTTTTTTTATATAAAAACATTAGATGAACCCCTCCAAATGAGGTGTGCACAACCACTCTATACTTTATATCTCGGGGTATATGCAGTATCAGGGTATACAGCAGACAATATATACAGTGAGTGTATCCACACTATCAGACAGTATATGCAGTATCAGTGTATACAGCAGACACTATATACAGTATGTATCCACACTATCAGACAGTATATGCAGTATCAGGGTATACAGCAGACACTATATATACAGTATGTATCCACACTATCACACGGTATATGCAGTATCAGGGTATACAGCAGACAATATATACAGTGAGTGTATCCACACTATCAAACGGTATATACAGTATCAGGGTATACAGCAGACACTATATACAGTGAGTGTATCCACACTATCACACGGTATATACAGTATCAGGGTATACAGCAGACAATATATACAGTGAGTGTATCCACACTATCACACGGTATATACAGTATCAGGGTATACAGCAGACAATATATACAGTGAGTGTATCCACACTATCAGACAGTATATACAGTATCAGGGTATACAGCAGACAATATATACAGTGAGTGTATCCACACTATCACACGGTATATACAGTATCAGGGTATACAGCAGACAATATATACAGTGAGTGTATCCACACTATCACACGGTATATGCAGTATCAGGGTATACAGCAGACAATATATACAGTGAGTGTATCCACACTATCACACGGTATATACAGTATCAGGGTATACAGCAGACAATATATACAGTGAGTGTATCTACACGGTATATACATTATCAGTGTATACAGCAGACACTATATACAGTATGTATCCACACTATCAGACAGTATATGCAGTATCAGGGTATACAGCAGACAATATATACAGTGAGTGTATCCACACTATCACACGGTATATGCAGTATCAGGGTATACAGCAGACAATATATACAGTGAGTGTATCCACACTATCAGACGGTATATACAGTATCAGGGTATACAGCAGACAATATATACAGTGAGTGTATCCACACTATCAGACGGTATATACAGTATCAGGGTATACAGCAGACAATATATACAGTGAGTGTATCCACACTATCACACGGTATATACAGTATCAGGGTATACAGCAGACAATATATACAGTGAGTGTATCCACACTATCAGACGGTATATACAGTATCAGGGTATACAGCAGACAATATATACAGTGAGTGTATCCACACTATCACACAGTGTATACAGTATCGGGGTATACAGCAGACAATATATACAGTGAGTGTATCCACACTATCAGACAGTATATGCAGTATCAGTGTATACAGCAGACACTATATACAGTATGTATCCACACTATCAGACAGTATATGCAGTATCAGGGTATACAGCAGACACTATATATACAGTATGTATCCACACTATCACACGGTATATGCAGTATCAGGGTATACAGCAGACAATATATACAGTGAGTGTATCCACACTATCAAACGGTATATACAGTATCAGGGTATACAGCAGACACTATATACAGTGAGTGTATCCACACTATCACACGGTATATACAGTATCAGGGTATACAGCAGACAATATATACAGTGAGTGTATCCACACTATCACACGGTATATACAGTATCAGGGTATACAGCAGACAATATATACAGTGAGTGTATCCACACTATCAGACAGTATATACAGTATCAGGGTATACAGCAGACAATATATACAGTGAGTGTATCCACACTATCACACGGTATATACAGTATCAGGGTATACAGCAGACAATATATACAGTGAGTGTATCCACACTATCACACGGTATATGCAGTATCAGGGTATACAGCAGACAATATATACAGTGAGTGTATCCACACTATCACACGGTATATACAGTATCAGGGTATACAGCAGACAATATATACAGTGAGTGTATCTACACGGTATATACATTATCAGTGTATACAGCAGACACTATATACAGTATGTATCCACACTATCAGACAGTATATGCAGTATCAGGGTATACAGCAGACAATATATACAGTGAGTGTATCCACACTATCACACGGTATATGCAGTATCAGGGTATACAGCAGACAATATATACAGTGAGTGTATCCACACTATCAGACGGTATATACAGTATCAGGGTATACAGCAGACACTATATATACACACTATCAGACAGTATATGCAGTATCAGGGTATACAGCAGACAATATATACAGTGAGTGTATCCACACTATCACACGGTATATGCAGTATCAGGGTATACAGCAGACAATATATACAGTGAGTGTATCCACACTATCAGACGGTATATACAGTATCAGGGTATACAGCAGACAATATATACAGTGAGTGTATCCACACTATCAGACGGTATATACAGTATCAGGGTATACAGCAGACAATATATACAGTGAGTGTATCCACACTATCACACGGTATATACAGTATCAGGGTATACAGCAGACAATATATACAGTGAGTGTATCCACACTATCAGACGGTATATACAGTATCAGGGTATACAGCAGACAATATATACAGTGAGTGTATCCACACTATCAGACAGTATATGCAGTATCAGTGTATACAGCAGACACTATATACAGTATGTATCCACACTATCAGACAGTATATGCAGTATCAGGGTATACAGCAGACAATATATACAGTGAGTGTATCCACACTATCACATGGTATATACAGTATGTATCCACACTATCAGACAGTATATGCAGTATCAGTGTATACAGCAGACACTATATACACTATATATCCACACTATCAGACAGTATATGCAGTATCAGGGTATACAGCAGACACTATATATACACACTATCAGACAGTATATGCAGTATCAGGGTATACAGCAGACACTATATATACAGTATGTATCCACACTATCAGACAGTATATGCAGTATCAGGGTATACAGCAGACACTATATACACAGTATGTATCCACACTATCAGACAGTATATACAGTATCAGGGTATACAGCAGACACTATATACAGTATGTATCCACACTATCAGACAGTATATGCAGTATCAGGGTATACAGCAGACACTATATACAGTATGTATCCACACTATCAGACAGTATATGCAGTATCAGTGTATACAGCAGACACTATATACAGTATGTATCCACACTATCAGACAGTATATGCAGTATCAGTGTATACAGCAGACACTATATACAGTATGTGTCCACACTATCAGACAGTATATACAGTATCAGGGTATACAGCAGACTATATATACACTATATATACACACACACTATCAGACAGTATATGCAGTATCAGGGTATACAGCAGACTATATATACAGTATGTATCCACACTATCAGACAGTATATGCAGTATCAGGGTATACAGCAGACACTATATACAGTATGTATCCACACTATCAGACAGTATATGCAGTATCAGGGTATACAGCAGACAATATATACAGTGAGTGTATCCACACTATCAGACAGTATATACAGTATCAGGGTATACAGCAGACACTATATACAGTATGTATCCACACTATCAGACAGTATATGCAGTATCAGGGTATACAGCAGACACTATATACAGTATGTATCCACACTATCAGACAGTAAATGCAGTATCAGTGTATACAGCAGACACTATATACAGTATGTATCCACACTATCAGACAGTATATGCAGTATCAGTGTATACAGCAGACACTATATACAGTATGTGTCCACACTATCAGACAGTATATACAGTATCAGGGTATACAGCAGACACTATATATACACACTATCAGACAGTATATGCAGTATCAGGGTATACAGCAGACACTATATACAGTATGTATCCACACTATCAGACAGTATATGCAGTATCAGTGTATACAGCAGACACTATATACAGTATGTATCCACACTATCAGACAGTATATGCAGTATCAGGGTATACAGCAGACACTATATATACACACTATCAGACAGTATATGCAGTATCAGGGTTTACAGCAGACACTATATATACAGTATGACTATGTATCCACACTATCAGACAGTATATGCAGTATCAGGGTATACAGCAGACACTATATATACACACACTATCAGACAGTATATGCAGTATCAGTGTATACAGCAGACACTATATACAGTATGTATCCACACTATCAGACAGTATATGCAGTATCAGGGTATACAGCAGACACTATATACAGTATGTATCCACACTATCAGACAGTATATGCAGTATCAGTGTATACAGCAGACACTATATACAGTATGTATCCACACTATCAGACAGTATATGCAGTATCAGGGTATACAGCAGACACTATATACAGTATGTATCCACACTATCAGACAGTATATGCAGTATCAGGGTATACAGCAGACACTATATACAGTATGTATCCACACTATCAGACAGTATATGCAGTATCAGGGTATACAGCAGACACTATATACAGTATGTATCCACACTATCACACGGTATATACAGTATCAGGGTATACAGCAGACACTATATACAGTATGTATCCACACTATCAGACAGTATATGCAGTATCAGGGTATACAGCAGACACTATATATACACACTATCAGACAGTATATGCAGTATCAGGGTATACAGCAGACACTATATACAGTATGTATCCACACTATCAGACAGTATATGCAGTATCAGGGTATACAGCAGACACTATATACAGTATGTATCCACACTATCAGACAGTATATGCAGTATCAGGGTATACAGCAGACACTATATACAGTATGTATCCACACTATCAGACAGTATATGCAGTATCAGGGTATACAGCAGACACTATATACAGTATGTATCCACACTATCAGACAGTATATGCAGTATCAGGGTATACAGCAGACACTATATACAGTATGTATCCACACTATCAGACAGTATATGCAGTATCAGGGTATACAGCAGACACTATATACAGTATGTATCCACACTATCAGACAGTATATGCAGTATCAGTGTATACAGCAGACACTATATACAGTATGTATCCACACTATCAGACAGTATATGCAGTATCAGGGTATACAGCAGACACTATATATACACACTATCAGACAGTATATGCAGTATCAGGGTATACAGCAGACACTATATATACACACACTATCAGACAGTATATACAGTATCAGGGTATACAGCAGACACTATATACAGTATGTATCCACACTATCAGACAGTATATGCAGTATCAGGGTATACAGCAGACACTATATACAGTATGTATCCACACTATCAGACAGTATACAGTATCAGGGTATACAGCAGACACTATATATCCACACTATCAGACAGTATATGCAGTATCAGTGTATACAGCAGACACTATATACAGTATGTATCCACACTATCAGACAGTATATGCAGTATCAGGGTATACAGCAGACACTATATATACACACTATCAGACAGTATACAGTATCAGGGTATACAGCAGACACTATATACAGTATGTATCCACACTATCAGACAGTATATGCAGTATCAGGGTATACAGCAGACACTATATATACACACACTATCAGACAGTATATGCAGTATCAGGGTATACAGCAGACACTATATACAGTATGTATCCACACTATCAGACAGTAAATGCAGTATCAGTGTATACAGCAGACACTATATACAGTATGTATCCACACTATCAGACAGTATATGCAGTATCAGTGTATACAGCAGACACTATATACAGTATGTGTCCACACTATCAGACAGTATATACAGTATCAGGGTATACAGCAGACACTATATATACACACTATCAGACAGTATATGCAGTATCAGGGTATACAGCAGACACTATATACAGTATGTATCCACACTATCAGACAGTATAGGCAGTATCAGTGTATACAGCAGACACTATATACAGTATGTATCCACACTATCAGACAGTATATGCAGTATCAGGGTATACAGCAGACACTATATATACACACTATCAGACAGTATATGCAGTATCAGGGTTTACAGCAGACACTATATATACAGTATGACTATGTATCCACACTATCAGACAGTATATGCAGTATCAGGGTATACAGCAGACACTATATATACACACACTATCAGACAGTATATGCAGTATCAGTGTATACAGCAGACACTATATACAGTATGTATCCACACTATCAGACAGTATATGCAGTATCAGGGTATACAGCAGACACTATATACAGTATGTATCCACACTATCAGACAGTATATGCAGTATCAGTGTATACAGCAGACACTATATACAGTATGTATCCACACTATCAGACAGTATATGCAGTATCAGGGTATACAGCAGACACTATATACAGTATGTATCCACACTATCAGACAGTATATGCAGTATCAGGGTATACAGCAGACACTATATACAGTATGTATCCACACTATCAGACAGTATATGCAGTATCAGGGTATACAGCAGACACTATATACAGTATGTATCCACACTATCACACGGTATATACAGTATCAGGGTATACAGCAGACACTATATACAGTATGTATCCACACTATCAGACAGTATATGCAGTATCAGGGTATACAGCAGACACTATATATACACACTATCAGACAGTATATGCAGTATCAGTGTATACAGCAGACACTATATACAGTATGTATCCACACTATCAGACAGTATATGCAGTATCAGGGTATACAGCAGACACTATATACAGTATGTATCCACACTATCAGACAGTATATGCAGTATCAGGGTATACAGCAGACACTATATACAGTATGTATCCACACTATCAGACAGTATATGCAGTATCAGGGTATACAGCAGACACTATATACAGTATGTATCCACACTATCAGACAGTATATGCAGTATCAGGGTATACAGCAGACACTATATACAGTATGTATCCACACTATCAGACAGTATATGCAGTATCAGGGTATACAGCAGACACTATATACAGTATGTATCCACACTATCAGACAGTATATGCAGTATCAGTGTATACAGCAGACACTATATACAGTATGTATCCACACTATCAGACAGTATATGCAGTATCAGGGTATACAGCAGACACTATATATACACACTATCAGACAGTATATGCAGTATCAGGGTATACAGCAGACACTATATATACACACACTATCAGACAGTATATACAGTATCAGGGTATACAGCAGACACTATATACAGTATGTATCCACACTATCAGACAGTATATGCAGTATCAGGGTATACAGCAGACACTATATACAGTATGTATCCACACTATCAGACAGTATACAGTATCAGGGTATACAGCAGACACTATATATCCACACTATCAGACAGTATATGCAGTATCAGTGTATACAGCAGACACTATATACAGTATGTATCCACACTATCAGACAGTATATGCAGTATCAGGGTATACAGCAGACACTATATATACACACTATCAGACAGTATACAGTATCAGGGTATACAGCAGACACTATATACAGTATGTATCCACACTATCAGACAGTATATGCAGTATCAGGGTATACAGCAGACACTATATATACACACACTATCAGACAGTATATGCAGTATCAGGGTATACAGCAGACACTATATACAGTATGTATCCACACTATCAGACAGTATATACAGTATCAGGGTATACAGCAGACACTATATACAGTATGTATCCACACTATCAGACAGTATATGCAGTATCAGGGTTTACAGCAGACACTATATACAGTATGTATCCACACTATCAGACAGTATATGCAGTATCAGGGTATACAGCAGACACTATATATATATATATATATATATATACACACTATCAGACAGTATATGCAGTATCAGGGTATACAGCAGACACTATATATACACTATATATATACACACACTATCAGACAGTATATGCAGTATCAGGGTATACAGCAGACACTATATATACACACACTATCAGACAGTATATGCAGTATCAGTGTATACAGCAGACACTATATACAGTATGAATCCACACTATCAGACAGTATATGCAGTATCAGTGTATACAGCAGACACTATATACAGTATGTATCCACACTATCAGACAGTATATGCAGTATCAGTGTATACAGCAGACACTATATACAGTATGTATCCACACTATCAGACAGTATATGCAGTATCAGGGTATACAGCAGACACTATATATACAGTATGTATCCACACTATCAGACAGTATATGCAGTATCAGGGTATACAGCAGACACTATATATACACACACTATCAGACAGTATATGCAGTATCAGGGTATACAGCAGACACTATATACAGTATGTATCCACACTATCAGACAGTATATGCAGTATCAGGGTATACAGCAGACACTATATACAGTATGTATCCACACTATCAGACAGTATATGCAGTATCAGGGTATACAGCAGATACTATATATACAGTATGTATCCACACTATCAGACAGTATATGCAGTATCAGGGTTTACAGCAGACACTATATATACAGTATGTATCCACACTATCAGACAGTATATACAGTATCAGGGTATACAGCAGACAATATATACACTATATATACACACACTATCAGACAGTATATGCAGTATCAGGGTATACAGCAGACACTATATATACAGTATGTATCCACACTATCAGACAGTATATGCAGTATCAGGGTATACAGCAGACACTATATATACACACTATCAGACAGTATATACAGTATCAGGGTATACAGCAGACACTATATATACACACTATCAGACAGTATATGCAGTATCAGTGTATACAGCAGACACTATATACAGTATGTATCCACACTATCAGACAGTATATGCAGTATCAGGGTATACAGCAGACACTATATACACAGTATGTATCCACACTATCAGACAGTATATACAGTATCAGGGTATACAGCAGACACTATATACAGTATGTATCCACACTATCAGACAGTATATGCAGTATCAGGGTATACAGCAGACACTATATACAGTATGTATCCACACTATCAGACAGTAAATGCAGTATCAGTGTATACAGCAGACACTATATACAGTATGTATCCACACTATCAGACAGTATATGCAGTATCAGTGTATACAGCAGACACTATATACAGTATATATACACACTATCAGACAGTATATGCAGTATCAGTGTATACAGCAGACACTATATATACACACTATCAGACAGTATATGCAGTATCAGGGTATACAGCAGACACTATATATACAGTATGTATCCACACTATCAGACAGTATATGCAGTATCAGTGTATACAGCAGACACTATATACAGTATGTATCCACACTATCAGACAGTATATGCAGTATCAGGGTATACAGCAGACTATATATACACACACACACTATCAGACAGTATATGCAGTATCAGGGTATACAGCAGACACTATATACAGTATGTATCCACACTATCAGACAGTATAGGCAGTATCAGTGTATACAGCAGACACTATATACAGTATGTATCCACACTATCAGACAGTATATGCAGTATCAGTGTATACAGCAGACACTATATACAGTATGTATCCACACTATCAGACAGTATATGCAGTATCAGGGTATACAGCAGACACTATATATACACACACACTATCAGACAGTATATGCAGTATCAGGGTATACAGCAGACTATATATACACACACACTATCAGACAGTATATGCAGTATCAGGGTATACAGCAGACTATATATACACACACACACACACACACACTATCAGACAGTATATGCAGTATCAGGGTATACAGCAGACACTATATATACACACACACTATCAGACAGTATATGCAGTATCAGGGTATACAGCAGACACTATATATACACACACACTATCAGACAGTATATGCAGTATCAGGGTTTACAGCAGACACTATATATACAGTATGACTATGTATCCACACTATCAGACAGTATATGCAGTATCAGGGTATACAGCAGACACTATATATACACACACTATCAGACAGTATATGCAGTATCAGGGTATACAGCAGACACTATATATACACACACACTATCAGACAGTATATGCAGTATCAGTGTATACAGCAGACACTATATACAGTATGTATCCACACTATCAGACAGTATATGCAGTATCAGTGTATACAGCAGACACTATATATACAGTATGTATCCACACTATCAGACAGTATATGCAGTATCAGGGTATACAGCAGACACTATATACAGTATGTATCCACACTATCAGACAGTATATGCAGTATCAGGGTATACAGCAGACACTATATACAGTATGTATCCACACTATCAGACAGTATATGCAGTATCAGGGTATACAGCAGACACTATATACAGTATGTATCCACACTATCACACGGTATATGCAGTATCAGGGTATACAGCAGACACTATATACAATATGTATCCACACTATCAGACAGTATATGCAGTATCAGGGTATACAGCAGACACTATATATACAGTATGTATCCACACTATCAGACAGTATATACAGTATCAGGGTATACAGCAGACACTATATACAGTATGTATCCACACTATCAGACAGTATATACAGTATCAGTGTATACAGCAGACACTATATATCCACACTATCAGACAGTATATGCAGTATCAGGGTATACAGCAGACACTATATATACACACTATCAGACAGTATATGCAGTATCAGGGTATACAGCAGACACTATATATACAGTATGTATCCACACTATCAGACAGTATATGCAGTATCAGGGTATACAGCAGACACTATATATACAGTATGTATCCACACTATCAGACAGTATATGCAGTATCAGGGTATACAGCAGACACTATATATACAGTATGTATCCACACTATCAGACAGTATATGCAGTATCAGGGTATACAGCAGACACTATATATACAGTATGTATCCACACTATCAGACAGTATATGCAGTATCAGTGTATACAGCAGACACTATATACAGTATGTATCCACACTATCAGACAGTATATGCAGTATCAGGGTATACAGCAGACACTATATATACAGTATGTATCCACACTATCAGACAGTATATGCAGTATCAGTGTATACAGCAGACACTATATATACACACACACACTATCAGACAGTATATACAGTATCAGTGTATACAGCAGACACTATATATACACACTATCAGACAGTATATGCAGTATCAGGGTATACAGCAGACACTATATATACACACCATCAGACAGTATATGCAGTATCAGGGTATACAGCAGACACTATATATACACACTATCAGACAGTATATGCAGTATCAGGGTATACAGCAGACACTATATATACACACACTATCAGACAGTATATGCAGTATCAGTGTATACAGCAGACACTATATATACACACTATCAGACAGTATATGCAGTATCAGGGTATACAGCAGACACTATATACAGTATGTATCCACACTATCAGACAGTATATGCAGTATCAGGGTATACAGCAGACACTATATACAGTATGTATCCACACTATCAGACAGTATATGCAGTATCAGGGTATACAGCAGACACTATATACAGTATGTGTCCACACTATCACACGGTATATACAGTATCAGGGTATACAGCAGACACTATATATACAGTATGTATCCACACTATATGCAGTATCAGGGTATACAGCAGACACTATATACAGTATGTATCCACACTATCAGACAGTATATGCAGTATCAGGGTATACAGCAGACACTATATACAGTGAGTGTATCCACACTATCAGACAGTATATGCAGTATCAGGGTATACAGCAGACACTATATACAGTATGTATCCACACTATCAGACAGTATATGCAGCATCAGTGTATACAGCAGACACTATATACAGTATGTATCCACACTATCAGACAGTATATGCAGTATCAGGGTATACAGCAGACACTATATATACAGTATGCATCCACACTATCAGACAGTATATGCAGTATCAGGGTATACAGCAGACACTATATACAGTATGTGTCCACACTATCAGACAGTATATGCAGTATCAGTGTATACAGCAGACACTATATATACACACACACACTATCAGACAGTATATGCAGTATCAGGGTATACAGCAGACAATATATACAGTGAGTGTATCCACACTATCACACGGTATATACAGTATCAGGGTATACAGCAGACAATATATACAGTGAGTGTATCCACACTATCAGACAGTATATACAGTATCAGGGTATACAGCAGACAATATATACAGTGAGTGTATCCACACTATCACACGGTATATACAGTATCAGGGTATACAGCAGACAATATATACAGTGAGTGTATCCACACTATCACACGGTATATGCAGTATCAGGGTATACAGCAGACAATATATACAGTGAGTGTATCCACACTATCACACGGTATATACAGTATCAGGGTATACAGCAGACAATATATACAGTGAGTGTATCTACACGGTATATACATTATCAGTGTATACAGCAGACACTATATACAGTATGTATCCACACTATCAGACAGTATATGCAGTATCAGGGTATACAGCAGACAATATATACAGTGAGTGTATCCACACTATCACACGGTATATGCAGTATCAGGGTATACAGCAGACAATATATACAGTGAGTGTATCCACACTATCAGACGGTATATACAGTATCAGGGTATACAGCAGACACTATATATACACACTATCAGACAGTATATGCAGTATCAGGGTATACAGCAGACAATATATACAGTGAGTGTATCCACACTATCAGACGGTATATGCAGTATCAGTGTATACAGCAGACACTATATACACTATATATCCACACTATCAGACAGTATATGCAGTATCAGGGTATACAGCAGACACTATATATACACACTATCAGACAGTATATGCAGTATCAGGGTATACAGCAGACACTATATATACAGTATGTATCCACACTATCAGACAGTATATGCAGTATCAGTGTATACAGCAGACACTATATACACTATATATCCACACTATCAGACAGTATATGCAGTATCAGGGTATACAGCAGACACTATATATACAGTATGTATCCACACTATCAGACAGTATATGCAGTATCAGGGTATACAGCAGACACTATATATACACACACACTATCAGACAGTATATGCAGTATCAGTGTATACAGCAGACACTATATATACACACACTATCAGACAGTATATGCAGTATCAGGGTATACAGCAGACAATATATACAGTGAGTGTATCCACACTATCACACGGTATATGCAGTATCAGGGTATACAGCAGACAATATATACAGTGAGTGTATCCACACTATCAGACGGTATATACAGTATCAGGGTATACAGCAGACACTATATATACACACTATCAGACAGTATATGCAGTATCAGGGTATACAGCAGACAATATATACAGTGAGTGTATCCACACTATCACACGGTATATGCAGTATCAGGGTATACAGCAGACAATATATACAGTGAGTGTATCCACACTATCAGACGGTATATACAGTATCAGGGTATACAGCAGACAATATATACAGTGAGTGTATCCACACTATCAGACGGTATATACAGTATCAGGGTATACAGCAGACAATATATACAGTGAGTGTATCCACACTATCACACGGTATATACAGTATCAGGGTATACAGCAGACAATATATACAGTGAGTGTATCCACACTATCAGACGGTATATACAGTATCAGGGTATACAGCAGACAATATATACAGTGAGTGTATCCACACTATCACACGGTATATACAGTATCAGGGTATACAGCAGACAATATATACAGTGAGTGTATCCACACTATCAGACAGTATATGCAGTATCAGTGTATACAGCAGACACTATATACAGTATGTATCCACACTATCAGACAGTATATGCAGTATCAGGGTATACAGCAGACAATATATACAGTGAGTGTATCCACACTATCACATGGTATATACAGTATGTATCCACACTATCAGACAGTATATGCAGTATCAGTGTATACAGCAGACACTATATACACTATATATCCACACTATCAGACAGTATATGCAGTATCAGGGTATACAGCAGACACTATATATACACACTATCAGACAGTATATGCAGTATCAGGGTATACAGCAGACACTATATATACAGTATGTATCCACACTATCAGACAGTATATGCAGTATCAGGGTATACAGCAGACACTATATACACAGTATGTATCCACACTATCAGACAGTATATACAGTATCAGGGTATACAGCAGACACTATATACAGTATGTATCCACACTATCAGACAGTATATGCAGTATCAGGGTATACAGCAGACACTATATACAGTATGTATCCACACTATCAGACAGTATATGCAGTATCAGTGTATACAGCAGACACTATATACAGTATGTATCCACACTATCAGACAGTATATGCAGTATCAGTGTATACAGCAGACACTATATACAGTATGTGTCCACACTATCAGACAGTATATACAGTATCAGGGTATACAGCAGACTATATATACACTATATATACACACACACTATCAGACAGTATATGCAGTATCAGGGTATACAGCAGACTATATATACAGTATGTATCCACACTATCAGACAGTATATGCAGTATCAGGGTATACAGCAGACACTATATACAGTATGTGTCCACACTATCAGACAGTATATGCAGTATCAGGGTATACAGCAGACACTATATACAGTATGTATCCACACTATCAGACAGTATATGCAGTATCAGGGTATACAGCAGACAATATATACAGTGAGTGTATCCACACTATCAGACAGTATATACAGTATCAGGGTATACAGCAGACACTATATACAGTATGTATCCACACTATCAGACAGTATATGCAGTATCAGGGTATACAGCAGACACTATATACAGTATGTATCCACACTATCAGACAGTAAATGCAGTATCAGTGTATACAGCAGACACTATATACAGTATGTATCCACACTATCAGACAGTATATGCAGTATCAGTGTATACAGCAGACACTATATACAGTATGTGTCCACACTATCAGACAGTATATACAGTATCAGGGTATACAGCAGACACTATATATACACACTATCAGACAGTATATGCAGTATCAGGGTATACAGCAGACACTATATACAGTATGTATCCACACTATCAGACAGTATAGGCAGTATCAGTGTATACAGCAGACACTATATACAGTATGTATCCACACTATCAGACAGTATATGCAGTATCAGGGTATACAGCAGACACTATATATACACACTATCAGACAGTATATGCAGTATCAGGGTTTACAGCAGACACTATATATACAGTATGACTATGTATCCACACTATCAGACAGTATATGCAGTATCAGGGTATACAGCAGACACTATATATACACACACTATCAGACAGTATATGCAGTATCAGGGTATACAGCAGACACTATATATACACACTATGAGACAGTATATGCAGTATCAGGGTTTACAGCAGACACTATATATACAGTATGACTATGTATCCACACTATCAGACAGTATATGCAGTATCAGGGTATACAGCAGACACTATATATACACACACTATCAGACAGTATATGCAGTATCAGTGTATACAGCAGACACTATATACAGTATGTATCCACACTATCAGACAGTATATGCAGTATCAGGGTATACAGCAGACACTATATACAGTATGTATCCACACTATCAGACAGTATATGCAGTATCAGTGTATACAGCAGACACTATATACAGTATGTATCCACACTATCAGACAGTATATGCAGTATCAGGGTATACAGCAGACACTATATACAGTATGTATCCACACTATCAGACAGTATATGCAGTATCAGGGTATACAGCAGACACTATATACAGTATGTATCCACACTATCAGACAGTATATGCAGTATCAGGGTATACAGCAGACACTATATACAGTATGTATCCACACTATCACACGGTATATACAGTATCAGGGTATACAGCAGACACTATATACAGTATGTATCCACACTATCAGACAGTATATGCAGTATCAGGGTATACAGCAGACACTATATATACACACTATCAGACAGTATATGCAGTATCAGGGTATACAGCAGACACTATATACAGTATGTATCCACACTATCAGACAGTATATGCAGTATCAGGGTATACAGCAGACACTATATACAGTATGTATCCACACTATCAGACAGTATATGCAGTATCAGGGTTTACAGCAGACACTATATATACAGTATGTATCCACACTATCAGACAGTATATGCAGTATCAGTGTATACAGCAGACACTATATACAGTATGTATCCACACTATCAGACAGTATATGCAGTATCAGGGTATACAGCAGACACTATATACAGTATGTATCCACACTATCAGACAGTATATGCAGTATCAGGGTATACAGCAGACACTATATACAGTATGTATCCACACTATCAGACAGTATATGCAGTATCAGGGTATACAGCAGACACTATATACAGTATGTATCCACACTATCAGACAGTATATGCAGTATCAGGGTATACAGCAGACACTATATACAGTATGTATCCACACTATCAGACAGTATATGCAGTATCAGGGTATACAGCAGACACTATATACAGTATGTATCCACACTATCAGACAGTATATGCAGTATCAGGGTATACAGCAGACACTATATACAGTATGTATCCACACTATCAGACAGTATATGCAGTATCAGTGTATACAGCAGACACTATATACAGTATGTATCCACACTATCAGACAGTATATGCAGTATCAGGGTATACAGCAGACACTATATATACACACTATCAGACAGTATATGCAGTATCAGGGTATACAGCAGACACTATATATACACACACTATCAGACAGTATATACAGTATCAGGGTATACAGCAGACACTATATACAGTATGTATCCACACTATCAGACAGTATATGCAGTATCAGGGTATACAGCAGACACTATATACACAGTATCAGACAGTATACAGTATCAGGGTATACAGCAGACACTATATACAGTATGTATCCACACTATCAGACAGTATATGCAGTATCAGTGTATACAGCAGACACTATATACAGTATGTATCCACACTATCAGACAGTATATGCAGTATCAGGGTATACAGCAGACACTATATATACACACTATCAGACAGTATACAGTATCAGGGTATACAGCAGACACTATATATCCACACTATCAGACAGTATATGCAGTATCAGGGTATACAGCAGACACTATATATACACACACTATCAGACAGTATATGCAGTATCAGGGTATACAGCAGACACTATATACAGTATGTATCCACACTATCAGACAGTATATACAGTATCAGGGTATACAGCAGACACTATATACAGTATGTATCCACACTATCAGACAGTATATGCAGTATCAGGGTTTACAGCAGACACTATATACAGTATGTATCCACACTATCAGACAGTATATGCAGTATCAGGGTATACAGCAGACACTATATATATATATATATATATATACACACTATCAGACAGTATATGCAGTATCAGGGTATACAGCAGACACTATATATACACTATATATATACACACACTATCAGACAGTATATGCAGTATCAGGGTATACAGCAGACACTATATATACACACACTATCAGACAGTATATGCAGTATCAGTGTATACAGCAGACACTATATACAGTATGAATCCACACTATCAGACAGTATATGCAGTATCAGTGTATACAGCAGACACTATATACAGTATGTATCCACACTATCAGACAGTATATGCAGTATCAGTGTATACAGCAGACACTATATACAGTATGTATCCACACTATCAGACAGTATATGCAGTATCAGGGTATACAGCAGACACTATATATACAGTATGTATCCACACTATCAGACAGTATATGCAGTATCAGGGTATACAGCAGACACTATATATACACACACTATCAGACAGTATATGCAGTATCAGGGTATACAGCAGACACTATATACAGTATGTATCCACACTATCAGACAGTATATGCAGTATCAGGGTATACAGCAGACACTATATACAGTATGTATCCACACTATCAGACAGTATATGCAGTATCAGGGTATACAGCAGATACTATATATACAGTATGTATCCACACTATCAGACAGTATATGCAGTATCAGGGTTTACAGCAGACACTATATATACAGTATGTATCCACACTATCAGACAGTATATACAGTATCAGGGTATACAGCAGACAATATATACACTATATATACACACACTATCAGACAGTATATGCAGTATCAGGGTATACAGCAGACACTATATATACAGTATGTATCCACACTATCAGACAGTATATGCAGTATCAGGGTATACAGCAGACACTATATATACACACTATCAGACAGTATATACAGTATCAGGGTATACAGCAGACACTATATATACACACTATCAGACAGTATATGCAGTATCAGTGTATACAGCAGACACTATATACAGTATGTATCCACACTATCAGACAGTATATGCAGTATCAGGGTATACAGCAGACACTATATATACACACACTATCAGACAGTATATGCAGTATCAGGGTATACAGCAGACACTATATATACAGTATGTATCCACACTATCAGACAGTATATGCAGTATCAGGGTATACAGCAGACACTATATACACAGTATGTATCCACACTATCAGACAGTATATACAGTATCAGGGTATACAGCAGACACTATATACAGTATGTATCCACACTATCAGACAGTATATGCAGTATCAGGGTATACAGCAGACACTATATACAGTATGTATCCACACTATCAGACAGTAAATGCAGTATCAGTGTATACAGCAGACACTATATACAGTATGTATCCACACTATCAGACAGTATATGCAGTATCAGTGTATACAGCAGACACTATATACAGTATGTATCCACACTATCAGACAGTATATGCAGTATCAGGGTATACAGCAGACTATATATACACACACACACTATCAGACAGTATATGCAGTATCAGGGTATACAGCAGACACTATATACAGTATGTATCCACACTATCAGACAGTATAGGCAGTATCAGTGTATACAGCAGACACTATATACAGTATGTATCCACACTATCAGACAGTATATGCAGTATCAGTGTATACAGCAGACACTATATACAGTATGTATCCACACTATCAGACAGTATATGCAGTATCAGGGTATACAGCAGACACTATATATACACACACACTATCAGACAGTATATGCAGTATCAGGGTATACAGCAGACTATATATACACACACACTATCAGACAGTATATGCAGTATCAGGGTATACAGCAGACTATATATACACACACACACACACACACACTATCAGACAGTATATGCAGTATCAGGGTATACAGCAGACACTATATACAGTGAGTGTATCCACACTATCAGACAGTATATGCAGTATCAGGGTATACAGCAGACACTATATATACACACACACTATCAGACAGTATATGCAGTATCAGGGTTTACAGCAGACACTATATATACAGTATGACTATGTATCCACACTATCAGACAGTATATGCAGTATCAGGGTATACAGCAGACACTATATATACACACACTATCAGACAGTATATGCAGTATCAGGGTATACAGCAGACACTATATATACACACACTATCAGACAGTATATGCAGTATCAGTGTATACAGCAGACACTATATACAGTATGTATCCACACTATCAGACAGTATATGCAGTATCAGTGTATACAGCAGACACTATATATACAGTATGTATCCACACTATCAGACAGTATATGCAGTATCAGGGTATACAGCAGACACTATATACAGTATGTATCCACACTATCAGACAGTATATGCAGTATCAGGGTATACAGCAGACACTATATACAGTATGTATCCACACTATCAGACAGTATATGCAGTATCAGGGTATACAGCAGACACTATATACAGTATGTATCCACACTATCACACGGTATATGCAGTATCAGGGTATACAGCAGACACTATATACAATATGTATCCACACTATCAGACAGTATATGCAGTATCAGGGTATACAGCAGACACTATATACAGTATGTATCCACACTATCAGACAGTATATACAGTATCAGGGTATACAGCAGACACTATATACAGTATGTATCCACACTATCAGACAGTATATACAGTATCAGTGTATACAGCAGACACTATATATCCACACTATCAGACAGTATATGCAGTATCAGGGTATACAGCAGACACTATATATACACACTATCAGACAGTATATGCAGTATCAGGGTATACAGCAGACACTATATATACAGTATGTATCCACACTATCAGACAGTATATGCAGTATCAGGGTATACAGCAGACACTATATATACAGTATGTATCCACACTATCAGACAGTATATGCAGTATCAGGGTATACAGCAGACACTATATATACAGTATGTATCCACACTATCAGACAGTATATGCAGTATCAGGGTATACAGCAGACACTATATATACAGTATGTATCCACACTATCAGACAGTATATGCAGTATCAGTGTATACAGCAGACACTATATACAGTATGTATCCACACTATCAGACAGTATATGCAGTATCAGGGTATACAGCAGACACTATATATACAGTATGTATCCACACTATCAGACAGTATATGCAGTATCAGTGTATACAGCAGACACTATATATACACACACACACTATCAGACAGTATCAGTGTATACAGCAGACACTATATATACACACTATCAGACAGTATATGCAGTATCAGGGTATACAGCAGACACTATATATACACACTATCAGACAGTATATGCAGTATCAGGGTATACAGCAGACACTATATATACACACTATCAGACAGTATATGCAGTATCAGGGTATACAGCAGACACTATATATACACACACTATCAGACAGTATATGCAGTATCAGTGTATACAGCAGACACTATATATACACACTATCAGACAGTATATGCAGTATCAGGGTATACAGCAGACACTATATACAGTATGTATCCACACTATCAGACAGTATATGCAGTATCAGGGTATACAGCAGACACTATATACAGTATGTATCCACACTATCAGACAGTATATGCAGTATCAGGGTATACAGCAGACACTATATACAGTATGTGTCCACACTATCACACGGTATATACAGTATCAGGGTATACAGCAGACACTATATATACAGTATGTATCCACACTATATGCAGTATCAGGGTATACAGCAGACACTATATACAGTATGTATCCACACTATCAGACAGTATATGCAGTATCAGGGTATACAGCAGACACTATATACAGTGAGTGTATCCACACTATCAGACAGTATATGCAGTATCAGGGTATACAGCAGACACTATATACAGTATGTATCCACACTATCAGACAGTATATGCAGCATCAGTGTATACAGCAGACACTATATACAGTATGTATCCACACTATCAGACAGTATATGCAGTATCAGGGTATACAGCAGACACTATATATACAGTATGCATCCACACTATCAGACAGTATATGCAGTATCAGGGTATACAGCAGACACTATATACAGTATGTGTCCACACTATCAGACAGTATATGCAGTATCAGTGTATACAGCAGACACTATATATACACACACACACTATCAGACAGTATATGCAGTATCAGGGTATACAGCAGACACTATATATACAGTATGTATCCACACTATCAGACAGTATATGCAGTATCAGGGTATACAGCAGACACTATATATACACACACTATCAGACAGTATATGCAGTATCAGGGTATACAGCAGACACTATATATACACACTATCAGGGTATACAGCAGACACTATATATACACACACACTATCAGACGGTATATACAGTATCAGGGTATACAGCAGACACTATATATACAGTATGTATCCACACTATCAGACAGTATATGCAGTATCAGGGTATACAGCAGACACTATATATACACACTATCAGACAGTATATGCAGTATCAGGGTATACAGCAGACACTATATATACAGTATGTATCCACACTATCAGACAGTATATGCAGTATCAGGGTATACAGCAGACACTATATATACACACACACTATCAGACAGTATATGCAGTATCAGTGTATACAGCAGACACTATATACAGTATGTATCCACACTATCAGACAGTATATACAGTATCAGGGTATACAGCAGACACTATATACAGTATGTATCCACACTATCAGACAGTATATGCAGTATCAGGGTATACAGCAGACACTATATACAGTATGTATCCACACTATCAGACAGTATATGCAGTATCAGGGTATACAGCAGACACTATATATACAGTATGTATCCACACTATCAGACAGTATATGCAGTATCAGTGTATACAGCAGACACTATATACAGTATGTGTCCACACTATCACACGGTATATACAGTATCAGGGTATACAGCAGACACTATATATACAGTATGTATCCACACTATATGCAGTATCAGGGTATACAGCAGACACTATATACAGTATGTATCCACACTATCAGACAGTATATGCAGTATCAGGGTATACAGCAGACACTATATACAGTGAGTGTATCCACACTATCAGACAGTATATGCAGTATCAGGGTATACAGCAGACACTATATACAGTATGTATCCACACTATCAGACAGTATATGCAGCATCAGTGTATACAGCAGACACTATATACAGTATGTATCCACACTATCAGACAGTATATGCAGTATCAGGGTATACAGCAGACACTATATATACAGTATGCATCCACACTATCAGACAGTATATGCAGTATCAGGGTATACAGCAGACACTATATACAGTATGTGTCCACACTATCAGACAGTATATGCAGTATCAGGGTATACAGCAGACACTATATATACAGTATGCATCCACACTATCAGACAGTATATGCAGTATCAGTGTATACAGCAGACACTATATACAGTATGTGTCCACACTATCAGACAGTATATGCAGTATCAGTGTATACAGCAGACACTATATATACACACACACACTATCAGACAGTATATGCAGTATCAGGGTATACAGCAGACACTATATATACAGTATGTATCCACACTATATGCAGTATCAGGGTATACAGCAGACACTATATACAGTATGTATCCACACTATCAGACAGTATAGGCAGTATCAGGGTATACAGCAGACACTATATATACAGTATGTATCCACACTATCAGACAGTATATGCAGTATCAGGGTATACAGCAGACACTATATATACACACACACTATCAGACAGTATATGCAGTATCAGTGTATACAGCAGACACTATATATACACACTATCAGGGTATACAGCAGACACTATATATACACACACACTATCAGACGGTATATACAGTATCAGGGTATACAGCAGACACTATATATACAGTATGTATCCACACTATCAGACAGTATATGCAGTATCAGTGTATACAGCAGACACTATATATACACACTATCAGACAGTATATGCAGTATCAGTGTATACAGCAGACACTATATATACACACTATCAGACAGTATATGCAGTATCAGGGTATACAGCAGACACTATATATACACACACTATCAGACAGTATATGCAGTATCAGGGTATACAGCAGACACTATATATACACAGTATGTATCCACACTATCAGACAGTATATGCAGTATCAGGGTATACAGCAGACACTATATATACACACTATCAGACAGTATATGCAGTATCAGTGTATACAGCAGACACTATATATACACAGTATGTATCCACACTATCAGACAGTATATGCAGTATCAGGGTATACAGCAGACACTATATATACAGTATGTATCCACACTATCAGACAGTATATGCAGTATCAGGGTATACAGCAGACACTATATACAGTATGTGTCCACACTATCAGACAGTATATGCAGTATCAGGGTATACAGCAGACACTATATATACACACACTATCAGACAGTATATGCAGTATCAGGGTATACAGCAGACACTATATATACAGTATGTATCCACACTATCAGACAGTATATGCAGTATCAGGGTATACAGCAGACACTATATATACACACACACTATCAGACAGTATATGCAGTATCAGTGTATACAGCAGACACTATATATACACACACTATCAGACAGTATATGCAGTATCAGGGTATACAGCAGACACTATATATACAGTATGTATCCACACTATCAGACAGTATATGCAGTATCAGGGTATACAGCAGACACTATATATACAGTATGTATCCACACTATCAGACAGTATATGCAGTATCAGGGTATACAGCAGACACTATATATACAGTATGTATCCACACTATCAGACAGTATATGCAGTATCAGGGTATACAGCAGACACTATATATACACACTATATGCAGTATCAGGGTATACAGCAGACACTATATATCCACACTATCAGACAGTATATGCAGTATCAGGGTATACAGCAGACACTATATATACACACTATCAGACAGTATATGCAGTATCAGTGTATACAGCAGACACTATATATCCACACTATCAGACAGTATATGCAGTATCAGTGTATACAGCAGACACTATATACAGTATGTATCCACACTATCAGACAGTATATGCAGTATCAGGGTATACAGCAGACACTATATATACACACTATATGCAGTATCAGGGTATACAGCAGACACTATATATCCACACTATCAGACAGTATATGCAGTATCAGGGTATACAGCAGACACTATATATCCACACTATCAGACAGTATATGCAGTATCAGGGTATACAGCAGACACTATATATACACACACTATCAGACAGTATATGCAGTATCAGGGTATACAGCAGACACTATATATACACACACTATCAGACAGTATATGGGTATACAGCAGACAATATATACAGTATGTATCCACACTATCAGACAGTATATGCAGTATCAGGGTATACAGCAGACACTATATATCCACACTATCAGACAGTATACAGTATCAGGGTATACAGCAGACACTATATATCCACACTATCAGACAGTATATGCAGTATCAGGGTATACAGCAGACACTATATACAGTATGTGTCCACACTATCAGACAGTATATGCAGTATCAGGGTATACAGCAGACACTATATACAGTATGTGTCCACACTATCAGACAGTATATGCAGTATCAGGGTATACAGCAGACACTATATATACAGTATGTATCCACACTATCAGACAGTATATGCAGTATCAGGGTATACAGCAGACACTATATATCCACACTATCAGACAGTATATGCAGTATCAGGGTATACAGCAGACACTATATATACACACTATCAGACAGTATATGCAGTATCAGGGTATACAGCAGACACTATATATACACACTATCAGACAGTATATGCAGTATCAGGGTATACAGCAGACACTATATATACACACTATCAGACAGTATATGCAGTATCAGGGTATACAGCAGACACTATATATACACACTATCAGACAGTATATGCAGTATCAGGGTATACAGCAGACACTATATATACACACTATCAGACAGTATATGCAGTATCAGGGTATACAGCAGACACTATATATCCACACTATCAGACAGTATATGCAGTATCAGGGTATACAGCAGACAATATATACAGTATGTATCCACCCTATCAGACAGTATATGCAGTATCAGTGTATACAGCAGACACTATATATACACACTATCAGACAGTATATGCAGTATCAGGGTATACAGCAGACACTATATATCCACACTATCAGACAGTATATGCAGTATCAGGGTATACAGCAGACACTATATATACAGTATGTATCCACACTATCAGACAGTATATGCAGTATCAGGGTATACAGCAGACAATATATACAGTATGTATCCACCCTATCAGACAGTATATGCAGTATCAGTGTATACAGCAGACACTATATACAGTATGTGTCCACACTATCAGACAGTATATGCAGTATCAGGGTATACAGCAGACACTATATATCCACACTATCAGACAGTATATGCAGTATCAGGGTATACAGCAGACACTATATATCCACACTATCAGACAGTATATGCAGTATCAGTGTATACAGCAGACACTATATATACACACTGACAGTATATGCAGTATCAGGGTATACAGCAGACACTATGTATCCACACTATCAGACAGTATATGCAGTATCAGGGTATACAGCAGACACTATATATCCACACTATCAGACAGTATATGCAGTATCACACCCCTCACTTTTTGTAAGTCTTTTCTATATCTGACAACACTGAAGATTAGACCCTTTGATACAATGTACAGCAGTCAGTGCACGGCTTGTGGAAATTGGGCATGCCCTTAAAATAACACACCCCCATTAATGTCTAAACCGCTAGCAACAAAAGTGAGTGCCCCCCTAAGTGACAATGGCCAAATTGTGCCCAAAATGTCAGTATTCTGTGTGGCCCCCATCTGTGGGCATGGAGGTCACTGGATCTGCACAGGTTCCACTGGGATCCTCTTCCATGATGACATCACGGAGCTGGTGGATGTCCAAGACCTTGTGCTCCTCCTCCTTCTGTTTGAGGAGGCCCCACAGATGCTCCACAGGGTTTAGGCCTGGAGACAAGCTTGGCCGGTCCAGCACCTTTAGGACTCATGCACACAACCGTATGGCTTTTAAAGTATTTTGCGTTACGCCAAAAATATGGACGACATCTGTGTACATTCCGTTTTTTGCAGAACGGAACAGCTGGCCCCTGGTAGAACAGTACTAGCCTTGTCCGTTATCCGGACAATAATAGGACATGTTCTATCTTTGGACAGAACGGAAAAACGGAAATGGAAGGCATACCGCGTACCTTCAGTTTTTTTATTTTGCAGATCCATTTAAATAAACAATACAAAACGCAAAAAACCTGCAAGAGGCCTAACCCTCAGTTTCCTTACAAGGCAGTGGTCGTCTTGAAGGTGTTTGGGGGTCATTCTCATGTTGGAATACTGCCCTGTAGGCCAGAGAGGGGGGAGGGGGGAATCATGCTGTGCTTCAGTATGACCTAGGACATGGCGACATTCATGGTTCCCTCAATGACCTGTAACCCCCCCAATGCCGGCAGCACGCATGCAGCCCCAAACCATGACACCCCCTCCTGTAGGCAGGAGATACTGGGCTTTGTGCTCCTCACCTGGGTCTATCCTGGTCTCCTCAGACCCCAGGACGTGGTTCCAGTAATCCAGGTCCTCAGCTACTGCTTGGTGAGGTCTCTTCTGATGGGACCCGTCTGGACGGTCTCAGGGTGCTGGGATCTTCTAGCCTCGGCCATCTTCATGTAGAGCAGTGATTCTTTTCTTCAGATCCTGAGGAACCATGTGGGACTTCCAGTGACCATCAGAGAGTGTGAGAGAGTGAGAAGACCAGATTTATCACACCTGCCCCCAATTCACACCTGAGACCTTGTAATACTAACGAGTCACATGACCCCGGGGGAGGGGTGGGGTGGCTTATTGGGCACAATTTGGCCATTTTCACTTAGGTTAGGTCAGATAGGGGGCAATGACACTGCAACATTTGGCACACGACAAGTTTTATAATTTTATAATGATAGTCTACGGTGTTGCGACTGCAACGTGAAAGTCACAGAAAAATCCATCTCGAATGGACTGTTGCGTCGCAGCACGTCGCAGTGCGACACCGAAGACTATCATTATAAAAACTGTCGTGCGCCAAATGTTGTGGTGTAGACCTAGCCTGAGGCTACATGCACACCACCGGATGTATTTTGCAGGCCACAAATTGCGCATCTGCAAAAAAAAAAAAGAAGGATGACATCCGTATGCCATCCGTTTTTTTTTTTGCGGATCCATTGTAACAATGTCTAAAAGGGAGAAGAATAGGACGTTATATTTTTTTCCCGGGGCTACGGAACGGACATACGGATGCGGACAGCACACGCTGTCTGCATTTTTTGTGGACCCATTGAAATGAACAGGTCTGCATCCTATCCGCAAAAAAAACGGAAACGGACACAGAAACAAAATACGTTTGTGTGTATGAGGCCTTAGGGTCAGTTATTTCCATCCCAAAACACGTAGTGAAGGCTCCGCAGAGATCAGACGGAACATCTGCACCTGTTCCGTGTATCTGACCCGCACCTGGTTTAGGCTCCCAATAACTGACGGAAATAACGGAAGTGTGAACTGGGCCTTAGAGCGCAGTCAAACCAATCCACAAAACACGGACACAGGCTATGTGTGTTCCACAATTTGCGGACCGCACTTAGCAGCAACTATAATAGAAAATGCCCGTTCTTTGTCCGTGATTGTGGACAAGAATAGGACATGCTACATCGCTTTTTGCGGGCCGTGGAACGGAAGCACGGTGTGCTGTCCGCATCTTTTGCAGCCCCATTGAAATTAATGGGTCCGCACCTGTTCCGCAAAATTGCGAAACAGATGCGGACTCATTCATATGGCGGTCTAAGTGTGCGGTTAGGGGGGCACTCACTTTTGTAGCCAGCGGTTTACACATTAATGGCCGTGTCAGTTATTTTGAGGGCAAAACCAATCAACACTGTTAGGCTCCATTCAGACGACCGCGTGTGTTTTGCGGATCCACGGATCTGCAAAACACGGACAGCGGCAATGTGCGTTCCGCATTTTCACCGGCACTTAAGAGAAAATGCCTATTCTTGTCCGCAATTGCGGACAAGAATAGGACATGTTCTATATTTTTGTGGAACGGAAGTGCGGACCAGGAAGTGCGGGTCCACATTTCCGGACCCGGGCCGCACGATGTGTGGCCCCATAGAAATGAATAGGTCCGCAATTCCGTTCCGCAAAATGCTGAACGAAATGGCGGACGTGTGAATGAAGCCTTATACAAGCCGTACACTGACTACTGGACATTGTATCGCAGGGTCAGATCTTCTGAGTCGTCCCAGGAACATATATACAGGGTGCGCCATTTATATGGATACACCTTAATAATGGGAATGGTTGGTGATATTAACTTCCTGTCTGTGGCACATTAGTATATGTGAGGGGGGGAACTTTTCAAGATGGGTGGTGACCATGGCGGCCATTTTGAAGTCGGCCATTTTGAATCCAACTTTGGTTTTTTTCAATAGGAAGAGGGTCATGTGACACATCAAACTTATTGGGAATTTCACAAGAAAAACAATGATGTGCTTGGTTTTACCGTAACTTTATTCTTTCATGAGTTATTTACAAGTTTCTGACCACTTATAAAATGTGTTCAATGTGCTGCCCATTGTGTTGGATTGTCAATGCAACCCTCTTCTCCCACTCTTCACACACTGATAGAAATGCTAGCACAGGCTTCCAGTATCCGTAGTTTCAGGTGCTGCACATCTCGTATCTTCACAGCATAGACAATTGCCTTCAGATGACCCCACAGATAAAAGTCCAAGGGGGTCAGATCGGGAAACCTTGGGGGCCATTCAACTGGCCCACGACGACCAATCCACTTTCCAGGAAACTGTCCATCTAGGAATGCTCGGACCTGACACCCATAATGTGGTGGTGCACCATCTGGCTGGAGAAACTCAAGGAACGTGCCAGCTTCAGTGCATAAAGAGGGAAACACATCATCATGTAGACATTTCCCATATCCAGTGACCCCCTTAGACTTTTATCTTTAGGGTCATCTGAAGGCAATCGTCTATGCTGTGAAGATACGAGATGTGCAGCACCTGAAACTACGGATACTGGAAGCCTGTGCTAGCATTTCTCCATATACTAATGTGCCACAAACAGGAAGTTAATATCACCAACCATTCCCATTTTATTAAGGTGTATCCATATAAATGGCCCACCCTGTACATGCAGTATCAGATACATAGTATATATGCAGTATTAGACACAGTATATATGCAGTATTAGACACACAGTATATATGCAGTATTAGACACACAGTATATATGCAGTATCAGATACACAGTATATATGTAGTATTAGATACACAGCATATATGCAGTATTAGACACACAGTATATATGCAGTATTAGACACACAGTATATATGCAGTATTAGACACACAGTATATATGCAGTATTAGACACACAGTATATATGCAGTATTAGACACACAGTATATATGCAGTATTAGACACACAGTATATATGCAGTATCAGATACACAGTATATATGCAGTATTAGACACACAGTATATATGCAGTATTAGACACAGTATATATGCAGTATTAGACACACAGTATATATGCAGTATCAGATACACAGTATATATGCAGTATCAGATACACAGTATATATGCAGTATTAGACACACAGTATATATGCAGTATCAGATACATAGTATATATGCAGTATTAGACACACAGTATATATGCAGTATTAGACACACAGTATATATGTAATATTAGACACACAGTATATATGCAGTATCAGATACACAGTATATATGCAGTATTAGACACAGTATATATGCAGTATTAGACACACAGTATATATGCAGTATCAGATACACAGTATATATGTAGTATTAGACACACAGTATATATGCAGTATTAGACACAGTATATATGCAGTATTAGAAGCACAGTATATATGCAGTATTAGACACACAGTATACATGCAGTATCAGATACACAGTATATATGCAGTATTAGACACAGTATATATGCAGTATTGGACACACAGTATATATGCAGTATCAGATACACAGTATATATGTAGTATTAGATACACAGCATATATGCAGTATTAGACACACAGTATATATGCAGTATTAGACACACAGTATATATGCAGTATTAGACACACAGTATATATGCAGTATTAGACACACAGTATATATGCAGTATTAGACACACAGTATATATGCAGTATTAGACACACAGTATATATGCAGTATCAGATACACAGTATATATGCAGTATTAGACACACAGTATATATGCAGTATTAGACACAGTATATATGCAGTATTAGACACACAGTATATATGCAGTATCAGATACACAGTATATATGCAGTATCAGATACACAGTATATATGCAGTATTAGACACACAGTATATATGCAGTATCAGATACATAGTATATATGCAGTATTAGACACACAGTATATATGCAGTATTAGACACACAGTATATATGTAATATTAGACACACAGTATATATGCAGTATTAGACACACAGTATATATGCAGTATTATACACACAGTATATATGCAGTATTAGACACATAGTATATATGCAGTATTAGACACACAGTATATATGCAGTATTAGACACACAGTATATATGCAGTATTAGACACACAGTATATATGCAGTATTAGACACACAGTATATATGCAGTATTAGACACACAGTATATATGCAGTATCAGATACATAGTATATATGCAGTATTAGACACACAGTATATATGCAGTATTAGACACACAGTATATATGCAGTATTAGACACAGTATATATGCAGTATTAGACACACAGTATATATGCAGTATCAGATACACAGTATATATGTAGTATTAGACACACAGTATATATGCAGTATTAGACACAGTATATATGCAGTATTAGACACACAGTATATATGCAGTATCAGATACACAGTATATATGCAGTATTAGACACACAGTATATATGCAGTATCAGATACATAGTATATATGCAGTATTAGACACACAGTATATATGCAGTATTAGACACACAGTATATATGCAGTATTAGACACACAGTATATATGCAGTATCAGATACACAGTATATATGCAGTATTAGACACACAGTATATATGCAGTATTAGACACACAGTATATATGTAATATTAGACACACAGTATATATGCAGTATTAGACACACAGTATATATGCAGTATTAGACACACAGTATATATGCAGTTTCAGATACACAGTATATATGCAGTATTAGACACACAGTATATATGTAATATTAGACACACAGTATATATGCAGTATTAGACACACAGTATATATGTAGTATTAGACACACAGTATATATGCAGTATCAGACACAGTATATATGTAATATTAGACACACAGTATATATGCAGTATCAGATACACAGTATATATGCAGTATTAGACACAGTATATATGCAGTATTAGACACACAATATATATGTAGAATTAGACACACAGTATATATGCAGTATTAGACACACAGTATATATGCAGTATCAGATACACAGTATATATGTAGTATTAGACACACAGTATATATGCAGTATTAGACACACAGTATATATGCAGTATTAGACACACAGTATATATGCAGTATTAGACACACAGTATATATGTAATATTAGACACACAGTATATATGTAGTATTAGACACACAGTATATATGCAGTATCAGACACAGTATATATGTAATATTAGACACACAGTATATATGCAGTATTAGACACACAGTATATATATGTAGTATTAGACACACAGTATATATGCAGTATCAGATACACAGTATATATGTAGTATTAGATACACAGCATATATGCAGTATTAGACACAGTATATATGCAGTATTAGACACACAGTATATATGCAGTATTAGACACACAGTATATATGCAGTATTAGACACACAGTATATATGCAGTATTAGACACACAGTATATATGCAGTATTAGACACACAGTATATATGCAGTATTAGACACACAGTATATATGCAGTATCAGATACACAGTATATATGTAGTATTAGACACACAGTATATATGCAGTATTAGACACAGTATATATGCAGTATTAGACACACAGTATATATGCAGTATCAGATACACAGTATATATGCAGTATCAGATACACAGTATATATGCAGTATTAGACACACAATATATATGTAGAATTAGACACACAGTATATATGCAGTATTAGACACACAGTATATATGCAGTATTAGACACACAGTATATATGCAGTATTAGACACACAGTATATATGCAGTATTAGACACACAGTATATATGTAATATTAGACACACAGTATATATGTAGTATTAGACACACAGTATATATGCAGTATCAGACACAGTATATATGTAATATTAGACACACAGTATATATGCAGTATTAGACACACAGTATATATATGTAGTATTAGACACACAGTATATATGCAGTATCAGATACACAGTATATATGTAGTATTAGATACACAGCATATATGCAGTATTAGACACAGTATATATGCAGTATTAGACACACAGTATATATGCAGTATTAGACACACAGTATATATGCAGTATTAGACACACAGTATATATGCAGTATTAGACACACAGTATATATGCAGTATTAGACACACAGTATATATGCAGTATCAGACACAGTATATATGTAATATTAGACACACAGGATATATGCAGTATTAGACACACAGTATATATGCAGTATTATACACACAGTATATATGCAGTATTAGACACACAGTATATATGCAGTATTATACACACAGTATATATGCAGTATTAGACACACAGTATATATGCAGTATTATACACACAGTATATATGCAGTATTAGACACACAGTATATATGCAGTATTAGACACACAGTATATATGTAGTATTAGACACACAGTATATATATGCAGTATCAGACACAGTATATATGTAATATTAGACACACAGGATATATGCAGTATTAGACACACAGTATATATGCAGTATCAGACACAGTACATATGTAGTATTAGATACACAGCATATATGCAGTATTAGACACACAGTACATGCAGTAACAGAGACAGTATATATGTAGTATTAGATACACAGTATGTATGTAGTATTAGACACACAGTATATATGTAGTATTAGACACACAGTACATGTAGTATCAGATACACAGCATATATGTAGTATCAGATACACAGCATATATGTAGTATCAGATACACAGCATATATGTAGTATTAGACACACAGTATATATGTAGTATTAGACACACAGTATATATGTAGTATTAGACACACAGTATATATGTAGTATTAGACACACAGTACATGTAGTATCGGGTACACAGCATATATGTAGTATCAGATACACAGCATATATGTAGTATCAGATACACAGCATATATGTAGTATCAGATACACAGCATATATGTAGTATTAGACACACAGTATATATGTAGTATTAGACACACAGTATATATGTAGTATTAGACACACCGAATATATGTAGTATTAGACACAGCATATATGTAGTATTAGACACACAGTATATATGTATTATTAGACCCACAGTACATGCAGTATCAGATAAACAGCATACTGTATATGTATTATTAGACACACAGCATTTACAGTATCAGACACAATGTATACAGTATCAGACATACAGTGTATATAATATCAGACACACCATATACAGCATACAGTATCAGACACAGTGTATACAGTACACAGACATATATGCCTGTTTAGGCAGCACAGTGGCTCAGTGGTTAGTGCTGATTCCTTGACTCCTAGGTTTGAATCTGACCAAGGACAACATCTGTATGGAATTTGTATTTTCTCCCCGTGTTTGTTTGGTTTTTCTCCAGGTACTCCGGTTTCCTCCCAAACTCTAAAAACCTACTGATAGGGAACCTAGATTATGAGGCCCAGTGGGGACAGCTTGATGCTAATATCTGTACAGTGCTGTGGAATATGTCAGTGATATATAAGGGATGAGAATGTCTGTACAGCGCTGTGGAATATGTCAGTGATATATAAGGGATGAGAATGTCTATACAGCGCTGTGGAATATGTCAGTGATATATAAGTAATAAGAATGTCTGTACAGTGCTGAGGAATATGTCAGTGATATATAAGTGATGAGAATGTCTGTACAGAGCTGTGGAATATGTCAGTGATATATAAGTGATGAGAATGTCTGTACAGCGCTGTGGAATATGTCAGTGATATATAAGTGATGGGAATGTCTGTACAGCGCTGTGGAATATGTCAGTGATATATCAGTGATGAGAATGTCTGTACAGCGCTGTGGAATATGTCAGTGATATATAAGGGATGAGAATGTCTGTACAGCGCTGTGGAATATGTCAGTGATATATAAGTGATGAGAATGTCTGTACAGCGCTGTGGAATATGTCAGTGATATATAAGTGATGAGAATGTCTGTACAACGCTGTGGAATATGTCAGTGATATATAAGTGATTAGAAAGTCTGTACAGCGCTGTGGAATATGTCAGTGATATATAAGTGATGAGAATGTCTGTACAGCGCTGTGGAATATGTCAGTGATATATAAGTAATGAGAATGTCTGTACAGCGCTGTGGGATATGTCAGTGATATATAAGGGATGAGAATGTCTGTACAGCGCTGTGGAATATGTCAGTGATATAGAAGTGATGAGAATGTCTGTACAGCTCTGTGGAATATGTCAGTGATATATAAGTGATGGGAATGTCTGTACAGCGCTGTGGAATATGTCAGTGATATATAAGTGATGAGAATGTCTGTACAGTGCTGAGGAATATGTCAGTGATATATAAGTGATGAGAATGTCTGTACAGAGCTGTGGAATATGTCAGTGATATATAAGTGATGAGAATGTCTGTACAGCGCTGTGGAATATGTCAGTGATAGATAAGTGATGAGAATGTCTGTACAGAGCTGTGGAATATGTCAGTGATATATAAGTGATGAGAATGTCTGTACAGCGCTGTGGAATATGTCAGTGATATATAAGTGATGAGAATGTCTGTACAGCGCTGTGGAATATGTCAGTGATATAGAAGTGATGAGAATGTCTGTACAGCTCTGTGGAATATGTCAGTGATATATAAGTGATGGGAATGTCTGTACAGCGCTGTGGAATATGTCAGTGATAGATAAGTGATGAGAATGTCTGTACAGCGCTGTGGAATATGTCAGTGATATATAAGTGATGAGAATGTCTGTACAGCGCTGTGGAATATGTCAGTGATATATAAGGGATGAGAATGTCTGTACAGCGCTGTGGAATATGTCAGTGATATATAAGTGATGAGAATGTCTGTGCAGCGCTGTGGAATATGTCAGTGATATAGAAGTGATGAGAATGTCTGTACAGCGCTGTGGAATATGTCAGTGATAGATAAGTGATGAGAATTTCTGTACAGAGCTGTGGAATATGTCAGTGATATATAAGTGATGAGAATGTCTGTACAGCACTGTGGAATATGTCAGTGATATATAAGTGATGAGAATGTCTGTACAGCGCTGTGGAATATGTCAGGGATATATAAGTGATAAGAATGTCTGTACAGCGCTGTGGAATATGTCAGTGATATATAAGTGATGAGAATGTCTGTACAGCGCTGTGGAATATGTCAGTGAAATATAAGTGATGAGAATGTCTGTACAGCGCTGTGGAATATGTCAGTGATATATAAGTGATGAGAATGTCTGTACAGCGCTGTGGAATATGTCAGTGATAGATAAGTGATGAGAATGTCTGTACAGAGCTGTGGAATATGTCAGTGATATATAAGTGATGAGAATGTCTGTACAGCGCTGTGGAATATGTCAGTGATATATAAGTGATGAGAATGTCTGTACAGCGCTGTGGAATATGTCAGTGATATAGAAGTGATGAGAATGTCTGTACAGCGCTGTGGAATATGTCAGTGATATAGAAGTGATGAGAATGTCTGTACAGCGCTGTGGAATATGTCAGTGATAGATAAGTGATGAGAATGTCTGTACAGAGCTGTGGAATATGTCAGTGATATATAAGTGATGAGAATGTCTGTACAGCACTGTGGAATATGTCAGTGATATATAAGTGATGAGAATGTCTGTACAGCGCTGTGGAATATGTCAGTGATATATAAGTGATGAGAATGTCTGTACAGCGCTGTGGAATATGTCAGTGATATATAAGTGATGAGAATGTCTGTACAGCGCTGTGGAATATGTCAGTGATATATAACTGATGAGAATATCTGTACAGCGCTGTGGAATATGTCAGTGATATATAAGTGATGGGAATGTCTGTACAGCGCTGTGGAATATGTCAGTGATATATAAGTGATGAGAATGTCTGTACAGCGCTGTGGAATATGTCAGTGATATATAAGTGAGGAGAATGTCTGTACAGAGCTGTGGAATATGTCAGTGATATATAAGTGATGGGAATGTCTGTACAGTGCTGTGGAATATGTCAGTGATATATAAGTGATGGGAATGTCTGTACAGCGCTGTGGAATATGTCAGTGATATATAAATGATGAGAATGTCTGTACAGCGCGGTGGAATATGTCAGTGATATATAATCACTGACATATTCCACTGCGCTGTACAGACATTCTCATCACTTATATATCACTGACATATTCCACAGCTCTGTACAGACATTCTCATCACTTATATATCACTGACATATTCCACAGCTCTGTACAGACATTCTCATCACTTATATATCACTGACATATTCCACAGCGCTGTACAGACATTCTCATCTCTTATATATCACTGACATATTCCACAGCGCTGTACAGACATTCTCATCTCTTATATATCACTGACATATTCCACAGCGCTGTACAGACATTCTCATCACTTATATATCACTGACATATTCCACAGCGCTGTACAGACATTCTCATCACTTATATATCACTGACATATTCCACAGCGCTGTACAGACATTATCATCACTTATATATCACTGACATATCCCACAGCGCTGTACAGACATTCTCATCACTTATATATCCCTGACATATTCCACAGCGCTGTACAGACATTCCCATCACTTATATATCACTGACATATTCCACAGCGCTGTACAGACATTCTCATCACTTATATATCACTGACATATTCCACAGCGCTGTACAGACATTCTCATTACTTATATATCACTGACATATTCCACAGCGCTGTACAGACATTCTCATCACTTATATATCACTGACATATTCCACAGCGCTGTACAGACATTCTCATCACTTATATATCACTGACATATTCTACAGCGCTGTACAGACATTCTCATCACTTATATATCACTGACATACTCCACAGCGCTGTACAGACATTCCCATCCCTTATATATCACTGACTGACATATTCCACAGAGCTGTACAGACATTCTCATCACTTATATATCACTGACATATTCCACAGCGCTGTACAGACATTCTCATCACTTATATATCACTGACATATTCCACAGCGCTGTACAGACATTCTCATTACTTATATATCACTGACATATTCCACAGCGCTGTACAGACATTCTCATCACTTATATATCACTGACATATTCCACAGCGCTGTACAGACATTCTCATCACTTATATATCACTGACATATTCTACAGCGCTGTACAGACATTCTCATCACTTATATATCACTGACATATTCCACAGCGCTGTACAGACATTCCCATCCCTTATATATCACTGACTGACATATTCCACAGAGCTGTACAGACATTCTCATCACTTATATATCACTGACATATTCCACAGCGCTGTACAGACATTCTCATCACTTATATATCACTGACATATTCCACAGCGCTGTACAGACATTCTCATCACTTATATGTCAGTGATATATAAGTGATGAGAATGTCTGTACAGCGCTGTGGAATATGTCAGTGATATATAAGTGATGAGAATGTCTGTACAGCGCTGTGGGATATGTCAGTGATATATAAGTGATGATAATGTCTGTACAGCGCTGTGGAATATGTCAGTGATATATAAGTGATGAGAATGTCTGTACAGCGCTGTGGAATATGTCAGTGATATATAAGTGATGAGAATGTCTGTACAGAGCTGTGGAATATATCAGTGATATATAAGGGATGAGAATGTCTGTACAGAGCTGTGGAATATGTCAGTGATATATAAGTGATGAGAATGTCTGTACAGCGCTGTGGAATATGTCAGTGATATATAAGTGATGAGAATGTCTGTACAGTGCTGTGGAATATGTCAGTGATATATAAGGGATGAGAATGTCTGTACAGAGCTGTGGAATATGTCAGTGATATATAAGTGATGAGAATGTCTGTACAGCGCTGTGGAATATGTCAGTGATATATAAGTGATGAGAATGTCTGTACAGCGCTGTGGAATATGTCAGTGATATATAAGTGATGAGAATGTCTGTACAGAGCTGTGGAATATGTCAGTGATATATAAGTGATGAGAATGTCTGTACAGCGCTGTGGAATATGTCAGTGATATATAAGGGATGAGAATGTCTGTACAGTGCTGTGGAATATGTCAGTGATATATAAGTGATGAGAATGTCTGTAAAGTGCTGTGGAATATGTCAGTGATATATCAGTGATGAGAATGTCTGTACATCGCTGTGGAATATGTCAGTGATATATAAGTGATGAGAATGTCTGTACAGCGCTGTGGAATATGTCAGTGATATATAAGAGATGAGAATGTCTATACAGCGCTGTGGAATATGTCAGTGATATATAAGTGATGAGAATGTCTGTACAGCGCTGTGGAATATGTCAGTGATATATAAGTGATGAGAATGTCTGTACAGCGCTGTGGGATATGTCAGTGATATATAAGTGATGAGAATGTCTGTACAGTGCTGTGGAATATGTCAGTGATATATAAGTGATGAGAATGTCTGTACAGCGCTGTGGAATATGTCAGTGATATATAAGAGATGAGAATGTCTGTACAGCGATGTGGAATATGTCAGTGATATATAAGTGATGTGATGAGAATGTCTGTACAGCGCTGTGGAATATGTCAGTGATATATAAGTGATGAGAATGTCTGTACAGTGCTATGGAATATGTCAGTGATATATAAGTGATGGGAATGTCTGCACAGCGCTGTGGAATATGTCAGTGATATATAAGTGATGAGAATGTCTGTACAGCGCTGTGGAATATGTCAGTGATATATAAGTGATGAGAATGTCTGTACAGAGCTGTGGAATATGTCAGTGATATATAAGTGATGAGAATGTCTGTACAGCGCTGTGGAATATGTCAGTGATATATAAGGGATGAGAATGTCTGTACAGCGCTGTGGAATATGTCAGTGATATATAAGTGATGAGAATGTCTGTACAGTGCTGTGGAATATGTCAGTGATATATAAGTGATGAGAATGTCTGTACAGTGCTGTGGAATATGTCAGTGATATATAAGTGATGTGATGAGAATGTCTGTACAGCGCTGTGGAATATGTCAGTGATATATAAGTGATGAGAATGTCTGTACAGCGCTGTGGAATATGTCAGTGATATATAAGGGATGAGAATGTCTGTACAGCGCTGTGGAATATGTCAGGGATATATAAGTGATGAGAATGTCTGTACAGCGCTGTGGAATATGTCAGTGATATATAAGTGATGAGAATGTCTGTACAGCGCTGTGGAATATGTCAGTGATATATAAGGGATGAGAATGTCTGTACAGCGCTGTGGAATATGTCAGGGATATATAAGTGATGAGAATGTCTGTACAGCGCTGTGGAATATGTCAGTGATATATAAGTGATGAGAATGTCTGTACAGCGCTGTGGAATATGTCAGTGATATATAAGTGATGAGAATGTCTGTACAGTGCTGTGGAACTATGTCTCCTGCTGGAGGAGTCTAGAGGCAGAGCTCATGTCTACTCCACATCATTAGCTGGAGTGCGAGAAGTCTGTGGAGACACAAGCGGCAGTGGAGTCACGCTCACCTTTCTTCTCTTTATCTGATGCAGCCAGAAAATGTCTGAAGCAAGGAAGTGTCGGATCGGCATTGTGGGCTACGGCCATGTTGGTATGTATCAGGAGACAAGCTATTACTCCTGTAAGAATTTGTGCATTAAATTCCAGGGGCTGCGCAAAGGAAGTAGAAGGGAACAGAGAAGGAAGGTCTGAAAAATGAGCAAATGTAAAGAGTCTGATACAGAAGGAGAGAACTCTGCTCATAAGAGCTTACACTGCACAAGAAAGGGGGCAAGAATGCTGGAGTGGGGGTCACAACAGGTTGTGAGCTTGGCTAAAGACATGTTTAGGTGCTTTTTAAAAGCCTGGTAACATTACGAGCAGCAGGGATGTCACAGCGGTTTCATGTTCACTAGCTTTGTTGGGGCAGTTATCCGGCATTATCTACATTTAGGTAGATTACTGTCACAGGACATCGTTTAGAGGTTCCTTCATACAGCAGCCAGATGATCTAGAAGGAGCAAAACTCTTGTTCGTAATCCAATCCAACAAAATATCTTAGGAGATTGCCTTAACCCATCTTCCTCATCAGGCAATCCTCACACATGGTCCCAGGATCTGGCCTGAGTTTAGATCCTGACCTTTCCAGAAAAAAATAGCATCTAACCACTACCACACCCAATTTCTTTACTGTGTCTTCTCATTACTCTCCCCAACCCATTGGTAGGTAGGGGGAAGGGGGTGGAGGACACTCCATGTCTCCAGATAGTCTACAAAATGTTTATTCAGAAATGGTTTATGGCCCGTTCCCCCGAGAATGTCTGTAAGATACATGGTCCCTTCACAGTTACCACCTGGCTGGACCTGGTTTACATTGAGTTAAGCTGCTGACTGCTGAGCCTTTATACTTCCAGGCCATTTTCCACTTGTTCCCTGCGCATTTCTTTCCAGACTCTGTGAATCTTGTTCTAGTCAACTGAACTATCTGTATTCTGGCAGCTCAGTCCCATGGACTTACCAACAAACAGGGCTGTGCAAGCTTTTCATTTGCCTTGGTTCTTGCTGGTTTGTATTCAGGTCATAGTCATGTCAGTGTTACTTCATTACTGTTCTCTGCCTTACGTCCACTATCTACCTGTATGTCATATCATCCTCCATCCAGGCCCAAAAGTGTGAATGTGAGGAGTGGAGAGCAGAGGTCGCAGCTGGGGAAGACTCTGCTTCATGACCATACCATCCAAACTTCTCTTCCCCAGCTCCACTGTTTGCATGTAATTCTGGGAATTTTTACCTGTATTCACTGGGAGTTGTGTAACCAGTGGAGGGACTGGCAAAGAGGGGGTGAAATAGAGCAGATAGAACAGGCCACAGAGGAGGCCAGTGTAGTCAAAGATATAGTGAAGAAGTGAGTGAGGAACGAGCAGACCTGGAAATATTCTGGAGATGAAGGCAGTGAGGGCTTGGGTGTGAGATCGACAAGAGTCTAAAGTTCTCCTGAGTTGTAGGTGAGTTGTAGGTCTAGCGGTGGAGTAGACGGTATGATGGAACTGTTAGGAATCCTGCATCATCCATGTGGATAAGGAGGATACAGCTGACAATAACTGAGTGATGGGATAGGGGTCTGAGAATGAAGAGGCTGCTTTTTTAGTGCTGTGGCCCCTTCTAAGTAATATGCACGGCAGGGAACTTACCTCCGTGGTCTCACACCGAACCAGCAGGCAGCGGACTCTCACCAATGGTGCCTGACTATAGTGGCCCCTGAGGACAGAGCCTTGCATGACATCAGAACTGTGTCTACTACAACCTCCAGTTTATGCTTCTAGGCGCTTACTTGGTGAATCAAATACAAAGTGAAGGCGACAAGTATAACGTGGAGTTGGCGTTTGTCTGGAACAGGACGATGACAAAAATGGAACCAAACGTAGCGCCACCTCTGCAGCTGCAAAACCTAGAAGAATTCGAGAAACGGTAATCCCAAACTAATACCCCATATAACACTGACCCAATATCCATCTCATACATATGTGACACTGACCCTATATCCATCTCATACATATGTGACACTGACCCTTTATCCATCTCATACATATGTGACACTGACCCTATATCCATATCATACATATGTGACACTGACCCTATATCCATATCATACATATGTGACACTGACCATATATCCATCTCATACATATATAACACTGACCCTATATCCATCTCATACATATGTAACACTGACCTATATCCATCTCACATATGTGACACTGACCTATATCCATCTCATACATATGTCACACTGACCCTATATCCATCTCATACATATGTCACACTGACCCTATATCCATCTCATACATATGTGACACTGACCCTATATCCATCTCATACATACGTCACACTGACCCTATATCCATCTCATACATACGTCACACTGACTCTATATCCATCTCATACATACGTTACACTGACCCTATATCCATCTCATACATATGTAACACTGACCCTATATCCATCTCATACATATGTCACACTGACCCTATATCCATCTCATACATACGTCACACTGACTCTATATCCATCTCATACATATGTGACACTGACCCTATATCCATCTCATACATATATAACACTGACCCTATATCCATCTCATACATATGTAACACTGACCCTATATCCATCTCATACATATGTAACACTGACCTATATCCATCTCATACATATGTCACACTGACCCTATATCCATCTCATACATATGTGACACTGACCCTATATCCATCTCATACATACGTCACACTGACCCTATATCCATCTCATACATACGTCACACTGACTCTATATCCATCTCATACATACGTTACACTGACCCTATATCCATCTCATACATATATAACACTGACCCTATATCCATCTCATACATATGTCACACTGACCCTATATCCATCTCATACATATGTAACACTGACCTATATCCATCTCATACATATGTCACACTGACCCTATATCCATCTCATACATATGTCACACTGACTCTATATCCATCTCATACATATGTGACACTGACCCTATATAATCTTAGCTGTACTGTAATCACTCGTTCTGTACAGTGATGGAAAAAGTATGTGTCTTTCTAGAGAGGTGGATCTGATCGTGGAGGTGGCACATCCCTCCATAACCAGAACATATGGAGAACGCTTCCTATGTGCGGCACACTTACTAGTAGGTGGTTCATTCAGCTGCTCTGGGACATGAGGCTTACTTTTTATATCATATGTTTCCCATTGTATAATTTATTTCTATTGTCTATTTCTAGTTGAGTGTCCATCCTGGGGGAGCTGAGGTCAGCAGGTGACCAGACTGGGTCTCTTTATCACTAGGGAGACCAGTGTAATCGATAATCATCTGTAAACACCTCTTCTCCTCGGATTTAGGCATTTGGGTTTAGATATGAGGGATCAGGGAGACCCCCTATGATGAATGAGCAGATTCTGTGTTTTGGAGGCAGTAGGTACATTGTCCTCTCCTATTTCGCCAGGTTGGATCCCCCACAGCTTTAGCTGATGAAGAAACTGAAAGAAGACTTAGGAGAAGAGCCAAGCTGTCTGGTTATACACTGTATATTCCCAGTGGAGCATTGTGGGGTGGAGAAGACATCATGAAAATGGCAGCTAGAGAAACACTTAGGGTAAGTTTTCTACAGACATAGGTTAGGATAGCAAGAACTTGTCCACATTGCCATGGAAGAACAGTTTTCAACCATGTATAATGTATTAGGAGGTAACGGCTAAATGAATGAGCAAGTAGCGTTGCAGCAGGGGTGGAAGTGAAGGGCACACAACCCTAACCCTTTCTCTGGTGGTAGAAGATGGTTCAACTGCAGACCTCATGATATAGGTCCACTGAGAGCAGCAAAATTGTGTGAGCATCTGTAGGATCATCAACTCATAGTAGAGAAGAAGATGGCCATGCCTCGAGTGCTACCCGACATCAAAATAAACAGCCACATGGCTGAGCAACTTACCAAATTATGTTGTGCTGCTCATGAAAACACCTAATTTAAGAGTTTAGATCTGATGACCGGCATCAGACTAGAGCGGCACTCTCTTGAAGTGGAAATTCCACTCGAGGTCCTGTATCAGCAGTAGATAAAAAGGGGAAAAACTGGGCAGATCGAGGGATGTTGAAGTCCAATCGTTTTTTGTAATTACCAAATCATATAAAGTGATGCAATTTACCAGCAAAATTATAGTGCTATTTAAAAAGTGCATCTACCACGGTAGCAGCCAGGTGGCGGGCACTTCACCGCCACCTTATGGTGTCCCCTCATTCTCCAATAACTTCAACACATATTCACCAGACGGTGGTCAACAAGAGATGATCTGATGAAGGACAATGACCTGTTTTCTTGATTAATTTTTTCAGGGCCTGAAAATTACAATGACTAAACACCCAAAAAGCTTTAAACTAGAAGGCAAGTTGGCAGAAGCAGATCTCTCAACCATCCGGGAACGCACTGTCTTATATGAAGGGCCTACACGGTCCCTGTGTGAAATGGCTCCTAATAACGTCAACACAATGGCAGCTGCCTCATTGGCTGCCCACAACCTGGGATTTGACAAGGTCATTGGGGTATTGGTGGCAGATCCCAGGTAAGGTCACAGGATCAGATTGGACCACTATTTATTTTTTAGGAAAAAATGTTTAATGGTGACCAGCACTACATCACTACATCCACTAGTACAGACTCAGCCATCACTATGGAGTCATTAGAGCGCTGCCTCCTCCTCTCTATATCCACTAGTACAGACTCAGCCATCACTATGGAGTCATTAGAGCGCTGCCTCCTCCTCACTACATCCACTAGTACAGACTCAGCCATCACTATGGAGTCATTAGAGCGCTGCCTCCTCCTCACTACATCCACTAGTACAGACTCAGCCATCACTATGGAGTCATTAGAGTGCTGCCTCCTCCTCACTATATCCACTAGTACAGATTCAGCCATCACTATGGAGTCATTAGAGCGCTGCCTCCTCCTCTCTATATCCACTAATACAGACTCAGCCGTCACTATGGAGTCATTAGAGCGCTGCCTCCTCCTCTCTATATCCACTAGTACAGACTCAGCCGTCACTATGGAGTCATTAGAGCGCTGCCTCCTCCTCTCTATATCCACTAGTACAGACTCAGCCATCACTATGGAGTCATTAGAGCGCTGCCTCCTCCTCTCTATATCCACTAGTACAGACTCAGCCGTCACTATGGAGTCATTAGAGCGCTGCCTCCTCCTCACTACATCCACTAGTACAGATTCAGCCATCACTATGGAGTCATTAGAGTGCTGCCTCCTCCTCACTATATCCACTAGTACAGATTCAGCCATCACTATGGAGTCATTAGAGCGCTGCCTCCTCCTCTCTATATCCACTAATACAGACTCAGCCGTCACTATGGAGTCATTAGAGCGCTGCCTCCTCCTCTCTATATCCACTAGTACAGACTCAGCCGTCACTATGGAGTCATTAGAGCGCTGCCTCCTCCTCTCTATATCCACTAGTACAGACTCAGCCATCACTATGGAGTCATTAGAGCGCTGCCTCCTCCTCTCTATATCCACTAGTACAGACTCAGCCGTCACTATGGAGTCATTAGAGCGCTGCCTCCTCCTCTCTATATCCACTAGTACAGACTCAGCCATCACTATGGAGTCATTAGAGCGCTGCCTCCTCCTCACTACATCCACTAGTACAGACTCAGCCATCACTATGGAGTCATTAGAGCGCTGCCTCCTCCTCTCTATATCCACTAGTACAGACTCAGCTATCACTATGGAGTCATTAGAGCGCTGCCTCCTCCTCTCTATATCCACTAGTACAGACTCAGCCGTCACTATGGAGTCATTAGAGTGCTGCCTCCTCCTCTCTATATCCACTAGTACAGACTCAGCTATCACTATGGAGTCATTAGAGCGCTGCCTCCTCCTCTCTATATCCACTAGTACAGACTCAGCCGTCACTATGGAGTCATTAGAGTGCTGCCTCCTCCTCTCTATATCCACTAGTACAGACTCAGCCGTCACTATGGAGTCATTAGAGCGCTGCCTCCTCCTCACTACATCCACTAGTACAGACTCAGCCATCACTATGGAGTCATTAGAGCGCTGCCTCCTCCTCACTACATCCACTAGTACAGACTCAGCTATCACTATGGAGTCATTAGAGCGCTGCCTCCTCCTCACTACATCCACTAGTACAGACTCAGCCGTCACTATGGAGTCATTAGAGCGCTGCCTCCTCCTCACTACATCCACTAGTACAGACTCAGCCATCACTATGGAGTCATTAGAGCGCTGCCTCCTCCTCTCTATATCCACTAGTACAGACTCAGCCGTCACTATGGAGTCATTAGAGTGCTGCCTCCTCCTCTCTATATCCACTAGTACAGACTCAGCCGTCACTATGGAGTCATTAGAGCGCTGCCTCCTCCTCTCTATATCCACTAGTACAGACTCAGCCGTCACTATGGAGTCATTAGAGCGCTGCCTCCTCCTCTCTATATCCACTAGTACAGACTCAGCCATCACTATGGAGTCATTAGAGCGCTGCCTCCTCCTCACTACATCCACTAGTACAGACTCAGCCATCACTATGGAGTCATTAGAGCGCTGCCTCCTCCTCTCTATATCCACTAGTACAGACTCAGCTATCACTATGGAGTCATTAGAGTGCTGCCTCCTCCTCTCTATATCCACTAGTACAGACTCAGCCGTCACTATGGAGTCATTAGAGTGCTGCCTCCTCCTCTCTATATCCACTAGTACAGACTCAGCCGTCACTATGGAGTCATTAGAGCGCTGCCTCCTCCTCTCTATATCCACTAGTACAGACTCAGCCGTCACTATGGAGTCATTAGAGTGCTGCCTCCTCCTCACTATATCCACTAGTACAGACTCAGCCGTCACTATGGAGTCATTAGAGCGCTGCCTCCTCCTCTCTATATCCACTAGTACAGACTCAGCCGTCACTATGGAGTCATTAGAGCGCTGCCTCCTCCTCTCTATATCCACTAGTACAGACTCAGCTATCTCTATGGAGTCATTAGAGTGCTGCCTCCTCCTCTCTATATCCACTAGTACAGACTCAGCCGTCACTATGGAGTCATTACAGCGCTGCCTCCTCCTCTCTATATCCACTAGTACAGACTCAGCCGTCACTATGGAGTCATTAGAGCGCTGCCTCCTCCTCTCTATATCCACTAGTACAGACTCAGCCATCACTATGGAGTCATTAGAGTGCTGCCTCCTCCTCTCTATATCCACTAGTGCAGACTCAGCCGTCACTATGGAGTCATTAGAGCGCTGCCTCCTCCTCTCTATATCCACTAGTACAGACTCAGCCGTCACTATGGAGTCATTAGAGCGCTGCCTCCTCCTCTCTATATCCACTAGTACAGACTCAGCCATCACTATGGAGTCATTAGAGTGCTGCCTCCTCCTCTCTATATCCACTAGTACAGACTCAGCCGTCACTATGGAGTCATTAGAGCGCTGCCTCCTCCTCTCTATATCCACTAGTACAGACTCAGCCGTCACTATGGAGTCATTAGAGCGCTGCCTCCTCCTCTCTATATCCACTAGTACAGACTCAGCCGTCACTATGGAGTCATTAGAGCGCTGCCCCCTCCTCTCTATATCCACTAGTACAGACTCAGCCGTCACTATGGAGTCATTAGAGTGCTGCCTCCTCCTCTCTATATCCACTAGTACAGACTCAGCCGTCACTATGGAGTCATTAGAGCGCTGCCTCCTCCTCTCTATATCCACTAGTACAGACTCAGCCGTCACTATGGAGTCATTACAGCGCTGCCTCCTCCTCTCTATATCCACTAGTACAGACTCAGCCGTCACTATGGAGTCATTAGAGTGCTGCCTCCTCCTCTCTATATCCACTAGTACAGACTCAGCTATCACTATGGAGTCATTAGAGCGCTGCCTCCTCCTCACTACATCCACTAGTACAGACTCAGCCGTCACTATGGAGTCATTAGAGCGCTGCCTCCTCCTCTCTATATCCACTAGTACAGACTCAGCCGTCACTATGGAGTCATTAGAGCGCTGCCTCCTCCTCTCTATATCCACTAGTACAGACTCAGCCGTCACTATGGAGTCATTAGAGCGCTGCCTCCTCCTCTCTATATCCACTAGTACAGACTCAGCCGGCACTATGGAGTCATTAGAGCGCTGCCTCCTCCTCTCTATATCCACTAGTACAGATTCAGCCATCACTATGGAGTCATTAGAGTGCTGCCTCCTCCTCTCTATATCCACTAGTACAGACTCAGCCGTCACTATGGAGTCATTAGAGTGCTGCCTCCTCCCCTCTATATCCACTAGTACAGACTCAGCCATCACTATGGAGTCATTAGAGTGCTGCCTCCTCCTCTCTATATCCACTAGTACAGACTCAGCCGTCACTATGGAGTCATTAGAGCGCTGCCTCCTCCTCACTACATCCACTAGTACAGACTCAGCCGTCACTATGGAGTCATTAGAGCGCTGCCTCCTCCTCTCTATATCCACTAGTACAGACTCAGCCGTCACTATGGAGTCATTAGAGCGCTGCCTCCTCCTCTCTATATCCACTAGTACAGACTCAGCCATCACTATGGAGTCATTAGAGCGCTGCCTCCTCCTCACTACATCCACTAGTACAGACTCAGCCATCACTATGGAGTCATTAGAGCGCTGCCTCCTCCTCTCTATATCCACTAGTACAGACTCAGCTATCACTATGGAGTCATTAGAGTGCTGCCTCCTCCTCTCTATATCCACTAGTACAGACTCAGCCGTCACTATGGAGTCATTAGAGTGCTGCCTCCTCCTCTCTATATCCACTAGTACAGACTCAGCCGTCACTATGGAGTCATTAGAGCGCTGCCTCCTCCTCTCTATATCCACTAGTACAGACTCAGCCGTCACTATGGAGTCATTAGAGTGCTGCCTCCTCCTCACTATATCCACTAGTACAGACTCAGCCGTCACTATGGAGTCATTAGAGCGCTGCCTCCTCCTCTCTATATCCACTAGTACAGACTCAGCCGTCACTATGGAGTCATTAGAGCGCTGCCTCCTCCTCTCTATATCCACTAGTACAGACTCAGCTATCTCTATGGAGTCATTAGAGTGCTGCCTCCTCCTCTCTATATCCACTAGTACAGACTCAGCCGTCACTATGGAGTCATTACAGCGCTGCCTCCTCCTCTCTATATCCACTAGTACAGACTCAGCCGTCACTATGGAGTCATTAGAGCGCTGCCTCCTCCTCTCTATATCTACTAGTACAGACTCAGCCATCACTATGGAGTCATTAGAGTGCTGCCTCCTCCTCTCTATATCCACTAGTGCAGACTCAGCCGTCACTATGGAGTCATTAGAGCGCTGCCTCCTCCTCTCTATATCCACTAGTACAGACTCAGCCGTCACTATGGAGTCATTAGAGTGCTGCCTCCTCCTCTCTATATCCACTAGTACAGACTCAGCCGTCACTATGGAGTCATTACAGCGCTGCCTCCTCCTCACTATATCCACTAGTACAGACTCAGCCGTCACTATGGAGTCATTACAGCGCTGCCTCCTCCTCTCTATATCCACTAGTACAGACTCAGCCGTCACTATGGAGTCATTAGAGTGCTGCCTCCTCCTCACTATATCCACTAGTACAGACTCAGCCGTCACTATGGAGTCATTAGAGTGCTGCCTCCTCCTCTCTATATCCACTAGTACAGACTCAGCCGTCACTATGGAGTCATTAGAGCGCTGCCTCCTCCTCTCTATATCCACTAGTACAGACTCAGCCGTCACTATGGAGTCATTAGAGTGCTGCCTCCTCCTCACTACATCCACTAGTACAGACTCAGCCGTCACTATGGAGTCATTAGAGCGCTGCCTCCTCCTCTCTATATCCACTAGTACAGACTCAGCTATCACTATGGAGTCATTAGAGCGCTGCCTCCTCCTCACTACATCCACTAGTACAGACTCAGCCGTCACTATGGAGTCATTAGAGCGCTGCCTCCTCCTCTCTATATCCACTAGTACAGACTCAGCCGTCACTATGGAGTCATTAGAGCGCTGCCTCCTCCTCTCTATATCCACTAGTACAGACTCAGCCGTCACTATGGAGTCATTAGAGCGCTGCCTCCTCCTCTCTATATCCACTAGTACAGACTCAGCCGTCACTATGGAGTCATTAGAGCGCTGCCTCCTCCTCTCTATATCCACTAGTACAGACTCAGCCGTCACTATGGAGTCATTAGAGCGCTGCCTCCTCCTCTCTATATCCACTAGTACAGACTCAGCCATTACTATGGAGTCATTAGAGCGCTGCCTCCTCCTCTCTACATCCACTAGTACAGACTCAGCCATCACTATGGAGTCATTAGAGCGCTGCCTCCTCCTCACTACATCCACTAGTACAGACTCAGCCGTCACTATGGAGTCATTAGAGTGCTGCCTCCTCCTCTCTATATCCACTAGTACAGACTCAGCCGTCACTATGGAGTCATTAGAGCGCTGCCTCCTCCTCTCTATATCCACTAGTACAGACTCAGCCGTCACTATGGAGTCATTAGAGCGCTGCCTCCTCCTCTCTATATCCACTAGTACAGACTCAGCCATCACTATGGAGTCATTAGAGCGCTGCCTCCTCCTCTCTATATCCACTAGTACAGACTCAGCCGTCACTATGGAGTCATTAGAGCGCTGCCTCCTCCTCTCTATATCCACTAGTACAGACTCAGCCGTCACTATGGAGTCATTAGAGCGCTGCCTCCTCCTCTCTATATCCACTAGTACAGACTCAGCCATCACTATGGAGTCATTAGAGCGCTGCCTCCTCCTCTCTACATCCACTAGTACAGACTCAGCCATCACTATGGAGTCATTAGAGCGCTGCCTCCTCCTCACTACATCCACTAGTACAGACTCAGCCGTCACTATGGAGTCATTAGAGTGCTGCCTCCTCCTCTCTATATCCACTAGTACAGACTCAGCCGTCACTATGGAGTCATTAGAGCGCTGCCTCCTCCTCTCTATATCCACTAGTACAGACTCAGCCGTCACTATGGAGTCATTAGAGCGCTGCCTCCTCCTCTCTATATCCACTAGTACAGACTCAGCTATCACTATGGAGTCATTAGAGTGCTGCCTCCTCCTCTCTATATCCACTAGTACAGACTCAGCCGTCACTATGGAGTCATTAGAGCGCTGCCTCCTCCTCTCTATATCCACTAGTACAGACTCAGCCGTCACTATGGAGTCATTAGAGCGCTGCCTCCTCCTCTCTATATCCACTAGTACAGACTCAGCCGTCACTATGGAGTCATTAGAGCGCTGCCTCCTCCTCTCTATATCCACTAGTACAGACTCAGCCATCACTATGGAGTCATTAGAGCGCTGCCTCCTCCTCTCTATATCCACTAGTACAGACTCAGCCGTCACTATGGAGTCATTAGAGCGCTGCCTCCTCCTCTCTATATCCACTAGTACAGACTCAGCCATCACTATGGAGTCATTAGAGTGCTGCCTCCTCCTCTCTATATCCACTAGTACAGACTCAGCCGTCACTATGGAGTCATTAGAGTGCTGCCTCCTCCTCTCTATATCCACTAGTACAGACTCAGCCGTCACTATGGAGTCATTAGAGCGCTGCCTCCTCCTCACTATATCCACTAGTACAGACTCAGCCGTCACTATGGAGTCATTAGAGCGCTGCCTCCTCCTCTCTATATCCACTAATACAGACTCAGCCGTCACTATGGAGTCATTAGAGCGCTGCCTCCTCCTCTCTATATCCACTAATACAGACTCAGCCGTCACTATGGAGTCATTAGAGCGCTGCCTCCTCCTCACTACATCCACTAGTACAGACTCAGCCGTCACTATGGAGTCATTAGAGTGCTGCCTCCTCCTCTCTATATCCACTAGTACAGACTCAGCCGTCACTATGGAGTCATTAGAGTGCTGCCTCCTCCTCTCTATATCCACTAGTACAGACTCAGCCGTCACTATGGAGTCATTAGAGTGCTGCCTCCTCCTCTCTATATCCACTAGTACAGACTCAGCCATCACTATGGAGTCATTAGAGCGCTGCCTCCTCCTCTCTATATCCACTAGTACAGACTCAGCCATCACTATGGAGTCATTAGAGCGCTGCCTCCTCCTCTCTATATCCACTAGTACAGACTCAGCCGTCACTATGGAGTCATTAGAGTGCTGCCTCCTCCTCTCTACATCCACTAGTACAGACTCAGCCGTCACTATGGAGTCATTAGAGTGCTGCCTCCTCCTCTCTATATCCACTAGTACAGACTCAGCCGTCACTATGGAGTCATTAGAGCGCTGCCTCCTCCTCTCTATATCCACTAGTACAGACTCAGCCGTCACTATGGAGTCATTAGAGCGCTGCCCCCTCCTCTCTACATCCACTAGTACAGACTCAGCCGTCACTATGGAGTCATTAGAGCGCTGCCTCCTCCTCTCTATATCCACTAGTACAGACTCAGCCGTCACTATGGAGTCATTAGAGCGCTGCCTCCTCCTCTCTATATCCACTAGTACAGACTCAGCCATCACTATGGAGTCATTAGAGCGCTGCCTCCTCCTCTCTATATCCACTAGTACAGACTCAGCCATCACTATGGAGTCATTAGAGTGCTGCCTCCTCCTCTCTATATCCACTAGTACAGACTCAGCCGTCACTATGGAGTCATTAGAGCGCTGCCTCCTCCTCTCTATATCCACTAGTACAGACTCAGCCGTCACTATGGAGTCATTAGAGTGCTGCCTCCTCCTCTCTATATCCACTAGTACAGACTCAGCCGTCACTATGGAGTCATTAGAGTGCTGCCTCCTCCTCTCTATATCCACTAGTACAGACTCAGCCGTCACTATGGAGTCATTAGAGCGCTGCCTCCTCCTCTCTATATCCACTAGTACAGACTCAGCTATCACTATGGAGTCATTAGAGCGCTGCCTCCTCCTCTCTATATCCACTAGTACAGACTCAGCCGTCACTATGGAGTCATTAGAGTGCTGCCTCCTCCTCTCTATATCCACTAGTACAGACTCAGCCGTCACTATGGAGTCATTAGAGCGCTGCCTCCTCCTCACTACATCCACTAGTACAGACTCAGCCATCACTATGGAGTCATTAGAGTGCTGCCTTCTCCTCTCTATATCCACTAGTACAGACTCAGCCGTCACTATGGAGTCATTAGAGTGCTGCCTCCTCCTCTCTATATCCACTAGTACAGACTCAGCCGTCACTATGGAGTCATTAGAGCGCTGCCTCCTCCTCACTACATCCACTAGTACAGACTCAGCCGTCACTATGGAGTTATTAGAGCGCTGCCTCCTCCTCTCTATATCCACTAGTACAGACTCAGCCATCACTATGGAGTCATTAGAGTGCTGCCTCCTCCTCTCTATATCCACTAGTACAGACTCAGCCGTCACTATGGAGTCATTAGAGCGCTGCCTCCTCCTCTCTATATCCACTAGTACAGACTCAGCCATCACTATGGAGTCATTAGAGCGCTGCCTCCTCCTCTCTATATCCACTAGTACAGACTCAGCCATCACTATGGAGTCATTAGAGCGCTGCCTCCTCCTCTCTATATCCACTAGTACAGACTCAGCCGTCACTATGGAGTCATTAGAGCGCTGCCTCCTCCTCTCTATATCCACTAGTACAGACTCAGCTATCACTATGGAGTCATTAGAGCGCTGCCTCCTCCTCTCTATATCCACTAGTACAGACTCAGCCGTCACTATGGAGTCATTAGAGTGCTGCCTCCTCCTCTCTATATCCACTAGTACAGACTCAGCCGTCACTATGGAGTCATTAGAGCGCTGCCTCCTCCTCACTACATCCACTAGTACAGACTCAGCCATCACTATGGAGTCATTAGAGTGCTGCCTTCTCCTCTCTATATCCACTAGTACAGACTCAGCCGTCACTATGGAGTCATTAGAGTGCTGCCTCCTCCTCTCTATATCCACTAGTACAGACTCAGCCGTCACTATGGAGTCATTAGAGCGCTGCCTCCTCCTCACTACATCCACTAGTACAGACTCAGCCGTCACTATGGAGTTATTAGAGCGCTGCCTCCTCCTCTCTATATCCACTAGTACAGACTCAGCCATCACTATGGAGTCATTAGAGTGCTGCCTCCTCCTCTCTATATCCACTAGTACAGACTCAGCCATCACTATGGAGTCATTAGAGCGCTGCCTCCTCCTCACTACATCCACTAGTACAGACTCAGCCGTCACTATGGAGTCATTAGAGTGCTGCCTTCTCCTCTCTATATCCACTAGTACAGACTCAGCCATCACTATGGAGTCATTAGAGTGCTGCCTCCTCCTCTCTATATCCACTAGTACAGACTCAGCCGTCACTATGGAGTCATTAGAGTGCTGCCTCCTCCTCTCTATATCCACTAGTACAGACTCAGCCGTCACTATGAAGTCATTAGAGTGCTGCCTCCTCCTCTCTATATCCACTAGTACAGACTCAGCCGTCACTATGGAGTCATTAGAGCGCTGCCTCCTCCTCACTACATCCACTAGTACAGACTCAGCCGTCACTATGAAGTCATTAGAGTGCTGCCTCCTCCTCACTATATCCACTAGTACAGACTCAGCCATCACTATGGAGTCATTAGAGCGCTGCCTCCTCCTCACTACATCCACTAGTACAGACTCAGCCGTCACTATGGAGTCATTAGAGTGCTGCCTCCTCCTCTCTATATCCACTAGTACAGACTCAGCCGTCACTATGGAGTCATTAGAGCGCTGCCTCCTCCTCACTACATCCACTAGTACAGACTCAGCCGTCACTATGAAGTCATTAGAGTGCTGCCTCCTCCTCACTATATCCACTAGTACAGACTCAGCCATCACTATGGAGTCATTAGAGCGCTGCCTCCTCCTCACTATATCCACTAGTACAGACTGAGCCATCACTATGGAGTCATTAGAGCGCTGCCTCCTCCTCACTACATCCACTAGTACAGACTCAGCCGTCACTATGGAGTCATTAGAGTGCTGCCTCCTCCTCTCTATATCCACTAGTACAGACTCAGCCGTCACTATGGAGTCATTAGAGCGCTGCCTCCTCCTCTCTATATCCACTAGTACAGACTCAGCCGTCACTATGGAGTCATTAGAGCGCTGCCTCCTCCTCTCTATATCCACTAGTACAGACTCAGCCGTCACTATGGAGTCATTAGAGCGCTGCCTCCTCCTCTCTATATCCACTAGTACAGACTCAGCCGTCACTATGGAGTCATTAGAGCGCTGCCTCCTCCTCTCTATATCCACTAGTACAGACTCAGCCATCACTATGGAGTCATTAGAGCGCTGCCTCCTCCTCTCTACATCCACTAGTACAGACTCAGCCGTCACTATGGAGTCATTAGAGCGCTGCCTCCTCCTCTCTATATCCACTAGTACAGACTCAGCCGTCACTATGGAGTCATTAGAGCGCTGCCTCCTCCTCTCTATATCCACTAGTACAGACTCAGCCGTCACTATGGAGTCATTAGAGCGCTGCCTCCTCCTCTCTATATCCACTAGTACAGACTCAGCCATCACTATGGAGTCATTAGAGCGCTGCCTCCTCCTCTCTATATCCACTAGTACAGACTCAGCCGTCACTATGGAGTCATTAGAGCGCTGCCTCCTCCTCTCTATATCCACTAGTACAGACTCAGCCATCACTATGGAGTCATTAGAGTGCTGCCTCCTCCTCTCTATATCCACTAGTACAGACTCAGCCGTCACTATGGAGTCATTAGAGTGCTGCCTCCTCCTCACTATATCCACTAGTACAGACTCAGCCGTCACTATGGAGTCATTAGAGCGCTGCCTCCTCCTCTCTATATCCACTAATACAGACTCAGCCGTCACTATGGAGTCATTAGAGCGCTGCCTCCTCCTCTCTATATCCACTAATACAGACTCAGCCGTCACTATGGAGTCATTAGAGCGCTGCCTCCTCCTCACTACATCCACTAGTACAGACTCAGCCGTCACTATGGAGTCATTAGAGTGCTGCCTCCTCCTCTCTATATCCACTAGTACAGACTCAGCCGTCACTATGGAGTCATTAGAGTGCTGCCTCCTCCTCTCTATATCCACTAGTACAGACTCAGCCGTCACTATGGAGTCATTAGAGTGCTGCCTCCTCCTCTCTATATCCACTAGTACAGACTCAGCCATCACTATGGAGTCATTAGAGCGCTGCCTCCTCCTCTCTATATCCACTAGTACAGACTCAGCCATCACTATGGAGTCATTAGAGCGCTGCCTCCTCCTCTCTATATCCACTAGTACAGACTCAGCCGTCACTATGGAGTCATTAGAGCGCTGCCTCCTCCTCTCTATATCCACTAGTACAGACTCAGCCGTCACTATGGAGTCATTAGAGCGCTGCCTCCTCCTCTCTATATCCACTAGTACAGACTCAGCCATCACTATGGAGTCATTAGAGCGCTGCCTCCTCCTCTCTATATCCACTAGTACAGACTCAGCCATCACTATGGAGTCATTAGAGTGCTGCCTCCTCCTCTCTATATCCACTAGTACAGACTCAGCCGTCACTATGGAGTCATTAGAGCGCTGCCTCCTCCTCTCTATATCCACTAGTACAGACTCAGCCGTCACTATGGAGTCATTAGAGTGCTGCCTCCTCCTCTCTATATCCACTAGTACAGACTCAGCCGTCACTATGGAGTCATTAGAGTGCTGCCTCCTCCTCTCTATATCCACTAGTACAGACTCAGCCGTCACTATGGAGTCATTAGAGCGCTGCCTCCTCCTCTCTATATCCACTAGTACAGACTCAGCTATCACTATGGAGTCATTAGAGCGCTGCCTCCTCCTCTCTATATCCACTAGTACAGACTCAGCCGTCACTATGGAGTCATTAGAGTGCTGCCTCCTCCTCTCTATATCCACTAGTACAGACTCAGCCGTCACTATGGAGTCATTAGAGCGCTCCCTCCTCCTCACTACATCCACTAGTACAGACTCAGCCATCACTATGGAATCATTAGAGTGCTGCCTTCTCCTCTCTATATCCACTAGTACAGACTCAGCCGTCACTATGGAGTCATTAGAGTGCTGCCTCCTCCTCTCTATATCCACTAGTACAGACTCAGCCGTCACTATGGAGTCATTAGAGCGCTGCCTCCTCCTCACTACATCCACTAGTACAGACTCAGCCGTCACTATGGAGTTATTAGAGCGCTGCCTCCTCCTCTCTATATCCACTAGTACAGACTCAGCCATCACTATGGAGTCATTAGAGCGCTGCCTCCTCCTCACTACATCCACTAGTACAGACTCAGCCGTCACTATGGAGTCATTAGAGTGCTGCCTTCTCCTCTCTATATCCACTAGTACAGACTCAGCCATCACTATGGAGTCATTAGAGTGCTGCCTCCTCCTCTCTATATCCACTAGTACAGACTCAGCCGTCACTATGGAGTCATTAGAGTGCTGCCTCCTCCTCTCTATATCCACTAGTACAGACTCAGCCGTCACTATGGAGTCATTAGAGTGCTGCCTCCTCCTCTCTATATCCACTAGTACAGACTCAGCCGTCACTATGGAGTCATTAGAGCGCTGCCTCCTCCTCACTACATCCACTAGTACAGACTCAGCCGTCACTATGAAGTCATTAGAGTGCTGCCTCCTCCTCACTATATCCACTAGTACAGACTCAGCCATCACTATGGAGTCATTAGAGCGCTGCCTCCTCCTCACTACATCCACTAGTACAGACTCAGCCGTCACTATGGAGTCATTAGAGTGCTGCCTCCTCCTCTCTATATCCACTAGTACAGACTCAGCCGTCACTATGGAGTCATTAGAGCGCTGCCTCCTCCTCACTACATCCACTAGTACAGACTCAGCCGTCACTATGAAGTCATTAGAGTGCTGCCTCCTCCTCACTATATCCACTAGTACAGACTCAGCCATCACTATGGAGTCATTAGAGCGCTGCCTCCTCCTCACTATATCCACTAGTACAGACTGAGCCATCACTATGGAGTCATTAGAGCGCTGCCTCCTCCTCACTACATCCACTAGTACAGACTCAGCCGTCACTATGGAGTCATTAGAGTGCTGCCTCCTCCTCTCTATATCCACTAGTACAGACTCAGCCGTCACTATGGAGTCATTAGAGCGCTGCCTCCTCCTCACTACATCCACTAGTACAGACTCAGCCGTCACTATGAAGTCATTAGAGTGCTGCCTCCTCCTCACTATATCCACTAGTACAGACTCAGCCATCACTATGGAGTCATTAGAGCGCTGCCTCCTCCTCACTACATCCACTAGTACAGACTCAGCCGTCACTATGGAGTCATTAGAGCGCTGCCTCCTCCTCTCTATATCCACTAGTACAGACTCAGCCGTCACTATGGAGTCATTAGAGCGCTGCCTCCTCCTCTCTATATCCACTAGTACAGACTCAGCCGTCACTATGGAGTCATTAGAGCGCTGCCTCCTCCTCTCTATATCCACTAGTACAGACTCAGCCGTCACTATGGAGTCATTAGAGCGCTGCCTCCTCCTCTCTACATCCACTAGTACAGACTCAGCCGTCACTATGGAGTCATTAGAGCGCTGCCTCCTCCTCACTACATCCACTAGTACAGACTCAGCCGTCACTATGAAGTCATTAGAGTGCTGCCTCCTCACTATATCCACTAGTACAGACTCAGCCATCACTATGGAGTCATTAGAGCGCTGCCTCCTCCTCACTATATCCACTAGTACAGACTGAGCCATCACTATGGAGTCATTAGAGCGCTGCCTCCTCCTCACTACATCCACTAGTACAGACTCAGCCGTCACTATGGAGTCATTAGAGCGCTGCCTCCTCCTCTCTATATCCACTAGTACAGACTCAGCCGTCACTATGGAGTCATTAGAGCGCTGCCTCCTCCTCTCTATATCCACTAGTACAGACTCAGCCGTCACTATGGAGTAACTAGAGCGCTGCCTCCTCCTCTCTATATCCACTAGTACAGACTCAGCCGTCACTATGGAGTCATTAGAGCGCTGCCTCCTCCTCTCTATATCCACTAGTACAGACTCAGCCGTCACTATGGAGTCATTAGAGCGCTGCCTCCTCCTCTCTATATCCACTAGTACAGACTCAGCCGTCACTATGGAGTCATTAGAGCGCTGCCTCCTCCTCTCTATATCCACTAGTACAGACTCAGCTATCACTATGGAGTCATTAGAGCGCTGCCTTCTCCTCTCTATATCCACTAGTACAGACTCAGCCGTCACTATGGAGTCATTAGAGCGCTGCCTCCTCCTCACTACATCCACTAGTACAGACTCAGCCGTCACTATGGAGTCATTAGAGAGCTGCCTCCTCCTCTCTATATCCACTAGTACAGACTCAGCCGTCACTATGAAGTCATTAGAGCGCTGCCTCCTCCTCTCTATATCCACTAGTACAGACTCAGCCGTCACTATGGAGTAACTAGAGCGCTGCCTCCTCATCGCTGCCGATACTGGCACAGACTTACCCTTCGCTCAGGTGAGCATGGTCCCTCCACGTAGAGTCCATTATCTGCTGCTGTGTCAGAAGCAGGCAGAGTTGTGTGCTGGGGGTGCAGTGCTTCGGACTACATACCTACAGAGGAGGAAGTACAGGTGACATTGTAGACCAGACTACTGATCTAACCTGAGTACACACAGGATGATGAATATATATACTATACCCTATGCTGGTTATGGAAGATTTAAGGAGTACACCATAGTGCAGCACGTGTTTCTTCTCCCTAGTATCCCTGACTGGCATCTGGTGGACATTGAGGTGACTGGAGAAACAAATGGGACAACTGGTCAAGTGTTCAGTGTTACAACAAGACGCCGTAACCCAGCGGCACCAGGAGCGGTGACAGGAACTGCCACCTTTGGGTCATTCTGGAGCAGCATACTGGGTGAGAGCTTCTTGTACTCATCTTCCTAGCCCAAATGAGTTGTCTGTATGTGCATTTTGAAAAACCTGGATAGGGGCACTTTCCAAACCGAGAAAAGGACTTGATGTCCATCAACTTCCCTTCATCTAGGAGGACACTAAGGATCCATTTCCACAGACAGATGACCCGCCTCGCAGGGCTCTCTCCATCACAGAGTAGGACACATTCTCTCATATGAAAATGCTCTTCCAGGCCCAACCTTACATCCCTGCTATAGCAGGTGGTGAGGGCTGTGGCCCAGTTGGCGGTAATATAATGCTGTATTAGTACCAGTCAATAGTGGTAACGGGGGCGTGTCGCTTGTAAACTCACTGGGCTTTTTACTGCGAGGCTATTTCTGAGCTTTTTAGAGCTGGTGGGGTTTATTTTAGTAGTTATATAGCGCCATCGTCTGTAGGATGCCAGACACATCAGGGGTGAATGCATACCAACCTGGGCACTTGCAGAGCTTACGGTCATTGAGCAGCAGAAGAAGGAGGAGCGATACCAGTAGCCATGACTGGTCCCCATACAGTGGACCGAACTGCACCACTCACAAACTGATAGCTCTGGCGGCACATGTAAATGAGCGGGGGTCCTACACCAGGGACCCCTCCGATCAGCTGTTTGAGAAGACTCCTGTGAGCCCCGCGGTCTTCTCCCTGATCACAGAGAACAGCGCCGTACATTGTATAGTGGCCGTGCTCGGTATAGCACTCAGCTCTATTCTTCTCTATGGGACTGTCCTCAGGATCGGTCATCAGTATCTGATGGGTGGGGGTCCTACACCAGGGACCCCTCCGATCAGCTGTTTGAGAAGACTCCTGTGAGCCCCGCGGTCTTCTCCCTGATCACAGAGAACAGCGCCGTACATTGTATAGTGGCCGTGCTCGGTATAGCACTCAGCTCTATTCTTCTCTATGGGACTGTCCTCAGGATCGGTCATCAGTATCTGATGGGTGGGGGTCCTACACCCAGGACCCTCCGATCAGCTGTTTGAGAAGACTCCTGTGAGCCCCGCGGTCTTCTCCCTGATCACTGCGCCGTACATTGTATAGTGGCCGTGCTCGGTATAGCACTCAGCTCTATTCTTCTCTATGGGACTGTCCTCAGGATCGGTCATCAGTATCTGATGGGTGGGGGTCCTACACCCGGGACCCCTCCGATCAGCTGTTTGAGAAGACTCCTGTGAGCCCCGCAGTCTTCTCCCTGATCACCGAGCACAGCGCCGTACATTGTATAGTGGCCGTGCTCGGTATAGCACTCAGCTCCATTCTCTTCTATGGGACTGTCCTCAGGATCGGTCATCAGTATCTGATGGGTGGGGTCCTACACCCGGGACCCTCCGATCAGCTGTATGAGAAGACTCCTGTGAGCCCCGTGGTCTTTTCCCTGATCACCGAGCACAGCGCCGTACATTGTATAGTGGCCGTGCTCGGTATAGCACTCAGCTCCATTCTCTTCTATGGGACTGTCCTCAGGATCGGTCATCAGTATCTGATGGGTGGGGTCCTACACCCGGGACCCCTCCGATCAGCTGTTTGAGAAGACTCCTGTGAGCCCCGTGGTCTTTTCCCTGATCACCGAGCACAGCGCCGTACATTGTATAGTGGCCGTGCTCGGTATAGCGCTCAGCTCCAGTCACTTCTATAGGACTGCCCTCAGGATCGGTCATCAGTATCTGATGGGTGGGGTCCTACACCCAGGACCCCTCTGATCAGCTGTTTGAGAAGACTCCTGTGAGCCCCATAGTCTTCTCCCTGATCACTGCGCCGTACATTGTATAGTGGCCATGCTCGGTATCGCACTCATCTCCATTCTCTTCTATAGGACTGTTCTCAGGATCGGTCATCAGTATCTTATGGGTGGAGGTCCTACACCCGGGACCCCTCCGATCAGCTGTTTGAGAAGACTCCTGTGAGCCCCGCAGTCTTCTCCCTGATCACCGAGCACAGCGCCGTACATTGTATAGTGGCCGTGCTCGGTATAGCACTCAGCTCCATTCTCTTCTATGGGACTGTCCTCAGGATCGGTCATCAGTATCTGATGGGTGGGGGTCCTACACCCAGGACCCTCCGATCAGCTGTTTGAGAAGACTCCTGTGAGCCCCGCGGTCTTCTCAGTGGTCACCGAGCACAGCGCCGTACATTGTATAGTGGCCGTGCTCGGTATAGCACTCAGCTCCATTCTCTTCTATGGGACTGTCCTCAGGATCGGTCATCAGTATCTGATGGGTGGGGTCCTACACCCGGGATCCCTCCGATCAGCTGTTTGAGAAGACTCCTGTGAGCCCCGCGGTCTTCTCAGTGGTCACCCAGCACAGCGCCGTACATTGTATAGTGGCCGTGCTCGGTATAGCACTCAGCTCCATTCTCTTCTATGGGACTGTCCTCAGGATCGGTCATCAGTATCTGATGGGTGGGGTCCTACACCCGGGACCCTCCGATCAGCTGTTTGAGAAGACTCCTGTGAGCCCCATGGTCTTCTCCCTGATCACCGAGCACAGCGCCGTACATGGTATAGTGGCCGTGCTCGGTATAGCACTCAGCTCCATTCTCTTCTATAGGACTGCCCTCAGGATCGGTCATCAGTATCTGATGGGTGGGGGTCCTACACCCGGGACCCCTCGATCAGCTGTTTGAGAAGACTCCTGTGAGCCCCATGGTCTTCTTCCTGATCACAGAGAACAGCGCCGTACATTGTATAGTGGCCGTGCTCGGTATTGCACTCATCTCCATTCTATTGTATAGGACTGTCCTCAGGATCGGTCATCAGTATCTGATGGGTGGGGGTCCTACACCCAGGACCCCCCGATCAGCTGTTTGAGAAGACTCCTGTGAGCCCCGTGGTCACAGAGCACAGCGCCGTACATTGTATAGTGGCCGTGCTCGGTATAGCACTCAGCTCCATTCTCTTCTATGGGACTGTCCTCAGGATCGGTCATCAGTATCTGATGGGTGGGGTCCTACACCCGGGATCCCTCCGATCAGCTGTTTGAGAAGACTCCTGTGAGCCCCGCGGTCTTCTCAGTGGTCACCCAGCACAGCGCCGTACATTGTATAGTGGCCGTGCTCGGTATAGCACTCAGCTCCATTCTCTTCTATGGGACTGTCCTCAGGATCGGTCATCAGTATCTGATGGGTGGGGTCCTACACCCGGGACCCTCCGATCAGCTGTTTGAGAAGACTCCTGTGAGCCCCATGGTCTTCTCCCTGATCACCGAGCACAGCGCCGTACATGGTATAGTGGCCGTGCTCGGTATAGCACTCAGCTCCATTCTCTTCTATAGGACTGCCCTCAGGATCGGTCATCAGTATCTGATGGGTGGGGGTCCTACACCCGGGACCCCTCGATCAGCTGTTTGAGAAGACTCCTGTGAGCCCCATGGTCTTCTTCCTGATCACAGAGAACAGCGCCGTACATTGTATAGTGGCCGTGCTCGGTATTGCACTCATCTCCATTCTATTGTATAGGACTGTCCTCAGGATCGGTCATCAGTATCTGATGGGTGGGGGTCCTACACCCGGGACCCCTCGATCAGCTGTTTGAGAAGACTCCTGTGAGCCCCATGGTCTTCTCCCTGATCACCGAGCACAGCGCCGTACATTGTATAGTGGCCATGCTCGGTATAGCACTCAGCTCAATTCATTTCTATGAGGTCGAGCTGCCCTAGGTCATGTGACTGATGAACGGGACAGCACAGACTAGAGAAAGCAACAAGAAGGCTGAAGAGGGATCAGAATCTCCTGTTTCTATGTGTAATCTATAGGGAGAGATGATAAGAGTTAATGTCCCACCAGCTAAGGGAGAACCCCCCCAGATATAAGTCATACAGTCACAAGATATACTACTATTCCTCATGTACACATGGTAGCCAAGTTATCTGAAAGTGGAGATATGGTATAAGGCTGGCCTCCCAGGTTGTGGGCACACTGTGGCCAAGGTGCAGCCACAATGCAGATGAAGCTGAACACATGGTGATCAGTGCGGTTTTCAAACTTTGAAAAGGCTAAACTTTGAGGTGGAGCTCTGAAGGCCTCGAGTTGTTGTCCCCACCAATGTCTACATCTTGCATGGCTGGAATAACAGTAGCTATGTGTTTACACAGAAAACAGGACAGGAAACATAGGATATGGGAATGAGGGATGATGAGGCCATCTACTAGAGGTTAGGTAGTATCCACATGGTCAAGTCACGCACAGTAGAGCATGAGAATGATGAGACCATCCCTAATATAAGAAGTGTCCGCATGGTCTCGTCACATACAGTAGTGCATTGGAATCAGGGATGATGAGACCATCTACTAGAGGTTAGGTAGTATCCATATGGTCAAGTCACACACAGTAGCACGTGAGAATGAGGCATTTCTGAGGCTATCTACTAGATGTTAGAAAGTACCCGATGGTCTAGTCACATACAGTAGAGCATTGGAATGAGAGATAATGAGGTCATCTTTTAGATGTTAGGTAGTATCCACATGGTCGAGTCACACACAGTAGAACGTGAGAATGAGGGATGATGAGACCATCCCTAATATAGTAAGTATCCACATGGTCTAGTCACATACAGTAGATCATTGGAATGAGAGATAATGAGGTCATCTTTTAGATGTTAGGTAGTATCCACATGGTAAAGTCACACACAGTAGAGCATGAGAATGATGAGACCATCCCTAATATAGGAAGTATCCGCATGGTCTAGTCACATACAGTAGAGCATTGGAATGAGAGATAATGAGGCCATCTTTTAGATGTTAGGTAGTATCCATATGGTCAAGTCACACACAGTAGAGCGTGAGAATGAGGGATGATGAGACCATCCCTAATATAGGAAGTATCCGCATGGTCTAGTCACATACAGTAGAGCATTGGAATGAGAGATAATGAGGTCATCTTTTAGATGTTAGGTAGTATCCACATGGTCTAGTCACATACAGTAGAGCATTGGAATGAGAGATAATGAGGCCATCTTTTAGATTTTAGGTAGTATCCACATGGTCGAGTCACACACAGTAGAGCGTGAGAATGAGGGATGATGAGACCATCCCTAATATAGGAAGTATCCGCATGGTCTAGTCACATACAGTAGAGCATTGGAATGAGAGATAATGAGGTCATCTTTTAGATGTTAGGTAGTATCCACATGGTCAAGTCACACACAGTAGAGCATGAGAATGATGAGACCATCCCTAATATAGGAAGTATCCGCATGGTCTAGTCACATACAGTAGAGCATTGGAATGAGAGATAATGAGATCATCTTTTAGATGTTAGGTAGTATCCACATAGTCAAGTCACACACAGTAGAGCATGAGAATGATGAGACCATCCCTAATATAGGAAGTGTCCGCATGGTCTAGTCACATACAGTAGAGCATTGGAATGAGAGATAATGAGATCATCTTTTAGATGTTAGGTAGTATCCACATGGTCAAGTCACATACAGTAGAGCATGAGAATGATGAGACCATCCCTAATATAGGAAGTGTCCGCATGGTCTAGTCACATACAGTAGAGCATTGGAATGAGAGATAATGAGATCATCTTTTAGATGTTAGGTAGTATCCACATGGTCAAGTCACATACAGTAGAGCATGAGAATGATGAGACCATCCCTAATATAGGAAGTGTCCGCATGGTCTAGTCACATACAGTAGAGCATTGGAATGAGAGATAATGAGGCCATCTTTTAGATGTTAGGTAGTATCCACATGGTCAAGTCACACACAGTAGAGCGTGAGAATGATGAGACCATCCCTAATATAGGAAGTGTCCGCATGGTCTAGTCACATACAGTAGAGCATTGGAATGAGAGATAATGAGGCCATCTTTTAGATGTTAGGTAGTATCCACATGGTCAAGTCACACACAGTAGAGCGTGAGAATGATGAGACCATCCCTAATATAGGAAGTATCCGCATGGTCTAGTCACATACAGTAGAGAATTGGAATGAGGGATGACACCATCTCTTTAATATAGTTAGTATCCTAATGTTCTAGTCACACACAGTAGAGCGTGAGAATGGGGGCCGGTAATCTTTTTAACATAGGAAGTATTCTTATGGTCAGGTCTCTTGCTTTCCTTTATCTTGCAGTTTGTAAAGGTCATGGAGGACAAGTCTTTTTATGCTAGTGAAATCGTCCACATGGTTTGCAGTTTCCAACACCTGAAGAAGAAGATCAGGACCTTCTTAGGCCATGTATCCTGCACAATTTGACACTGATTGCAGTGATAGCAAAGGAAGTGGGTTTCTTTCACCCGTTGCCTGTTATGAATAAGGACTAAAGATATTAATGTCCGAAACGCGTAGACCATAGTGTCCTTGTATGTTTTTACCGCTACAAGAATAAAGTCATCGTTTTTATGGGAAGCTGGATTCTATCCTTTTTTCGCAGTGATAGCAAGCGTACAGGTCCTAAGATGTGCGCCATGAAGAAGACCATCAAGATGTCAGTGAATGATGTCCCTCATACTTTGTGCAGCCTTTGCTCATGCTGTACTATGAACCTCGTACTATAATTCGTTCAGGTTATGATGTGAAGACCTGAAGATTCAGGCTAATCAGTAGTTTCAAAGTTTATGGAAGGATCTCACACCTCAGAGTACTGGAAGCAAGGGCTGGAGCAGAACAAGTTGGGAGAGCTGCTTGTGAGCTCCACCGTGAAGTACAAAGCTTCACTCTGAACCCATGGTCATATCTCAGTCACTAGAGCTCAGATTGTGTCTCTAACGAGATAAAGACTGGGCCTAGCACAGGAAACGAACCAGCCTCAGAACCAGTACATGTCTACACCTCCACTGCTGTCTCTCGGAGGGATCTTTGCTAGTTTACACTGTTAGGCCAGATTCTATTATCTTCATTAAATGTCACACATTGCCTCAGAACGTGTCCGTCTTGTCCTTGGAGACACATAACAGTATTCAACATTGGAGAACATGGAGCTGAAGAACACAAGATAGTCTGTGCACCTGCCCAATCCTGGGTTTGATCACTTCGGTCTCATGTTCATACCTTGTGAGTTCTAAAGAGACGCCACTGTGTGAACAGGTCCCATTGGCCATTCCTTGAGTGTTTCCACTGCCAAGACTGAGCAAAGCCAACATACTATGTGATGAAAAGACAAAACGCTCCAGACCCATTTTGTGAATTTAAAGACAACGGGTGTGAAAAATGAAAGTTGGAATCTGATTGATTGGTTGCTATGGACAACTCAGCCAGTTCTACTTTACACCAGTTTGATATATCTCCCCCAAAGTCTCTGTCTTCGGGGTGTAGTAGGGGGTCCCACCCTCGCTGGTAGGTCCTGCTAGAAATGTCACGGCAAAGCCTTGGTCCTTCTGATGGGAGACGCTGGGGACAGTAAATATCTGCTGTGTGTGGGCGGGGGCACTTACCTTCAGTCACCACTACACACGTGCTATAATATGGAGCCTCAGAGACGCCATGAACACAAACACATCTGTTTACAGTCAACGCCATGATGTGCTCACCTTCAGCAGGGTCCAGCACATGCCAGATAGGACCAGTCCGTGTCTTCTCTGCCCCCACCTCCACCCAAAATATAAGTACAGCCAACATGAGGCGAGACCATACACCGTGACGCCGAAGGAACACCAAGGTAAGTCTATGCTGGAGAGCATTCTCAGCACCTGCCCCGTTAGGGTGCATACGGCACAGTGCCACTTCACCAGTATATACACTGCAGAGTATTGTTTATCCTGTATATGCACTGCAGAGTATTATTTATCCTGTATATGCACTGCAGAGTATTATTTATCCTGTATATACACTGCAGAGTATTGTTTATCCTGTATATACACTGCAGAGTATTATTTATCCTGTATATACACTGCAGAGTATTATTTATCCTGTATATAAACTGCACAGTGCCACCTCTGTATATACACTGCAGAGTATTATTTATCCTGTATATGCACTGCACAGTACCACTTCTCCTGTATGTACACTGCACAGTATCACTTCTCCTGTATATACACTGCACAGTAACACTTCTCCTGTATATACACTGCAGAGTATTGTTTATCCTGTATATACACTGCAGAGTATTATTTATCCTGTATATACACTGCACAGTGCCACCTCTGTATATACACTGCAGAGTATTATTTATCCTATATATACACTGCAGAGTATTATTTATCCTGTATATGCACTGCAGAGTATTATTTATCCTGTATATGCACTGCAGAGTATTATTTATCCTGTATATGCACTGCAGAGTATTATTTATCCTGTATATGCACTGCACAGTAACACTTCTCCTGTATGTACACTGCACAGTATCACTTCTCCTGTATATACACTGCACAGTAACACTTCTCCTGTATATGCACTGCACAGTAACACTTCTCCTGTATATACACTGCATACTAACACTTCTCCTGTATATACACTGCATAGTAACACTTCCCCTGTATATACACTGCACAGTAACAATTCTCCTGTATATAGACTGCACAGTAACACTTGTTCTGTATATACACTGCACAGTATCACTTCTCCTGTATATACACTGCACAGTACCACTTCTTCTGTATATACACTGCACAGTATCACTTCTCCTGTATATACACTGCATAGTAACACTTCTCCTGTACTGTATATACACTGCACAGTATCACTTCTCCTGTATATACACTGCACAGTACCACTTCTTCTGTATATACACTGCACAGTATCACTTCTCCTGTGTATAGACTGCATAGTAACACTTCTCCTGTATATGCACTGCACAGTACCACTTCTCCTGTACATGCACTGCACAGTACCACTTCTCTTGTATATAGAGTGCACAGTAACACTTCTCCTGTATATACACTGCACAGTACTACTTCCCCTGTATATACACTGCACAGTACCACTTCTCCTGTATATAGACTGCACAGTACCACTTCTCCTGTATATGCACTGCACAGTACCACGTCTTTTGTATATAGACTGCACAGTACCACTTCTCCTGTGTATAGACTGCATATTAACACTTCTCCTGTATATACACTGCACAGTACCACTTCTCCTGTATATACACTGCACAGTACCACTTCTCCTGTATATGCACTGCACAGTACCACTTCTCCTGTGTATAGACTGCACAGTACCACTTCTCCTGTACATGCACTGCACAGTACTACCTCTACTGTATATGCACTGCACAGTACCACTTCTCCTGTGTATAGACTGCATAGTAACACTTCCACAGTATATACACTGCACAGTACCACTTCTCCTGTATATGCACTGCACAGTACCACTTCTCCTGTATATACACTGCACAGTAACACTTCTCCTGTATATGCACTGCACTGTACCACTTCTCCTGTATATACACTGCACAGTACCACTTCTCCTGTATATAGACGGCACAGTACCACTTCTCCTGTACATGCACTGCACAGTACTACCTCTACTGTATATGCACTGCACAGTACCACTTCTCCTGTGTATAGACTGCATAGTAACACTTCCCCAGTATATACACTGCACAGTACCACTTCTCCTGTATATGCACTGCACAGTACCACTTCTCCTGTATATACACTGCACAGTACCACTTCTCCTGTATATGCACTGCACAGTACCACTTCTCCTGTATATACACTGCACAGTAACACTTCTCCTGTATATGCACTGCACTGTACCACTTCTCCTGTATATTCACTGCACAGTACCACTTCTCCTGTATATAGACTGCACAGTACCACTTCTCCTGTACATGCACTGCACAGTACTACCTCTACTGTATATGCACTGCACAGTACCACTTCTCCTGTGTATAGACTGCATAGTAACACTTCCCCAGTATATACACTGCACAGTACCACCTCTCCTGTATATACACTGCACAGTACCACTTCTCCTGTATATAGACGGCACAGTACCACTTCTCCTGTACATGCACTGCACAGTACTACCTCTCCTGTATATGCACTGCACAGTACCACTTCTCCTGTGTATACACTGCACAGTATCACTTCTCCTGTACATGCACTGCACAGTACCACTTCTCCTGTACATGCACTGCACAGTATCACTTCTCCTGTATATACACTGCACAGTAACACTTCCCCAGTATATACACTGCACAGTACCACTTCTCTTGTATATAGACTGCACAGTACCACTTCTCCTGTATATGCACTGCACAGTACCACTTCTCCTGTATATAGACGGCACAGTACCACTTCCCCAGTATATACACTGCACAGTACCACCTCTACTGTATATACACTGCACAGTACCACTTCTCCTGTATATACACTGCACAGTACCACTTCTCCTGTATATACACTGCACAGTACCACTTCTCCTGTACATGCACTGCACAGTATCACTTCTCCTGTATATACACTGCACAGTAACACTTCTCCTATATATGCACTGCACTGTACCACTTCTCCTGTATATACACTGCACAGTACCACTTCTCCTGTATATGCACTGCACAGTACCACTTCTCCTGTATATACACTGCACAGTAACACTTCTCCTGTATATGCACTGCACAGTACCACTTCTCCTGTATATACACTGCACAGTACCACTTCTCCTGTATATAGACTGCACAGTACCACTTCTCCTGTACATGCACTGCACAGTACTACCTCTACTGTATATGCACTGCACAGTACCACTTCTCCTGTGTATAGACTGCATAGTAACACTTCCCCAGTATATACACTGCACAGTACCACCTCTCCTGTATATACACTGCACAGTACCACTTCTTCTGTATATACACTGCACAGTACCACTTCTCCTGTATATAGACTGCACAGTACCACTTCTCCTGTATATACACTGCACAGTACCACTTCCCCAGTATATACACTGCACAGTACCACTTCTCCGGTATATAGACTGCACAGTACCACTTCTCCTGTACATGCACTGCACAGTACTACCTCTACTGTATATGCACTGCACAGTACCACTTCTCCTGTGTATAGACTGCATAGTAACACTTCCCCAGTATATACACTGCACAGTACCACTTCTCCTGTATATGCACTGCACAGTACCACTTCTCCTGTATATAGACTGCACAGTACCACTTCTCCTGTACATGCACTGCACAGTACTACCTCTACTGTATATGCACTGCACAGTACCACTTCCCCAGTATATACACTGCACAGTACCACTTCTCCTGTATATGCACTGCACAGTACCACTTCTCCTGTATATAGACTGCACAGTACCACTTCTCCTGTACATGCACTGCACAGTACTACCTCTACTGTATATGCACTGCACAGTACCACTTCCCCAGTATATACACTGCACAGTACCACTTCTCCTGTATATAGACTGCACAGTACCACTTCTTCTGTACATGCACTGCACAGTACTACCTCTACTGTATATGCACTGCACAGTACCACTTCTCCTGTGTATAGACTGCATAGTAACACTTCCCCAGTATATACACTGCACAGTACCACTTCTCCTGTATATGCACGGCACAGTACCACTTCTCCTGTATATAGACTGCACAGTACCACTTCTCCTGTACATGCACTGCACAGTACTACCTCTACTGTATATGCACTGCACAGTACCACTTCTCCTGTGTATAGACTGCATAGTAACACTTCCCCAGTATATAGACTGCACAGTACCACCTCTCCTGTATATACACTGCACAGTACCACTTCTCCTGTATATACACTGCACAGTACCACTTCTCCTGTATATACACTGCACAGTACCACTTCTCCTGTACATGCACTGCACAGTATCACTTCTCCTGTATATACACTGCACAGTAACACTTCTCCTATATATGCACTGCACTGTACCACTTCTCCTGTATATACACTGCACAGTACCACTTCTCCTGTATATGCACTGCACAGTACCACTTCTCCTGTATATACACTGCACAGTAACACTTCTCCTGTATATGCACTGCACAGTACCACTTCTCCTGTATATACACTGCACAGTACCACTTCTCCTGTATATAGACTGCACAGTACCACTTCTCCTGTACATGCACTGCACAGTACTACCTCTACTGTATATGCACTGCACAGTACCACTTCTCCTGTGTATAGACTGCATAGTAACACTTCCCCAGTATATACACTGCACAGTACCACCTCTCCTGTATATACACTGCACAGTACCACTTCTTCTGTATATACACTGCACAGTACCACTTCTCCTGTATATAGACTGCACAGTACCACTTCTCCTGTATATACACTGCACAGTACCACTTCCCCAGTATATACACTGCACAGTACCACTTCTCCGGTATATAGACTGCACAGTACCACTTCTCCTGTACATGCACTGCACAGTACTACCTCTACTGTATATGCACTGCACAGTACCACTTCTCCTGTGTATAGACTGCATAGTAACACTTCCCCAGTATATACACTGCACAGTACCACTTCTCCTGCATATGCACTGCACAGTACCACTTCTCCTGTATATAGACTGCACAGTACCACTTCTCCTGTACATGCACTGCACAGTACTACCTCTACTGTATATGCACTGCACAGTACCACTTCCCCAGTATATACACTGCACAGTACCACTTCTCCTGTATATGCACTGCACAGTACCACTTCTCCTGTATATAGACTGCACAGTACCACTTCTCCTGTACATGCACTGCACAGTACTACCTCTACTGTATATGCACTGCACAGTACCACTTCTCCTGTATATGCACGGCACAGTACCACTTCTCCTGTATATACACTGCACAGTACCACTTCTCCTGTATATAGACTGCACAGTACCACTTCTCCTGTACATGCACTGCACAGTAACACTTCTCCTGTATATGCACTGCACAGTACCACTTCTCCTGTATATGCACGGCACAGTACCACTTCTCCTGTATATAGACTGCACAGTACCACTTCTCCTGTACATGCACTGCACAGTACTACCTCTACTGTATATGCACTGCACAGTACCACTTCTCCTGTGTATAGACTGCATAGTAACACTTCCCCAGTATATAGACTGCACAGTACCACCTCTCCTGTATATACACTGCACAGTACCACTTCTCCTGTATATACACTGCACAGTACCACTTCTCCTGTACATGCACTGCACAGTACTACCTCTACTGTATATGCACTGCACAGTACCACTTCTCCTGTGTATAGACTGCATAGTAACACTTCCCCAGTATATAGACTGCACAGTACCACCTCTCCTGTATATACACTGCACAGTACCACTTCTCCTGTATATACACTGCACAGTACCACTTCTCCTGTACATGCACTGCACAGTACTACCTCTACTGTATATGCACTGCACAGTAACACTTCCCCAGTATATAGACTGCATAGTAACACTTCCCCAGTATATAGACTGCACAGTACCACCTCTCCTGTATATACACTGCACAGTACCACTTCTTCTGTATATACACTGCACAGTACCACTTCTCCTGTACATGCACTGCACAGTACTACCTCCACTGTATATACTACACTGTATACGGTACTGTGTTGTGGACTGGTCATATGAAAAGGGTTTCCGGGAGAAGACCACTGATGAGCCACTGACACCACGCTCACAGCGCCCTCAGTGATATAGTGGCTGTGCTCAGCATTGCGATCAGCGGGGGCTGCGGGCGCTCCCTGGCAGGTAGGACAGGTTCTGTCTGCTCCATGTTTACAGTCAGCAGCGCTGACATCTGACATCTAAAGATCACACAAAACCAAAATACAAAAGGGCAGGATAAACAAAGGAGGAAGGTCGAGACCTCAAAGCCATCCAGCAGCATCGAACCACGTCCATGTGGTGGGAAGAGAGGTGGTCGCAGCAGGACACAGCTTCAGTGCCTGACCTATGGACATTTTATTAGAATACTGGGCATGGAGGCATTACAGTGCAGGGGATAGAGGTATTATAGTACTGCGCAGAAAAGCATTATTGTACATTTGATGGCGGAATAATACAGTGTAAGGCCTTATTATAGTACAGTGTAGGGCGATATTATAGCACAGTGTAAGGTGGTATCATAGTCCAGTTTATGGAGGAATAATACTACATTGTAAGGTGGTATTATAGTACAGTGTAAGGTGGTATAGCACAGTGTAAGGTGGTATTATAGCACAGTGTAAGGTGGTATTATAGTACAGTGTAGGGCGATATTATAGCACAGTGTAAGGTGGTATTATAGTACAGTGTAGGGCGATATTATAGCACAGTGTAAGGTGGTATTATAGTACAGTGTAGGGCGATATTATAGCACAGTGTAAGGTGGTATCATAGTCCAGTTTATGGAGGAATAATACTACATTGTAAGGTGGTATTATAGTACAGTGTATGGAGGTATTATAGTACAGTTTAAGGTGGTATTATAGTACAGTGTATGGAGGTATTATAGCACAGTGTAGGGCGATATTATAGCACAGTGTAAGGTGGTATTATAGTACAGTGTAGGGCGATATTATAGCACAGTGTAAGGTGGTATCATAGTCCAGTTTATGGAGGAATAATACTACATTGCATGGAGGTATTATAGTACAGTGTAAGGTGGTATAGCACATTGTAAGGTGGTATTATAGTACAGTGTAAGGTGGTATTATAGTACAGTGTATGGAGGTATTATAGCACAGTGTAAGGTGGTATTATAGTACAGTGTAGGGCGATATTATAGCACAGTGTAAGGTGGTATCATAGTCCAGTTTATGGAGGAATAATACTACATTGTAAGGTGGTATTATAGTCCAGTTTATGGAGGTATTATAGTACAGTTTATGAAGGTATTATAGTACAGTGTATGGAGGTATTATAGTACAGTGTATGGAGGTATTATTGTACAGTGTATGGAGGTATTATAGTACAGTTTAAGGTGGTATTATAGTACAGTGTATGGAGGTATTATTGTACAGTGTATGGAGGTATTATAGTACAGTGTATGAAGGAATTATAGTACAGTGTATGAAGGTATTATAGTACAGTGTATGGAGGTATTATTGTACAGTGTATGGAGGTAGTATAGTACAGTGTATGGAGGTATTATAGTACAGTGTATGGAGGTATTATTGTACAGTGTATGGAGGTATTATAGTACAGTTTAAGGTGGTATTATAGTACAGTTTAAGGTGGTATTATAGTACAGTGTATGGAGGTATTATAGTACAGTGTATGGAGGTATTATAGTACAGTTTATGAAGGTATTATAGTACAGTGTATGGAGGTATTATAGTACAGTGTATGGAGGTATTATAGTACAGTTTATGAAGGTATTATAGTACAGTGTATGGAGGTATTATAGTACAGTGTATGAAGGTATTATAGTACAGTGTATGGAGGTATTATAGTACAGTGTATGGAGGTATTATAGTACAGTTTATGAAGGTATTATAGTACAGTGTATGGAGGTATTATAGTACAGTGTATGGAAGTATTATAGTACAGTTTATGAAGGTATTATAGTACAGTGTATGGAGGTATTATAGTACAGTTTATGAAGGTATTATAGTACAGTGTATGGAGGTATTATAGTACAGTGTATGGAGGTATTATAGTACAGTTTATGAAGGTATTATAGTACAGTGTATGGAGGTATTATAGTACAGTGTATGGAGGTATTATAGTACAGTGTATGGAGGTATTATAGTACAGTTTATGAAGGTATTATAGTACAGTGTATGGAGGTATTATAGTACAGTGTATGGAGGTATTATAGTACAGTTTAAGGTGGTATTATAGTACAGTGTATGGAGGTATTATTGTACAGTGTATGGAGGTATTATAGTACAGTTTAAGGTGGTATTATAGTACAGTGTATGGAGGTATTATTGTACAGTGTATGGAGGTATTATAGTACAGTTTAAGGTGGTATTATAGTACAGTGTATGGAGGTATTATTGTACAGTGTATGGAGGTATAGTACAGTGTATGAAGGTATTATAGTACAGTTTAAGGTGGTATTATAGTACAGTTTAAGGTGGTATTATAGTACAGTTTAAGGTGGTATTATAGTACAGTGTATGGAGGTATTATTGTACAGTGTATGGAGGTATTATAGTACAGTGTATGGAGGTATTATTGTACAGTGTATGAAGGTATTATAGTACAGTGTATGGAGGTATTATTGTACAGTGTATGGAGGTATTATAGTACAGTTTAAGGTGGTATTATAGTACAGTGTATGGAGGTATTATTGTACAGTGTATGGAGGTATTATAGTACAGTGTATGGAGGTATTATAGTACAGTGTATGGAGGTATTATAGTACAGTGTATGGAGGTATTATAGTACAGTTTATGAAGGTATTATAGTACAGTGTATGGAGGTATTATAGTACAGTGTATGGAGGTATTACAGTACAGTTTAAGGTGGTATTATAGTACAGTGTATGGAGGTATTATTGTACAGTGTATGGAGGTATTATAGTACAGTTTAAGGTGGTATTATAGTACAGTGTATGGAGGTATTATTGTACAGTGTATGGAGGTATTATAGTACAGTTTAAGGTGGTATTATAGTACAGTGTATGGAGGTATTATTGTACAGTGTATGGAGGTATAGTACAGTGTATGAAGGTATTATAGTACAGTTTAAGGTGGTATTATAGTACAGTTTAAGGTGGTATTATAGTACAGTTTAAGGTGGTATTATAGTACAGTGTATGGAGGTATTATTGTACAGTGTATGGAGGTATTATAGTACAGTGTATGGAGGTATTATTGTACAGTGTATGAAGGTATTATAGTACAGTGTATGGAGGTATTATTGTACAGTGTATGGAGGTATTATAGTACAGTTTAAGGTGGTATTATAGTACAGTGTATGGAGGTAATATACAAACCGGATTCCCAAAAAGTTGGGACACTATACAAATGGTGAATAAAAACTGAATGCAATGATGTGGAGGCGCCAACTTCTAATATTTTATTCAGAATAGAACATAAATCACGGAACAAAAGTTTAAACTGAGAAAATGTACCATTTTAAGGGAAAAATATGTTGAATCAGAATTTCATGGGACAAGGCCATTTTCACCTCTGTGTGGCATCTCCCCTTCTTCTTACAACACTCAGACGTCTGGGGACCGAGGAGACCAGTTTCTCAAGTTTAGAAATAGGAATGCTCTCCCATTCTTGTCTAATCCAGGCCTCTAACTGTTCAATCGTCTTGGGCCTTCTTTGTTGCACCTTCCTCTTTATGATGCGCCAAATGTTCTCTATAGGTGAAAGATCTGGACTGCAGACTGGCCATTTCAGTACCCGGATCCTTCTCCTACGCAGCCATGATGTTGTGATTGATGCAGAATGTGGTCTGGCATTATCTTGTTGAGAAATGCAGGGTCTTCCCTGAAAGAGATGACGTCTGGATGGAAGCAGATGTTGTTCTAGAACCTGAATATATTTTTCTGCATTGATGGTGCCTTTCCAGACATGCAAGCTGCCCATGCCACACGCACTCATGCAACCCCATACCATCAGAGATGCAGGCTTCTGAACTGAGCGTTGAGAACAACTTGGGTTGTCCTTGTCCTCTTTGGTCCGGATGACATGGCGTCCCAGATTTCCAAAAAGAACTTTGAATCGTGACTCGTCTGACCACAGAACAGTCTTCCATTTTGCCACACTCCATGTTAAATGATCCCTGGCCCAGTGAAAACGCCTGAGCTTGTGGATCTTGCTTAGAAATGGCTTCTTCTTTGCACTGTAGAGTTTCAGCTGGCAGCGGCGGATGGCACGGTGGATTGTGTTCACTGACAATGGTTTCTGGAAGTATTCCTGAGCCCATTCTGTGATTTCCTTTACAGTAGCATTCCTGTTTGTGGTGCAGTGTCGTTTAAGGGCCCGGAGATCACGGGCATCCAGTATGGTTTTACGGCCTTGACCCTTACGCACAGAGATTGTTCCAGATTCTCTGAATCTTCGGATGATGTTTTGCACAGTTGATGATGATAGATGCAAAGTCTTTGCAGTTTTTCGCTGGGTAACACCTTTCTGATATTGCTCCACTATCTTTCTGCACAACATTGTGGGAATTGGTGATCCTCTACCCATCTTGGCTTCTGAGAGACACTGCCACTCTGAGAAGCTCTTTTTATACCCAATCATGTTGCCAATTGACCTAATTAGTGGTAATTGGTCTTCCAGCTCTTCGTTATGCTCAAATTTACTTTTTCCAGCCTCTTATTGCTACTTGTCCCAACTTTTTGGGGATTTGTTGACACCGTGAAAATTGGAATCAATGTATTTTTCCTTTAAAATGATACATTTACTCGGATTAAACGTTTGATCTGTCATCTACGTTCTATTACAAATAAAATACTGACATTTGCCATCTCCACATCATTGCATTCAGTTTTTATTCACAATTTGTTTAGTGTCCCAACTTTTTTGGAATCCGGTTTGTAGTACTGCACAGGGCGGCATTCTAGTACTGCGTATGGCGGCATTGGAGGACTGTATTTTGAGGCATCACATTACTGAGCACGAGTTGACCCGCACTAATTATAATAATTCTCATTCGCAGCTCTACAAGGATGGAATTTTCCAAGCTTCCTAAGCTTGGTGACATGGAGCAGGAAAGCATGTTGGGATTTGTCCATGGCGTGTCTGGACCAGGTAACTGGGAACTCTGTCTTCTAGTGGTAGGGGGACCTCAGGAACCAGTGGTCCCTTCCTCTGTAAACCAGCGCACACACCAGTAAGTACAGACGCAGGAAACACATCCGCAAAAGAAGATCTTTCCTGATGAGAGGCCTGCTCCTCCATAGGAAGATTGGACGACTCATGCACATCTGTAGGGTTTAGTGTCCAGCACCAGGTAGCCCTCAGAGTGATAACCCTGCTTATCTCCAGGATCGAGCATAGGCGATAACTCCACAGTATGGTACGGTAGGGTTTAATGTCCAGCACCGGGCCGCCCTCAGAGCGATAACCCTGCTTATATCCAGGATCGAGCATAGGCGATATCTCCACAGTATGGTACGGTAGGGTTTAGTGTCCAGCACCGGGTAGCCCTCAGAGCGATAACCCTGCTTATATCCAGGATCGAGCATAGGCGATAACTCCACAGTATGGTACGGTAGGGTTTAGTCTCCATCACCGGGTAGCCCTCAGAGTGATAACCCTGCTTATCTCCAGGATCGAGCATAGGAGATAACTCCACAGTATTGTACGGTAGGGTTTAGTGTCCAGCACCAGGTAGCCCTCAGAGTGATAACCCTGCTTATATCCAGGATCGAGCATGGGGAGATGGCTCCACTGTAGGGCCCGGTAGGGTTTAGTCTCCAGCACCGGGCTGCCCTCAGAGTGATAACCCTGCTTATCTCCAGGATCGAGCATAGGAGATAACGCCACAGTATGGTACGGTAGGGTTTAGTCTCCAGCACCGGGTAGCCCTCAGAGTAATAACCCTGCTTATATCCAGGATCGAGCATAGGAGATAACTCCACAGTATGGTACGGTAGGGTTTAGTGTCCAGCACCGGGTAGCCCTCAGAGTGATAACCCTGCTTATATCCAGGATCGAGCATAGGAGATAACTCCACAGTATTGTACGGTAGGGTTTAGTGTCCAGCACCGGGCCGCCCTCAGAGCGATAACCCTGCTTATATCCAGGATCGAGCATAGGAGATAACGCCACAGTATGGTACGGTAGGGTTTAGTCTCCAGCACCGGGCTGCCCTCAGAGTAATAACCCTGCTTATCTCCAGGATCGAGCATAGGAGATAACGCCACAGTATGGTACGGTAGGGTTTAGTCTCCAGCACCGGGTAGCCCTCAGAGTAATAACCCTGCTTATATCCAGGATCGAGCATAGGAGATAACTCCACAGTATGGTACGGTAGGGTTTAGTGTCCAGCACCGGGTAGCCCTCAGAGAGATAACCCTGCTTATATCCAGGATCGAGCATAGGAGATAACTCCACAGTATGGTACGGTAGGGTTTAGTGTCCAGCACCAGGTAGCCCTCAGAGTGATAACCCTGCTTATATCCAGGATCGAGCATGGGGAGAGATGGCTCCACAGTATGGTACAGTAGGGTTTAGTGTCCAGCACCGGGTAGCCCTCAGAGCGATAACCCTGCTTATATCCAGGATCGAGCATGGGGAGAGATGGCTCCACAGTATGGTACGGTAGGGTTTAGTGTCCAGCACCAGGTAGCCCTCAGAGCGATAACCCTGCTTATATCCAGGATCGAGCATGGGGAGAGATGGCGCCACTGTAGGGTCCAGTAGGGTTTAGTCTCCAGCACCGGGCCACCCTCAGAGCAATAACCCTGCTTATATCCAGGATCGAGCATGGGGAGATGGCTCCACTGTAGGGCCCGGTAGGGTTTAGTCTCCAGCACCGGGCTGCCCTCAGAGTAATAACCCTGTTTATCTCCAGAATCGAGCATGAGGAGACCTATACAAATTACATTATGGGTGTCATTTAAGAATCCAAGTACGCAAACTTTTTGCATACTTTTGTCCCAGTTCCAGTCGCAAAGGGGATTTGCAGCCGACTTTTCCCCTCTCTCGTCACGTTTCAGAGGTTAGGGGACATGGCATGGGTGAGGAAGCGGGCAGTCCGGACGGCCCGTCTCATTTATCATTTTCCACGCCTGTGTGGGAGCTGGCGTAGATTTAAGCATGTCACACAGCAAGTGCCTAAGTTATGTAGAACGCCAGGCCTCTTGGTCTTAATAAATGACCTCATAACTTGGGTGGAAGGAGCGGCACTCATTTTCTTGATGATATGAAGAGACTTTTATTCAAGGCATCATAGTGACTAGCTTCAGGTCAAGACTTTTTCAATCTGCTAGTCACTGATGATGCTATTATGCTGAAAGAAGACCGAGGGCTGGGCCCACAGCTACAGAGGGTACACAATGTTTTAGGTTTACTGAACAATGTAGTGAACAAGAAGCTGAGAATATATAAAACAGGTTGGTAACAGAGAATAAACCAACAGTAAATGTAACACTGTCTGACAATAAACCAGTAAATGTGATGTTTTCCCCAAAGTCCATTAAGCAGCCAAGCTGCCAGCATATAACACACTATGAGCAGCCAGAGAGATAGGAAGGTGTCAGCGTATGAGTCCCTTAGGGCTATGCATTAGCTGGTAGCCCGTACACCGCAATGTAACTGTACTTGGAGGGTTACTGTTTGTCCAAATGCCACTTCAACAGTGTGGTGCAATGTGACGAGGCAAAGCCACACTTACAGTTCCTTGAGCAGGTTCTTGGTGCTTTATTTTCTTATTTCCTGGTCCACTCCAGAACTGGATGCTACAGACACGACACTCCTGGGATCGTCGATGCAAACCTCCCCTTCGTGCTGTCGCCAGTCTCTACCGTGAGCCAGTCCATTCCCTTCCAGATTCAGCAGAGATCTCCTCTTCTGGTTTCCAGCAGCACCAAGCACAGCCTCCGTCTGCTCACTTCCTGCTTCTAGAGGAACCTCCTCCCCTTCCACAGGGAGAGTGTGATGCAATAAGTCATTTGCTAAGTGCAGTGTCAAACCTGCATATTCAGTTTGCTATCACACTTGTAAGGGTTCAAAACAGCCCATAAATTAGCTATTTTCCTACTTTGTGAACTAAATAGTTAATAGTATTCCTCTGATAGGCAGCTCCAATGTAGACTTTTATCATCTTGTCCTTTGCTGCCATCTACTGACCAAAGTGAGATGTTGCAGTAATTATACAATTTACAACATAGCAGAGTAATATATTTAAGGTCCCTTGTCCCACATCCTTACAATGCCTTGAATAAACATCTCTTCATATCATCAAGAAAGTGAGTGCCGGTTCTTCTTCGTTATATACTAGTGGGACACGGACACCACGTGCAAATCACAGTGCCGACCCATCTTCTTCAAATAGTTCTAAAATGTTAGACAGCTTCCGAGTTTGTGCAACGCATCACGGATGAAGACCCATTCACTTGTTCTATTCTATTGCGGTGCGGATGGATCGCGGACCCATTAAAATTTGCGGTCCCAATGAACGGAACGGGTGGAATGCGTTCATGTGCATGAGCTCTAATACAGCATGCTCCTGATTCCTCCGGCCATTCGAGACTGGGGGGCCACACATGCAACTGAGGGACCCCTTACATAGACAACAGAGGTGGGTAACAATATGAGTATTAATGCAGTCTTGTGTTCTCTCTCCCACAGTGGTTACAGCAGCGCAGATGGCAGGCGCGGCCATGTACGAGCTAGTGCGTGTGGGTCACTCCGAGCTTGTGGGGGAGATTATCCGCCTGGAGGGGGACTTGGCCACGATTCAGGTGTACGAGGAGACCTGTATCCTTTCCATGTGTTGATCTGTGGAGAACAGTTGGATGCCCCTCTGTCCTGGGCATATTCACTTTACACGATGGCAGCTTAGTACGTGACATGGCGCCAGAGACAGTATGGCAGGTGGTGCAGTTAGCAGTTCTAAACTCAACAACATGATAAAACAACCCACATCTCGAATGTCTCCTAAACTGCATGTGAAGAGTCTCTAGAAAGGATTCCACTCCAGGGCCAGCCACAGCAAAGCAGGCAGTCATACAGGCTACAGTCCCTTACACCAGGTGGCCTTCTAATGACCTGGACTACGTCTGCTGCTTTCTGATCTCACGCTGCTCTCCTCTTCTAATCCACTCCTGTTATGTGGCCATTGGTCTGACTTCTGCGTGTGGTCCTGCTACTTACCTCCAGACATAAGAACTCAGTAACAGTTGGGGGGTCAGGGAGGGGACTGAATCCATCATGAGAGATGCTTCATGGGCTGGTACAGAAAGTTCTGAATGCGATAAAAATATTTTGCTTTCAAAAGTAGAACAAACTGTGGATCTGTAGGTCTGAGGTCAGAAGGAGATATTATTTACCCTAAGAATTTTCCTTAATTTGAGCCCATCAGCTGGGGTATCTGTGGGAGACCCTGTCCTGAGGACTGGAAAACCTCTGTCAGTGGAGCTTGGTCCTGGGATTATGGGGAACATCTTTGATGGGATCCAACGACCACTAAAAGATATTGCTGATCTCACAAAAAGTATCTACATCCCTCGCGGAATTAATGTGAATGCTTTGTCCCGCGATATTAAATGGGAGTTTATTCCTGATAAAAACATCAGGGTGAGTAGCCACCCACAAGAGGGTGGAGCTTGATTAAATAACCTGTCATGAAGACAACTAAAAGACAGTTGGTGCATTCAGCAATGCGTTGCAATGAAACAATTCTCACCCTAATATCTTAATGAGTGGAGATTGTATGGTCCAACCCTGAAGTGAACAGTCACCTTGTATTTCAGGCTGGGAGTCACGTTACCGGAGGTGATATTTATGGAATTGTCCCTGAGAACTCCCTCATCAAACAAAAGATCATGGTTCCTCCCCGTAGCCGTGGCACGGTGACATACATTGCACCAGCAGGGAACTACGACGTTTCGGTATGATGCAGCGCCACCGCACAGTCATATCCATAGAGTGCAATCATGTATACAATGTACAGCCACTCACTCTGTTTCTCTCTTGCTAGGATGTGGTCATGGAATTAGACTTCGAAGGCATCAAGGAAAAGCTGACCATGCTTCAAGTCTGGCCAGTCCGTCAGATTCGTCCAACAGCAGAAAAACTCCCGGCAAACAACCCACTGCTGACTGGACAGAGAGTCCTGGATGCCCTCTTTCCGTACGTTAAACCCCATTGCTCGTTAGTCCTACTCCAGCCTGTGTCTCGAGTGCCACTTGTAGGTAGCTACACTCAAAGGCCAAGTCTGACGCCTCAAAGAGCCTGGAAATTTGATTAACCTTAATATCAGTCAAAACCAGGGGTATCATTCCGAAGATGGCTATTTTTGGGTTCTTCTACAGGACAGAGTGGGATAATGGTTGGGTGAGATGTCTTTGAAGCTGCTCTTGGAAGGTACTGATCTTCCTTACACAGATCCAGCAGGTATAGAGATTACCTTCCAAAAGTTTAAAGATTTTCTTTGACATGTTTAGCCGTGTCCTCTCCTCGCTTGGGCATAAACACTGAGGGCCACTAAGTTAGGCTTCATAGCAAAGATTTAAACCAAGCTCCTTCCTGGTTTATGCACTCCATTAGGACTCCCACGCCCATTGCCTTATACTCTTACATACTACTCTAGGATCAGGGAGCAGTGATGCCCAGTGGCTCTTACACAATTGCTTGCTTTAGAAGCATGTGGTTCCAGTGGAGATCCATACTGGGAGGGTGGCTGAAGTTACCCCCCCTTCCATATAACAGCTGTATGGCCTACCTCTCTGGCAAGGAAAGTCAGTGAATACCCATGGAAATGGTCGATACATCTACCGTAACATCCAAATATTGTGCAGATTTTGTGACATCATTTGTAAGACGTTTAGGATTTTTCTGCATAGTAAATGCAGGATATATAATATCTCTATGTATTAGGTGTGTTCAAGGTGGAACCACTGCAATCCCTGGTGCCTTTGGCTGTGGGAAGACCGTTATTTCTCAAGCTCTTTCCAAATACTCCAACAGTGATGTCATTGTCTACGTGGGCTGTGGAGAGCGAGGCAATGAAATGTCTGAGGTGCTGAGAGATTTCCCTGAGGTAAGATCATACAGGTCTCCAAGTTACTGCAGGACAAGAGATGCTTGTGAACCTTTCTGAATCTTCTGCACCAATGGCCCATGTTGTGTAGCCTTGATGGATGTTAGAATGAATGGATCTGACTACACAATTGTATACACTGGTATATCATCACCAGGGGTTGAGGGAACATTTGACAGCCATGCTGAATGGATTGCTCAGGTACTTTGGCTACTAGCATTTGTTTTGCTTAGGTGAAAGGAGATTGGGATCTTAGGTTCTGGACAGTTAATCACTTTGTACTTGAAGATTGTATATTCAGTGCTCTGCCAAGGAAAAGACGAGGGGTCACAACCACCACAACAGTATGGCTGCAGTCATACAGGGAAAAACAAGCCGATGGCATTGTGTGGTTGAAATATTGATGAGTTAGGGTGCACTAAACATATAATATTTCATCCAGCTTACCATGGAAGTAGATGGGAAAACAGAGTCAATCATGAAAAGGACGACCTTGGTGGCCAACACATCAAACATGCCGGTGGCTGCCCGAGAGGCATCAATCTATACAGGTTAGAGTTCACTCATCCATTGTGGGCAAACCCTTTGATAACCATTTGCATCCATTGCTACTGAACTGTAGCTCCACACAGATATTGTTTTTGTTCCTAGGGATCACCCTTTCAGAGTATTTTCGAGACATGGGATACAATGTCAGTATGATGGCCGACTCCACATCTCGATGGGCAGAAGCCCTAAGGGAAATATCTGGACGTCTGGCCGAAATGCCAGCTGGTAAGATCCATTTATTGGTGCACATACTGAATCTCTGTAGATAAACAGTCACACAAGTTTATGAGCTCTGTCAGCCTTGGAACCTATAATGCTTATTAGATGTCCATGGTAGTCTGTCACCATGCTTGTGCCCCATGACTTGACAGTCAGAGGTGCAGGACCATGAGAGGTGGCAGAGCTTTCATAGGGGTGAATGACAAATCCAGTGATGAATCCTGTTGTGATCTGCCCATAAAAGCCTTCTACAATGACTCTAGAGTGAGTTCCATTACTTAGCATCGTGTTCCTCTAAGGAATTCAGTAATCTGTATGGTAAAAGGAACAAAGATCCCCAGTAGTCATGAAGCATGCAGAGCAATGTCCTTCATGTCACAAAAAGCACAAAGATTTCTGCTTCATGAGGCCTCAAGGCCCCTTTAGGTCATTTTATTGTAGCCTTGTAACCCTCGTGCCTTTGACCACCACTGGGTCTTCCCTGTGGCACTAACCATGCTTGTATTTTTACAGACAGCGGCTATCCTGCCTACCTTGGTGCTAGGTTGGCTTCTTTCTATGAGCGTGCAGGACGAGTCAGATGTCTTGGGAGTCCAGGCAGAGAAGGAAGTGTCAGCATTGTTGGAGCGTATGTATTTTGTGTCACTGAATGTAGATATCTAGAAAGAAGCCTGATGGGTACTATACATGTTCACCAAAAGTCACCCTAATGAATCACCCAGGCATTGCCACACACAAAACGTCAAAGCACCTGACTGTAAAGGGTTAATTGGCTTTAAATCACTCAGTCTTGTCCTCGTCTCCCAACCAGGTTGGAGACTGAGCTCAAATGATGCCCTAACACAGATCACACATCCCACACCCTAACCCCTCTCATACTACTGCTAGGTACCCAAGTAGTCCAGCAGTCACAGGGTTATCTCCTGTTTTACTGCACAAGAACCAAACTTCTTATTAATTTAAGCTTTAACACAAAGTACAAAAATATTTAGAAAAGATAAAAAGGAAGAAACCCCAGACAGAGCTGAAGGATGACAATTGTCTCCTGCTCCCTGGCATCAGCACACCTGCCAGTTCTCAGCATCATGGATGGGGCATTAGGGCCATAAAGGAAGAAACCCCAGACAGAGCTGAAGGAGGACAATTGTCTCCTGCTCCCTGGCGTCAGCACACCTGCCAGTTCTCAGCATCATGGATGGGGAGTTAGGACCATAAAGGAAGAAACCCCAGAAGGAGCTGAAGGAGGACAATTGTCTCCTGCTCCCTGGCGTCAGCACACCTGCCAGTTCTCAGCATCATGGATGGGGAGTTAGGACCATAAAAGAAGAAACCCCAGACAGAGCTGAAGGAGGACAATTGTCTCCTGCTGCCTGGCGTCAGCACACCTGCTCTTCAGCAGATCTCAGCATCATGGATGGGGCATTAGGGCCATAAAGGAAGAAACCCCAGACAGAGCTGAAGGAGGACAATTGTCTCCTGCTCCCTGGCATCAGCACACCTGCCAGGTCTCAGCATCATGGATGGGGCGTTAGGGCCATAAAGGAAGAAACCCCAGGAGCTGAAGGACAACAATTGTCTCCTGCTCCCTGGCGTCAGCACACCTGCCAGGTCTCAGTATCATGGATGGGGCGTTAGGACCATAAAGGAAGAAACCCCAGAAGGAGCTGAAGGAGGACAATTGTCTCCTGCTCCCTGGCGTCATCACACCTGACAGATCTCAGCATCATGGATGGGGCATTAGGGCCATAAAGGAAGAAACCCCAGAAGGGGCTGAAGGAGGACAATTGTCTCCTGCTCCCTGACGTCAGCACACCTGCCAGATCTCAGCATCATGGATGGGGCGTTAGGACCATAAAGGAAGAAACCCCAGAAGGGGCTGAAGGAGGACAATTGTCTCCTGCTCCCTGGCATCATCACACCTGCCAGGTCTCAGCATCATGGATGGGGCGTTAGGACCATAAAGGAAGAAACCCCAGACAGAGCTGAAGGAGGACAATTGTCTCCTGCTCCCTGGCGTCAGCACACCTGCCAGGTCTCAACATCATGGATGGGGCGTTAGGGCCATAAAGGAAGAAACCCCAGACAGAGCTGAAGGAGGACAATTGTCTCCTGCTCCCTGGCGTCAGCACACCTGCCAGTTCTCAGCATCATGGATGGGGAGTTAGGACCATAAAAGAAGAAACCCCAGACAGAGCTGAAGGAGGACAATTGTCTCCTGCTGCCTGGCGTCAGCACACCTGCTCTTCAGCAGATCTCAGCATCATGGATGGGGCATTAGGACTATAAAGGAAGAAACCCCAGAAGGGGCTGAAGGAGGACAATTGTCTCCTGCTCCCTGGCGTCATCACACCTGTCAGGTCTCAGCATCATGGATGGGGCATTAGGGCCATAAAGGAAGAAACCCCAGAAGGGGCTGAAGGAGGACAATTGTCTCCTGCTCCCTGACGTCAGCACACCTGCCAGATCTCAGCATCATGGATGGGGCGTTAGGACCATAAAGGAAGAAACCCCAGAAGGGGCTGAAGGAGGACAATTGTCTCCTGCTCCCTGGCATCATCACACCTGCCAGGTCTCGGCATCATGGATGGGGCATAAGGGCCATAAAGGAAGAAACCCCAGAAGGAGCTGAAGGAGGACAATTGTCTCCTGCTCCCTGACGTCAGCACATTTGCCAGATCTCAGCATCATGGATGGGGCGTTAGGACCATAAAGGAAGAAACCCCAGACAGAGCTGAAGGAGGACAATTGTCTCCTGCTCCCTGGCGTCAGCACACCTGCCAGGTCTCAACATCATGGATGGGGCATTAGGGCCATAAAGGAAGAAACCCCAGACAGAGCTGAAGGAGGACAATTGTCTCCTGCTCCCTGGCATCAGCACACCTGCCAGGTCTCAGCATCATGGATGGGGCATAAGGGCCATAAAGGAAGAAACCCCAGAAGGAGCTGAAGGAGGACAATTGTCTCCTGCTCCCTGGCGTCAGCACACCTGCCAGATCTCAGCATCATGGATGGGGCTTTAGGACCACAAAGGAAGAAACCCCAGAAGGAGCTGAAGGAGGACAATTGTCTTCTGCTCCCTGGCATCATCACACCTGCCAGATCTCAACATCATGGATGGGGTGTTAGGACCACAAAGGAAGAAACCCCAGACAGAGCTGAAGGATGACAATTGTCTCCTGCTCCCTGGCATCATCACACCTGCCAGGTCTCAGCATCATGGATGGGGCGTTAGGGCCATAAAGGAAGAAACCCCAGAAGCTGAAGGACGACAATTGTCTCCTGCTCCCTGGCGTCAGCACACCTGACAGATCTCAGCATCATGGATGGGGCGTTAGGACCACAAAGGAAGAAACCCCAGAAGGGGCTGAAGGAGGACAATTGTCTCCTGCTCCCTGACGTCAGCACACCTGCCAGGTCTCAGCATCATGGATGGGGCATTAGGACCACAAAGGAAGAAACCCCAGAAGGAGCTGAAGGAGGACAATTGTCTCCTGCTCCCTGGCGTCAGCACACCTGCCAGATCTCAGCATCATGGATGGGGCGTTAGGGCCATAAAGGAAGAAACCCCAGACAGAGCTGAAGGAGGACAATTGTCTCCTGCTCCCTGGCATCAGCACACCTGCCAGGTCTCAGCATCATGGATGGGGCGTTAGGGCCATAAAGGAAGAAACCCCAGGAGCTGAAGGACAACAATTGTCTCCTGCTCCCTGGCGTCAGCACACCTGCCAGGTCTCAGCATCATGGATGGGGCGTTAGGACCACAAAGGAAGAAACCCCAGAAGGAGCTGAAGGAGGACAATTGTCTCCTGCTCCCTGGCGTCATCACACCTGACGGATCTTAGCATCATGGATGGGGCGTTAGGACCACAAAGGAAGAAACCCCAGAAGGGGCTGAAGGACGACAATTGTCTCCTGCTGCCTGGCGTCAGCACACCTGCCAGGTCTCAGCATCATGGATGGGGCGTTAGGGCCATAAAGGAAGAAACCCCAGAAGGGGCTGAAGGAGGACAATTGTCTCCTGCTCCCTGGCGTCAGCATCATGGATGGGGCGTTAGGGCCATAAAGGAAGAAACCCCAGAAGGAGCTGAAGGACAATTGTCTCTGGTTCCCTGGCGTCAACACACCTGCTCTTCAGCAGATCTCAGCATCATGGATGCACCATTAGGGTTCACTGACAGATTAAAGGAAGGTCAGAGCTCCCCACTTTCTAATCATTGGCTATTTTCTGAAATTACAGAGTATCTCCACCAGGAGGCGACTTCTCAGACCCGGTCACATCCGCCACTCTTGGCATAGTACAGGTGAGGCGATTGGGGTGTCTATGACTCATTGGGGGCCAGAATTTGAGGACGGACCAAACCACAGAAGTCTTACGGTACAACGAGGCCTTAAAGGGGTTTTCTCTCAGGGAAATAATCTTACACAGGGTTGTAGTCCCGGAGAAGAAGATGTCTAGAGAATGGAAGAAGTACTGCCGGCCACTGCCCCTCTCCTCCAGCAGGCAGCTCGTCACTGTGCCAGCGCTTTAGACCCACCTTCCCTGCTCTGCCCACCTGCAGCAGACCCTCCAGCCGGCGTCTCATGTGGTCTCCCCTGCTGCAAGCCATGACCTACACTTCCTCCTAAGTCTTCCCAGCTCTGCATCTAGGGGGCATGCCCAATCTCCAGCTCTGCATCTAGGGGGCATGCCCAATCTCCAGCTCTGCATCTAGGGGGCATGCCCAATCTCCAGCTCTGCATCTAGGGGGCATTCCCAATCTCCCAGATCTGCCTCTAGGGGGCATGCCCAATCTCCCAGATCTGCCTCTAGGGGGCATGCCCAATCTCCAGCTCTGCATCTAGGGGGCATGCCCAATCTCCCAGATCTGCTTCTAGGGGGCATGCCCAATCCCAAGCATCTACAGACCAGCACGTGCACCCTAGTCTTTCCCAGCTGGTAACCTCAGGTAATTAAAGGGGTTGGCATTTAAGATGTAGACGCAGTTAACACAAGGCCCTTACTAATGAATTGTGATTCTCCATATTGCTTCCTTTGCTTCCTTCTCGTATCCAGGGGTTATGACAACCGTACAATCACGGAGCAGTGGTCGTGCTTACACACTACAGGAAAAAGCACTAGCCTATGTGCCCTTCCACGATCCAGGCCACCAGAGAGGCTGGTGCCTTTTCCTACAGTGAGCAAACACGACCACCACTGATGGATTGCCAGCCTACATGAGAAAATGGGGCGGACTGGGAACTTAAGTGGACCTGGAAAAAAAAAGTGGCCCTATTTTGTATTAGAGCCCAAACTGACTGAAGGCAGTGTCAACACAAGTAGTCAGGGCCAGCAATACCATACTGCAGCACATAATACCACAGCCCATCACAAAATAATGCCCCTCTGTGGTGGCCAGGGCCAGCTGTCACCTTCTGTCCTCCTTCTCCAGGTGCCAATACAGTTGAATTCAGGACTCAGTAGAGGAGCGTCAGGTCATTACTTGCCATGGCTGGCTGCCATGAGGAGGGCTCAGGAGAACCTCTGGGCATCGGCCCACTGGGAGGTTTCCCTGTAGGGTCTATGGCCAGTGCGCCCCTGCCTACAGCTAATCCAAAATTCCTCACCAATACAGTTAGCAGAGTATTCAGCAAAAACGGGAAGCAAAAAGCTAAAAATCCAAGACAACTGCCATCATTAAGTCTTCAGGCGTTACTTTGATGGGATTCCATAGTATACTCCTAACGAAGACCACAATGTCAGCATGTGACATTCAGGCCAACAGTCCAAAATTGGTGGGAAAGGCCTATCAAATGGACCATAAAGGTGAAGGGTTTATTCAGATTTTTATCCGATTTTTGACATCTGAGGGTTAGAACCTAGATTTCCCCGTAAGTATGATTTTATAGATGATGGAACAGAGTCATCTGATTTCTTGTCTTGTCAGGTGTTCTGGGGTCTGGACAAGAAACTGGCACAGAGGAAGCATTTCCCCTCTGTCAACTGGCTCATCAGCTACAGCAAGTACATGAGGGCCCTGGATGAATACTATGAGAGTAACTTCCCTGAACTCGTGCCTCTCAGGACCAAGGCCAAGGAAATTCTGCAAGAGGAAGAGGACCTGGCGGAGATTGTTCAGCTAGTGGGGAAGGTGAGCAGACCACTGGGTAGTGAGGGATAGGGCCTGGTTGAGCCTAGAAATGGACCCGGGGATGGAAATGCCCTGATATAAGCAGGATGAATGGCCAATGATCAGGACTGCTAGTTCTACAGATGGGAAATCATTCTGCATTTTGGTTTTCTGGTTTCCATTATTTCTGCTCTAAGTTCCTGGGGGTTTGGATGAGGCTCCTAAGTTTAGACTTCAGGCAGTCAACATCTCCTTATACTTTACATGAAAAAGTGTATTTCTTCAGGAAGCCCCTATGATATAAAGTGAAGCATGGGTAATGCAAGGACGATCTAAGCCATCATCATATACCCCCCTTCCCCCATCAATCCCACCTTAGAAACCTTTCCTATAGCAGTGTCTGTGAGGGTGAAGCCACTGATGTTCACCGTTCTCATTCACACCCTCACAGGGTTCCCTGGCAGAAGCTGATAAGATCACGTTGGAAGTTGCAAAACTGATAAAGGATGACTTCCTCCAGCAGAACGGATACTCCGCCTATGACAGGTAGGTGCTTAGGACTTATTATTCGGCGCCATTAGTGTCAGGGTGCTGTACACGGGATGAGGGTGCACATACAAGACATGATACACAACCGGCTAAACACGTCACATAGACAGCGGTGACTTAAACTCCAAGAAGGCACCAATGCTTAGCGGTTACAGCTACTGAAAGGCATACCGGTTCTCATGAGGAGGCCTTCCCCCTTTAAAAACCCAACACCATATAAGTGCAAAGGTGGGTCATCCACCAGCTTCTTGGGGCACAAGGCTCACCAACCTTCCCCCGCTGGCATCACATGATACAGGATGCAGGGAAACACTGCTCTCACCCTGCATGGAGTCTCATCCAGGCATCATTACAGTGCATGCCCTATTTCTTTCAGGCTCAGGCCACTGGGGTACATATACCCTCTCCTGAGGAAGATCCTTGCAGACCACGGGTCCTGTCACCACTCACTAAAGTGTGCCAACTGTTCTCTTTTAGAAAACAAGTGTGAACCTGCCCCACATCATGGAGTCAACCTATGTGTCCTAACCCCTTCCTCCTTAAAGACATGTTACCAGCCCCCAACAACGTGGTGTCAAGGCTGGTTATGCCAGGTGGCCTGACAATCATATTAAGGGCACCACAAATGAAGGGGAAAGCAGCACCAATTTACAACACTGAACGGCACAAACACCAAGATAGCACACAAGACCAGCAGGCTGAGGGAACTGTTCTGCACGCTCACATCAGAGATCCCTAGAGGGAAGCAGGAAATGGATTTTCCCTTAATGACCAATAGAATAGGAGCGCATCCAGCCAAATGTCCCATTTCTCATATGTCCCCAACATAGGCGTGCGCAGCCTATTGCATTAGGGTGTGCACCCTAAAGCACAAGCACACACGCCGCGCGCGCGTGTGTATGTATGTATATACAATACAGACCAAAAGTTTGGACCCACCTTCTCATTCAAAGAGTTTTCTTTATTTTCATGACTATGAAGGCATCAAAACTATGAATTAACACATGTGGAATTATATACATAACAAACAAGTGTGAAACAACTGAAAATATGTCATATTCTAGGTTCTTCAAAGTAGCCACCTTTTGTTTTGATTACTGCTTTGCACACTCTTGGCATTCTCTTGATGAGCTCCAAGAGGTAGTCCCCTGAAATGGTCTTCACTTCACAGGTGTGCCCTGTCAGGTTTAATAAGTGGGATTTCTTGCCTTATAAATGGGGTTGGGACCATCAGTTGCGTTGAGGAGAAGTCAGGTGGATACACAGCTGATAGTCCTACTGAATAGACTGTTAGAATTTGTATTATGGCAAGAAAAAAGCAGCTAAGTAAAGAAAAACGAGTGGCCATCATTACTTTAAGAAATGAAGGTCAGTCAGTCAGCCGAAAAATTAGGAAAACTTTGAAAGTAAGGGCTATTTGACCATGAAGGAGAGTGATGGGGTGCTGCGCCAGATGACCTGGCCTCCACAGTCACCGGACCTGAACCCAATCGAGATGGTTTGGGGTGAGCTGGACCGCAGAGTGAAGGCAAAAGGGCCAACAAGTGCTAAGCATCTCTGGGAACTCCTTCAAGACTGTTGGAAGACCATTTCAGGGGACTACCTCTTGAAGCTCATCAAGAGAATGCCAAGAGTGTGCAAAGCAGTAATCAAAGCAAAAGGTGGCTACTTTGCAGAACCTAGAATATGACATATTTTCAGTTGTTTCACACTTGTTTGTTATGTATATAATTCCACATGTGTTAATTCATAGTTTTGATGCCTTCATAGTCATGAAAATAAAGAAAACTCTTTGAATGAGAAGGTGTGTCCAAACTTTTGGTCTGTACTGTATATTCTTAAAAAAAAAAAATCAAACCTCTTACCCTAACATTACTCCGAACTCTTTCTATCTAACCGCCAGTACTCAGGCTAACTAACTACGGCTAATTACCAGTAATTTGATATATATTATTTCTAGCTAACTGCCAGTACAGGCAGTCCCCAGGTTACGTACAAGATAGGGACTGTAGGTTTGTTCATAAGTCGAATCAGGCCCTTTTTTTAAGCACTAACCACTAGCCAAAGGACAGGATATTAGACTAATGAGGTTACAGAAAGCAGTAAAACCTCAAGTGGCTCTAAACTCATACTCATTAAAACTAAAACGCGTGGTGTTCTTCATAGGAAATGCAACTTGGACACGTTTGTCTTAACATATTTCTTTTTTCTGTGCCTGTAAATCCCATTTTCACCACTCTCTGATCGCTTTATTATTTCTACTTTATCCTCCAAGGTGATGTTTTTCTTTTCTTTGCTGTATCACCAGGTATAAGGTGTTGCAGGATAGAAATACACTGTATGTACAGAGATGGACACCAGATTCAGAGGACAGTTGTCAGAGAACCCTGTAATGGTCTCCTTTAATGAAGAATTAAACTGTTGCTCAGGCTAATAAAACCTGTCCCTGAAGCAGTCCGATTGTCTGCTCTGGAATGTTTTCTGCTGCTTTACACAGACGCAGGCCACTGACCACTGTCTGGAGATGGTGGTTGGCGGGACAGACCACGTGTGTGTCAGCCTCTAACTCCCAGCTGCAGAGAACGGGCAGGGGACTTCTGGATGTCTCTCATCAACAGCAGCCCTTGAAGGGGGAGTACACTTACGGTCTCATGAGGCAGTGTACGTAACTCGGGGACTGCCTGTACTCTAGCAAACTAACTAAAACTATCTAATTACCAGTCATTTTTTTATAATTATATTATTTTTTTTTATATTTTTTTTTACAAACGCCTAACTCTAACACTAACCTCAACTATTTCAAGCTGCCTACTGACATATACCCGATATACTACACTATTTTATAAAAAAAAACACTGAAGTTCTGTGGGGAGGAATGGTGGTTGGAGGAAGGGGTGTCAGGGCAACAGTGTGTGTCTGGGGCACCGTGGGGTGTTTATTTGCTTGCGGGCACTCTGACAGGAGATCTCCTGAAGTGTAACTGTCACAATGAGGAGATCGGAGCTGCGCTGGTGATTTTTCCCGGATGCACTGCTATTGGTCACTCAGACCTGAGAGCCCAATCATAGCGATCGGGAAACAGGCTGTGCTGTCCGTGACACCCGTTAAGATGCCGGTGTCACCACAAATATACTTGCGGAGACACTTTAATTTCATGACGTACTGTGCACGTCATGATGCGGTAACTAACACCACATCATGACGTACATAGAACATCATTCGTCACTAAGGGGTTAAATGCTTATGAAAATGTGTAGAAATCTAAGTCCCTTCTGGGATTCGCACCCCCCCCTTCCCTTGATGGACTCATGTCTTTTTTCAACCGTATTAACTATGTAACTATGTAATCAAGCTAAAGGTCAGGGCTGGCAGAGTTCATGGATGTGATAACCTAAGCAGCAAGATCAAGGGCAAGTGTCAGAAGTTCAAATGCAAAATAAGTCAATCCAAGCTAAGGAACCTATCGGTCCAGCCAGGAGCATGGCTGTAGAATTTAGTGCCAAAAGATTCAAGTCTAGTTGCAGAACTATGTGTGGTCAGGTAACATAGAAGAGTCAAAGAGGGGTAACAGACATAGATGACGGGTGGCATGACCAGCAGCCAGGGCCATTCAGTGCCGCTCCCTCTTACCATGTGCCACATTGCAGTCTTATGGTCTCACTTGATGGAGGACCCAGTCCCACAGCCACAAACAGTGTAAATCTTACACAAAAGGGGTGTCCCAAGATTATTAAGTCAGTGAATCATAAATGTGACCTGGCAGCCAATGACTGGTCTCATGTCTACATGAGTGGCAGGTCATTTCTCATTCATTTAGACCCAATGGAGATCAGAGCAGCATGCATTGGAGCTGTGGCACAGGACTGGCGGGACATTTTAGGGTGGTCATGGCAGAGTAGAGGACTGGGATAAGGAAAATGAACAAATGCTGTCCATCAGTGGTAGGGGGAGACATCTCACTTGTCATCTGTCACACAGTATAATTCATCTAGACTGATGTACGAGATGTCCATTCTCTGCAGGTACTGTCCCTTCTACAAGACAGTGGGAATGCTACAGAATATGATTGCCTTCTATGACATGGCCCGACACGCAGTGGAGGCCACAGCACAGGCAGAAAATAAGATCACTTGGGCCATCATTCGTGAGAACCTTGGAGATATTCTGTACAAACTCAGCTCTATGAAGTTCAAGGTAAGTGGTGGAGAAGCAAGGCTCGGCAGCTGCAGCCCAGTAGGGGTGCCCCCCCCCACCCAGTACCCAGTAGTGGTCCCTTAATATACTCCCCCTCTCCCAGTAGTGGTCCCTTAATATACTGCCCCCCCCCCCCCCCCCCCAAGTAGTGGTCTCTTAAAGAGGTTCTCCGGGAATTAATAAAATGAAAATACTTAAATATTACTTTATTATAAATGTATTCCCAAATACCTTTCATTAGTTATAATGGCTCGCTTTGTCTACGGAGCAATCATTAGGAGAATAAAATGGGCGCCGTCCTATTAGCACACACAGAACCTGTCCTAATCACACAGCAGGACAAGTTACTTCAAAACACTGAGCTGAAGAGCTGCCCCATCCTTCTTTCTGCTCTGCTTGTCAGGGATTATGATCCTAAATACAGTTTAATATGATATTTAGCTATATCTTTGTAGGAATGGAGCTCATGAGGAGACATGAAGTACAGAGAGGACGGACATGACAGACTGTGGTAATGGAGACTGCATACAAGAGCTGCTGCTCATTACCCACATCTCCTCATGAACTCAATTCCAACAGAGATTCAGCTGAAGATCTTATGATCTGTATTCAGGATCATAATCCCTGGCAAGCAGAGAGGAGGATGAGGCAGCTCTTTAGCTCAGTGTTCTGAAGTAACTTGTTCTGCTGTGTGATTAGGACAGGTTATGTGTGTCCCAATAGGACACGGCCGTTTTATTCTCCTAATGATCGCTCCCCAGACAAAATGAGCCGTTATAACTAATGTAAGGCATTTGGGAATATATTTATAATGAAGTAATATTTAAAGGGTTTCTACCACCTCATTTGGACCTAATTAGCTGTCAGACACAAGCAATCTGCTAGTGTCTGCTCTACCTAACCATGCTATTCTAAGACCTTTGTGTGCAGCCGTTACACTAAAAAACCAACTTTTATTGCTATGCAAATGAGCCTCTATGTGCTATGGGGGGCGTCTTTTCAGCACCTAGAGGCTCCGTCTACTCACCCTGTATTCCGCCCGCTCGTCCGTCAAGCCCACCCATCTCCTCTAGCTTGCCAGCCTCCATCTCATCCATCGGCCGAATTCTCGCGCCTGCGCCGTGTGCGTCTGTATTCGGCGCAGGCGCCGTGACTGTCTGACCGCTCCCTGGGCCGGCATCTCCACTGCGCCTGCGCCGATTACGCCTAGACACAGTGCGGCACCTTCATACAGCTCCTCCTCATCTCTGTCTGCCATCCTACCTGTACTCTCCACAGTGCGGCACCCCCTACATCTCCTCCTCATCTCTGTCTACCATCCTACCTGTGCTCTCCACAGTGCTGCACCTCCTACATCTCCTCCTCATCTCTGTCTACCATCCTAGCCGTGCTCTCCACAGTGCTGCACCTCCTACATCTCCTCCTCATCTCTGTCTACCATCCTACCTGTACTCTCCACAGTGCTGTACCCCCTACATCTCCTCCTCATCTCTGTCTACCATCCTACCTGTACTCTCCACAGTGCTGCACTCCTACATCTCCTCCTCATCTCTGTCTACCATCCTACCTGTACTCTCCACAGTGCTGCACCTCCTACATCTCCTCCTCATCTCTGTCTACCATCCTACCTGTACTCTCCACAGTGCTGCACCCCCTACATCTCCTCCTCATCTCTGTCTACCATCCTACCTGTACTCTCCACAGTGCTGCACCTCCTACATCTCCTCCTCATCTCTGTCTACCATCCTACCTGTGCTCTACACAGTGCTGCACCCCCTACATTTCCTCCTCATCTCTGTCTACCATCCTACCTGTACTCTCCACAGTGCTGCACCTCCTACATCTCCTCCTCATCTCTGTCTACCATCCTACCTGTACTCTCCACAGTGCTGCACCTCCTACATCTCCTCCTCATCTCTGTCTACCATCCTACCTGTACTCTCCACAGTGCTGCACCTCCTACATCTCCTCCTCATCTCTGTCTACCATCCTACCTGTGCTCTCCACAGTGCTGCACCTCCTACATCTCCTCCTCATCTCTGTCTACCATCCTACCTGTTCTCTCCACAGTGCTGCACCTCCTACATCTCCTCCTCATCTCTGTCTACCATCCTACCTGTACTCTCCACAGTGCTGCACCCCCTACATCTCCTCCTCATCTCTGTCTACCATCCTACCTGTACTCTCCACAGTGCTGCACCTCCTACATCTCCTCCTCATCTCTGTCTACCATCCTACCTGTACTCTCCACAGTGCTGCACCTCCTACATCTCCTCCTCATCTCTGTCTACCATCCTACCTGTACTCTCCACAGTGCTGCACCTCCTACATCTCCTCCTCATCTCTGTCTACCATCCTACCTGTGCTCTCCACAGTGCTGCACCTCCTACATCTCCTCCTCATCTCTGTCTACCATCCTACCTGTTCTCTCCACAGTGCTGCACCTCCTACATCTCCTCCTCATCTCTGTCTACCATCCTACCTGTACTCTCCACAGTGCTGCACCTCCTACATCTCCTCCTCATCTCTGTCTACCATCCTACCTGTGCTCTCCACAGTGCTGCACCTCCTACATCTCCTCCTCATCTCTGTCTACCATCCTACCTGTGCTCTCCACAGTGCTGCACCCCTACATCTCCTCCTCATCTCTGTCTACCATCCTACCTGTGCTCTCCACAGTGCTGCACCTCCTACATCTCCTCCTCATCTCTGTCTACCATCCTACCTGTACTCTCCACAGTGCTGCACCTCCTACATCTCCTGCTCATCTCTGTCTACCATCCTACCTGTACTCTCCACAGTGCTGCACCTCCTACATCTCCTCCTCATCACTGTCTACCATCATACCTGTGCTCTCCACAGTGCTGCACCCCCTACATCTCCTCATCTCTGTCTACCATCCTACCTGTACTCTCCACAGTGCTGCACCTCCTACATCTCCTCCTCATCTCTGTCTACCATCCTACCTGTACTCTCCACAGTGCTGCACCTCCTACATCTCCTCCTCTTCTCTGTCTACCATCCTACCTGTACTCTCCACAGTGCTGCACCTCCTACATCTCCTCCTCATCTCTGTCTACCATCCTACCTGTACTCTCCACAGTGCTGCACCTCCTACATCTCCTGCTCATCTCTGTCTACCATCCTACCTGTACTCTCCACAGTGCTGCACCTCCTACATCTCCTCCTCATCACTGTCTACCATCATACCTGTGCTCTCCACAGTGCTGCACCCCCTACATCTCCTCATCTCTGTCTACCATCCTACCTGTACTCTCCACAGTGCTGCACCTCCTACATCTCCTCCTCATCTCTGTCTGCCATCCTACCTGTACTCTCCACAGTGCTGCACCCCCTACATCTCCTCCTCATCTCTGTCTACCATCCTACCTGTACTCTCCACAGTGCTGCACCTCCTACATCTCCTCCTCATCTCTGTCTACCATCCTACCTGTACTCTCCACAGTGCTGCACCTCCTACATCTCCTCCTCATCTCTGTCTACCATCCTACCTGTACTCTCCACAGTGCTGCACCTCCTACATCTCCTCCTCATCTCTGTCTACCATCCTACCTGTGCTCTCCACAGTGCTGCACCTCCTACATCTCCTCCTCATCTCTGTCTACCATCCTACCTGTGCTCTCCACAGTGCTGCACCTCCTACATCTCCTCCTCATCTCTGTCTACCATCCTACCTGTTCTCTCCACAGTGCTGCACCTCCTACATCTCCTCCTCATCTCTGTCTACCATCCTACCTGTACTCTCCACAGTGCTGCACCCCCTACATCTCCTCCTCATCTCTGTCTACCATCCTACCTGTACTCTCCACAGTGCTGCACCCCCTACATCTCCTCCTCATCTCTATCTACCATCCTACCTGTACTCTCCACAGTGCTGCACCCTCTACATCTCCTCCTCATCTCTGTCTACCATCCTACCTGTGCTCTCCACAGTGCTGCACCCCTACATCTCCTCCTCATCTCTGTCTACCATCCTACCTGTGCTCTCCACAGTGCTGCACCTCCTACATCTCCTCCTCATCTCTGTCTACCACCCTACCTGTACTCTCCACAGTGCTGCACCCCTACATCTCCTCCTCATCTCTGTCTGCCATCCTACCTGTACTCTCCACAGTGCTGCACCCCCTACATCTCCTCCTCATCTCTGTCTACCATCCTACCTGTACTCTCCACAGTGCTGCACCCCCTACATCTCCTCCTCATCTCTGTCTACCATCCTACCTGTACTCTCCACAGTGCTGCACCCCCTACATCTCCTCCTCATCTCTGTCTACCATCCTACCTGTGCTCTCCACAGTGCTGCACCTCCTACATCTCCTCCTCATCTCTGTCTACCATCCTACCTGTTCTCTCCACAGTGCTGCACCTCCTACATCTCCTCCTCATCTCTGTCTACCATCCTACCTGTACTCTCCACAGTGCTGCACCCCCTACATCTCCTCCTCATCTCTGTCTACCATCCTACCTGTACTCTCCACAGTGCTGCACCCCCTACATCTCCTCCTCATCTCTATCTACCATCCTACCTGTACTCTCCACAGTGCTGCACCCTCTACATCTCCTCCTCATCTCTGTCTACCATCCTACCTGTGCTCTCCACAGTGCTGCACCCCTACATCTCCTCCTCATCTCTGTCTACCATCCTACCTGTGCTCTCCACAGTGCTGCACCTCCTACATCTCCTCCTCATCTCTGTCTGCCATCCTACCTGTACTCTCCACAGTGCTGCACCCCCTACATCTCCTCCTCATCTCTGTCTACCATCCTACCTGTACTCTCCACAGTGCTGCACCCCCTACATCTCCTCCTCATCTCTGTCTACCATCCTACCTGTACTCTCCACAGTGCTGCACCCCCTACATCTCCTCCTCATCTCTGTCTACCATCCTACCTGTGCTCTCCACAGTGCTGCACCTCTACATCTCCTCCTCATCTCTGTCTACCATCCTACCTGTGCTCTCCACAGTGCTGCACCCCTACATCTCCTCCTCATCTCTGTCTACCATCCTACCTGTGCTCTCCACAGTGCTGCACCCCCTACATCTCCTCCTTATCTCTGTTTACCACCCTACTTGTGTTCTCTGTGTTGTGTCAGTGATCTAAGAATAACATCCTCCATAATTCTGGAATGCTCTACCCGGAATATCAGGTCAATTCCCAACTTCCCTACCTTCAAATGTGCCTTAAAAATACATCTTTTCATGCAGGCTTATCAATCTTCCTAAACTGACTACCTCCACCACCCCCAATTCTTTAGACCTGAACTCGATCTTCTGATAATCCTACACCCAAATCACTAGCACACACAGATGGGCCTACACCACTGCCTTCAGTACAGACATTGATGGACGACTTCATATAAAAATCAACTACCTTTTTTGTCACCCCCACTTCCTCATAGATTGTAAGCTCTTGCGAGCAGAGTCGTCTCTCCTAGTGTTTCAGTTGTATATTAGCCGGCTGCTTTGTGATGTCATTTCTTCTGTACATGAACCTTCTGACTGTACAGCGCTGCAGAATATGGTGGCGCTATAGATATGAATATTATTATTATTCCAGACAAAAACTTTCATTTGTTGTGGTAGCACAGGAGGGAACAGCAGCCAGAAAGTGGTAGAGTGCAGCAGCATGTGGCATCACTATGGTTCTACCCAGGGTGTACTGACCTTGATCTAGTCACTGAATAGTAATCACTGATTACCTTCATTGTAAATCTTCTAAGGATCCGGCCAAGGATGGAGAAGCCAAGATCAAAGCTGACTACATCCAGCTGAACGAGGAGATGCAGACGGCGTTCCGCAGCCTGGAGGACTGAGATGGACGTGGCATAGCTGTGAACACACCATGTTATTAGAAGCAGCATTACCTGATATAAAGGAGGACATTGCTTCTCACAGTCCACTCTATACATACACAGACCTCAAACATTGCAGAAGAGGGCACCGGATGGATAGCCTCATCTTTTCCCAGGACTCTACAGAACATGATACTCACCTGGAGACCTCACACTTGTGTATGGCTCCACTGGAGAAGATCCCTGCTAATGGCTGTGTTATATGATGTACATGTGTATGACAAAGAGGGTGAAGGCTCAGGACAGGACACTGTGTCCTCACCATCTCTGAATGTAGTCACTGGATGGACTGCAAAACAATTAGGAAATGATGACGAATAAAAGTGCCAGGGCTCAGAGTTCTCCATGTGTCTCCCACAGGACTTGATATAGACACACACATATACAATATATATATATATACACACATACACAGACAGTATGTTCCGGTAAATTGCCTTAAAGGGATGGTCTCACTTCAGCAGATGGCATTTATCATGTAGAGAATGTTAATACAAGGCATTCCCTAATGTATTGTGATTCTCTATATTGCTTCCTTTGCTGGATGGATTCATTTTTCCATCACATTGGCTACCAGAGAGGCTGATGCCTTTTTCTGTGTGCAAGCACTACCACCGCTGATGGATTTCAGGATGGTCATAACCTTGTATACGAGAAGTGTATAATGATCTGGATAAATGAATCAAGCCAGCAAAGGAGGCAATATGGACAATGTCCATCCTCTCTGGAGGCAGTAGGAAGATGTAAATCCAGGACCTCTTTTGAAACCACTTCTATGCTCCGATCCTAGAGCAGATTCCTGGCTGCCCACTCCAACTGGGATAGGGCACACATGCTGGGCTTAATAAAATGGTGTACTGATTGTCATTAAGGGGTTATAGGTGGTGAAACTGAGAAGAACACAACTTGAAACAATTCCAAACACAGCCAAATTCAAGGTGTGCGTAACATCACACAGGCCTCACCGAGTGTCAGCTGGGTATTTCTTCTGGTGGCCCATATTCCCATTCTAGGTCTCACTCTCATGGCCTTGTTCAGACCCTGCTCTCAGGGGCCCCACTAGTGTCCACAACACCCCACAATGGAGCCCGTTTGGCCTCACCTGTTGCCTCCACTCTTGCTCTAGAGCTCACAGAACTGGCTTGTATCACAGCCTTGACCAGACACAGCTACAGCCCCCCCGGGCTTGAGCTCAGCTGTGCTCACTGGTCTCTGGCTCCATCCATAGCTACAGCAGACTCATCCAGAGCTAACTCCCCTGAAATGGACAATGCTCCAGAGGCGACGGCACATGGCAGTACAAGCCACCATCCTCCACAACGAGTCTCACTAGCTCTCCACCTGCTTCATGACAAACAGGCTGAGCTGAATGAGGCACCAGATAACCCATTTTACAGGTCTCCTAAAGCCCACATCACACTTCCAGTCTCTAACAGGCAAGCTGCTCCAGGCCCTCAGTACAGCACCAATACCTATACCAGATGGCAGCAATGCACTTAACAGGCCCAATCCTAACTGCGGCACAGGCCAATTCCAGCTCCAATAGGCTCCACACTGATCCACAAACCGTTCTTATCTTATGTCACTAAGATCTGCAGATGCTGAAATTCTCAGCACCTAGCTCCAATCGGTGACATGTGGGAGGGGTGTAAAAACCAGACTGAGAGCTTCATGAAACCTCAAAAATCGGATCAAGTAATCTTGGATGATGGTGTGATGCCTTATATCTATTGACACACATTGAGAAGACAGACCTTGGTTTATCACTCCGGCAGATAGCTACGCTCCTAGGCCGAGATGTCAGCACTGCTCAATGTTGTGTGTCTCCGTGGGTGGGAGAACAATGATGAACTGGAATGTCAGTAAGAGGTGCAGAAAGGAGAATGGACGGATCATCTGATTAGTTCACCTAGTGATCCACTCTGTAAGTGAACTGTCACATTCCAAGCCTAAGGCGGCAAACAGTGTCTACACAACCATCAGAAGATGTCTGCACGGACCGATCATCTGACTAGATGAATGGCACCTAGTGATCCACTCTGTAAGTGACACTGTCACATCCCAAGCCTAGGGCGGCAAACAGTGTCTACACAACCATCAGAAGATGTCTGCATGGACCGATCATCTGACTAGATGAATGGCACCTAGTGATCCACTCTGTAAGTGAACTGTCACATTCCAAGCCTAAGGCGGCAAACAGTGTCTACACAACCATCAGAAGATGTCTGCACGGACCGATCATCTGACTAGATGAATGGCACCTAGTGATCCACTCTGTAAGTGACACTGTCACATCCCAAGCCTAGGGCGGCAAACAGTGTCTACACAACCATCAGAAGATGTCTGCACGGACCGATCATCTGACTAGATGAATGGCACCTAGTGATCCACTCTGTAAGTGACACTGTCACATCCCAAGCCTAGGGTGGCAAACATTGTCTACACAACCATCAGAAGATGTCTGCACGGACCGATCATCTGACTAGATGAATGGCACCTAGTGATCCACTCTGTAAGTGAACTGTCACATTCCAAGCCTAAGGCGGCAAACAGTGTCTACACAACCATCAGAAGATGTCTGCACGGACCGATCATCTGACTAGATGAATGGCACCTAGTGATCCACTCTGTAAGTGACACTGTCACATCCCAAGCCTAGGGCGGCAAACAGTGTCTACACAACCATCAGAAGATGTCTGCACGGACCGATCATCTGACTAGATGAATGGCACCTAGTGATCCACTCTGTAAGTGACACTGTCACATCCCAAGCCTAGGGTGGCAAACATTGTCTACACAACCATCAGAAGATGTCTGCACGGACCGATCATCTGACTAGATGAATGGCACCTAGTGATCCACTCTGTAAGTGACACTGTCACATCCCAAGCCTAGGGCGGCAAACAGTGTCTACACAACCATCAGAAGATGTCTGCACGGACTGATCATCTGACTAGATGAATGGCACCTAGTGATCCACTCTGTAAGTGACACTGTCACATCCCAAGCCTAGTGCGGCAAACAGTGTCTACACAACCATCAGAAGATGTCTGCATGGACCGATCATCTGACTAGATGAATGGAGCCTAGTGATCCATTCTGTAAGTGACACTGTCACATCCCAAGCCTAGGGCGGCAAACAGTGTCTACACAACCATCAGAAGATTTCTGCATGGACCGATCATCTGACTAGATGAATGAAGCCTAGTGATCCATTCTGTAAGTGACACTGTCACATCTCAAGCCTAGGGCGGCAAACAGTGTCTACACAACCATCAGAAGATGCCTTCATGGACGGATCATCTGACTAGATGAATGGTGCCTAGTGATCCACTCTGTAAGTGACACTGTCACATCCCAAGCCTAGGGCGGCAAACAGTGTCTACACAACCATCAGAAGATGTCTGCACGGACCGATCATCTGACTAGATGAATGGAGCCTAGTGATCCATTCTGTAAGTGACACTGTCACATCTCAAGCCTAGGGCGGCAAACAGTGTCTACACAACCATCAGAAGATGTCTGCATGGACCGATCATCTGACTAGATGAATGGCACCTAGTGATCCACTCTGTAAGTGACACTGTCACATCTCAAGCCTAGGATAGCAAACAGTGTCTACACAACCATCAGAAGATGCCTTCATGGACGGATCATCTGACTAGATGAATGGTGCCTAGTGATACATTCTGTAAGTGACACTGTCACATCCCAAGCCTAGGGCGGCAAACAGTGTCTACACAACCATCAGAAGATGTCTGCACGGACCGATCATCTGACTAGATGAATGGAGCCTAGTGATCCATTCTGTAAGTGACACTGTCACATCTCAAGCCTAGGGCGGCAAACAGTGTCTACACAACCATCAGAAGATGTCTGCATGGACCGATCATCTGACTAGATGAATGGCACCTAGTGATCCACTCTGTAAGTAACACTGTCACATCCCAAGCCTAGGGCGGCAAACAGTGTCTACACAACCATCAGAAGATGTCTGCACGGACCGATCATCTGACTAGATGAATGGAGCCTAGTGATCCATTCTGTAAGTGACACTGTCACATCCGAAACCTAAAATAGCAAACAGTGTCTACACAACCATCAGAAGATGTCTGCACGGACGGATCATCTGACTAGATGAATGGCACCTAGTGATCAATTTTGTAAGTGACACTGTCACATCCCAAGCCTAGGGCGGCAAACAGTGTCTACACAACCATCAGAAGATGTCTGCACGGACCGATCATCTGACTAGATGAATGGCACCTAGTGATCCACTCTGTAAGTGACACTGTCACATCCCAAGCCTAGGGCGGCAAACAGTGTCTACACAACCATCAGAAGATGTCTGCACGGACGGATCATCTGACTAGATGAATGGCACCTAGTGATCAATTTTGTAAGTGACACTGTCACATCCCAAGCCTAGGGCGGCAAACAGTGTCTACACAACCATCAGAAGATGTCTGCACGGACCGATCATCTGACTAGATGAATGGCACCTAGTGATCCACTCTGTAAGTGACACTGTCACATCCCAAGCCTAGGGCGGCAAACAGTGTCTACACAACCATCAGAAGATGTCTGCACGGACCGATCATCTGACTAGATGAATGGAGCCTAGTGATCCATTCTGTAAGTGACACTGTCACATCCCAAGCCTAGGGCGGCAAACAGTGTCTACACAACCATCAGAAGATGTCTGCACGGACCGATCATCTGACTAGATGAATGGAGCCTAGTGATCCATTCTGTAAGTGACACTGTCACATCTCAAGCCTAGGGCGGCAAACAGTGTCTACACAACCATCAGAAGATGTCTGCACGGACCGATCATCTGACTAGATGAATGGGACCTAGTGATCCATTCTTTAAGTGACACTGTCACATCTCAAGCCTAGGGCGGCAAACAGTGTCTACACAACCATCAGAAGATGTCTGCACGGACCGATCATCTGACTAGATGAATGGAGCCTAGTGATCCATTCTGTAAGTGACACTGTCACATCCGAAACCTAAAACAGCAAACAGTGTCTACACAACCATCAGACGATGTCTGCACGGACCGATCATCTGACTAGATGAATGGAGCCTAGTGATCCATTCTGTAAGTGACACTGTCACATCCGAAACCTAAAATAGCAAACAGTGTCTACACAACCATCAGAAGATGTCTGCACGGACCGATCATCTGACTAGATGAATGGCACCTAGTGATCAATTTTGTAAGTGACACTGTCACATCCCAAGCCTAGGGCGGAAAACAGTGTCTACACAACCATCAGAAGATGTCTGCACGGACCGATCATCTGACTAGATGAATGGAGCCTAGTGATCCATTCTGTAAGTAACACTGTCACATCCCAAGCCTAGGGCGGCAAACAGTGTCTACACAACCATCAGAAGATGTCTGCATGGACCGATCATCTGACTAGATGAATGGCACCTAGTGATCCATTCTGTAAGTGACACTATCACATCCCAAGCCTAGGATAGCAAACAGTGTCTACACAACCATCAGAAGATGTCTGCACGGACCGATCATCTGACTAGATGAATGGCACCTAGTGATCCACTCTGTAAGTGACACTGTCACATCCCAAGCCTAGGGCGGCAAACAGTGTCTACACAACCATCAGAAGATGTCTGCACGGACCGATCATCTGACTAGATGAATTGAGCCTAGTGATCCATTCTGTAAGTGACACTGTCACATCCCAAGCCTAGGGCAGCAAACAGTGTCTACACAACCATCAGAAGATGTCTGCACGGACCGATCATCTGACTAGATGAATGGAGCCTAGTGATCCATTCTGTAAGTGACACTGTCACATCCGAAACCTAAAACAGCAAACATTGTCTACACAACCATCAGAAGATGTCTGCACGGACCGATCATCTGACTAGATGAATGGAGCCTAGTGATCCATTCTGTAAGTGACACTGTCACATCCGAAACCTAAAATAGCAAACAGTGTCTACACAACCATCAGAAGATGTCTGCACTGACGGATCATCTGACTAAATGAATGGCACCTAGTGATCAATTCTGTAAGTGACACTGTCACATCCCAAGCCTAGGGCGGCAAACAGTGTCTACACAACCATCAGAAGATGTCTGCACGGACCGATCATCTGACTAGATGAATGGAGCCTAGTGATCCATTCTGTAAGTGACACTGTCACATCCCAAGCCTAGGGCAGCAAACAGTGTCTACACAACCATCAGAAGATGTCTGCACGGACCGATCATCTGACTAGATGAATGGAGCCTAGTGATCCATTCTGTAAGTGACACTGTCACATCTCAAGCCTAGGGCGGCAAACAGTGTCTACACAACCATCAGAAGATGTCTGCACGGACCGATCATCTGACTAGATGAATGGAGCCTAGTGATCCATTCTGTAAGTGACACTGTCACATCTCCAGCCTAGGGCAGCAAACAGTGTCTACACAACCATCAGAAGATGTCTGCACGGACCGATCATCTGACTAGATGAATGGAGCCTAGTGATCCATTCTGTAAGTGACACTGTCACATCCCAAGCCTAGGGTGGCAAACAGTGTCTACACAACCATCAGAAGATGTCTGCACGGACCGATCATCTGACTATATGAATGGAGCCTAGTGATCCATTCTGTAAGTGACACTGTCACATCCCAAGCCCAGGGCAGCAAACAGTGTCTACACAACCATCAGAAGATGTCTGCATGGACGGATCATCTGACTAGATGAATGGAGCCTAGTGATCCATTCTGTAAGTGACACTGTCACATCCCAAGCCTAGGGTGGCAAACAGTGTCTACACAACCATCAGAAGATGTCTGCACGGACGGACCATCTGACTAGATGAATGGAGCCTAGTGATCCATTCTGTAAGTGACACTGTCACATCTCAAGCCTAGTGCGGCAAACAGTGTCTACACAACAATCAGAAGATGTCTGAATGGACGGATCATCTGACTAGATGAATGGCACCTAGTGATCCATTCTGTAAGTGACACTGTCACATCCCAAGCCTAGGACAGCAAACAGTGTCTACACAACCATCAGAAGATGTCTGCACGGACCGATCATCTGACTAGATGAATGGCACCTAGTGATCCATTCTGTAAGTGACACTATCACATCCCAAGCCTAGGATAGCAAACAGTGTCTACACAACCATCAGAAGATGTCTGCACGGACCGATCATCTGACTAGATGAATGGTGCCTAGTGATCCATTCTGTAAGTGACACTGTCACATCTCAAGCCTAGGGCGGCAAACAGTGTCTACACAACCATCAAAAGATGTCTGCACGGACCGATCATCTGACTAGATGAATGGAGCCTAGTGATCCACTCTGTAAGTGACACTGTCACATCCCAAGCCTAGGAAAGAAAACAGTGTCTACACAACCATCAGAAGATGTCTGCATGGACCGATCATCTGACTAGATGAATGGCACCTAGTGATACATTCTGTAAGTGACACTGTCACATCTCAAGCCTAGGGCAGCAAACAGTGTCTACACAACCATCAGAAGATGTCTGCACGGACCGATCATCTGACTAGATGAATGGAGCCTAGTGATCCATTCTGTAAGTGACACTGTCACATCCGAAACCTAAAACAGCAAACAGTGTCTACACAACCATCAGAAGATGTCTGCACGGACCGATCATCTGACTAGATGAATGGAGCCTAGTGATCCATTCTGTAAGTGACACTGTCACATCCGAAACCTAAAATAGCAAACAGTGTCTACACAACCATCAGAAGATGTCTGCACGGACCGATCATCTGACTAGATGAATGGCACCTAGTGATCAATTTTGTAAGTGACACTGTCACATCCCAAGCCTAGGGCGGAAAACAGTGTCTACACAACCATCAGAAGATGTCTGCACGGACCGATCATCTGACTAGATGAATGGAGCCTAGTGATCCATTCTGTAAGTAACACTGTCACATCCCAAGCCTAGGGCGGCAAACAGTGTCTACACAACCATCAGAAGATGTCTGCATGGACCGATCATCTGACTAGATGAATGGCACCTAGTGATCCACTCTGTAAGTGACACTGTCACATCCCAAGCCTAGGGCGGCAAACAGTGTCTACACAACCATCAGAAGATGTCTGCACGGACCGATCATCTGACTAGATGAATGGAGCCTAGTGATCCATTCTGTAAGTGACACTGTCACATCCGAAACCTAAAACAGCAAACAGTGTCTACACAACCATCAGAAGATGTCTGCACGGACCGATCATCTGACTAGATGAATGGAGCCTAGTGATCCATTCTGTAAGTGACACTGTCACATCCGAAACCTAAAACAGCAAACAGTGTCTACACAACCATCAGAAGATGTCTGCACGGACCGATCATCTGACTAGATGAATGGAGCCTAGTGATCCATTCTGTAAGTGACACTGTCACATCCCAAGCCTAGGGCGGCAAACAGTGTCTACACAACCATCAGAAGATGTCTGCACGGACCGATCATCTGACTAGATGAATTGAGCCTAGTGATCCATTCTGTAAGTGACACTGTCACATCCCAAGCCTAGGGCAGCAAACAGTGTCTACACAACCATCAGAAGATGTCTGCACGGACCGATCATCTGACTAGATGAATGGAGCCTAGTGATCCATTCTGTAAGTGACACTGTCACATCCGAAACCTAAAACAGCAAACATTGTCTACACAACCATCAGAAGATGTCTGCACGGACCGATCATATGACTAGATGAATGGCACCTAGTGATCCATTCTGTAAGTGACACTGTCACATCCCAAGCCTAGGAAAGAAAACAGTGTCTACACAACCATCAGAAGATGTCTGCATGGACCGATCATCTGACTAGATGAATGGCACCTAGTGATACATTCTGTAAGTGACACTGTCACATCTCAAGCCTAGGGCAGCAAACAGTGTCTACACAACCATCAGAAGATGTCTGCACGGACCGATCATCTGACTAGATGAATGGAGCCTAGTGATCCATTCTGTAAGTGACACTGTCACATCTCAAGCCTAGGGCGGCAAACAGTGTCTACACAACCATCAGAAGATGTCTGCACGGACCGATCATCTGACTAGATGAATGGAGCCTAGTGATCCATTCTGTAAGTGACACTGTCACATCCGAAACCTAAAACAGCAAACAGTGTCTACACAACCATCAGAAGATGTCTGCACGGACCGATCATCTGACTAGATGAATGGAGCCTAGTGATCCATTCTGTAAGTGACACTGTCACATCCGAAACCTAAAATAGCAAACAGTGTCTACACAACCATCAGAAGATGTCTGCACGGACGGATCATCTGACTAGATGAATGGCACCTAGTGATCAATTTTGTAAGTGACACTGTCACATCCCAAGCCTAGGGCGGCAAACAGTGTCTACACAACCATCAGAAGATGTCTGCACGGACCGATCATATGACTAGATGAATGGCACCTAGTGATCCATTCTGTAAGTGACACTGTCACATCTCAAGCCTAGGGCGGCAAACAGTGTCTACACAACCATCAGAAGATGTCTGCACGGACCGATCATATGACTAGATGAATGGAGCCTAGTGATCCACTCTGTAAGTGACACTGTCACATCCCAAGCCTAGGGCGGCAAACAGTGTCTACACAACCATCAGAAGATGTCTGCACGGACCGATCATATGACTAGATGAATGGCACCTAGTGATCCATTCTGTAAGTGACACTGTCACATCTCAAGCCTAGGGCAGCAAACAGTGTCTACACAACCATCAGAAGATGTCTGCACGGACCGATCATCTGACTAGATGAATGGAGCCTAGTGATCCATTCTGTAAGTGACACTGTCACATCTCAAGCCTAGGGCGGCAAACAGTGTCTACACAACCATCAGAAGATGTCTGCACGGACCGATCATCTGACTAGATGAATGGCACCTAGTGATCCATTCTGTAAGTGACACTGTCACATCCCAAGCCTAGGATAGCAAACAGTGTCTACACAACCATCAGAAGATGTCTGCACGGACCGATCATCTGACTAGATGAATGGTGCCTAGTGATACATTCTGTAAGTGACACTGTCACATCCCAAGCCTAGGGCGGCAAACAGTGTCTACACAACCATCAGAAGATGTCTGCACGGACCGATCATATGAGTAGATGAATGGCACCTAGTGATCCATTCTGTAAGTGACACTGTCACATCCCAAGCCTAGGGCGGCAAACAGTGTCTACACAACCATCAGAAGATGTCTGCACAGACCGATCATCTGACTAGATGAATGGCACCTAGTGATCCACTCTGTAAGTGACACTGTCACATCCCAAGCCTAGGGCGGCAAACAGTGTCTACACAACCATCAGAAGATGTCTGCACGGACCGATCATCTGACTAGATGAATGGCACCTAGTGATCCACTCTGTAAGTGACACTGTCACATCCCAAGCCCAGGGCGGCAAACAGTGTCTACACAACCATCAGAAGATGTCTGCATGGACCGATCATCTGACTAGATGAATGGAGCCTAGTGATCCATTCTGTAAGTGACACTGTCACATCGAAAACCTTTAAGCGCGTTATACATCCTTCACCTGTAATTCTTTTATCAATATATTTCATTTTGCGACTGCTTGTGGACATTGAGGTATTATAGGATATCACATTAAAGCACACAGCAGCTCTCACCTTCCCCTCCACCAGCCGAGCACGGATGATGCACTTGGATGCGTTGCAATAAATCAGGAAAAAATGGAAATATTCAGCTCGAAGATGATGAGAAAATCGTAGCTTTAGTGCGGTATAAAATCGTCGACATACAGGACAAGTTCGGTAACGCGTTTCAGACCATAAACAAATAGTGGTCCTTCCTCATGACACATCGAACTTCTGACAAAACGGCACCTCATGGGCGGTTCACACAGCTGATCATGCAATCGATTGGTCACATGATCACGGAAAACAGCACACATGGCGCAATCAAACACATCTGATCAACTTGAATATAAGATACACAAAATAAAACCACATATACTGATGGACAGCCTAAACAGGTGTACTACCAATGCACATATATTAAAAAACAATGGCAGGAAAAGTGTATATATATATATACAGTCAGGTCCATAAATATCGACACGACTGGATGTTGTACATAAATGTAATGATACTCCTTTTTAGTAAGAAAACCTTTTTCTAACCCCAAAGCAAGGATGTTGACCATTTATGACTGAAAAGGGAGGAGAGGGTTGCCATGTAAAAGTCTATAGGTAGCGGAATGATTCAGCATAGTCAATACCTGAGATTTATAAACACCGATATCCAGAATGACAACCGCCCCTCCCTTGTCAGCCTCCTTGATAACTATGTTTTTCATCTCTTTCGGGCTCCTAAGGGCCCCTTGTACGATATATTGTATGCCACGTGGCACATCTCTAGTGGAATCACGCAGTGAACAAAGATCCCTTTCCACTAGCTCTTGGTATCGGTCTAAGGCAAGACACCTAGATTTTCCCGGATAAAAGTCTCTGTTAGAGACTTTAAATGAAGATATTTTGGTATTATTGAGGTCATCTTGTCTAGTCCGAAAATCCTGTAAAAAATTAACATGAACCAGTTCCTGAAAACTCATGCTGGATTGCAACAAAACAGGAGCAGAAGGAATAGTGTTGGTACAGGAAACCTAGTCATCCATTTCAGCAGTTAAATCAGACCTAGAATCATGAAAATGTCTCGAGTGTGAGACTGCGGGCAAATCTGTTGACATGGAGAATAGTAGCATACAGATGAAAGTGGTGTGTGGGGGAGAACGACAACCCCTTGCGTAACACACCAACCTGATCTTCAGTCATAATCGATGCCGACAGATTTATGACCTGAATGTCCTTTGCTCCTTCTTGTTGCGGGATGGATATCGGCGGGCTCCTCCTGTGCCGTTTTTTGCCGCTTTCTTGTGGGGACCTTCCATGGTCACGCTGGGACCCGCTATCACATCTCCAGAGACAGGACACACATCCTTGCTTTCAGGTGCAGAATCCGTCGAATCAAGATCAGTTGAGCTGAATGAAACTCTGGAATTGGCCCTCCTTCTGGAACGGGATTTTCTCAATATCGATTCCTGAGTACACTGGATTAGAACTATAATCCATGAAATCTCTGTTATAGTTGGTTTGTTTGAACTTTATTAGGTCATCTTCTGATTTGTTCAGACTATCTATGAGCTTGTTGTCCAGCTCCACAAAACCCAGAGTGTCCACATAAGGTAACAAAAGTTCCTGTGTAGATGTAATTCCTCCTCTTAGATTCGATAAAGCAGCTTGTTCTTGCTGACTGACTAATTCCATCAATTTGGATAAACATTTGGAGAGAATATTTTGCCATTGAGTGATAAAAGAATCGGAGTAAATGGCGGTAGGTTTCTTTTTGATTCTTAACCCTCTGGGTATCATTTGTTTATCCAGATACTTCTGGAGAGAGGTGGCATCCCACCATGTGCGCAACTCCTTTAAAAACAACTTTTCCAAGGTGGACATGTATTTTGACATAATATCTTCCACTGTTATCATCTGATAACCAGTGGATGGACATTGTCACGGAAGGGGTGAAATGTGTGGCAAAAAGGGCTCCAACTTTGGGGAATCTTTTCAGCCCCAGTCTGTTTTCGGAACAGAGAATACAGAGATCGACCTGGCTTAAAAGCAAAGGAAGCTGTAAATGTGGCCATGCTAAGTGCATCTGCTGCGAACCCACTAGAACAACAAGGAGTTTGAAATCTACCGCCAACAATAGGAATTCACCATACAGTCATATTTGAATTGTAATACGAAATTGGCGGTATATTTGATAACTTGCGAGTTTTGTAAATTACAATACGTGGGTTGTACAACAAACAAAATCAAAACCAGAGTTCGAAAACTTATTTCTGATGTCCCACACATTTGAAAAATCGCAACGTGTCTGCTGTCAGTACACACTTTGCGGTTTTGCATGGCGGTGATACTTCCAATCTAGTGGCACAGGGAATTGAAAGGGTCTTCCTTCCAACCAGAGGGGGATCATAGGAGGAAACTCCTTAACAAAAGGCGAGACATGATTTAATTCTACATTACTAGGGAGCTACTATGTGTCTAGGTATACTTTTATATATCTCTGTGCACTGAGTATATATATATACCCTTTCCTGACATTGTTTTTTAATATATGTGCATTGGTAGTACACCTGTTTAGGCTGTCCATCAGTGTTTGATTGCGCCATGTGTGCTGTTTTCCGCGATCATGTGACCAATTGATTGCATGATCAGCTGTGTGAACCGCCCATGAGGTGCCGTTTTGTTAGAGGTGCGATGTGTCATGAGGAAGGACCACTATTTGTTTATGGTCTGAAACGCGTTACCGAACTTGTCCTGTATGTCGACGATTTTATACCGCACTAAAGCTACGATTTTCTCATCATCTTCGAGCTGGATATTTCCATTTTTTTCCTGATTGAGGTATTATACCCTGATTATAGTTCTCCTGTCTGTACACATCCAGGAGACCAGGGGTTAACATTGCTGCGGTTACTGTGCCGGTGAATGCGGATATTACCACAACTTCCCTATTATATGTTACGAGATTACAGGGTGGACGCCAGGGCCCCGGGGCCCAGCACTAGTGATCCCCGGCTGAGGAGCTCCTCTTCTTCTACACACATACGGACTCAGCACCTCACAGCTTTGTATCCCAGAACAATCCTGATCCCTGGAACAATGGGGTCAGCAAAATCCGGGGCGGTCAGTGACCGGCAGCATCCAGAGGTTTCTAAGCAGTCAGCACTGTCACCGCCACAGTCTATATAAACAGGGCCCCCCCCCCCCCCCCACTAATCTGTAATACAGAGCGGGAGCAGAGATGAATGCTGGACACTAAGGTGAGTCCTCCGCTGTCACCCTGATCCGTCACTGGAAATACCCCGTGTCCTAAAGATATAATATTCCATGTAATAATATGTAATACCCCATGTGGTCATATATAATACACCATGTGGTCATATATAATACACCGTGTGGTCATATATAATACCCCGTGTGGTCATATATAATACACTGTGTGGTCATATATAATACCCCGTGTGGTCATATATAATACACCGTGTGGTCATATATAATACACTGTGTGGTCATATATAATACCCCGTGTAATCATATAGAATGCCCCGTGTCCTAAAGATATAATATTCCATGTAATAATATATAATACCCCATGTGGTCATATATAATACACCATGTGGTCATATATAATACACCGTGTGGTCATATATAATACCCCGTGTGGTCATATATAATACCCCGTGTGGTCATATATAATACACCGTGTGGTCATATATAATACACCATGTGGTCATATATAATACACCGTGTGGTCATATATAATACACCGTGTGGTCATATATAATATACCATGTGGTCATATATAACACACCGTGTGGTCATATATAATACCCCATGTGGTCATATATAATACACTGTGTGGTCATATATAATACCCCATGTGGTCATATATAATACACCGTGTGGTCATATATAATACACTGTGTGGTCATATATAATACACCGTGTGGTCATATATAATACCCCGTATGGTCATATATAATACCCCATGTGGTCATATATAATACACTGTGTGGTCATATATAATACCCCGTGTGGTCATATATAATACACTGTGTGGTCATATATAATACCCCGTGTGGTCATATATAATACACCGTGTGGTCATATATAATACACCGTGTGGTCATATATAATACACCGTGTGGTCATATATAATACACTGTGTGGTCATATATAATACCCCGTGTGGTCATATATAATACACCGTGTGGTCATATATAATACACCATGTGGTCATATATAATACACCGTGTGGTCATATATAATACACCGTGTGGTCATATATAATATACCATGTGGTCATATATAACACACCGTGTGGTCATATATAATACCCCATGTGGTCATATATAATACACTGTGTGGTCATATATAATACCCCATGTGGTCATATATAATACACCGTGTGGTCATATATAATACACTGTGTGGTCATATATAATACACCGTGTGGTCATATATAATACCCCGTATGGTCATATATAATACCCCATGTGGTCATATATAATACACTGTGTGGTCATATATAATACACCATGTGGTCATATATAATACCCCGTGTGGTCATATATAATACACCATGTGGTCATATATAATACCCCGTGTAATCATATAGAATGCCCCGTGTCCTAAAGATATAATATTCCATGTAATAATATATAATACCCCATGTGGTCATATATAATACACCATGTGGTCATATATAATACCCCGTGTGGTCATATATAATACCCCATGTGGTCATATATAATACACCATGTGGTCATATATAATACCCCGTGTAATCATATAGAATGCCCCGTGTCCTAAAGATATAATATTCCATGTAATAATATATAATACCCCATGTGGTCATATATAATACACCATGTGGTCATATATAATACCCCGTGTGGTCATATATAATACACTGTGTGGTCATATATAATACCCTGTGTAATCATATAGAATGCCCCGTGTCCTAAAGATATAATATTCCATGTAATAATATATAATACCCCATGTGGTCATATATAATACACCATGTGGTCATATATAATACCCCGTGTAATCATATAGAATGCCCCGTGTCCTAAAGATATAATATTCCATGTAATAATATATAATACCCCATGTGGTCATATATAATACACCATGTGGTCATATATAATACCCCGTGTGGTCATATATAATACACTGTGTGGTCATATATAATACCCTGTGTAATCATATAGAATGCCCCGTGTCCTAAAGATATAATATTCCATGTAATAATATATAATACCCCGTGTGGTCATATATAATACACCATGTGGTCATATATAATACCCCGTGTAATCATATAGAATGCCCCGTGTCCTAAAGATATAATATTCCATGTAATAATATATAATACCCCATGTGGTCATATATAATACACCATGTGGTCATATATAATACCCCGTGTGGTCATATATAATACACTGTGTGGTCATATATAATACCCTGTGTAATCATATAGAATGCCCCGTGTCCTAAAGATATAATATTCCATGTAATAATATGTAATACCCCATGTGGTCATATATAATACACCATGTGGTCATATATAATACCCCGTGTAATCATATAGAATGCCCCGTGTCCTAAAGATATAATATTCCATGTAATAATATATAATACCCCATGTGGTCATATATAATACACCATGTGGTCATATATAATACCCCGTGTGGTCATATATAATACACTGTGTGGTCATATATAATACCCTGTGTAATCATATAGAATGCCCCGTGTCCTAAAGATATAATATTCCATGTAATAATATATAATACCCCATGTGGTCATATATAATACACCGTGTGGTCATATATAATACACCATGTGGTCATATATAATACCCCGTGTAATCATATAGAATGCCCCGTGTCCTAAAGATATAATATTCCATGTAATAATATATAATACCCCATGTGGTCATATATAATACACCATGTGGTCATATATAATACCCCGTGTGGTCATATATAATACACTGTGTGGTCATATAGAATGCCCCGTGTAATCATATAGAATGCCCCGTGTCCTAAAGATATAATATTCCATGTAATAATATGTAATACCCCATGTGGTCATATATAATACACCATGTGGTCATATATAATACCCCGTGTGGTCATATATAATACCCCATGTGGTCATATATAATACCCCGTGTGGTCATATATAATACCCCGTGTGGTCATATATAATACCCCGTGTGGTCATATATAATACCCCATGTGGTCATATATAATACACCATGTGGTCATATATAATACACCATGTGGTCATATATAATACCCCGTGTGGTCATATATAATATACCATGTGGTCATATATAATACACTGTGTGGTCATATATAATACCCCGTGTGGTCATATATAATACACTGTGTGGTCATATATAATACCCTGTGTGGTCATATATAATACACCGTGTGGTCATATATAATACACTGTGTGGTCATATATAATACACCGTGTGGTCATATATAATACACTGTGTGGTCATATATAATACCCCGTGTGGTCATATATAATACCCCGTATGGTCATATATAATACACTGTGTGGTCATATATAATACCCCGTGTGGTCATATATAATACCCCATGTGGTCATATATAATACACCGTGTGGTCATATATAATACACTGTGTGGTCATATATAATACACTGTGTGGTCATATATAATACCCCGTGTGGTCATATATAATACACTGTGTGGTCATATATAATACACTGTGTGGTCATATATAATACCCCGTGTGGTCATATATAATACACTGTGTGGTCATATATAATACCCCATGTGGTCATATATAATACACCGTGTGGTCATATATAATACACCATGTGGTCATATATAATACCCCATGTGGTCATATATAATACACCATGTGGTCATATATAATACCCCGTGTAATCATATAGAATGCCCCGTGTCCTAAAGATATAATATTCCATGTAATAATATATAATACCCCATGTGGTCATATATAATACACCATGTGGTCATATATAATACACCGTGTGGTCATATATAATACCCCGTGTGGTCATATATAATACCCCGTGTAATCATATATAATACACTGTGTGGTCATATATAATACACTGTGTGGTCATATATAATACACTGTGTGGTCATATATAATACACCATGTGGTCATATATAATACACTGTGTGGTCATATATAATACACCGTGTGGTCATATATAATACACTGTGTGGTCATATATAATACCCCGTGTGGTCATATATAATACACTGTGTGGTCATATATAATACACTGTGTGGTCATATATAATACACCATGTGGTCATATATAATACACCGTGTGGTCATATATAATACCCCGTGTGGTCATATATAATACCCCGTGTGGTCATATATAATACCCCGTGTGGTCATATATAATACACCGTGTGGTCATATATAATATACCATGTGGTCATATATAATACACTGTGTGGTCATATATAATACACCATGTGGTCATATATAATACCCCGTGTGGTCATATATAATACACTGTGTGGTCATATATAATACACTGTGTGGTCATATATAATACCCCGTGTGGTCATATATAATACCCCATGTGGTCATATATAATACACCGTGTGGTCATATATAATACACTGTGTGGTCATATATAATACACTGTGTGGTCATATATAATACCCTGTGTGGTCATATATAATACCCCATGTGGTCATATATAATATACCATGTGGTCATATATAATACACCATGTGGTCATATATAATACACTGTGTGGTCATATATAATACACTGTGTGGTCATATATAATACACTGTGTGGTCATATATAATACCCCATGTGGTCATATATAATATACCATGTGGTCATATATAATACACCATGTGGTCATATATAATACACTGTGTGGTCATATATAATACACTGTGTGGTCATATATAATACACTGTGTGGTCATATATAATACACCGTGTGGTCATATATAATATACCATGTGGTCATATATAATACACCGTGTGGTCATATATAATACACTGTGTGGTCATATATAATACACTGTGTGGTCATATATAATACACTGTGTGGTCATATATAATACACCGTGTGGTCATATATAATATACCATGTGGTCATATATAATACACCATGTGGTCATATATAATACACTGTGTGGTCATATATAATACACTGTGTGGTCATATATAATACACTGTGTGGTCATATATAATACACCGTGTGGTCATATATAATACACTGTGTGGTCATATATAATACACTGTGTGGTCATATATAATACCCCATGTGGTCATATATAATATACCATGTGGTCATATATAATACACCATGTGGTCATATATAATACACTGTGTGGTCATATATAATACACTGTGTGGTCATATATAATACACTGTGTGGTCATATATAATACACCGTGTGGTCATATATAATATACCATGTGGTCATATATAATACACCGTGTGGTCATATATAATACACTGTGTGGTCATATATAATACACTGTGTGGTCATATATAATACACTGTGTGGTCATATATAATACACCGTGTGGTCATATATAATATACCATGTGGTCATATATAATACACCATGTGGTCATATATAATACACTGTGTGGTCATATATAATACACTGTGTGGTCATATATAATACACTGTGTGGTCATATATAATACACCGTGTGGTCATATATAATATACCATGTGGTCATATATAATACACCATGTGGTCATATATAATACCCTGTGTGGTCATATATAATACACTGTGTGGTCATATATAATACACCATGTGGTCATATATAATACCCTGTGTGGTCATATATAATACACTGTTTGGTCATATATAATACCCCGTGTAATCATATACAATACCCTGTGTAATCATATAGAATGCCCCGTGTCCTAAAGATATAATATTCCATGTAATAATATATAATACCCCATGTAATCATATATAATACCACATGTGGTCATATATAATACCCCGTGTGGTCATATATAAATACTCCATGTGGTCATATATAATACACCATGTGGTCATATATAATACCCCATGTAATCATATACAATACCCTGTGTAATCATATATAATACCACATGTGGTCATATATAATACCCCATGTGGTCATATATAATACACCGTGTGGTCATATATAATACACCGTGTGGTCATATATAATACACAGTGTAATCATATATAATACATTGTGTACTCAGTAATATACATTTAATTTCTACACTTATTACAGCGCTCACATATTCCACAGCATCACACAGTCCCCAGGAGCTCACAAATCTTCTGACATTAGCCATATGTCCTCCCGCTCTCCATATCTCCTGATATTAGCCATGTGTCCTCCCGCTCTCCATATGTCCTGGTGTTAGCCATGTATCCTCCCGCTCTCCATATGTCCTGGTGTTAGCCATATGTCCTCCTGCTCTCCATATCTCCTGATATTAGCTATATGTCCTCCCGCTCTCCATATGTCCTGGTGTTAGCCATATGTCCTCCTGCTCTCCATATCTCCTGATATTAGCTATATGTCCTCCCGCTCTCCATATCTCCTGATATTAGCTATATGTCCTCCCGCTCTCCATATGTCCTGATATTAGCCATGTATCCTCCCGCTCTCCATATCTCCTGATATTAGCCATGTGTCCTCCCGCTCTCCATATCTCCTGATATTAGCCATATGTCCTCCCGCTCTCCATATCTCCTGATATTAGCCATGTGTCCTCCCGCTCTCCATATGTCCTGGTGTTAGCCATATGTCCTCCCGCTCTCCATATCTCCTGATATTAGCCATGTGTCCTCCCGCTCTCCATATCTCCTGATATTAGCAATATGTCCTCCCGCTCTCCATATCTCCTGATATTAGCCATGTGTCCTCCCGCTCTCCATATCTCCTGATATTAGCCATATGTCCTCCCGCTCTCCATGTCTCCTGATATTAGCCATATGTCCTCCCGCTCTCCATATGTCCTCCCGCTCTCCATATCTCCTGATATTAGCTATATGTCCTCCCGCTCTCCATATGTCCTGGTGTTAGCCATATGTCCTCCCGCTCTCCATATCTCCTGATATTAGCAATATGTCCTCCCGCTCTCCATATGTCTTGGTGTTAGCCATATGTCCTCCCGCTCTCCATATGTCCTGGTGTTAGCCATATGTCCTCCCGCTCTCCATATGTCCTGGTGTTAGCCATACAGTATGTCCTCCTGCTCTCCATATCTCCTGATATTAGCTATATGTCCTGCCGCTCTCCATATGTCCTGGTGTTAGCCATATGTCCTCCCGCTCTCCATATGTCCTGGTGTTAGCCATATGTCCTCCCGCTCTCCATATCTCCTGATATTAGCCATGTATCCTCCCGCTCTCCATATCTCCTGATATTAGCAATATGTCCTCCCGCTCTCCATATCTCCTGATATCAGCCATATGTCCTCCCGCTCTCCATATCTCCTGATATTAGCCATGTGTCCTCCCGCTCTCCATATGTCCTGGTGTTAGCCATATGTCCTCCCGCTCTCCATATGTCCTGGTGTTAGCCATATGTCCTCCTGCTCTCCATATCTCCTGATATTAGCTATATGTCCTCCCGCTCTCCATATCTCCTGATATTAGCCATGTATCCTCCCGCTCTCCATATCTCCTGATATTAGCCATGTGTCCTCCCGCTCTCCATATCTCCTGATATTAGCCATATGTCCTCCCGCTCTCCATATCTCCTGATATTAGCCATGTGTCCTCCCGCTCTCCATATGTCCTGGTGTTAGCCATATGTCCTCCCGCTCTCCATATGTCCTGGTGTTAGCCATATGTCTTCCCGCTCTCCATATGTCCTGGTGTTAGCCATATGTCCTCCCGCTCTCCATATCTCCTGATATTAGCCATGTATCCTCCCGCTCTCCATATCTCCTGATATTAGCAATATGTCCTCCCGCTCTCCATATCTCCTGATATCAGCCATGTGTCCTCCCGCTCTCCATATGTCCTGGTGTTAGCCATATGTCCTCCCGCTCTCCATATCTCCTGATATTAGCAATATGTCTTCCCGCTCTCCATATCTCCTGATATTAGCCATGTATCCTCCCGCTCTCCATATCTCCTGATATTAGCAATATGTCCTCCCGCTCTCCATATCTCCTGACATTAGCCATGTGTCCTCCCGCTCTCCATATGTCCTGGTGTTAGCCATATGTCCTCCCGCTCTCCATATCTCCTGATATTAGCCATGTGTCCTCCCGCTCTCCATATCTCCTGATATTAGCCATATGTCCTCCCGCTCTCCATATGTCCTGGTGTTAGCCATATGTCCTCCCGCTCTCCATATCTCCTGATATTAGCCATGTGTCCTCCCGCTCTCCATATCTCCTGATATTAGCAATATGTCCTCCCGCTCTCCATATCTCCTGACATTAGCCATGTGTCCTCCCGCTCTCCATATCTCCTGATATCAGCCGTATGTCCTCCCGCTCTCCATATCTCCTGACATTAGCCATGTGTCCTCCCGCTCTCCATATGTCCTGGTGTTAGCCATATGTCCTCCCGCTCTCCATATCTCCTGATATTAGCCATGTGTCCTCCCGCTCTCCATATCTCCTGACATTAGCCATGTGTCCTCCCGCTCTCCATATGTCCTGGTGTTAGCCATATGTCCTCCCGCTCTCCATATGTCCTGGTGTTAGCCATATGTCCTCCCGCTCTCCATATCTCCTGATATTAGCCATGTGTCCTCCCGCTCTCCATATCTCCTGATATTAGCCATGTGTCCTCCCGCTCTCCATATCTCCTGATATTAGCCATATGTCCTCCCGCTCTCCATATGTCCTGGTGTTAGCCATATGTCCTCCCGCTCTCCATATGTCCTGGTGTTAGCCATATGTCCTCCCGCTCTCCATATCTCCTGATATTAGCCATGTATCCTCCCGCTCTCCATATCTCCTGATATTAGCAATATGTCCTCCCGCTCTCCATATCTCCTGATATCAGCCATATGTCCTCCCGCTCTCCATATCTCCTGACATTAGCCATGTGTCCTCCCGCTCTCCATATGTCCTGGTGTTAGCCATATGTCCTCCCGCTCTCCATATCTCCTGATATTAGCCATGTGTCCTCCCACTCTCCATATCTCCTGACATTAGCCATGTGTCCTCCCGCTCTCCATATGTCCTGGTGTTAGCCATATGTCCTCCCGCTCTCCATATGTCCTGGTGTTAGCCATATGTCCTCCCGCTCTCCATATCTCCTGATATTAGCAATATGTCCTCCCGCTCTCCATATCTCCTGATATTAGCCATGTGTCCTCCCGCTCTCCATATCTCCTGATATTAGCCATATGTCCTCCCGCTCTCCATGTCTCCTGATATTAGCCATATGTCCTCCCGCTCTCCATATCTCCTGATATTAGCTATATGTCCTCCCGCTCTCCATATGTCCTGGTGTTAGCCATATGTCCTCCCGCTCTCCATATCTCCTGATATTAGCAATATGTCCTCCCGCTCTCCATATGTCTTGGTGTTAGCCATATGTCCTCCCGCTCTCCATATGTCCTGGTGTTAGCCATATGTCCTCCCGCTCTCCATATGTCCTGGTGTTAGCCATATGTCCTCCTGCTCTCCATATCTCCTGATATTAGCTATATGTCCTGCCGCTCTCCATATGTCCTGGTGTTAGCCATATGTCCTCCCGCTCTCCATATGTCCTGGTGTTAGCCATATGTCCTCCCGCTCTCCATATGTCCTGGTGTTAGCCATATGTCCTCCTGCTCTCCATATCTCCTGATATTAGCTATATGTCCTCCCGCTCTCCATATCTCCTGATATTAGCCATGTGTCCTCCCGCTCTCCATATGTCCTCCTGCTCTCCATATCTCCTGATATTAGCCATATGTCCTCCCGCTCTCCATATCTCCTGATATTAGCCATATGTCCTCCCACTCTCCATATGTCCTGGTGTTAGCCATATGTCCTCCCATTCTCCATATGTCCTGGTGTTAGCCATATGTCCTCCCGCTCTCCATATCTCCTGGTGTTAGCCATATGTCCTCCCACTCTCCATATGTCCTGGTGTTAGCCATATGTCCTCCTGATCTCCATATTTACTGATATTAGCAATATGTCCTCCCGCTCTCCATATGTCCTGGTGTTAGCCATATGTCCTCCCACTCTCCATATGTCCTGGTGTTAGCCATATGTCCTCCCGCTCTCCATATCTCCTGATATTAGCAATATGTCCTCCCGCTCTCCATATGTCCTGGTGTTAGCCATATGTCCTCCCACTCTCCATATGTCCTGGTGTTAGCCATATGTCCTCCCGCTCTCCATATCTCCTGATATTAGCCATGTATCCTCCCGCTTTCCATATCTCCTGATATTAGCCATGTGTCCTCCTGCTCTCCATATCTCAGTTCCCTATCAGTATGTCTTTGGACTGTGGGAGGAAACTGGAAAACCCTGAGAAAACCCACAAAAACATGGGGAAAACATACAAACGCCATACAGATGTTGTCTTTGGTCGGATTCGAACCTAGAGCCCCAGTGCCACAAGTGCTAACCAATGAGCCACCATGTTGCCCACCACCGCTAACTACTGAGCCCACCGTGTTGTCCACCACCGCTAACCACTGAGCCCCCGTGCTGCCCACATTATGTATGTATATATATATATATGTATATATATATATATATATATATATAAAAATAAATGATGGTGATTATGGGGATAGCATACAGTCAGTATGGGGTCATTATGGGGATAGTATACAGTCAGTATGGGGTCATTATGGGGATAGCATACAGTCATTATGGGGATAGCATACAGTCATTATGGGGTCATTATGGGGATAGCATACAGTCAGTACTAGGTCATTAAGGGGATAGAATATAGTCAGTACGTGGTCATTATGGGGATAGCATATAGTCAGTACAGGGTCATTATCGGGGATAGTATTCAATCAGTACAGGGTCATTATGGGGATAGCATACAGTCATTACGGGGTCATTATGGGGATAGCATACAGTCAGTACTAGGTCATTATGGGGATAGAATATAGTCAGTACGTGGTCATTATGGGAATAGCATATAGTCAGTACAGGGTCATTATGGGGATAGTATTCAATCAGTACAGGGTCATTATGGGGATAGTATTCAATCAGTACAGGGTGATTATGGGATAATTTTGGGGTCACTATGTACTTGCATCACACAGTTCTAATACAATGGTGCAACGTGTGTCCTCCCCATTCGTGGACTATTTTGTTTGGCACTTTCCCCCCATTATTTAGCAGGTGTGTTGCATACCTTGATGGGTGACAAGAGCTGTAACCGGTACCCTCTTATCTCATGAAGGAGGGTCGTCCAGACATCCCCCCCATCTTCCCGAAATGTACACCCTCATGGGTGGCGGTCTGCTCTGCGCAGTCTCTGGTTTAGTCCTGCTCATCGTGGCCACAGCGACCGACTTCTGGATGCAATATCGCTACTCAGGGAACCTGAGTAATCAGGGGCTGTGGAGGTTCTGCGTGGCAGGGAAGTGTCATGCCCACACCATCACTGTCGGTAAGAGCGCATTCACCCTCTGGGATGTGGGCACAGGGATGATGGGGTTAATGGTGTAAGAGTGAGCACTCACACTACAAGCACACGACATTAAAATGAAAGGAGGATTCTGGGAGTTGTAGTTTCAGGAGGTGCTCTAGGATTTACCACCTGCTATCTATGACCAGATTTGTCCTCCTCGGTGGAGTTCCTCCTCATGCTTTTCTGCTCTTTTTATTTCACTCTCTAATAAAGCATTTTATAAGGGAAGAGTTATTCTTTTATCATTTTTCCATCATGTTCATAAACTTGTTTAGGCCTCAGGTATCATGGAAAGTGACTGGGACCGCAAGGTGAGGAAGGGGTGACAGAGGACCCCCACCTCATGACTTTTTACATTCTGCAGCTACTACTGATCACATCATCTACTGGGATAAAGGTGTAGAATCAGAGTTCTCCCCAGTCCTCCCCATTGCAGCAAAGCATCAGCTGTAAAACCTGCTGCGAAGACTCTCTCCTTCATCCCCCAAACTGGACATTTTAGGACTACACCATGTCCCCGAGGGGTTAAAAGGGACAACTGTGCAGGAACTGGAGATGCAGAATTCAGTTCAGACAAAATGGAGGCACCAGTGCCAAAACCAGTCAGAAGACTGTGGCATACACACTCCCACGACGATCTGGAGCCTCAGGTTCTCTGAGGGCCCCAACAGACAATTGTTATCACTTCCGACAAAGAAGTTAGTGAAACGTGGTGGTGGGATACTACTGGAGGCCTGCATCCACAGTTTTACTCGCAGCAATGGGATAGCGGTTCTTATGTATGACTGCACCTGTGTATACCTCCCTGTGGGAAAAAACACTTGTGTGTACACTTTTTGGGGGGCTAATGGTCACTAATAGCTTCAGTTGTAGAGGAGGTTGCTGTGTTCTTTGTCCAGCAGGTGGTCTTCTCGGTCAGTGTCTGATCTGGAGTCTTGTGTAGAGTCTGATGGTCAGTTTATTACTATTGACCAGCAGATGGCCCCCTTGGTCAGTGTCTGGTCTGGAGTCTTGTGTATTGTATAGAGGCTGACGGTCACTGTATTATTACTGACCTGGGTGTAGCTGTTGCTGTGTTCTTTGTCCAGCAGGTGGCCCTCTCAGTCAGTGTCTGGTCTGGAGTCTTGTGTATTGTGTAGAGGCTGATGGTCACTGTATTATTACTGACCTGGGTGTAGCTGTTGCTGTAGAGGAGGTTGCTGTGTTCTTTGTCCAGCAGGTGGCCTTCTCAGTCAGTGTCTGGTCTGGAGTCTTGTGTATTGTGTAGAGGCTGATGGTCACTGTATTATTACTGACCTGGGTGTAGCTGTTGCTGTGTTCTTTGTCCAGCAGGTGGCCCTCTCAGTCAGTGTCTGGTCTGGAGTCTTGTGTATTGTGTAGAGGCTGACGGTCACTGTATTATTACTGACCTGGGTGTAGCTGCTGTTGTAGAGGAGGTTGCTGGGCTCTTTGTCCAGCAGATGGCCCCCTTGGTCAGTGTCTGGTCTGGAGTCTTGTGTATTGTGTAGAGGCTGATGGTCACTGTATTATTACTGACCTGGGTGTAGCTGTTGCTGTGTTCTTTGTCCAGCAGGTGGCCCTCTCAGTCAGTGTCTGGTCTGGAGTCTTGTGTATTGTGTAGAGGCTGATGGTCACTGTATTATTACTGACCTGGGTGTAGCTGTTGCTGTGTTCTTTGTCCAGCAGGTGGCCCTCTTGGTCAGTGTCTGGTCTGGAGTCTTATGTAGAGACTGACGGTCACTGTATTATTACTGACCTGGGTGTAGCTGTTGCTGTGTTCTTGGTCCAGCAGGTGGCCCTCTCGGTCAGTGTCTGGTCTGGAGTCTTGTGTATTGTGTAGAGGCTGATGGTCACTGTATTATTACTGACCTGGGTGTAGCTGTTGCTGGGCTCTTTGTCCAGCAGGTGGCCCTCTCAGTCAGTGTCTGGTCTGGAGTCTTGTGTATTGTGTAGAGGCTGATGGTCACTGTATTATTACTGATCTGGGTGTAGCTGCTGTTGTAGAGGAGGTTGCTGTTCTCTTTGTTCAGCAGGTGGTCCTCTTGGTCAGTGTCTGGTCTGGAGTCTTATGTAGAGACTGACGGTCACTGTATTATTACTGACCTGGGTGTAGCTGTTGCTGGGCTCTTTGTCCAGCAGGTGGCCTTCTCAGTCAGTGTCTGGTCTGGAGTCTTGTGTATTGTATAGAGGCTGATGGTCACTGTATTATTACTGATCTGGGTGTAGCTGCTGCTGTAGAGGAGGTTGCTGTGTTCTTTGTCCAGCAGGTGGCCCTCTCGGTCAGTGTCTGGTCTGGAGTCTTGTGTAGAGGCTGACGGTCACTGTATTATTACTGACCTGGGTGTAGCTGCTGTTGTAGAGGAGGTTGCTGGGTTCTTTGTCCAGCAGGTGGCCCTCTCGGTCAGTGTCTGGTCTGGAGTCTTGTGTATTGTATAGAGGCTGACGGTCACTGTATTATTACTGACCTGGGTGTAGCTGTTGCTGTGTTCTTTGTCCAGCAGGTGGCCCTCTCAGTCAGTGTCTGGTCTGGAGTCTTGTGTATTGTGTAGAGGCTGATGGTCACTGTATTATTACTGACCTGGGTGTAGCTGCTGTTGTAGAGGAGGTTGCTGTGTTCTTTGTCCAGCAGGTGGCCCTCTCGGTCAGTGTCTGGTCTGGAGTCTTGTGTAGAGGCTGACGGTCACTGTATTATTACTGACCTGGGTGTAGCTGCTGTTGTAGAGGAGGTTGCTGGGTTCTTTGTCCAGCAGGTGGCCCTCTCGGTCAGTGTCTGGTCTGGAGTCTTGTGTATTGTATAGAGGCTGATGGTCACTGTATTATTACTGACCTGGGTGTAGCTGTTGCTGTGTTCTTTGTCCAGCAGGTGGCCCTCTCGGTCAGTGTCTGGTCTGGAGTCTTGTGTATTGTATAGAGGCTGACGGTCACTGTATTATTACTGATCTGGGTGTAGCTGCTGTTTTAGAGGAGGTTGCTAGGTTCTTTGTCCAGCAGGTGGCCCTCTCGGTCAGTGTCTGGTCTGGAGTCTTGTGTATTGTATAGAGGCTGACGGTCACTGTATTATTACTGACCTGGGTGTAGCTGTTGCTGTGTTCTTTGTCCAGCAGGTGGCCCTCTCGGTCAGTGTCTGGTCTGGAGTCTTGTGTATTGTATAGAGGCTGATGGTCACTGTATTATTACTGACCTGGGTGTAGCTGTTGCTGTGTTCTTTGTCCAGCAGGTGGCCCTCTCGGTCAGTGTCTGGTCTGGAGTCTTGTGTATTGTATAGAGGCTGACGGTCACTGTATTATTACTGATCTGGGTGTAGCTGCTGTTTTAGAGGAGGTTGCTAGGTTCTTTGTCCAGCAGGTGGCCCTCTCGGTCAGTGTCTGGTCTGGAGTCTTGTGTATTGTATAGAGGCTGACGGTCACTGTATTATTACTGATCTGGGTGTAGCTGCTGTTTTAGAGGAGGTTGCTAGGTTCTTTGTCCAGCAGGTGGCCCTCTCGGTCAGTGTCTGGTCTTGAGTCTTGTGTATTGTGTAGAGGCTGATGGTCACTGTATTATTGCAGCATGAAGGGTTAGTAACATTAGAAGATATGGCGGTATGGAGTGGTAGGGGTAATGGGTGAGGGTCAGGACTACTGTTAGGCCCCTTGCAGATGAGTGTGTCCGGATTAGATCTGGATGCGTTACAAATGCGTCCAGTGAAAAATGTGATCTATATATGCAGCGTTCTCACCTGTAGTAGGATGCTTAGGAGTTTACACGCATTCTACTAACAAGAATCACCGGGAACTTTGAGGCAACTGGCAGCATACTACTACAGGTGAGAACGCTGCATATATACATTACCATAAACAAGGTTGTTATATTTGGATGTATCTATTATAGTATCCAAGGGAAGTGTCTCTTACAGCGCGGGATCCATTTAATCCAACATTTTCTGTAAGACTACATTTGTTGAGTCCAGGCAAGGCTCTCAACCGGAACCCAGCAGCGGCCCCCGGGATTATTCCCAGGGTAGTACTAGACACTTAGGTCACACATAGTAGCGGCAGCCCAGGAGTACCCTCCTCAACTCTATTTGGGGCAGAAGACCCCGGTCAGAGAAGACGTAGTTGCACTGTAGTCACCGTCTGCTACTTCTACACCGATGGGTGCTATTCAGGGCTGCAGCTGAGGGACATGAGAAGCCCGTGAGCCCCTGCCTGGTGGAGCTGTGGACTCAGTCATGGGCTGGGGTTTCCAGAGGACTTCTAGGATACACTTAGCTGGTTAGTATGCCCCTGCCTGGTTGGGCTATGGACTCACTCATGGGCCGGGGGTTCCTGAGGACCTCTAGGAACCCACTCCACTCTGTTACGCCACTGCCTGGTGGAGCTGTGGGATCAGTCATGGGCTGGGGGGTTCCCGAGGACATCTAGGACACACTTAGCTGGTTGGTATGCCCCTGTCTGGTGTATTTGTGGCCTCAGTCATGGGTTCCTGAGGACATGTAAGCACATACTTTACTCTGTTACGCCACTGCCTGGTGGAGCTGTGGCCTCAGTCATGGGCTGGGGGTTCCTGAGGACCTCTAAGCACACAGCTGGTTGTTACGCCCCTGCCTGGTGGATTTGTGGCCTCACTCATGGGTTCCTGAGGACCTCAAGGCACACACTCATCTCTCTTATGTCTTGTTTCAGCTTTCTGGGACGCCACTCGAGCCTTTATGCTGCTTTCCATCCTCTCTTCCTTTGCCGGCATTATTTTGGGCCTCACAGCCTTTTCTAGCGGAGCCAAATCAGCTCGAACTCGCTCGGCAGGGTTTACACTACTAGTCGCAGGTAAGTTTCATGTTTTTCGGACTTGACTGGTCGGATATTCCTCACCTTTACTACGGGGCACAGGTTCACACTGCTCCCTCTACTCCTAGCATTTCATGTCCCTGCATCTGACAACTGCTGTGTCTGTCTACTTCTCTGGCACTGGGAGGCTGCAGCTCCTCTGACAACGACTGTACAGTCCTCATCTCCAGCAGAGGACAACACTGGCTAACCCACTGACCATACTCCTCATCTCCAGCAGAGGGCAACACTGGCTAACCCACTGACCATACTCCTCATCTCCAGCAGAGGACAACACTGGCTAACCCACTGACCATACTCCTCATCTCCAGCAGAGGACAACACTGGCTAACCCACTGACCATACTCCTCATCTCCAGCAGAGGACAACACTGGCTAACCCACTGACCATACTCCTCATCTTCAGCAGAGGACAACACTGGCTAACACACTGACCATACTCCTCATCTCCAGCAGAGGACAACACTGGCTAACACACTGACCATACTCCTCATCTCCAGCAGAGGACAACACTGGATAACCCACTGACCATACTCCTCATCTCCAGCAGAGGACAACACTGGCTAACCCACTGACCATACTCCTCATCTCCAGCAGAGGACAACACTGGCTAACCCACTGACCATACTCCTCATCTCCAGCAGAGGGCAACACTGGCTAACCCACTGACCATACTCCTCATCTCCAGCAGAGGACAACACTGGCTAACCCACTGACCATACTCCTCATCTCCAGCAGAGGACAACACTGGCTAACCCACTGACCATACTCCTCATCTCCAGCAGAGGACAACACTGGCTAACCCACTGACCATACTCCTCATCTCCAGCAGAGGACAACACTGAATAACCCACTGACCATACTCCTCATCTCCAGCAGAGGACAACACTGAATAACCCACTGACAATACTCCTCATCTCCAGCAGAGGACAACACTGGCTAACCCACTGACAATACTCCTCATCTCCAGCAGAGGACAACACTGGCTAAGGGTACTTTCACACTAGCGTTTTTCTTTTCCGGCGCTGAGTTCCGTCCTAGGGACTCAAATCCGGAAAAGAACTGATCAGTTTTATCCCCATGCATTCTGAATGGAGAGTCAGTCCTTCAGGATGCATCAGGATGTCTTCAGTTCAGTCTTTTTGACTGATCAGGCTTTTCAGAAAAACGTAGCATGCAGTATTTTTACCTCCGGCCAAAAAGCCTGAACACTTTGACTGAACGCCGGATCAGGCCTTTTTCCCATTGACTTGCATTAACGCCGGATCTGGCACTGTGTGTTCAGTCAAAACGGATCCGGCTTTTGCATGTTAAACCCGAAAAATGTGAAAAAAAAGTTAAAGTCCCTAAATGGCGGATCCGTTTTTTCCAATGCATTTTTTCATTGTGATCAAAATCCTGATCAGGATTCAAATGTAATCCGTTTTCACACGTTTTTCCGGATCCGGCGGGCAGTTCCGGTGTCGGAATTGAACGCCGGATTAAAACAACGCTAGTGTGAAAGTAGCCTAACCCACTGACCATACTCCTCATCTCCAGCAGAGGACAACACTGGCTAACACACTGACCATACTCCTCATCTCCAGCAGAGGACAACACTGGATAACCCACTGACTATACTCCTCATCTCCAGCAGAGGACAACACTGGCTAACCCACTGACCATACTCCTCATCTCCAGCAGAGGGCAACACTGGCTAACCCACTGACCATACTCCTCATCTCCAGCAGAGGGCAATACTGGCTAACCCACTGACCATACTCCTCATCTCCAGCAGAGGGCAACACTGGCTAACCCACTGACCATACTCCTCATCTCCAGCAGAGGGCAACACTGGCTAACCCACTGACCATACTCCTCATCTCCAGCAGAGGGCAACACTGGCTAACCCACTGACCATACTCCTCATCTCCAGCAGAGGACAACACTGGCTAACCCACTGACCATACTCCTCATCTCCAGCAGAGGACAACACTGGATAACCCACTGACCATACTCCTCATCTCCAGCAGAGGACAACACTGGCTAACCCACTGACCATACTCCTCATCTCCAGCAGAGGACAACACTGGATAACCCACTGACTATACTCCTCATCTCCAGCAGAGGACAACACTGGCTAACCCACTGACCATACTCCTCATCTCCAGCAGAGGACAACACTGAATAACCCACTGACAATACTCCTCATCTCCAGCAGAGGACAACACTGGCTAACCCACTGACCATACTCCTCATCTTCAGCAGAGGACAACACTGGCTAACACACTGACCATACTCCTCATCTCCAGCAGAGGACAACACTGGCTAACACACTGACCATACTCCTCATCTCCAGCAGAGGACAACACTGGATAACCCACTGACCATACTCCTCATCTCCAGCAGAGGACAACACTGGCTAACCCACTGACCATACTCCTCATCTCCAGCAGAGGACAACACTGGCTAACCCACTGACCATACTCCTCATCTCCAGCAGAGGGCAACACTGGCTAACCCACTGACCATACTCCTCATCTCCAGCAGAGGACAACACTGGCTAACCCACTGACCATACTCCTCATCTCCAGCAGAGGACAACACTGGCTAACCCACTGACCATACTCCTCATCTCCAGCAGAGGGCAACACTGGCTAACCCACTGACCATACTCCTCATCTCCAGCAGAGGACAACACTGGCTAACCCACTGACCATACTCCTCATCTCCAGCAGAGGACAACACTGGCTAACCCACTGACCATACTCCTCATCTCCAGCAGAGGACAACACTGGCTAACCCACTGACCATACTCCTCATCTCCAGCAGAGGACAACACTGAATAACCCACTGACAATACTCCTCATCTCCAGCAGAGGGCAATACTGGCTAACCCACTGACCATACTCCTCATCTCCAGCAGAGGGCAACACTGGCTAACCCACTGACCATACTCCTCATCTCCAGCAGAGGGCAACACTGGCTAACCCACTGACCATACTCCTCATCTCCAGCAGAGGACAACACTGGCTAACCCACTGACCATACTCCTCATCTCCAGCAGAGGACAACACTGGCTAACACACTGACCATACTCCTCATCTCCAGCAGAGGACAACACTGGCTAACCCACTGACCATACTCCTCATCTCCAGCAGAGGACAACACTGGCTAACCCACTGACCATACTCCTCATCTCCAGCAGAGGACAACACTGGCTAACCCACTGACCATACTCCTCATCTCCAGCAGAGGACAACACTGAATAACCCACTGACAATACTCCTCATCTCCAGCAGAGGGCAACACTGGCTAACCCACTGACCATACTCCTCATCTCCAGCAGAGGACAACACTGGCTAACCCACTGACCATACTCCTCATCTCCAGCAGAGAACAACACTGGCTAACCCACTGACCATACTTCTCATCTCCAGCAGAGGACAACACTGGCTAACACACTGACCATACTCCTCATCTCCAGCAGAGGACAACACTGGCTAACCCCCTGACCATACTCCTCATCTCCAGCAGAGGACAACACTGGCTAACCCCCTGACCATACTTCTCATCTCCAGCAGAGGACAACACTGGCTAACACACTGACCATACTCCTCATCTCCAGCAGAGGGCAACACTGGCTAACACACGGACCATACTCCTCATCTCCAGCAGAGGGCAACACTGGCTAACCCACTGACCATACTCCTCATCTCCAGCAGAGGACAACACTGGCTAACCCACTGACCATACTCCTCATCTCCAGCAGAGGACAACACTGGCTAACCCACTGACCATACTCCTCATCTCCAGCAGAGGACAACACTGGCTAACCCACTTACCATACAGCAGCCATTACTCCCTGGAATTATGGGACTACATTTACAGAGACAGGATTCTGCTGACACGATTATAGCATGAGTAACCGTATAGATGACGTATACTGTACACCAGACCACAGTGCAGAAAGCTCACACACTGCTGTAGATCTCATCTAGATGTCTCCAGCAGAGGACAGCACTGCTTCACCCACTGATTGTAGAGCAGCCATTACTCCATATAATAGTGTACAAATAAGAATAAGAGTGACCAGTGTACTGTCCTGTACATCTATAGGTACCAGGGGGTATAAGAGTGACCAGTGTACTGTCCTGTACATCTATAGGTACCAGGGGGTATAAGAGTGACCAGTGTACTGTCCTGTACATCTATAGGTACCAGGGGGTATAAGAGTGACCAGTGTACTGTCCTATACATCTATAGGTACCAGGGGGTATAAGAGTGACCAGTGTACTGTCCTATACATCTATAGATACCAGGGGGTATAAGAGTCCTCAGTCTACCGTCCTATACATCTATATGTACCAGGGGGTATAAGAGTGACCAGTGTACTGTCCTATACATCTATAGGTACCAGGGGGTATAAGAGTGACCAGTGTACTGTCCTATACATCTATATGTACCAGGGGTATAAGAGTGACCAGTGTACTGTCCTATACATCTATAGGTACCAGGGGGTATAAGAGTGACCAGTGTACTGTCCTATACATCTATATGTACCAGGGGGTATAAGAGTGACCAGTGTACTGTCCTATACATCTATAGGTACCAGGGGGTATAAGAGTGACCAGTGTACTGTCCTATACATCTATAGGTACCAGGGGGTATAAGAGTGACCAGTGTACTGTCCTATACATCTATATGTACCAGGGGGTATAAGAGTGACCAGTGTACTGTCCTATACATCTATATGTACCAGGGGGTATAAGAGTGACCAGTGTACTGTCCTGTACATCTATAGGTACCAGGGGGTATAAGAGTGACCAGTGTACCGTCCTATACATCTATAGGTACCAGGGGGTATACGAGTGACCAGTCTACTGTCCTGTACATCTATAGGTACCAGGGGGTATAAGAGTGACCAGTGTACTGTCCTATAGATCTATTGGTACCAGGGGGTATAAGAGTGACCAGCATACCGTCCTATACATCTATAGGTACCAGGGGGTATAAGAGTGACCAGTGTACCGTCCTATACATCTATAGGTACCAGGGGGTATAAGAGTGACCAGTGTACTGTCCTATACATCTATATGTACCAGGGGTATAAGAGTGACCAGTGTACCGTCCTGTACATCTATAGGTACCAGGGGGTATAAGAGTGACCAGTGTACTGTCCTATACATCTATAGGTACCAGGGGGTATAAGAGTGACCAGTGTACTGTCCTATACATCTATAGGTACCAGGGGGTATAAGAGTGACCAGTGTACTGTCCTATACATCTATATGTACCAGGGGTATAAGAGTGACCAGTGTACTGTCCTGTACATCTATAGGTACCAGGGGGTATAAGAGTGAACAGTGTACTGTCCTGTACATCTATAGGTACCAGGGGGTATAAGAGTGACCAGTGTACCGTCCTATACATCTATAGGTACCAGGGGGTATACGAGTGACCAGTCTACTGTCCTATAGATCTATTGGTACCAGGGGGTATAAGAGTGACCAGCATACCGTCCTATACATCTATAGGTACCAGGGGGTATAAGAGTGACCAGTGTACCGTCCTATACATCTATAGGTACCAGGGGGTATAAGAGTGACCAGAGTACTGTCCTATACATCTATAGGTACCAGGGGGTATAAGAGTGACCAGTGTACCGTCCTATACATCTATATGTACCAGGGGTATAAGAGTGACCAGTGTACTGTCCTATACATCTATATGTACCAGGGGTATAAGAGTGACCAGTGTACTGTCCTATACATCTATAGGTACCAGGGGGTATACGAGTGACCAGTCTACTGTCCTATAGATCTATTGGTACCAGGGGGTATAAGAGTGACCAGCATACCGTCCTATACATCTATAGGTACCAGGGGGTATAAGAGTGACCAGTGTACTGTCCTATACATCTATATGTACCAGGGGGTATAAGAGTGACCAGTGTACTGTCCTATACATCTATATGTACCAGGGGTATAAGAGTGACCAGTGTACTGTCCTATACATCTATATGTACCAGGGGGTATAAGAGTGACCAGTGTACTGTCCTATACATCTATAGGTACCAGGGGGTATAAGAGTGACCAGTGTACTGTCCTATACATCTATATGTACCAGGGGTATAAGAGTGACCAGTGTACTGTCCTATACATCTATATGTACCAGGGGTATAAGAGTGACCAGTGTACTGTCCTATAGATCTATATGTACCAGGGGTATAAGAGTGACCAGCATACCGTCCTATACATCTATATGTACCAGGGGTATAAGAGTACTCAGTCTACTGTCCTATACATCTATATGTACCAGGGGTATAAGAGTGACCAGTGTACTGTCCTGTACATCTATAGGTACCAGGGGTATAAGAGTGACCAGTGTACCGTCCTATACATCTATAGGTACCAGGGGGTATACGAGTGACCAGTCTACTGTCCTATAGATCTATTAGTACCAGGGGGTATAAGAGTGACCAGCATACCGTCCTATACATCTATAGGTACCAGGGGGTATAAGAGTGACCAGTGTACCGTCCTATACATCTATAGGTACCAGGGGGTATAGGGGTGGCCAGTGTACTGTCCTATACATCTATAGGTACCAGGGGGTATAAGAGTGACCAGCATACCGTCCTATACATCTATAGGTACCAGGGGGTATAAGAGTGACCAGTGTACCGCCCTATACATCTATAGGTACCAGGGGTATAAGAGTGACCAGCGGACTGTCCTATACATCTATAGGTACCAGGGGGTATAGGAGTGACCAGTGTACTGTCCTATAGATCTATAGGTACCAGGGGGTATAAGAGTGACCAGCATACCGTCCTATACATCTATATGTACCAGGACGTATAGGAGTTCTCAGTCTACTGCCCTATACATCTATATGTACCAGGGGTATAAGAGTCCTTAGTCTACTGTCCTATACATCTATATGTACCATGGGTATAAGAGTCCTCAGTCTACTGTCCTATACATCTATATGTACCAGGGGTATAAGAGTCCTTAGTCTACTGTCCTATACATCTATATGTACCATGGGTATAAGAGTCCTCAGTCTACTGCCCTATACATCTATATGTACCAGGACGTATAGGAGTCCTCAGTCTACCGTCCTATACATCTATAGGTACCAGGGGGTATAAGAGTCCTCAGTCTACTGTCCTATACATCTATATGTACCAGGGGTATAAGACTACTCAGTCTACTGTCCTATACATCTATGTGTACCAGGGGTATAAGAGTCCTCAGTCTACTGCCCTATACATCTATATGTACCAGGACGTATAGGAGTCCTCAGTCTACTGTCCTATAGATCTATATGTACCAGGGGTATAAGAGTCTTCATTCTACTGCCCTATACATCTATATGTACCAGGGGGTATAAGACTACTCAGTCTACTGCCCTATACATCTATATGTACCAGGGGTATAAGACTACTCAGTCTACTGCCCTATACATCTATATGTACCATGGGTATAAGACTACTCAGTCTACTGTCCTATACATCTATATGTACCATGGGTATAAGAGTCCTCAGTCTACTGCCCTATACATCTATATGTACCAGGACATATAGGAGTCCTCAGTCTACTGTCCTATAGATCTATATGTACCAGGGGTATAAGACTACTCAGTCTACTGTCCTATAGATCTATATGTACCAGGGGTATAAGACTACTCAGTCTACTGCCCTATACATCTATATGTACCATGGGTATAAGAGTCCTCAGTCTACTGCCTTATACATCTATATGTACCAGGGGTATAAGAGTCCTCAGTCTACTGTCCTATACATCTATATGTACCAGGGGTATAAGACTACTCAGTCTACTGCCCTATACATCTATATGTACCAGGGGTATAAGAGTACTCAGTCTACTGTCCTATAGATCTATATGTACCAGGGGTATAAGAGTACTCAGTCTACTGCCCTATACATCTATATGTACCAGGGGTATAAGAGTACGCAGTCTACTGCCCTATACATCTATATGTACCAGGACGTATAGGAGTCCTCAGTCTACCGTCCTATACATCTATAGGTACCAGGGGTATAAGAGTCCTCAGTCTACTGTCCTATACATCTATATGTACCAGGGGGTATAAGAGTCCTCAGTCTACTGTCCTATACATCTATATGTACCAGGGGGTATAAGACTACTCAGTCTACTGCCCTATACATCTATATGTACCAGAGGTATAAGACTACACAGTCTACTGTCCTATACATTTATATGTACCAGGGGTATAAGAGTCCTCAGTCTACTGTCCTATAGATCTATATGTACCAGGGGTATAAGAGTCCTCAGTCTACTGCCCTATACATCTATATGTACCAGGACAGATAGGAGTCCTCAGTCTACTGCCCTATACATCTATATGTACCAGGACGTATAGGAGTCCTCAGTCTACTGCCCTATAGATCTATATGTACCATGGGTATAAGAGTACTCAGTCTACTGTCCTATACATCTATATGTACCATGGGTATAAGAGTCCTCAGTCTACTGCCCTATAGATCTATATGTACCATGGGTATAAGAGTACTCAGTCTACTGTCCTATACATCTATATGTACCAGGGGTATAAGAGTACTCAGTCTACTGTCCTATACATCTATATGTACCAGGGGTATAAGAGTCCTCAGTCTACTGCCCTATACATCTATATGTACCAGGGGGTATAAGAGTACTCAGTCTACTGTCCTATACATCTATATGTACCAGGGGTATAAGAGTCCTCAGTCTACTGCCCTATACATCTATATGTACCAGGGGTATAAGAGTCTTCAGTCTACTGCCCTATACATCTATATGTACCAGGGGTATAAGAGTACTCAGTCGACTGCCCTATAGATCTATATGTACCAGGGGGTATAAGAGTCCTCAGTCTACTGCCCTATACATCTATATGTACCAGGGGGTATAAGACTACTCAGTCTACTGTCCTATACATCTATATGTACCAGGGGTATAAGAGTCCTCAGTCTACTGTCCTATAGATCTATATGTACCATGGGTATAAGAGTCCTCAGTCTACTGTCCTATACATCTATATGTACCAGGGGTATAAGAGTCCTCAGTCTACTGCCCTATACATCTATATGTACCAGGGGGTATAAGAGTCCTCAGTCTACTGTCCTATACATCTATATGTACCATGGGTATAAGAGTACTCAGTCTACTGTCCTATAGATCTATATGTACCAGGGGTATAAGACTACTCAGTCTACTGCCCTATACATCTATATGTACCAGGGGTATAAGACTACTCAGTCTACTGTCCTATACATCTATATGTACCAGGGGGTATAAGAGTACTCAGTCTACTGTCCTATACATCTATATGTACCAGGGTATAAGACTACTCAGTCTACTGTCCTATAGATCTATATGTACCAGGGGTATAAGACTACTCAGTCTACTGCCCTATACATCTATATGTACCAGGGGTATAAGACTACTCAGTCTACTGTCCTATACATCTATATGTACCAGGGGGTATAAGAGTACTCAGTCTACTGTCCTATACATCTATATGTACCAGGACATATAGGAGTCCTCAGTCTACTGTCCTATAGATCTATATGTACCAGGGGTATAAGACTACTCAGTCTACTGTCCTATACATCTATATGTACCATGGGTATAAGAGTACTCAGTCTACTGTCCTATAGATCTATATGTACCAGGGGTATAAGAGTACTCAGTCTACTGCCCTATAGATCTATATGTACCAGGGATATAAGACTACTCAGTCTACTGCCCTATACATCTATATGTACCAGGGGTATAAGAGTCTTCAGTCTACTGACCTATAGATCTATGTGTACCAGGGGTATAAGAGTCCTCAGTCTACTGCCCTATACATCTATATGTACCAGGGGTATAAGAGTCCTCAGTCTACTGTCCTATAGATCTATATGTACCATGGGTATAAGAGTACTCAGTCTACTGTCCTATAGATCTATATGTACCAGGGGTATAAGACTACTCAGTCTACTGTCCTATATATCTATATGTACCATGGGTATAAGAGTACTCAGTCTACTGTCCTATAGATCTATATGTACCATGGGTATAAGACTACTCAGTCTACTGTCCTATAGATCTATATGTACCATGGGTATAAGAGTACTCAGTCTACTGTCCTATAGATCTATATGTACCATGGGTATAAGAGTCCTCAGTCTACTGTCCTATAGATCTATATGTACCAGGGGTATAAGACTACTCAGTCTACTGTCCTATATATCTATATGTACCATGGGTATAAGAGTACTCAGTCTACTGTCCTATAGATCTATATGTACCAGGGGTATAAGAGTACTCAGTCTACTGCCCTATACATCTATATGTACCAGGACATATAGGAGTCTTCAGTCTACTGTCCTATAGATCTATATGTACCAGGGGGTATAAGAGTCCTCAGTCTACTGTCCTATACATCTATATGTACCAGGGGTATAAGAGTCCTCAGTCTACTGTCCTATAGATCTATATGTACCAGGACAGATAGGAGTCCTCAGTCTACTGTCCTATAGATCTATATGTACTAGGGGGTATAAGAGTCCTCAGTCTACTGCCCTATACATCTATATGTACCAGGACGTATAGGAGTCCTCAGTCTACTGTCCTATAGATCTATATGTACCAGGGGGTATAAGAGTCCTTAGTCTACTGTCCTATACATCTATATGTACCATGGGTATAAGAGTACTCAGTCTACTGCCCTATACATCTATATGTACCAGGGGTATAAGAGTACTCAGTCTACTGCCCTATAGATCTATATGTACCAGGGGTATAAGACTACTCAGTCTACTGTCCTATACATCTATATGTACCAGGGGGTATAAGAGTACTCAGTCTACTGTCCTATACATCTATATGTACCAGGGGTATAAGAGTCCTCAGTCTACTGCCCTATACATCTATATGTACCAGGGGGTATAAGAGTCCTCAGTCTACTGCCCTATACATCTATATGTACCAGGGGGTATAAGAGTCTTCAGTCTACTGCCCTATACATCTATATGTACCAGGGGTATAAGAGTACTCAGTCTACTGCCCTATACATCTATATGTACCAGGGGGTATAAGACTACACAGTCTACTGTCCTATACATCTATATGTACCAGGGGTATAAGAGTCCTCAGTCTACTGTCCTATAGATCTATATGTACTAGGGGGTATAAGAGTCCTCAGTCTACTGCCCTATACATCTATATGTACCAGGACGTATAGGAGTCCTCAGTCTACTGTCCTATAGATCTATATGTACCATGGGTATAAGACTACTCAGTCTACTGTCCTATAGATCTATATGTACCATGGGTATAAGAGTACTCAGTCTACTGTCCTATAGATCTATATGTACCATGGGTATAAGAGTACTCAGTCTACTGTCCTATAGATCTATATGTACCAGGGGGTATAAGAGTCCTCAGTCTACTGCCCTATACATCTCTATGTACCAGGGGTATAAGAGTCCTCAGTCTACTGTCCTATAGATCTATATGTACCAGGGGGTATAAGAGTCCTCAGTCTACTGTCCTATACATCTATATGTACCATGGGTATAAGAGTCCTCAGTCTACTGTCCTATAGATCTATATGTACCAGGGGTATAAGAGTACTCAGTCTACTGCCCTATAGATCTATATGTACCATGGGTATAAGAGTACTCAGTCTACTGTCCTATACATCTATATGTACCAGGACATATAGGAGTCTTCAGTCTACTGTCCTATAGATCTATATGTACCAGGGGGTATAAGAGTCCTTAGTCTACTGTCCTATACATCTATATGTACCATGGGTATAAGAGTACTCAGTCTACTGCCCTATACATCTATATGTACCAGGGGTATAAGAGTACTCAGTCTACTGCCCTATACATCTATATGTACCAGGGGTATAAGAGTCCTCAGTCTACTGCACTATAGATCTATATGTACCAGGACGTATAGGAGTCCTCAGTCTACTGTCCTATACATCTATATGTACCAGGGGTATAAGAGTACTCAGTCTACTGCCCTATACATCTATATGTACCAGGGGTATAAGAGTACTCAGTCTACTGCCCTATACATCTATATGTACCAGGGGTATAAGAGTACTCAGTCTACTGCCCTATAGATCTATATGTACCAGGGGTATAAGACTACTCAGTCTACTGTCCTATACATCTATATGTACCAGGGGGTATAAGAGTACTCAGTCTACTGTCATATACATCTATATGTACCAGGGGTATAATAGTCCTCAGTCTACTGCCCTATACATCTATATGTACCAGGGGGTATAAGAGTCCTCAGTCTACTGCCCTATACATCTATATGTACCAGGGGGTATAAGAGTCTTCAGTCTACTGCCCTATACATCTATATGTACCAGGGGTATAAGAGTCTTCAGTCTACTGCCCTATACATCTATATGTACCAGGGGTATAAGAGTCCTCAGTCTACTGTCCTATAGATCTATATGTACCAGGGGTATAAGAGTACGCAGTCTACTGCCCTATACATCTATATGTACCAGGGGTATAAGAGTACGCAGTCTACTGCCCTATACATCTATATGTACCAGGACGTATAGGAGTCCTCAGTCTACCGTCCTATACATCTATAGGTACCAGGGGTATAAGAGTCCTCAGTCTACCGTCCTATACATCTATAGGTACCAGGGGTATAAGAGTCCTCAGTCTACTGTCCTATACATCTATATGTACCAGGGGTATAAGACTACTCAGTCTACTGTCCTATACATCTATATGTACCAGGGGTATAAGACTACTCAGTCTACTGTCCTATACATCTATATGTACCAGGGGTATAAGAGTCCTCAGTCTACTGTCCTATACATCTATATGTACCAGGGGTATAAGAGTCCTCAGTCTACTGCCCTATACATCTATATGTACCAGGGGTATAAGAGTACTCAGTCTACTGTCCGATACATCTATATGTACCAGGACATATAGGAGTCCTCAGTCTACTGCCCTATACATCTATATGTACCAGGACATATAGGAGTCTTCAGTCTACTGCCCTATAGATCTATATGTACCAGGGGTATAAGAGTACTCAGTCTACTGCCCTATAGATCTATGTGTACCAGGACGTATAGGAGTCCTCAGTCTACTGTCCTATAGATCTATATGTACCAGGACATATAGGAGTCTTCAGTCTACTGCCCTATAGATCTATATGTACCAGGACATATAGGAGTCTTCAGTCTACTGCCCTATAGATCTATATGTACCAGGACATATAGGAGTCCTCAGTCTACTGCCCTATAGATCTATATGTACCAGGACATATAGGAGTCTTCAGTCTACTGCCCTATAGATCTATATGTACCAGGGGTATAAGAGTACTCAGTCTACTGCCCTATAGATCTATGTGTACCAGGACGTATAGGAGTCCTCAGTCTACTGTCCTATAGATCTATATGTACCAGGACATATAGGAGTCTTCAGTCTACTGCCCTATAGATCTATATGTACCAGGGGTATAAGAGTCCTCAGTCTACTGTCCTATAGATCTATATGTACCAGGGGTATAAGAGTCCTCAGTCTACTGTCCTATACATCTATATGTACCAGGGGTATAAGAGTCCTCAGTCTACTGCCCTATACATCTATATGTACCAGGGGTATAAGAGTCCTCAGTCTACTGCCCTATACATCTATATGTACCAGGGGTATAAGAGTACTCAGTCTACTGTCCGATACATCTATATGTACCAGGGGTATAAGAGTCCTTAGTCTACTGTCCTATAGATCTATATGTACCATGGGTATAAGACTACTCAGTCCACTGTCCTATACATCTATATGTACCAGGACATATAGGAGTCTTCAGTCTACTGTCCTATAGATCTATGTGTACCAGGGGGTATAAGAGTCCTCAGTCTACTGCCCTATACATCTATATGTACCAGGACATATAGGAGTCTTCAGGCTACTGTCCTATAGATCTATGTGTACCAGGACGTATAGGAGTCCTCAGTCTACTGTCCTATAGATCTATATGTACCAGGACATATAGGAGTCTTCAGTCTACTGTCCTATACATCTATATGTACCAAGGGGTATAAGAGTCCTCAGTCTACTGCCCTATACATCTATATGTACCAGGGGTATAAGAGTCCTCAGTCTACTGTCCTATAGATCTATATGTACCAGGGGTATAAGAGTCCTCAGTCTACTGTCCTATACATCTATATGTACCAGGGGGTATAAGAGTCCTCAGTCTACTGTCCTATACATCTATATGTACCATGGGTATAAGAGTACTCAGTCTACTGTCCTATAGATCTATATGTACCAGGGGTATAAGAGTAATCAGTCTACTGTCCTATAGATCTATATGTACCATGGGTATAAGAGTCCTCAGTCTACTGTCCTATACATCTATATGTACCAGGGGGTATAAGAGTACTCAGTCTACTGTCCTATCGATCTATATGTACCAGGGTTATAAGAGTCCTCAGTCTACTGCCCTATACATCTATATGTACCATGGGTATAAGAGTCCTCAGTCTACTGTCCTATAGATCTATATGTACCATGGGTATAAGAGTACTCAGTCTACTGTCCTATACATCTATATGTACCAGGACATATAGGAGTCCTCAGTCTACTGTCCTATAGATCTATATGTACCAGGGGTATAAGACTACTCAGTCTACTGCCCTATAGATCTATATGTACCAGGGGGTATAAGAGTACTCAGTATACTGCCCCATACATCTATATGTACCAGGACATATAGGAGTCTTCAGTCTACTGCCCTGTAGATCTATATGTACCAGGACGTATAGGAGTCCTCAGTCTACTGTCCTATAGATCTATATGTACCAGGGGTATAAGACTACTCAGTCTACTGCCCTATACATCTATATGTACCAGGGGTATAAGAGTCCTCAGTCTACTGTCCTATAGATCTATATGTACCATGGGTATAAGAGTCCTCAGTCTACTGTCCTATAGATCTATATGTACCAGGGGGTATAAGAGTCCTCAGTCTACTGCCCTATACATCTATATGTACCAGGGGGTATAAGAGTCCTCAGTCTACTGTCCTATAGATCTATATGTACCAGGGGTATAAGACTACTCAGTCTACTACCATATACATCTATATGTACCAGGACGTATAGGAGTCCTCAGTCTACTGTCCTATAGATCTATATGTACCAGGGGTATAAGACTACTCAGTCTACTGTCCTATACATCTATATGTACCATGGGTATAAGAGTACTCAGTCTACTGTCCTATAGATCTATATGTACCAGGGGTATAAGAGTACTCAGTCTACTGTCCTATAGATCTATATGTACCAGGGGTATAAGACTACTCAGTCTACTGCCCTATACATCTATATGTACCAGGGGTATAAGAGTCCTCGGTCTACTCTCTATATGATGTACTGTGTTTCTCTGCAGGTTTCTTTGCGCTCTTGGCCTTGTCAGTATACACAGGGGTGACCGTCAACTTCTTCGGGAAACGTTACGTAGACTGGAGGTTTTCCTGGTCCTACATCTTGGGTTGGATTGGAATCATTCTCACCATGTCAGCAGGTAAAGTCAGTGCTCATCAACCCCATCATCACATATTTCCCACACTGCGCACACTGCCGCATTGTTCTGCTTCTCTACAACATCTGGAGCTGCCGGGAAGACGTTTCCGTGAGAACTAAATGTTGATGGTTTCCTTGTCTGTTACCAAAATGACTTCAGTGTGTTCTTGAGATGGATCAGGGATGATGGGAGTGATACATATCAGACATATCACAATGGGAGCTGCTGGGGTCAGGGATAATGGGAGTGACACATGAAACAGTTCCGACTGGGAGCTGCTGGGGTTAGGGGGTCAGGGATAATGGGAGTGATACATTTTCTCTATCTGTCCACACTTGTGCAGCTCTCTGGCCACTCTCATCTCCCTGCTCTGTATTTCCAGGTATCTTCCACATCTGCGCCTACATCAGGAACGGCTCTCAAGACGCAGCCAACGTCCCCAGCGGATGAGCTGCTCCGGAGCCGCCGCCATGTCCATAGTTTCTTCTTTCCCTCTCAATGATGCCCCAGAACTTTTCTACTGGCACCTGTTTCCTAGATGATGGATGGTTTAGGGTTGTCCCGTTGCCTGCTTCATATTGATGGACTGTAATTAAACCTAATTATCTGTCGTAATAAACTGTCAATGTCGTGGAATGAATGAAATTCAGAAAAGAAGAAATCGACTAAAACGAGAAATTCAGAACCAGCATTTATATATGGAGAAAACAGAAATGTAGACGACAAGAAAGGTTCATGGCCAAAGAGCAAAACTAACTCCAAAATGTTCTTCAATTATATAAATGGTAAAAAGTATAAATCTAAAAAGGTAGGGGAGATGTAGAGCCGGACGAGGGAGGAGCACAGAGTGATGAGGGGGGAGTTGTAGAGCCGGACGCGGGGGGAGCACAGAGTGATGAGGGGGAGTTGTAGAGGAGGATGAGGGAGGAGCACAGAGTGATGAGGGGGGGGGGAGTTGTAGAGGAGGATGAGGGGGGAGCACAGAGTGATGAGGGGGAGTTGTAGAGGAGGATGAGGGAGGAGCACAGAGTGATGAGGGTGGAGTTGTAGAGCCGGACCAGGGGGGAGCACAGAGTGATGAGGGGGAGTTGTAGAGGAGGATGAGGGAGGAGCACAGAGTGATGAGGGTGGAGTTGTAGAAGAGGATGAGGGAGGAGCACAGAGTGATGAGGGGGGAGATGTAGAGCCGGACGAGGGAGGAGCACAGAGTGATGAGGGGGGAGTTGTATAAGAGGATGAGGGAGGAGCACAGAGTGATGAGGGGGGGGGGGTTGTAGAGGAGGATGAGGGGGGAGCACAGAGTGATGAGGGGGAGTTGTAGAGGAGGATGAGGGGGGAGCACAGAGTGATGAGGGGGAGTTGTAGAGGAGGATGAGGGAGGAGCACAGAGTGATGAGGGTGGAGTTGTAGAGCCGGACCAGGGGGGAGCACAGAGTGATGAGGGGGGAGATGTAGAGGAGGATGAGGGAGGAGCACAGAGTGATGAGGGTGGAGTTGTAGAAGAGGATGAGGGAGGAGCACAGAGTGATGAGGGGGGAGATGTAGAGCCGGACGAGGGAGGAGCACAGAGTGATGAGGGGGGAGTTGTATAAGAGGATGAGGGAGGAGCACAGAGTGATGAGGGGGGAGATGTAGAAGAGGATGAGGGAGGAGCACAGAGTGATGAGGGGGGAGTTGTAGAGCCGGACGAGGGAGGAGCACAGAGTGATGAGGGGGGAGATGTAGAGCCGGACGAGGGAGGAGCACAGAGTGAGGAGGGGGGAGATGTAGAGCTGGACGAGGTAGGAGCACAGAGTGATGAGGGGGGAGATGTAGAGCCGGACGAGGGAGGATCACAGAGTGATGAGGGGGGAGATGTAGAGCCGCACGAGGGAGGAGCACAGAGTGATGAGGGGTGAGTTGTAGAGGAGGATGAGGGAGGAGCACAGAGTGATGAGGGGAGAGTTGTAGAGGAGCATGAGGGAGGAGCACAGAGTGAGGATGGGGAGATGTAGAGCCGGACGAGGGAGGAGCACAGAGTGATGAGGGGGGAGATGTAGAGCCGGACGAGGGAGGAGCACAGAGTGAGGAGGGGGGAGATGTAGAGCCGGACGAGGGAGGAGCACAGAGTGATGAGGGGGGAGATGTAGAGCCGGACGAGGGAGGAGCACAGAGTGATGAGGGGGGAGATGTAGAGCCGGACGAGGGAGGAGCACACAGAGTGATGAAGGGGGAGTTGTAGAGGAGGATGAGGGGGGAGATGTAGAGCCGGACGAGGGAGGATCACAGATTGATGAGGGGGGAGATGTAGAGCCGGACGAGGGAGGAGCACAGAGTGATGAGGGGGGGGAAATGTAGAAGAGGATGAGGGAGGAGTTTTAGAGGAAGATGAGGGAGGAGCACAGAGTGATGAGGGGGGAGTTGTAGAGGAGTATGAGGGAGGAGCACAGAGTGATGAGGGGGGGAGTTGTAGAAGATGATGAGGGAGGAGTTTTAGAGGAAGATGAGGGAGGAGCACAGAGTGATGAGGGGGGAGTTGTAGAAGAGGATGAGGAAGGAGCACAGAGTGATGAGGGGGGGGGGGAGATGTAGAGGAGGATGAGAGAGAAGCACAGAGTGATGAGGGGGAGTTGTAGAGGAGGATGAGGGAGGAGCACAGAGTGATGAGGGGGGAGTTGTAGAGGAGGATGAGGGAGGAGCACAGAGTGATGAGGGGGAGATGTAGAGGAGGATGAGGAAGGAGCACAGAGTGATGAGGGGAGAGTTGTAGAGGAGGATGAGGGAGGAGCACAGAGTGATGAGGGGGGAATTGTAGAAGAGGATGAGGGAGGAGCACAGAGTGATGAGGGGGGAATTGTAGAAGAGGATGAGGGAGGAGCACAGAGTGATGAGGGTGGAGTTGTAGGGGAGGATGAGGGAGGACAACAGAGTGATGAAAGGGGAGTTGCAGAAGAGGATGAAGGAGGAGCACAGAGTGATGAGGGGGGAGATGTAGAAGAGGATGAGAGAGGAGCACAGAGTGATGAGGGGGGGAGATGTAGAAGAGGATGAGAGAGGAGCACAGAGTGATGAGGGTGGAGTTGTAGAAGAGGATGAGGGAGGAGCACAAAGTGATGAGGGGGCAGTTGCAGACAGCGACGAGGAGATAGCAAAGATGAAATGCAGAATGTAAAAGTAAATTTCCCCATTAAAAGTGCCCTGTCTGACCCAGGAAGAGGTACAGCGGCATCTTAAAAAGATGAATAGACAAATTACTGGGACCAGATGGCATACACCACCGTATCTTAAGAGAATTAAGTTGCCAGACCCTTATTTCTGATATTTATAGACTCTATACTGACAGGATTGGCGCATAGCAAACCTAGTGCAAATATTCTAAAAGGGTCCAAAAACAGAGCCCGGAAATAGGCCGGTAAGTTTAACATCTGTCGTGGGTAAACAGTTTGAAGGGTTTCTAAGAGATATTGTCTTGGAGTACCTCAATTAAAATAAGCAAATAACGCCATATCAGTATGGCTTCATGGAGGATCGGTCATGTCAGACTAATTTAATCAGTTTTTATGAGGAAGTAAGTTCTAAACTGAACTGGGGTGAATCAATAGATGTTTTATATCAGGGGTCAGCAACTTCCGGCACTCAAGCTGTGGTGAAACTACAACTATCAGCATGCTCCATTCACTTCTATGGGAGTCCTTAGAACACCCAAACAAGTATGCATGCTGGGAATAGAAGTTTCATGACAGCTGGAGTGCTGAAGGTTACTGACCCCTGATATAAGACATCCATTGATTCACCCCAGTTCAGTCTAGAACTTACCTCCTCATAGAAACTGACCCGTCTTATATCATGACTTCTTTAAAGCATTTTAAACTGTACCACATGAAATGCTAGTATATACAATTAGAATGCTTGGACTGGGAGAATGCTTCTACTGTAAGAGCAGAGAGACCATGGACTCTTTACTGTAAGAGCACTGAGACTGTGGACTCTTTACTGTAAGAGCAGTGAGACTATGAACTCTTTACTGTAAGAGCAGTGAGACTATGGACTCTTTACTGTAAGAGCAGTGAGACTATGGACTCTTTACTGCAAGAGCAGTGAGACTATGGACTCTTTACTGCAAGAGCAGTGAGACTATGGACTCTTTACTGTAAGAGCACTGAGACTGTGGACTCTATACTGTAAGAGCAGTGAGACTATGGACTGTATACTGTAAGAGCAGTGAGACTATGGACTCTATACTGTAAGAGCAGTGAGACTATGGACTCTACTGTAAGAGCAGTGAGACTATGGACTCTTTACTGTAAGAGCAGTGAGACTATGGACTCTTTACTGTAAGAGCAGTGAGACTATGGACTCTATACTGTAAGAGCAGTGAGACTATGGACTCTTTACTGTAAGAGCAGTGAGACTATGGACTCTTTACTGTAAGAGCAGTGAGACTATGGACTCTTTACTGTAAGAGCAGTGAGACTATGGACTCTATACTGTAAGAGCAGTGAGACTATGGACTCTTTACTGTAAGAGCAGTGAGACTATGGATTCTTTACTGTAAGAGCAGTGAGACTATGGATTCTTTACTGTAAGAGCAGTGAGACTATGGACTCTATACTGTAAGAGCAGTGAGACTATGGATTCTTTACAGTAAGAGCAGTGAGACTATGGATTCTTTACGGTAAGAGCAGTGAGACTATGGACTCTTTACGGTAAGAGCAGTGAGACTATGGACTCTATACTGTAAGAGCAGTGAGACTATGGACTCTTTACTGTAAGAGCAGTGAGACTATAGACTCTTTACTGTAAGAGCAGTGAGACTATGGACTCTTTACTGTAAGAGCAGTGAGACTATGGACTCTATACTGTAAGAACAGTGAGACTATGGATTCTTTACTGTAAGAGCAGTGAGACTATGGACTCTTTACTGTAAGAGCAGTGAGACTATGGACTCTTTACTGTAAGAGCAGTGAGACTATGGACTCTGTACTGTAAGAGCAGTGAGACTATGGACTCTTTACTGTAAGAGCAGTGAGACTATGGACTCTATACTGTAAGAGCAGTGAGACTATGGACTCTTTACTGTAAGAGCAGTGAGACTGTGGACTCTTTACTGCAAGAGCAGTGAGACTATGGACTCTTTACTGCAAGAGCAGTGAGACTATGGACTCTTTACTGTAAGAGCACTGAGACTGTGGACTCTATACTGTAAGAGCAGTGAGACTATGGACTGTATACTGTAAGAGCAGTGAGACTATGGACTCTTTACTGTAAGAGCAGTGAGACTATGGACTCTTTACTGTAAGAGCAGTGAGACTATGGACTCTTTACTGTAAGAGCAGTGAGACTATGGACTCTATACTGTAAGAGCAGTGAGACTATGGACTCTTTACTGTAAGAGCAGTGAGACTATGGACTCTTTACTGTAAGAGCAGTGAGACTATGGACTCTTTACTGTAAGAGCAGTGAGACTATGGACTCTATACTGTAAGAGCAGTGAGACTATGGACTCTTTACTGTAAGAGCAGTGAGACTATGGATTCTTTACTGTAAGAGCAGTGAGACTATGGATTCTTTACTGTAAGAGCAGTGAGACTATGGACTCTATACTGTAAGAGCAGTGAGACTATGGATTCTTTACAGTAAGAGCAGTGAGACTATGGATTCTTTACGGTAAGAGCAGTGAGACTATGGACTCTTTACGGTAAGAGCAGTGAGACTATGGACTCTATACTGTAAGAGCAGTGAGACTATGGACTCTTTACTGTAAGAGCAGTGAGACTATAGACTCTTTACTGTAAGAGCAGTGAGACTATGGACTCTTTACTGTAAGAGCAGTGAGACTATGGACTCTATACTGTAAGAACAGTGAGACTATGGATTCTTTACTGTAAGAGCAGTGAGACTATGGACTCTTTACTGTAAGAGCAGTGAGACTATGGACTCTTTACTGTAAGAGCAGTGAGACTATGGACTCTGTACTGTAAGAGCAGTGAGACTATGGACTCTTTACTGTAAGAGCAGTGAGACTATGGACTCTATACTGTAAGAGCAGTGAGACTATGGACTCTTTACTGTAAGAGCAGTGAGACTGTGGACTCTTTACTGTAAGAGCAGTGAGACTATGGACTCTTTACTGTAAGAGCAGTCAGACTATGGACTCTGTACTGTAAGAGCAGTGAGACTATGGACTCTGTACTGTAAGAGCAGTGAGACTATGGACTCTTTACTGTAAGAGCAGTGAGACTATGGACTCTTTACTGTAAGAGCAGTGAGACTATGGACTCTATACTGTAAGAGCAGTGAGACTATGGACTCTTTACTGTAAGAGCAGTGAGACTATGGATTCTTTACTGTAAGAGCAGTGAGACTATGGATTCTTTACTGTAAGAGCAGTGAGACTATGGACTCTATACTGTAAGAGCAGTGAGACTATGGATTCTTTACAGTAAGAGCAGTGAGACTATGGATTCTTTACGGTAAGAGCAGTGAGACTATGGACTCTTTACGGTAAGAGCAGTGAGACTATGGACTCTATACTGTAAGAGCAGTGAGACTATGGACTCTTTACTGTAAGAGCAGTGAGACTATAGACTCTTTACTGTAAGAGCAGTGAGACTATGGACTCTTTACTGTAAGAGCAGTGAGACTATGGACTCTATACTGTAAGAACAGTGAGACTATGGATTCTTTACTGTAAGAGCAGTGAGACTATGGGCTCTTTACTGTAAGAGCAGAGAGACTATGGACTCTTTACAGAAAGAGCAGTGAGACTATGGATTCTTTACAGAAAGAGCAGTGAGACTATGGACTCTTTACTGTAAGAGCAGTGAGACTATAGACTCTTTACTGTAAGAGCAGTGAGACTATGGACTCTTTACTGTAAGAGCAGTGAGACTATGGACTCTATACTGTAAGAACAGTGAGACTATGGATTCTTTACTGTAAGAGCAGTGAGACTATGGGCTCTTTACTGTAAGAGCAGAGAGACTATGGACTCTTTACAGAAAGAGCAGTGAGACTATGGACTGTATACTGTAAGAGCAGTGAGACTATGGATTCTTTACTGTAAGAGCAGTGAGACTATGGACTCTATACTGTAAGAACAGTGAGACTATGGATTCTTTACTGTAAGAGCAGTGAGACTATGGGCTCTTTACTGTAAGAGCAGAGAGACTATGGACTCTTTACAGAAAGAGCAGTGAGACTAAGGACTCTTTACTGTAAGAGCAGTGAGACTATGGGCTCTTTACTGTAAGAGCAGAGAGACTATGGACTCTTTACAGAAAGAGCAGTGAGACTATGGACTGTATACTGTAAGAGCAGTGAGACTATGGATTCTTTACTGTAAGAGCAGTGAGACTATGGACTCTATACTGTAAGAACAGTGAGACTATGGATTCTTTACTGTAAGAGCAGTCAGACTATGGACTCTGTACTGTAAGAGCAGTGAGACTATGGACTCTTTACTGTAAGAGCAGTGAGACTATGGACTCTTTACTGCAAGAGCAGTGAGACTATGGACTCTATACTGTAAGAACAGTGAGACTATGGATTCTTTACTGTAAGAGCAGTGAGACTATGGGCTCTTTACTGTAAGAGCAGAGAGACTATGGACTCTTTACAGAAAGAGCAGTGAGACTATGGATTCTTTACAGAAAGAGCGGTGAGATCAAGAGGCTGCGATAGATGATTAACTGAACTCGCTGAAGAAGGACCTGGGGGATATTTCATGTTATAGCTCCAGATGTCTGGTGAAGGGTTGCAGCCATTAGGGAGATCTCTGTGCACTCTCTATATGTGCAGTATATTATAGATACTTCTTCTACATTACAATTAGATCTCCTAAATCCTTGTTTCTCCAGACTGAATAACACAACGTTCCATGACCCGTCTTATTCTGCATTCCACCCATCCCTTGTGGTAGCCCTCCTCTGTCCCGCTCTAGTGTGGTGAGCACCTCTTATACCCAGGTGCCTGGTGCTGTACACTCACATCTCAAGGCTTGCAGGAAACAGTAGTCCACAATTTTCTGGTTGAGTTCAACAATTCTATAAAATTTACTCCAGACGCTCACGTGTTTCATACTGTAAAATTCTTACCGTAGACAATCAGTCTAGTGATGTGTAGAGAGGCTATGCCCACAAACATACACCTACACCCCTCCCCCAATGGTTACACCCTCGGGGGGGGGTCACAAATATCCAGACTCCAAATCCTGAAAAACCACTCATGAAAGGCCTCAGGACACAAGGGGTCACAGACACCTACTTCCAAGCAGACAAAGAGTCAGCTGTCACATAACGCGGAGCAGGAGTATCACCTGCTCACGCTGTACTGACCCAGGAGCGGGCGGTGGACGAGGAATATTTGGGGTTACTCTGCTCTATCCTCCATTCTCCGTGAAGTAGAGCACCCCATGCACAAAGACCAAAAATTGACTGGCAGGGTTCCTGTAAGGCCTGGTTAGCACCTTCTTCCTTCTTCTTCACGTGGACTGGTCAGAAATAAAATTTTGATACGGCCTAAGGTCCCGTGTCCCCGGACCCCTCTTCCTCGTAAGACCACCTGCAACCTGGGTTTCTGTCGCCCCCCTAAAGTCGGGATTTGCTCCCTTCTTACACCATGAGGGCCAGCGGTTTCAGGAGGACCTGGTCCAGCTATCACTGAAATGACTGTAGACCATGGCTGGGATGAGGAGAAGTAGAGTTTATGGCGGTTTATTAATGAAGCGGTGGCGGAGCCCCCCTTTACACACACAATGTTCATGCCTCATTTATTTCTACAGATGGTTTTCTGGGTCTCGACCGTCTCATAGATATCACCAGGACCTGGAATATGAAGACTAAGGCCTCATGCACACGACCGTGGTTTGGTTCACTTCAATGGGGCCGCAAAAGATGCAGACAGCACTCCATGTGCAGTCCACATCCGTTGCTCTGTTCCGTGGCCCCGTTCGTGTCCGTTTTGCGTACAAGAATAGGCATTTCTATAATGGGCCGTCTGTTCCGTTCTGCAATTTGCAGACCACAAAACACGGCACGTTTGTGTCCATGAGGCCTAAAGCTAGATTTACACGAGTGGCCGATTGTCGGAAAGGAACAGTCTGCTGCTCGTCAGTGGAGGAGACACATTTACATGCAGTGATCTCCTCCACAGTATAAGGAGCAGTGATCTCCTCCACAGTATAAGGAGCAGTGATCACTACTGCCATCGCTCATCCTCATATAGAAGTTTTCCCTCCTGACAATCACCTACTCGTCAGTGGAGGAGACCCATTTACAAGCAGTGATCTCCTCCACAGTATAGGGAACAGTGATCTCCTCCACAGTATAAGGAGTAGTGATCACTACTGCCATCGCTCATCCTCATATAGAAGTTTTCCCTCCTGACAATCACCTGCTCGTCAGTGGAGGAGACCCATTTACAAGCAGTGATCTCCTCCACAGTATAGGGAGCAGTGATCACTAATGTCACCGCTTTAGGCTGGTTCACACAGTTCATGGGGGTCATTTATCAGTGCTATTTCTGTATGTACGAGTGTTTTTGGCAGCCTATTATTTTGTGCCTGATTTTTTCTTCTCTTTTTCCTGGTTTGACAGATTTTTGTCTCATTTTGTGGGGCGGTTTACTCGGCGTGTAGGTTTTAGACTGATGTAAAGGGCTGTCTCACTTTAGCAGATCCCCTTTATCATGTAGACATAATGAATACCAGGCCCTTCCTAATGTATTGGGATTCTCCATGTTGTCCCCTTTGCTGGCTGCATTCAGTTTTCCATCACATTACAGACTGTTCGTTTCCATGGTTACGACCACCCTACAATCCAGCAGCGGTGGTCGGGCTTGTACACTATAGAAGCACCAGCCTATGGGCACTCCGGTGTTCCATGATATTTCCCCCACTCGTGAAATTTCCCTACCCTCATCACTTCCTGCTGTGACGCGGCCGCAATGGATATGACGTTCCCAGCTTTGGAGGTGGGCCGCGCAGGCGCACAATGACGGGCGAGGGAAATTTCACACCAGAGTTGGGGAGAAGGGGCCACCTAATGCGCTTGCGCCTTACCTCTTAGCTGGACACCGGCCGACACTGCGCATGCGCCGGGCGCAGCTGGTTTCAGATGATCAGACAGACATCCCTGTCCGCTGGTGTGCACGCACAGTGTATCCCGATGGGAGTAGTTGGCCGAGCTTGCGCACTGGCCCGTAATTTTTCCCTACCCTCTAATTGCTGGCGAGGCTCCCGGCGCATGAGCAGTGTCGGCCGATGTCCAGCTGAGAGATAAGGCGCAAGGGCATTAGGTGGCCACTTCTACCCAACTCTGGTGTGAAATTTCCCTAACCCATCGTTGTGCGCCTGCGAATCGCGGCACACCTCCTTCCAAAGCTGGGAACGTCATATCCGGTGCGGACGCGTCACAACAGGAAGTGACGAGGGTAGGGAAATTATACGGGTACGGAAATATCACGGAACATCGGCATTCGTAGCCACCATGGAGACCTGCGCTTTTTCCTATAGTGTGCAAGAACGACCGCTGCTGATGGATTACAGGGTGGGCGTAACCATGGAAACGACAATTGTATAAAGTGATGGAAAAAAATTAATCCATTCGGCAAAGTAAATAATATGGAGAGCCTGGTATTCCCGTCATCTACAGGATAGAGGCCATCTGCTGAAGTGAGAGGACCCCTTTAAGTGCGCCTCTTTTTTACTAGAATTGGTTGCAAGTTGGGTGCAATTTTTACACCTTTTCATGGGTGGCGTAGGGCAGTGTTGTGCGCGGCCAGAGCATCAGCGACTAGACGCAACCGTTTACCTAACATGACACTGCCCTGTTGCTCTTAATTCGAGAGCCGACCGATGAGAAGGGTAATTGTCAACAACCCACCTGACGATTACAAAGACCCTCGTCTCATCACCCGCCCAGAAACTGCGTATAAATACTGACAATGCGCTACACACTCTACAGGACGGGCGAGCACGAGGATAACCTCCATATCTCCAGATACGTGTAGGACTCACCATGGAAGGGTCACCAGAACCACAGCAGATACTTCTCTGAACACAGCATGTCCTCCGCTCACAGCCAAAGTCCCTAATCAACTGCCTACAGAGCAACACCTGGAGCAAAAACTGAGCGGAGAGCCCCCCCCCAGTCTACAGCGACTCAAAAAACCAGGACCCCAGACTCCACCTAATAACACATTCATCCTTCTAGAACCTATAGCACTGACAGCCGGAGAGGCCCCCCAGTCTACAGCGACTCCTAAATCCAGGACCCCAGACTCAACCTAATAACACATTCATTCTTCCAGAACCTATAGCACTGACAGCCGGAGAGGCCCCCAGTCTACAGCCACTCCTAAATCCAGGACCCCAGACTCCACCTAATAACACATTCATCCTTCCCGAACCTATAGCACTGACAGCCGGAGAGGCCCCCAGTCTACAGCCACTCCTAAATCCAGGACCCCAGACTCCACCTAATAACACATTCATCCTTCTAGAACCTATAGCACTGACAGCCGGAGAGGCCCCCCAGTCTACAGCGACTCCTAAATCCAGGACCCCAGACTCCACCTAATAACACATTCATCCTTCCAGAACCTATAGCACTGACAGCCGGAGAGGCCCCCAGTCTACAGCCACTCCTAAATCCAGGACACCAGACTCCACCTAATAACACATTCATCCTTCCAGAACCTATAGCACTGACAGCCGGAGAGGCCCCCAGTCTACAGCCACTCCTAAATCCAGGACCCCAGACTCCACCTAATAACACATTCATCCTTCCAGAACCTATAGCACTGACAGCCGGAGAGGCCCCCAGTCTACAGCCACTCCAAAAACCAGGACCCCAGACTCCACCTAATAACACATTCATCCTTCCAGAACCTATAGCACTGACAGCCGGAGAGGCCCCCAGTCTACAGCCACTCCTAAATCCAGGACCCCAGACTCCACCTAATAACACATTCATCCTTCCAGAACCTATAGCACTGACAGCCGGAGAGGCCCCCAGTCTACAGCCACTCCAAAAACCAGGACCCCAGACTCCACCTAATAACACATTCATCCTTCCAGAACCTATAGCACTGACAGCCGGAGAAGCCCCCAGTCTACAGCCACTCCTAAATCCAGGACACCAGACTCCACCTAATAACACATTCATCCTTCCAGAACCTATAGCACTGACAGCCGGAGAGGCCCCCAGTCTACAGCCACTCCTAAATCCAGGACCCCAGACTCCACCTAATAACACATTCATCCTTCTAGAACCTATAGCACTGACAGCCGGAGAGGCCCCCCAGTCTACAGCGACTCCTAAATCCAGGACCCCAGACTCCACCTAATAACACATTCATCCTTCCAGAACCTATAGCACTGACAGCCGGAGAGGCCCCCAGTCTACAGCCACTCCTAAATCCAGGACCCCAGACTCCACCTAATAACACATTCATCCTTCCAGAACCTATAGCACTGACAGCCGGAGAGGCCCCCAGTCTACAGCCACTCCTAAATCCAGGACCCCAGACTCCACCTAATAACACATTCATCCTTCCAGAACCTATAGCACTGACAGCCGGAGAGGCCCCCAGTCTACAGCCACTCCTAAATCCAGGACCCCAGACTCCACCTAATAACACATTCATCCTTCCAGAACCTATAGCACTGACAGCCGGAGAGGCCCCCAGTCTACAGCCACTCCAAAAACCAGGACCCCAGACTCCACCTAATAACACATTCATCCTTCCAGAACCTATAGCACTGACAGCCGGAGAGGCCCCCAGTCTACAGCCACTCCTAAATCCAGGACCCCAGACTCCACCTAATAACACATTCATCCTTCCAGAACCTATAGCACTGACAGCCGGAGAGGCCCCCAGTCTACAGCCACTCCTAAATCCAGGACCCCAGACTCCACCTAATAACACATTCATCCTTCCAGAACCTATAGCACTGACAGCCGGAGAGGCCCCCAGTCTACAGCCACTCCTAAATCAAGGACACCAGACTCCACCTAATAACACATTCATCCTTCCAGAACCTATAGCACTGACAGCCGGAGAGGCCCCCAGTCTACAGCCACTCCAAAAACCAGGACCCCAGACTCCACCTAATAACACATTCATCCTTCCAGAACCTATAGCACTGACAGCCGGAGAGGCCCCCAGTCTACAGCCACTCCTAAATCAAGGACACCAGACTCCACCTAATAACACATTCATCCTTCCAGAACCTATAGCACTGACAGCCGGAGAGGCCCCCAGTCTACAGCCACTCCTAAATCCAGGACCCCAGACTCCACCTAATAACACATTCATCCTTCCAGAACCTATAGTCCATGGTCTGCTCTCTGTTGTCCTGTAGTCTAATATCTTGCCCTGGTGTCCTAGAGTCTAATGTCTGATCTCTGATGTCCTATGGTCTAATGACTTGTCTCTAGTGTCCTATGGTCTGATGTCTAGTCTAACCTGGGTTAGAGTCAGTTTTGGGATTAGGGTCAGAGTTCGCATTAGCAGCTTCTGTATCCTCATCCTGTTTTCACCATCCTCTTCCCCCACATCTCTCTGTAGGTTAGGGTCAGTTTCGGGATTAGGGTTAGGTTAGGGCTTTAGGTTAGAGTTCAGGTTAGCAGTCTTAGTATCCTCGCCCTGGTTCCACCCTCCTCCTCCTCCTCCTCCTCTTCGTGGCTTAGCCTTTTTGGAACTAGTTTGTCTACTTTTTAATCCGGAACTAAGCAGTGAGAAGGAAGACTAAGCAGACAGACGAGTCACCACCCTGCTCCCAGGGTGATCAGTTTTGCCTAGATTTTTGGGGTACCAACTCTTCTTGGGATACACACTGGAATATAGCAAGCTGGTGGGACAGATACAATGCCTCAAGGACACTGGGGTCCCTGGAGGGCAGTGCTCCTACTGCTAACGTGCACAGGTAAGGGGAAAATATGACTCTAGGCTGACATGTCACCGGCAGCAGATCCACATGAAGAATGTACTGGTAGAAGGAGTGCACCCCGTGTAGACTATATATACTGTATGTATACTGTATATGGAGCTGTCTATAGGCTGAGATGTCACCGGCAGAAGGAGTGCACCCCGCGTAGACTATATATACTGTATGTATACTGTATATGGAGCTGTCTATAGGCTGAGATGTCACCGGCAGAATGTACTGGTAGAAGGAGTGCACCCCGTGTAGACTATATATACTGTATGTATACTGTATATGGAGCTGTCTATAGGCTGTGATATCACCGGCAGAATGTACTGGTAGAAGGAGTGCACCCCGTGTAGACTATATATACTGTATGTATACTGTATATGGAGCTGTCTATAGGCTGTGATATCACCGGCAGAAGGAGTGCACCCCGCGTAGACTATATATACTGTATGTATACTGTATATGGAGCTGTCTATAGGCTGAGATATCACCGGCAGAAGGAGTGCACCCCGCGTAGACTATATATACTGTATGTATACTGTATATGGAGCTGTCTATAGGCTGAGATATCACCGGCAGAAGGAGTGCACCCCGCGTAGACTATATATACTGTATGTATACTGTATATGGAGCTGTCTATAGGCTGAGATGTCACCGGCAGAATGTACTGGTAGAAGGAGTGCACCCCGTGTAGACTATATATACTGTATGTATACTGTATATGGAGCTGTCTATAGGCTGTGATATCACCGGCAGAATGTACTGGTAGAAGGAGTGCACCCCGTGTAGACTATATATACTGTATGTATACTGTATATGGAGCTGTCTATAGGCTGTGATATCACCGGCAGAATGTACTGGTAGAAGGAGTGCACCCCGCGTAGACTATATATACTGTATGTATACTGTATATGGAGCTGTCTATAGGCTGTGATATCACCGGCAGAATGTACTGGTAGAAGGAGTGCACCCCGCGTAGACTATATATACTGTATGTATACTGTATATGGAGCTGTCTATAGGCTGAGATATCACCGGCAGAATGTACTGGTAGAAGGAGTGCACCCCGCGTAGACTATATATACTGTATGTATACTGTATATGGAGCTGTCTATAGGCTGAGATATCACTGGCAGAATGTACTGGTAGAAGGAGTGCACCCCGCGTAGACTATATATACTGTATGTATACTGTATATGGAGCTGTCTATAGGCTGTGATATCACTGGCAGAAGGAGTGCACCCCGTGTAGACTATATATACTGTATGTATACTGTATATGGAGCTGTCTATAGGCTGAGATATCACCGGCAGAATGTACTGGTAGAAGGAGTGCACCCCGCGTAGACTATATATACTGTATGTATACTGTATATGGAGCTGTCTATAGGCTGTGATATCACTGGCAGAAGGAGTGCACCCCGTGTAGACTATATATACTGTATATGGAGCTGTCTATAGGCTGAGATGTCACCAGCAGCAGATCCATAAGCAGTATAATATATATATATATATATATATATATATATATACAGTACAGACCAAAAGTTTGGACACACCTTCTCATTCAAAGAGTTTTCTTTATTTTCATGACTATGAAGGCATCAAAACTATGAATTAACACATGTGGAATTATATACATAACAAACAAGTGTGAAACAACCGAAAATATGTCATATTCTAGGTTCTTCAAAGTAGCCACCTTTTGCTTTGATTACTGCTTTGCACACTCTTGGCATTCTCTTGATGAGCTTCAAGAGGTAGTCCCCTGAAATGGTCTTCCAACAGTCTTGAAGGAGTTCCCAGAGATGCTTAGCACTTGTTGGCCCTTTTGCCTTCACTCTGCGGTCCAGCTCACCCCAAACCATCTCGATTGGGTTCAGGTCCGGTGACTGTGGAGGCCAGGTCATCTGGCGCAGCCCCCCATCACTCTCCTTCATGGTCAAATAGCCCTTACTTTCAAAGTTTTCCCAATTTTTCGGCTGACTGACTGACCTTCATTTCTTAAAGTAATGATGGCCACTCGTTTTTCTTTACTTAGCTGCTTTTTTCTTGCCATAATACAAATTCTAACAGTCTATTCAGTAGGACTATCAGCTGTGTATCCACCTGACTTCTCCTCAACGCCACTGATGGTCCCAACCCCATTTATAAGGCAAGAAATCCCACTTATTAAACCTGACAGGGCACACCTGTGAAGTGAAGACCATTTCAGGGGACTACCTCTTGAAGCTCATCAAGAGAATGCCGAGAGTGTGCAAAGCAGTAATCAAAGCAAAAGGTGGCTACTTTGAAGAACCTAGAATATGACATATTTTCAGTTGTTTCACACTTGTTTGTTATGTATATAATTCCACATGTGTTAATTCATAGTTTTGATGCCTTCATAGTCATGAAAATAAAGAAAACTCTTTCAATCAGAAGGTGTGTCCAAACTTTTGGTCTGTACTGTATATACACACACACACACAACCAGTACAGATAGGGAGAGAGAACAGAGCCGAGGAAATCTAAGCATAAGGCCGTACACATCCATATATACAGCAGCAGGTACACATATAGGTGCCCGCCAGTACAGAGGCACATCTACACCTATGGAAAGAGTCAGAGGAGCCATCATGGTCATTATCATTCTTGTTATGAGTGTGCTTCTTATTCACTCTTGTTATGATGAGGATGATGAGGGGGATGAGGATGATGGGGCTGCATTGCGTGCTTCATCAGAATGCTGTCTGTCGGTGTGAATCATGATGTTATTCTCCACAATTAGACCTCAGCGTCTCAGTCACGCAGGTTATAGAAGGTGTTGTACAGGATTCGGGTTATGTCTTGTCCAGCCCTTACCATAGACTGTAATTAAGGGTTTAGGAGCCAGGAGACAAGCAGAGCGGCTGGTGAGGTCCACGCCAAGAAGGCCCTGGACCCACCTGATGCTAGGGTTAGGACCACTGCCTCCCAGATGTAGTAGCCAGGCCCTGAGGGGGTCCCTGAAGACCATGGCATGTGGGGGCCCTCCTCCAGAAGACGTGTTAGTCTCTAGTGGACATGTGACCTACTAGCATCTGTGAGGCCTCCATCCAGTGGTCAGACCGGACTATGATGGTCACTGCAGTCCTTTTCACCTGCACAGGGGCAGCAATCAAACAGAGCCACCTGCCTGGTTGTGCGCAGTAACATTAGAGTGTTAGCTCCTCAGGAGACCTGTCTGGTGACACCCTCTCTCATCTCGGGGTGTGTAAAGGTATTAATCACACTGATACAGCCACATTCCCCAGGAGCATGATGAAGCGGAGACTCACCTGTCTGGATGACACAGGTGGAGCCCTCAGGTGGGCCAGTCCAGGCACATAGCTGGAGTGCGGCTGGATTGTGCCTGTGAACAGGTGTGATTGTGGCACTGAGATGTGTGGACCTGGCTTCTCTCCGGGTCATTGTATCCCTGACTGAATAAAGCAAATATGAAGCAATCACACATTCCGGGAGGCCTGAAAAGAGCGGCCACCTTCCTGATCCCAGGCGGTGACTCATCAGTCCCTGCACAATAGCTGGTAAACGGCGGCACGTCGCCCAGTGGAGGCACGGCTGCTCCCCAAACTGGAGGTCAGGAGAAGGAGCCTCTTCTCTACCAATACTTTCCACCTGGAAACACAATCTTGGAGAATGATTACCTTACTCCCAGTCCGCCCAGCTGTGGTCCCCGGCCTCGCCGCCTTACATTTCCCAGGCATTGGTGACACGGGCTGGTAAGGTCAGCACTTTGATAGCCTCCAATCACCAGAGACCTTGCTCCCCAGTATTAGACCACAGCCATATTCGTGCCACAGTCAGTGGGACGTCAGCGACCCTTAGAGTAGAATGGTCATGGAACGGAAAGTCTTTGGACCTTTTAGTAATCTCCTCCTGCTTCCCTTGGTCTGGAGATGATCCTCAGGCCGACTGCTTCCCTCGATTGCCCAAAAGAGGACCACGGTTTTTGATGCGGTAATGGTTTTTACCGGTGAAATATGTAAATTTAATGGGGGTCATTTACTAAGAGCGGTATGCCAGTTTTTTGTGGAAAAAAGTGGCAAGACCCGGTTTTGCAACTTTTTGAAGCACATGTTAAACAATTTTGTGGTACATTTAGTTTTTATGCCGTCCTCGCCACTTGGCAGTAGTGGAGGCGTACAGGGGGCATGAGGGTATATGGCGTATAGGTGCCATTTTCTGATGCATTTATTTTTTTTTGTAAAGATGAGGTTGATGCACCGTGCACCCAAAGGTGTCAGCCAAGCCCCAAATCACACATGGTGTACGCTGGTCTTAGTGTCCCCTCTGTGCTGCCATTAGATGCGTACGCCTCGTCATAAATTGGGCGCATCTGAGGCAGCCTGGAGTAAAAACTACGCCATCCCCGGTCTGGCACGGCCGGACAGAAAAGGGGACTTGTGACCTTAGTAAATGCCCCAATATCTCTACATATTAGTCAGGACAGATCAGTAAATCAGGCCAAGGTCAGGAGAAAGTCCCAAATAGTCCCATTGATGAAACCTTACTTAGGCCTCATGCACACAACGATATTTTTGCCATTTTTTGCAGATTGCACACGGATCCATTCATTTCTATGGTTCTGCAAAAAGAAACAGATCCAATATGGATGTCATCTGTGGGCGGTCTGCATCCGATTATAGAACCTGTCCTATTCTTGTCTGTTTTTGGGTTAAGCATTGCCTTTTTACGGGACCCACTGTAAGAAACTGCGGGATGCACATGGATTGCATCTGTATTCTGTGGATCCGCAATTTTCAGACTAAATGCAAGCAAACATTCAAGGCCTCATGAACACAACCGTATCCGTTTTGCACACACTTCAGCTAAGGTGGGGTTAAACCCGCCTCATCAACATCACATGCAGTTTTGCTGCAGATTAAACAGGTGAAACACATTGGGGGCCATTGATCATAGAGCAGCTTTTTACTCTGGACCTTGACTGCCCCTGTGCTGCCGGAGGAGGCGCCTAATTTATGACGAGATGTTTCCTCTGGCAGCACAGGGGCCAAGACCGGCACAAATCGTGCACTGACATAAGCCTTCGGCCCCTTTACTCGGGACATAAGCCTTCGGCCCCTTTACTCGGGACATAAGCCTTCGGCCCCTTTACTCGGGACATAAGCCTTCGGCCACTTTACTGAGGACATAAGCCTTCGGCCCCTTTACTCTGGACATAAGTCTTCGGCCCCTTTACTCGGGACATAAGTCTTCGGCCCCTTTACTCGGGACATAAGCCTTCGGCCCCTTTACTCGGGACATAAGCCTTCGGCCCCTTTACTCGGGACATAAGCCTTCGGCCCCTTTACTCGGGACATAAGCCTTCGGCCCCTTTACTCTGGACATAAGTCTTCGGCCCCTTTACTCGGGACATAAGTCTTCGGCCCCTTTACTCGGGACATAAGTCTTCGGCCACTTTACTCGGGACATAAGCCTTCGGCCACTTTACTCGGGACATAAACCTTCGGCCACTTTACTCGGGACATAAGCCTTCGGCCACTTTACTCAGGACATAAACCTTCGGCCACTTTACTGAGGACATAAGTCTTCGGCCACTTTACTGAGGACATAAGTCTTCGGCCCCTTTACTTGGGACATAAGTCTTCGGCCCCTTTACTTGGGACATAAGCCTTCGGCCACTTTACTCGGGACATAAGCCTTCGGCCACTTTACTCGGGACATAAACCTTCGGCCACTTTACTGAGGACATAAGCCTTCGGCCCCTTTACTCGGGACATAAGCCTTCGGCCCCTTTACTCTGGGCATAAGCCTTCGGCCACTTTACTGAGGACATAAGCCTTCGGCCCCTTTACTCTGGACATAAGTCTTCGGCCCCTTTACTCGGGACATAAGTCTTCGGCCCCTTTACTCGGGACATAAGCCTTCGGCCCCTTTACTCGGGACATAAGTCTTCGGCCCCTTTACTTGGGACATAAGTCTTCGGCCCCTTTACTCGGGACATAAGTCTTCGGCCCCTTTACTCGGGACATAAGCCTTCGGCCACTTTACTCGGGACATAAGCCTTCGGCCACTTTACTCGGGACATAAACCTTCGGCCACTTTACTGAGGACATAAGCCTTCGGCCCCTTTACTCGGGACATAAGCCTTCGGCCCCTTTACTCTGGGCATAAGCCTTCGGCCACTTTACTGAGGACATAAGCCTTCGGCCCCTTTACTCTGGGCATAAGCCTTCGGCCACTTTACTGAGGACATAAGCCTTCGGCCCCTTTACTCTGGACATAAGTCTTCGGCCCCTTTACTCGGGACATAAGTCTTCGGCCCCTTTACTCGGGACATAAGCCTTCGGCCCCTTTACTCGGGACATAAGCCTTCGGCCCCTTTACTCGGGACATAAGCCTTCGGCCACTTTACTGAGGACATAAGCCTTCGGCCCCTTTACTCGGGACATAAGCCTTCGGCCCCTTTACTCTGGACATAAGTCTTCGGCCCCTTTACTCGGGACATAAGTCTTCGGCCCCTTTACTCGGGACATAAGTCTTCGGCCCCTTTACTCGGGACATAAGTCTTCGGCCCCTTTACTCGGGACATAAGTCTTCGGCCACTTTACTCGGGACATAAGCCTTCGGCCACTTTACTCGGGACATAAACCTTCGGCCACTTTACTGAGGACATAAGTCTTCGGCCCCTTTACTCTGGACATAAGCCTTCGGCCCCTTTACTCAGGACATAAGCCTTCGGCCCCTTTACTCTGGACATAAGTCTTCGGCCCCTTTACTCGGGACATAAGTCTTCGGCCCCTTTACTCGGGACATAAGCCTTCGGCCCCTTTACTCTGGACATAAGCCTTCAGCCCCTTTACTCTGGACATAAGCCTTCGGCCCCTTTACTCGAGACATAAGCCTTCGGCCCCCTTACTCGGGACATAAGCCTTCGGCCCCTTTACTCTGGACATAAGCCTTCGGCCCCTTTACTCAGGACATAAGCCTTCAGCCCCTTTACTCTGGACATAAGTCTTCGGCCACTTTACTCGGGACATAAGCCTTCGGCCCCTTTACTCTGGACATAAGCCTTCAGCCCCTTTACTCTGGAAATAAGTCTTCGGCCACTTTACTCGGGACATAAGTCTTCGGCCCCTTTACTCGGGACATAAGCCTTCGGCCCCTTTACTCGGGACATAAGCCTTCGGCCCCTTTACTCCGGACATAAGCCTTCGGCACCTTTACTTGGGACATAGTTGAAGCCCCTCTCCAGAGATTCCAGGGATGTTCCACTGGGTTCAGGGCTCTGACTGGGACACTCAAGGACATTCCCAGAACTGTCCCTAAGCTGCTCCTATGTTGTCCTGGCTGTGTGCTTAGGGTGATTGTCTTGTTGGAAGGCCATTGGGCCAAGAGTTCTGGATCAGCTCTTCATTAAGAATATCTCTATACTTTTGTCAGGGTGGAGGAAAAGCTGAATGAAGCAGTCTCCCTCTCCCCCGATAATAACGCTGACACCAACATGCTTCACTGTAGGGATGGTATTGGGCAGGTTTCCACCAAACATTACTGAGGAGAGGCTTCTTTCTGGCCGCTCTGCCATAAAGGCCAGATTGGTGGAGGCTGCAGTGATGCTGACCTTCTGGAAGTTTGTATCATCTGCACACAGGATCTCTGGCGCTCAGCCAGAGTGACCATTGGGCTCCTGGTCACCTCTCTTACCAAGGCCTTTCTCCCTGAATTAGTTTGTCTTCCCCATGTAAGAATTATAGAGGCTGCGATGCTCTTGGGAACTTTCAGTGCAGCAGAAATGTTTTGTCCCCTTCTCCAGATCTGAGCCTCCATACAATCCTGTCTCTGAGCTTTACAGGCAGTTCTTCCATCCTCATAGCTTGGTTTTTGCTCTGATCTGCATTGTCAGCTGTGAGAACTTATATAGACAGGGCTGTGTCCTTCCAAATCGTGTCCAATCACAAGAATTTACCACAGGTGACTCCAATAAAGGTGTAGGACATCTCAGAGATGATCCAGAGAAATGGGGGTCCCAGAGCTAAATGTCAAGTGTCACAGCAAAAGGGATGAATACTTACAGTATATTCATATGACCGGGGGTGAAGACTTATGTCTTGAGTAAAAGGGCTGAAGACTTATGTCCAGGAGACATTTTATTTTTTCCTTTTCAGTAAATTAGTAAATATTTCTCAGCTTCTGTTCTCACTTTCTCATTATGGGGAACTGAGGGCAGAATGAGGGGGGGGGGGGGAAGAGCGCGAGAACGAAATGTGAGGGGGCGTGAAGACTTTCATAACGCACTGTACAAATCTGGATTCTTGGACATGTTATGAGAGGACGGAAGATTGTGACTCTCATCAGCGTTTCTAGCCACTCCTCTTGATCCATCTTGATGAGGCAGACTGAAGGGTGATGGCAGCACGTAGCACCCATTGCCATTTCCCACAGACCTGGGGTTAGGGGTGAGGGCTCCTCCTCAGAAGACTATAATAAGTGAGCCTGTGAGGAGGTCCAGGGCTCACAGGAGATCCTGCTTTTGGGCCCACATGCCGGAAGTGGCCCACATGCCGGCTTCTGATGTGTCTGGAGAAGTCACCCTCCTTGCTCATCTGCTTTGTTATGCAGCTTTCATGCCCAGCTTGGGCGTTCACACCCAGCCCTGCTCCACCCAGCCCATTGTTTTTGTGTTGCCTAATAAATCCCGAGACTGAACTCCATTATTGTGTCTGTTTTTGTTTTCTAATGATTCACGGTCCCTTTACACTTACACAGTGGTGTGGTGGTGGAGCAGGACCTCTCTACAATCTCTCAAATCTAGCCTATAGTCTCTATATACGAATGGATGGACATTATATAGTAGGTATAGCCAGAGGCAGCATGTGGAGAGTGCACTGCAAAAGAACGGCACTCAGGTGTTTAACCAGTCACAACCATTTTATGCCAAGAACGTGAGCAGACACCATATGTGGTGTGCAGACAGATGATGTATACATCCGCCTCCCAATCGGGTTGGGTGAGACAGTCTATAGGGGCACCAGATCTATCCTCCAGCCCCTGTATCTCCTGACAATTGGTAAATCTGTCCCATCATGTGCCAGCACATTGAGTTAGATAGGTGGTCATTTAGCCTACACATGAAGCTCCATACTCCATGTGTAGGAGCATATATGTGTGTATATATTCTATATACAGGTCTCTATGTAATCTGGAGGTGCACTTTGAGCGTCCTACTCCCCCCGGGAGTGGAGTACATAGGTCTCCAAGTATGTAATATAGGGTGAGCATGGACTTTATAACCCTTATTTGAGAATGCACTGGACACTATACATTCTGTAGATCAGACAGAGGTTTTAATCTTTATGTAACAGAGAATACATATTTCTGTATTTTGTATGTGGAATTTAGCTTAATATTACCTCTAGGCGTTCACAGGCCTGTATGGAAACTGTATAGATGGCTACAGAGATTTACAATCCTGTGACAGTACATATGTAGGTCTACAGCTGATACATAGGTGGAAAGTGAGATTTATACTCCTCAGGGGAGAGTACAAAGAGCTGTAAGCATTCTATAGGTGGATGGTGAGATTTATACTCCTCAGGGGAGAGTAGATAGAGCTGTAAGCATTCTATAGGTGGAAAGTGAGATTTATACTCCTCAGGGGAGAGTACAAAGAGCTGTAAGCATTCTATAGGTGGACAGCGAGGTTTATACTCCTCAGGGGAGAGTACATAGAGCTGTAAGCATTCTATAGGTGGATGGTGAGATTTATACTCCTCAGGGGAGAGTACAAAGAGCTGTAAGCATTCTATAAGTGGATGGTGAGATTTATACTCCTCAGGGGAGAGTAGATAGAGCTGTAAGCATTCTATAGGTGGACAGCGAGGTTTATACTCCTCAGGGGAGAGTAGATAGAGCTGTAAGCATTCTATAGGTGGATGGTGAGATTTATACTCCTCAGGGGAGAGTACAAAGAGCTGTAAGCATTCTATAGGTGGATGGTGAGATTTATACTCCTCAGGGGAGAGTAGATAGAGCTGTAAGCATTCTATAGGTGGAAAGTGAGATTTATACTCCTCAGGGGAGAGTACAAAGAGCTGTAAGCATTCTATAGGTGGACAGGGAGGTTTATACTCCTCAGGGGAGAGTAGATAGAGCTGTAAGAATTCTATAGGTGGACAGTGAGGTTTATACTCCTCAGGGGAGAGTACATAGGACTGTAAGTATTATATAGGTGGACAGTGAGGTTTATACTCCTCAGGGGAGAGTACAAAGAGCTGTAAGCATTCTATAGGTGGACAGTGAGGTTTATACTCCTCAGGGGAGAGTACAAAGAGCTGTAAGCATTCTATAGGTGGATGGTGAGATTTATACTCCTCAGGGGAGAGTAGATAGAGCTGTAAGCATTCTATAGGTGGACAGTGAGATTTATACTCCTCAGGGGAGAGTACATAGAGCTGTAAGCATTCTATAGGTGGACAGTGAGATTTATACTCCTCAGGGGAGAGTACATAGAGCTGTAAGCATTCTATAGGTGGACAGTGAGGTTTATACTCCTCAGGGGAGAGTACATAGAGCTGTAAGCATTCTATAGGTGAACGGTGAGATTTATACTCCTCAGGGGAGAGTACAAAGAGCTGTAAGCATTCTATAGGTGGACAAGGAGGTTTATACTCCTTAGGGGAGAGTACATAGAGCTGTAAGCATTCTATAGGTGGACGGTGAGATTTATACTCCTCAGGGGAGAGTAGATAGAGCTGTAAGCATTCTATAGGTGGACAGGGAGGTTTATACTCCTCAGGGGAGAGTACAAAGAGCTGTAAGCATTCTATAGGTGGACAGTGAGATTTATACTCCTCAGGGGAGAGTACATAGAGCTGTAAGCATTCTATAGGTGGACAAGGAGGTTTATACTCCTCAGGGGAGAGTACATAGAGCTGTAAGCATTCTATAGGTGGACAGTGAGGTTTATACTCCTCAGGGGAGAGTACAAAGAGCTGTAAGCATTTTATAGGTGGATGGTGAGATTTATACTCCTCAGGGGAGAGTACATAGAGCTGTAAGCATTCTATAGGTGGACAGTGAGGTTTATACTCCTCAGGGGAGAGTAGATAGAGCTGTAAGCATTCTATAGGTGGACAGGGAGGTTTATACTCCTCAGGGGAGAGTACAAAGAGCTGTAAGCATTCTATAGGTGGACAGTGAGATTTATACTCCTCAGGGGAGAGTACATAGAGCTGTAAGCATTCTATAGGTGGACAAGGAGGTTTATACTCCTCAGGGGAGAGTACATAGAGCTGTAAGCATTCTATAGGTGGACAGTGAGGTTTATACTCCTCAGGGGAGAGTACAAAGAGCTGTAAGCATTCTATAGGTGGACGGTGAGATTTATACTCCTCAGGGGAGAGTACATAGAGCTGTAAGCATTCTATAGGTGGACAGTGAGGTTTATACTCCTCAGGGGAGAGTACATAGAGCTGTAAGCATTCTATAGGTGGACAGGGAGGTTTATACTCCTCAGTGGAGAGTACATAGAGCTGTAAGCATTCTATAGGTGGACAGGGAGGTTTATACTCCTCAGGGGAGAGTACATAGAGCTGTAAGCATTCTATAGGTGAACAGTGAGATTTATACTCCTCAGGGGAGAGTAGATAGAGCTGTAAGCATTCTATAGGTGGACAGTGAGATTTATACTCCTCAGGGGAGAGTACATAGAGCTGTAAGCATTCTATAGGTGGACAGTGAGGTTTATACTCCTCAGGGGAGAGTACATAGAGCTGTAAGCATTCTATAGGTGAACGGTGAGATTTATACTCCTCAGGGGAGAGTACATAGAGCTGTAAGCATTCTATAGGTGGACGGTGAGATTTATACTCCTCAGGGGAGAGTAGATAGAGCTGTAAGCATTCTATAGGTGGACAGGGAGGTTTATACTCCTCAGGGGAGAGTACATAGAGCTGTAAGCATTCTATAGGTGGACGGTGAGATTTATACTCCTCAGGGGAGAGTACATAGGACTGTAAGTATTATATAGGTGGACATTAAGCTTCATTCTCTTTCTGTGAGAGTACATAGGACTGTTTACAATCTCTAAGTGGGCCACAAGCTTTATATTTCTTAATTTATGCGAGACTGCACAATCTGCATGTATTCTTTAGGTGGATGTTGGGATTTATTTTCCTTCTGTGAGAGTACATAGGTCTATATGTATATGAGCGCTTCACTCCTTCAGGAAGAATATATGGGTCTCTTTGCAGGCTATAAGTGGAAATTGTGCTCTGTAGTCTTCTATAAGAGGACATTGAGCGTTTCACTTCTTCTGTAAGAGCACCTGGGTCTATATTCTATAGGTAGGCATCGAGCTTAATACCTGCTCTATATAATATTACATAGGACTGTATGTATCCTATAGGTGGACATTGAGCTCTGTATATCTTACATACATCATCTGTGAGTATTCTGTTGGTGGAAGATGGCTTTTTCTGTACATGGGACTATATGTAGGACTGTATGTCTTCTATAGGTGGCCATGGAGCATTCTATGAGAAGACATAGGTCCACACACTGAGGTCCTTTGTCATTAGTGCCATAGTGAGGGTCTATACACTCTATACAGTCCTGTCGGGGGCGGGCGGGGTGCTCACTGCTCGTATAGGAGTCCTGGCTTGCTCTTACACTAAGCAGAATCGAAGCATTTCTTAATGGTGACTGATAATGAAAACGATTGTGAATACAAAACTGATGGCCGATAAACAAGAATGTGGTGGGGCGGCCAGGAGCACGGTCACCTCCCTGTCTGTGTATGTACAGCACTAAGTACACAAGCCACTGACAACACAAACCGCCTTCTGCCTCAGAGTCTGCACCATGTGATATCTGTGCACCCCAAATACTGACAGGCCCCCACACACGCCTCCACTGTTCAGCCTGACGTGTCAGCCATTGTCTGCAGCAGCTGCACCTCAGGAGCCTCATCATTCATTTATGGACGAGGCCTGCAGGAACATCTGTTGCCTGCCCGATGGACACACACTCCGCTCCTCTCAGGGGGCAGTAGACCACTGATGCACGCCATGCACATTGTTCACTAGTGCCACAGACTCCACAGATCACTAGGAAATCGATGCATCCACCATGCGCAGAGAAGTGTGTCGCCATGATGTAAACCACAGCCTATTAGGACTGTTTACTACGTGGCCATGATGTAAACTACAGCAATATTCAGATTCTATACCGCGTGGCCATGATGTAAACCACAGCCTATTAGGACTGTTAACTGCAATGTCATGATGTAAACCACAGCCTATTAGGATTGTTTACTGCGTGGCCATGATGTAAACCACAGCCTATTAGGATTGTTTACTGCGATGTCATGATCTAAACTACAGCAGTATACAGATTGTATACTGCATGTCCATGATGTAAACCACAGCCTATTAGGATAGTTTACTGTGAGGCCATGATGTAAACTACAGCAGTATACAGATTGTATACTGCGTGTCCATGATGTAAACCACAGCCTATTAGGATAGTTTACTGTGAGGCCATGATGTAAACTACAGCAGTATACAGATTGTATACTGCGTGTCCATGATGTAAACCACAGCCTATTAGGATTGTTTACTGTGAGGCCATGATGTAAACTAAAGTAGTATACAGACTGTATACCTCGTGGCCATGATGTAAACCACAGCCTATTAGGATAGTTTACTGTGAGGCCATGATGTAAACTACAGCAGTATACAGATTGTATACGGTGTGTCCATGATGTAAACCACAGCCTATTAGGACTGTTTACTACGTGGCCATGATGTAAACTACAGCAATATTCAGATTGTATACCGCTTGGCCATGATGTAAACCACAGCCTATTAGGACTGTTAACTGCAATGTCATGATTTAAACTACAGCAGTATACAGATTGTATACTGCGTGTCCATGATGTAAACCACAGCCTATTAGGATTGTTTACTGTGAGGCCATGATGTAAACTACAGCAGTATACAGATTGTATACTGCGTGTCCATGATGTAAACCACAGCCTATTAGGATTGTTTACTGTGAGGCCATTATGTAAACTAAAGTAGTATACAGACTGTATACCGCGTGGCCATGATGTAAACTACAGCAGTATACAGATTGTATACTGCGTGTCCATGATGTAAACCACAGCCTATTAGGATTGTTTACTGCGATGTCATGATGTAAACTACAGCAGTATACACATTGTATACTGCGTGTCCATGATGTAAACTACAGCCTATTAGGATTGTTTACTGTGAGGCCATGATGTAAACTACAGCAGTATACAGATTGTATACTGCGTGTCCATGATGTAAACCACAGCCTATTAGGACTGTTTACTACGTGGCCATGATCTAAACTACAGCAGTATGAAGATTGTATACTGCGTGTCCATGATGTAAACCACAGCCTATTAGGATTGTTTACTGTGAGGCCATGATGTAAACTAAAGTAGTATACAGACTGTATACCTCGTGGTCATGATTTAAACTACAGCCTATTAGGATTGTTTACTGTGAGGCCATGATGTAAACTACAGCAGTATACAGATTGTATACTGCGTGTCCATGATGTAAACCACAGCCTATTAGGATAGTTTACTGTGAGGCCATGATGTAAACTACAGCAGTATACAGATTGTATACCGTGTGTCCATGATGTAAACCACAGCCGATTAGGACTGTTTACTACGTGGCCATGATGTAAACTACAGCAATATTCAGATTCTATACCGCGTGGCCATGATGTAAACCACAGCCTATTAGGACTGTTAACTGCAATGTCATGATTTAAACTACAGCCTATTAGGATTGTTTACTGCGTGGCCATGATGTAAACCACAGCCTATTAGGATTGTTTACTGCGATGTCATGATCTAAACTACAGCAGTATACAGATTGTATACTGCGTGTCCATGATGTAAACCACAGCCTATTAGGATTGTTTACTGTGAGGCCATGATGTAAACTACAGCAGTATACAGATTGTATACTGCGTGTCCATGATGTAAACCACAGCCTATTAGGATTGTTTACTGTGAGGCCATTATGTAAACTAAAGTAGTATACAGACTGTATACCGCGTGGCCATGATGTAAACTACAGCAGTATACAGATTGTATACGGTGTGTCCATAATGTAAACCACAGCCTATTAGGATTGTTTACTGCGATGTCATGATGTAAACTACAGCAGTATACACATTGTATACTGCGTGTCCATGATGTAAACCACAGCCTATTAGGACTGTTTACTACGTGGCCATGATCTAAGCTACAGCAGTATACAGATTGTATACTGCGTGTCCATGATGTAAACCACAGCCTATTAAGATTGTTTACTGTGAGGCCATGATGTAAACTAAAGTAGTATACAGACTGTATACCTCGTGGTCATGATTTAAACTACAGCCTATTAGGATTGTTTACTGTGAGGCCATGATGTAAACTACAGCAGTATACAGATTGTATACTGCGTGTCTATGATGTAAACCACAGCCTATTAGGATTGTTTACTGCGATGTCATGATGTAAACTACAGCAGTATACAGATTGTATACTGCGTGTCCATGATGTAAACCACAGCCTATTAGGATTGTTTACTGCGTGGCCATGATGTAAACTACAGCCTATTACGATTGTGTAATGGTACAGAACACCAAACAACCAGACAGAGTTTAAACAATGGTGGATTTTATATAATCCCGCTGGGCCTGAATCTCAGGCCCAGTGAGATTATACAGATGTCCTCTGGGTGGCGAGGTACCTGGCAACAAATCAATAGGACAACCATATGGCCTATGAGGAGGTAACACATCAGCTCCCTGTGGGCTGAGCATGTCCTGGAAGTGATGATAATGTTTAGGTAACAAACTCAGAACTTCCGTCGATGCCAGTGGCAACTCCGGACAAATGCACCTAGTGAGGCAATCAGAACTCCACTGGCAAATTTGTCCGGAGCGCCAGTCCACTACTGGATTATGAAGTCTCAACCAGGGGAGACCCAAAATCACAGGAGTGGATGGCATGTCCAAGGTTAAAAGGTTTAAGACCTCCCAGTGACCAGCCCCCACTGTTACCTGCAACCCGGGTGTCATCCACAACGACCGCCCTTCTTGAAGGGGAGACCCGTCCACAGCGGTGACAGAAATGGCTGCTTCCAGCTTAACTACTGGAATCTGTAACTGTCGAACCAGGGAAGAGGCGATAAAATTTCCGGCAGCTCCCAAGTCAAGTAAGGCGAAAAAAGGATGGTCCTTCCCTTGCCAGTCAATAGAAATGGTATGAGAAGCCGACTTCTTATAAGAGGAGGCAGCAGAGCACCTAGTGGGTTCTCCTCGATTCCCACTAGGCTTTGTCATTTCCCGGCAGGAGTAATGGACATCTCTTTAGCTGGTGACCAACTCCTTCACAATATAGGTAAATACCCTTGTTTTGGCGACGAGCCCTCTCAGTAGGGGTAAGACGAGAGGACGCCAGTTCCATGGGTTCCTCAGCCGGTTTACTGGGTTTTGGAGATGGACTGGATGAGGCTAGGCGAGAAGCCTGCTCCAGATGGCGTTCCCGAATTCAACGATCAGCGTCGATTGCCTGCTGGATTGCCACATCTAGTGATGGTGGGGATGGTAGAGATAATAACAACTCTCTGACAGGGTCAGATAGTCCCAACTGGAACCGGTGCCGGAGAGCGGCATCCCCCCAGTTGTTAAAAGTGGCCCAGCGATGAAACTCTGAAGCAAATTCCTCCGCTGGGCGTTGTCCTTGTTGGAGATGTTCCAGCTGGGTCTCAGCAGTACGAGTGCGGTCCGGATCATCAAATAATACACTCAAGGCATGAAATAAGGTCTCTACTGAGCCAAAAGCGGGATCTCCCGCCGGGAGATTAAAGGCCCAACGTTGCGGATCCTTCCTCAATAGAGACATAACAATGCCGATTTTCTGTTTGGTATTCCCCGAAGATGTAGGACGTAATTTAAAATATATATAGCAGGAATCACGGAAGTTGAGAAACTCCTGCCTATTTCCCCAAAAAACCTCAGGTAGCGGTATCTTGGGTTCCACTCGGGGTTCTGCTGGAGTCGGGTCGGGCAAACCCTGAACTCCCTGAAGGAGGAGTTTAAGCTCATCCCCGACTGTAGCCAGTTGTGCATGGATCTTGTTGAGATTTACAGCAGAGATGTTCATCCCCTGTTGGACCAAGAGATTGGCTGCTCCGGTCAATTCCACTAATTGCTGCTGGATACGATCCATGATAACTGGAGGTTGGGGCCCACTGTTCTGTAATGGTGCAGAACCCCCAAACAACCAGTCCAGACCAGAAATCATATGCAGGTAATCAATCCAAATAATAACTTGTGCAGGAAAACTTTCAAGGGACAGCCAGACCAGGCCAAGGTTCATATGCACAGAAATAGTCTGTGTAACGTAGTACCTAGGGACGAGACATTTCCAGGGTCCGATCCAAGGTCCAACAGGAGACAAACTGTTCCACATAGAAGTCTCCCACAGGTAGTCTCTGGGGATGGATTGAGGAAGTCAGAGGTCATGCACAGATAGTCTGGACGAATGTGAACAGCAACATACACCCAGGTTGTCAAAACAACAGTGGGCACTGACCAGCCAGGCAGGTCACCTCTTAAACACCTGCTAGCCAATCATAGAGTGCCATGTGTCTATTCCTCATAGGCCATATCATTATCCTAATCCCTGACACTTGTGCAGCCTTGGCTGGTCATTGATCACTTAACCCATGCCTGCCTCTAATCTACTAGAGTTAATGTACAGGTGTATTCCCCGTCAGCGGCCGGTGTAGCGAATAAGATGTACGTACTTTCAGCCGCGTAACCCTTTGCAAATCTCCTCTTAAGCGTGCGTGCGGACGCTCAAGCGGCCCAGCATGGATATGCAAACGTGTCGGCACGGACGACGGAACCGCGTCCGCCCGCAAAAGAGTCGGAACTGAAGATTCCGCAGGCACTTGCGTGACCTGTCCCGCTACTCCAATGGGGTCCCCCGCAGGCCGAGCCCCACGAGAAATCCTGGGGGCCCCAGTGGACCGCGAAACAGGAGCGTGTCTTACAGATTGTTTACTGCATGGCCATGATGTAAACTACAGCAGTATTCGGAATCTACACCAAGTGGCCATGAATTAAACTACAGCAGTATTCAGATTGTTTACTGCGTGGCCATGATGTCAACTACAGCCGTATACAAATTGTATACCGCGTGGCCATGATGTAAACCATAGCCTATTAGGAATGTTTACTGCGTGGCCATAATGTAAACCACAGCCTATTAGGAATGTTTACTGCGTGGCCATGATGTAAACCATAGCCTATTAGGATTGTTTACTGCGTGGCCATGATGTAAACCACAGCCTATTAGGAATGTTTACTGCGTGGCCATGATGTAAACTACAGCCCTATACAAATTGTATACCGCGTGGCCATGATGTAAACCATAGCCTATTAGGAATGTTTACTGCGTGGCCATAATGTAAACCACAGCCTATTAGGATTGTTTACTGCGTGGCCATGATGTAAACCACAGCCCTATACAAATTGTATACCGCGTGGCCATGATGTAAACCACAGCTTAGGATTGTTTACCGCGTGGCCATGATGTAAACCATAGCCTATTAGGATTGTTTACTGCGTGGCCATAATGTAAACCACAGCCTATTAGGATTGTTTACTGTGTGGCCATGATGTAAACTACAGCCGTATATAAATTGTCGCTATGTGTATGACATCCCGGGAAGTAGCTCTGGTCGCTATGTGTATGACGTCCCAGGAAGTAGCTCTGGTCGCTATGTGTATGACGTCCCGGGAAGTAGCTCTGGTTGCTATGTGTATGACGTCCCAGGAAGTAGCTCTGGTCGCTATGTGTATGACGTCCCAGGAAGTAGCTCTGGTCGCTATGTGTATGACGTCCCGGGAAGTAGCTCTGGTCGCTATGTGTATGACGTCCCGGGAAGTAGCTCTGGTTGCTATGTGTATGACGTCCCAGGAAGTAGCTCTGGTCGCTATGTGTATGACGTCCCAGGAAGTAGCTCTGGTCGCTATGTGTATGACGTCCCAGGAAGTAGCTCTGGTCGCTATGTGTATGACCTCCCGGGAAGAAGCTCTGGTCGCTATGTGTATGACGTCCCGGGAAGTAGCTCTGGTCGCTATGTGTATGTCGTCCCGGGAAGTAGCTCTGGTCGCTATGTGTATGACGTCCCGGGAAGTAGCTCTGGTCGCTATGTGTATGACGTCCCGGGAAGTAGCTCTGGTCGCTATGTGTATGACGTCCCGGGAAGTAGCTCTGGTCGCTATGTGTATGACATCCCGGGAAGAAGCTCTGGTCGCTATGTGTATGACATCCCGGGAAGTAGCTCTGGTCGCTATGTGTATGACGTCCCGGGAAGTAGCTCTGGTCGCTATGTGTATGACGTCCCAGGAAGTAGCTCTGGTCGCTATGTGTATGACGTCCCGGGAGGTAGCTCTGGTCGCTATGTGTATGACGTCCCGGGAAGAAGCTCTGGTCGCTATGTGTATGACATCCCGGGAGGTAGCTCTGGTCGCTATGTGTATGACGTCCCAGGAAGTAGCTCTGGTTGCTATGTGTATGACGTCCCAGGAAGTAGCTCTGGTCGCTATGTGTATGACGTCCCGGGAAGTAGCTCTGGTCGCTATGTGTATGACGTCCCGGGAAGTAGCTCTGGTTGCTATGTGTATGACGTCCCGGGAAGTAGCTCTGGTTGCTATGTGTATGACGTCCCAGGAAGTAGCTCTGGTCGCTATGTGTATGACCTCCCGGGAAGAAGCTCTGGTCGCTATGTGTATGACGTCCCGGGAAGTAGCTCTGGTCGCTATGTGTATGACATCCCGGGAAGTAGCTCTGGTCGCTATGTGTATGACGTCCCGGGAAGTAGCTCTGGTCGCTATGTGTATGACGTCCCAGGAAGTAGCTCTGGTCGCTATGTGTATGACGTCCCGGGAAGTAGCTCTGGTCGCTATGTGTATGACGTCCCGGGAAGAAGCTCTGGTCGCTATGTGTATGACATCCCGGGAAGTAGCTCTGGTCGCTATGTGTATGACATCCCGGGAAGTAGCTCTGGTCGCTATGTGTATGACGTCCCGGGAAGTAGCTCTGGTCGCTATGTGTATGACGTCCCAGGAAGTAGCTCTGGTCGCTATGTGTATGACTACCCGGGAAGTAGCTCTGGTCGCTATGTGTATGACATCCCGGGAAGAAGCTCTGGTCGCTATGTGGATGACGTCCCGGGAGGTAGCTCTGATTCCTATGTGTATGACATCCCAGGAAGTAGCTCTGCTCGCCACGTGTATGACGTCCTGGGAAGTAGCTCTGGTCGCTATGTGTATGACCTCCCGGGAAGTAGCTCTGGTCGCTATGTGTATGACCTCCCAGGAAGTAGCTCTGGTCGCTATGTGTATGATGTCCAGGGAAGTAGCTCTGGTCGCTTTGTGTATGACGTCCCGGGAAGTAGCTCTGGTCACTATATGTATGACGTCCCGGGAAGTATCTCTGAGTCTTATGTGTAAGAAGTCTGCCACTGACCCTGGTATGGGTAACTTGGGATGACTGGGCCTGGAACTAATCCTCAGTATAGGAATCATCCTTGAAGCGCTGTGCTGACATTTCAGAGAGCGCTAGAAGCATTGCACTGTAAGGTGGCTAGTGGAGTTGTAATAGGAGGAAGCCCAAGACCATGACCTAGGCAGCTGTGGAGTGAAAATGGAAGTAGAGCGCTGATACCCTAGGCGACTGAACCTGTGAAATGAGGGACACTTAGACAGATACCATATCAGCAGAAAGATGGGGCTAGAGTTAGATGTGGACTGGGACAAGGTAGTCAGCAATGGGGTCTCTGTGAGAGTAAAGGAACCCATCAGCCAGGTGGGCTTCTAACAGAAGGGCTTCCAGTCTATGTCCACATGGTTTCACCAAGCTATCGGGCCTTAAGCTCATCTCTAAGAAAAGGAAGGGTTGTAAGTGCCAAGAAAAAAATTCATCTCAGCCTATGAACATTTGTCTCGGGACATCATACACATAGGAATCAGAGCTACTGTCAGACCCCTCTAACCCTTTAGGCTCCTCTGTCCTGCTCCATACCCCTCTGTCTCCCTTCAGATCACTGTGTTCCCCTACAGACCCCTCCGTCCTCTCCTACAGACCCTTCCGTCCTCCTCCTGACCCGTGTCCTCTCCTACAGACCCCTCCGTCCTCTCCTACAGACCCCTCCGTCCTCTCCTACAGGCTTTTTCTGTCCTCCTCCAGACCCCTCCGTCCTCCAGGCCACCCTCCAGATGCCTTTGTCCATCTTCAGGCTTTTCTGTCCTCCTCCAGACCCCTCCGTCCTCTCCTACAGGTTTTTTCTGTCCTACTACAGACCCCTCCGTCCTCTCCTAAAGACCCCTCCGTCCTCTCCTACAGGTTTTTTCTGTCCTTCTCCAGACCCCTCTGTCCTCCTCCAGACCCCTCTGTCTCCCTGCAGACCCCCATATCTCTCATATATTTTTGTGTGTCTTTATGAATGATTAGAAGTGAACTGTGACTGGTGCAGGCTCAGGTTTGTGTAATGAAGGGGGGGGGGGGGATGATTCCTTGAGGTTGGAGAGTTTGCTGACTAATGTTCCTGCACCCCTTTTTGTAAGTTCTGCTTTGCCCAAGACTTGGCTGAGGATTAACAAGTTTTTGCACGATGCAGAGAAATACATGGAATCCAGAGTGTCTGGTTTTTCTTGTATGAGGAACCTGTCAACTTTTTTTTCTTGATTTGGCTGATAGGAAGTTTAGAATGTGACTTATCATCCTGTCACCCACCCTTCCTGTCCTAAATTGATCAAAGGTGTGAAGTGTCCAAGAATGACTTCTCATTAAAGACATCAAGGCTTGGGTATGAAGCTCAGATACCTGGCTTGGGTACAAGGCTGGAGCACATAAGGTAGATCAGATACAAGGCCCAGGAAGAGACCTCAGGAGCAAGGCTCAAGCACATGTCCCTGGTAGAAGGCTTGTGCATGTGGCTCAGGTATGAGATTCACATAAGTGGCTTAAGATAAGGTTTAGGGACATGGCTGAAGGACAAGACTTGAATGCATAACTGAGACATAAGGTCTAGGAACAAGTTTTGAGACTGTGGCTCTGGTACGAGGCCATGCTTTAAGTCTTCAGCACAAAGCTTGTGTAGAAGGCTCTTGTAAATGACTCAGGCACATGGTTTGGGCATGTTTGTCAGAAACAAAGCTAAGGGACATGGCTCAGATACCAAACGTAGACACAAAACTCTGGTTCAAGGCTGACTCAGGTACACAGCTCAACATTTGTATACATATCTTGGGATTGCAATAACTTACAATATAAAAGCTGTCTTAAAATGCTCCTATTGATGACATCATTTGTACTTAGCTTATGACATCATGTAAAATCTACTAGCTTATGGTAAGTGGCTACTGCGTTGTATGTGCTGGAGCATACGCTCAAATATGCGCACAGGGATGCTGGGTATGCCGTGGACTAAGTGCCACTCTACAGTAATGACAGTCCCTAGATGTCCGCTGGTCTGAATTCTCCGATCTGCAGATGTACACATAGGATGTAGCATACACCATAGTCACTATACCCGTTCCTCTCGGGACTGGTCACAGAGCTCTCACAAGCCTCAACCTGCTCACCTCAGCCAGGCCCTAGGTGTGTTATCCAATCATCACTACCTTCCTTATACACATACTCCACTCACGAGACAGTGCCCTATGCAAGAAGCAGAAGGCCTACTGAACCCGAGATAGGATTGTTCCCTAGGTGAGGAGTATGATGGAGGGCTCTTCTAGACATCACATGGCAGATATGTGTAGAGTCTGCCATATATTAGGGTTGATTAGTCAGAACATTAAAACCACCTATCTAATATCTCCCACTCTCTGACCCATCATGAATTCCACCTTACCTCCGTGGCGTCCTGTGGAATCCAGCACATTAGCAGCAGATCCTGTAAGTCCTGTACATTGCTGGACGCTGCCTCCATGGATGCCACAGAAGACAATCGGATTGAGATCTGAGCATCTGGAACAAGCCTCCAGATTGATATGTCCTCATTCCTGCACAGTCCGGGGTGTCATCCTGCTGAAAAAGGAGACTGTCACTAGGGGGCACCGCTGCCATTAAGATGCTATTTATGTGTAGAATAATATTCTCCAAGTACTGTGCCTAAATAATCATCCTGAATTGTGGGGGTCCAACTGCTAGGACCCCACTGATCCCAAGAACCTGGATACCGAGTCCCCCAGGTATGAATGGAGCACTGCTGCTTGGTAACAGGGGAGTATTGTACTTGTTTACCGCCAGCAGCCTCAGACTCTGAATGGAGCACTGCTGCTTGGTAACAGGGGAGTATTGTACTTGTCTATTGCCAGCAGACTCTGAATGGAGCACTGCTGCTTGTTAACGGGAGTATTGTACTTGTCTATTGCCAGCAGACTCTGAATGGAGCACTGCTGCTTGGTAACGGGAGTATTGTACTTGTCTACCGCCAGCAGACTCTGAATGGAGCACTGCTGCTTGGTAACAGGGGAGTATTGTACTTGTCTACCGCCAGCAGACTCTGAATGGAGCACTGCTGCTTGGTAACAGGGGAGTATTGTACTTGTCTACCGCCAGCAGACTCTGAATGGAGCACTGCTGCTTGGTAACAGGGGAGTATTGTACTTGTCTACCGCCAGCAGACTCTGAATGGATCACTGCTGCTTGGTAACAGGGGAGTATTGTACTTGTCTACCGCCAGCAGACTCTGAATGGAGCACTGCTGCTTGGTAACAGGGGAGTATTGTACTTGTCTACCGCCAGCAGACTCTGAATGGAGCACTGCTGCTTGGTAACGGGAGTATTGTACTTGTCTACCGCCAGCAGACTCTGAATGGAGCACTGCTGCTTGGTAACAGGGGAGTATTGTACTTGTCTACCGCCAGCAGACTCTGAATGGAGCACTGCTGCTTGGTAACGGGAGTATTGTACTTGTCTACCGCCAGCAGCCTCAGACTCTGAATGGAGCACTGCTGCTTGGTAACAGGGGAGTATTGTACTTGTCTACCGCCAGCAGACTCAGACTCTGAATGGAGCACTGCTGCTTGTTAACGGGAGTATTGTACTTGTCTATTGCCAGCAGACTCTGAATGGAGCACTGCTGCTTGGTAACGGGAGTATTGTACTTGTCTACCGCCAGCAGACTCTGAATGGAGCACTGCTGCTTGGTAACAGGGGAGTATTGTACTTGTCTACCGCCAGCAGACTCTGAATGGATCACTGCTGCTTGGTAACGGGAGTATTGTACTTGTCTACCGCCAGCAGACTCTGAATGGAGCACTGCTGCTTGGTAACAGGGGAGTATTGTACTTGTCTACCGCCAGCAGCCTCAGACTCTGAATGGAGCACTGCTGCTGGGTAACAGGAGAGTATTGTACTTGTCTACCGCCAGCAGACTCTGAATGGAGCACTGCTGCTGGGTAACAGGGGAGTATTGTACTTGTCTACCACCAGCAGCCTCAGACTCTGAATGGAGCACTGCTGCTTGGTAACGGGAGTATTGTACTTGTCTACCGCCAGCAGACTCTGAATGGAGCACTGCTGCTTGGTAACAGGGGAGTATTGTACTTGTCTATTGCCAGCAGACTCTGAATGGAGCAGTGCTGCTTGGTAACAGGGGAGTATTGTACTTGTCTACCGCCAGCAGACTCTGAATGGATCACTGCTGCTTGGTAACAGGGGAGTATTGTACTTGTCTACCGCCAGCAGACTCTGAATGGAGCACTGCTGCTTGGTAACAGGGGAGTATTGTACTTGTCTACCGCCAGCAGCCTCAGACTCTGAATGGAGCACTGCTGCTTGGTAACGGGAGTATTGTACTTGTCTACCGCCAGCAGACTCTGAATGGAGCACTGCTGCTTGGTAACAGGGGAGTATTGTACTTGTCTATTGCCAACAGACTCTGAATGGAGCAGTGCTGCTTGGTAACAGGGGAGTATTGTACTTGTCTACCGCCAGCAGACTCTGAATGGATCACTGCTGCTTGGTAACAGGGGAGTATTGTACTTGTCTACCGCCAGCAGCCTCAGACTCTGAATGGAGCACTGCTGCTTGGTAACGGGAGTATTGTACTTGTCTACCGCCAGCAGACTCTGAATGGAGCACTGCTGCTTGGTAACAGGGGAGTATTGTACTTGTCTACCGCCAGCAGACTCTGAATGGAGCACTGCTGCTTGGTAACAGGGGAGTATTGTACTTGTCTACCGCCAGCAGACTCTGAATGGAGCACTGCTGCTTGGTAACAGGGGAGTATTGTACTTGTCTACCGCCAGCAGACTCAGACTCTGAATGGAGCACTGCTGCTTGGTAACAGGGGAGTATTGTACTTGTCTACCGCCAGCAGACTCTGAATGGATCACTGCTGCTTGGTAACAGGGGAGTATTGTACTTGTCTACCGCCAGCAGACTCTGAATGGAGCACTGCTGCTTGGTAACAGGGGAGTATTGTACTTGTCTACCGCCAGCAGACTCTGAATGGAGCACTGCTGCTTGGTAACAGGGGAGTATTGTACTTGTCTACCGCCAGCAGACTCTGAATGGAGCACTGCTGCTTGGTAACAGGGGAGTATTGTACTTGTCTACCGCCAGCAGACTCTGAATGGAGCACTGCTGCTTGGTAACAGGGGAGTATTGTACTTGTCTACCGCCAGCAGACTCTGAATGGAGCACTGCTGCTTGGTAACAGGGGAGTATTGTACTTGTCTACCGCCAGCAGTCTCAGACTCTGAATGGAGCACTGCTGCTTGGTAACAGGGGAGTATTGTACTTGTCTACCGCCAGCAGCCTCAGACTCTGAATGGAGCACTGCTGCTTGGTAACAGGGGAGTATTGTACTTGTCTACCGCCAGCAGCCAGCAGACTCTGAATGGAGCACTGCTGCTTGGTAACGGGAGTATTGTACTTGTCTACCGCCAGCAGTCTCAGACTCTGAATGGAGCACTGCTGCTTGGTAACAGGGGAGTATTGTACTTGTCTACCGCCAGCAGACTCTGAATGGAGCACTGCTGCTTGGTAACAGGGGAGTATTGTACTTGTCTACCGCCAGCAGACTCTGAATGGAGCACTGCTGCTTGGTAACAGGGGAGTATTGTACTTGTCTACCGCCAGCAGACTCTGAATGGAGCACTGCTGCTTGGTAACGGGAGTATTGTACTTGTCTACCGCCAGCAGCCTCAGACTCTGAATGGAGCACTGCTGCTTGGTAACAGGGGAGTATTGTACTTGTCTACTGCCAGCAGACTCTGAATGGAGCACTGCTGCTGGGTAACAGGGGAGTATTGTACTTGTCTACCGCCAGCAGTCTCAGACTCTGAATGGAGCACTGCTGCTTGGTAACAGGGGAGTATTGTACTTGTTTACCGCCAGCAGTCTCAGACTCTGAATGGAGCACTGCTGCTTGGTAACAGGAGAGTATTGTACTTGTCTACCGCCAGCAGACTCTGAATGGAGCACGGCTGCTTGGTAACAGGGGAGTATTGTACTTGTCTACCGCCAGCAGTCTCAAACTCTGAATGGAGCACTGCTGCTTGGTAACAGGGGAGTATTGTACTTGTCTACCGCCAGCAGTCTCAGACTCTGAATGGAGCACTGCTGCTTGGTAACAGGGGAGTATTGTACTTGTCTACCGCCAGCAGACTCTGAATGGAGCACTGCTGCTTGGTAACAGGGGAGTATTGTACTTGTCTACCACCAGCAGACTCTGAATGGAGCACTGCTGCTTGGTAACGGGAGTATTGTACTTGTCTACCGCCAGCAGTCTCAGACTCTGAATGGAGCACTGCTGCTTGTTAACAGGGGAGTATTGTACTTGTCTACCGCCAGCAGTCTCAGACTCTGAATGGAGCACTGCTGCTTGGTAACAGGGGAGTATTGTACTTGTCTACCGCCAGCAGCCTCAGACTCTGAATGGAGCACTGCTGCTTGGTAACGGGAGTATTGTACTTGTCTACCGCCAGCAGACTCTGAATGGAGCACTGCTGCTTGGTAACAGGGGAGTATTGTACTTGTCTACCGCCAGCAGCCTCAGACTCTGAATGGAGCACTGCTGCTTGTTAACAGGGGAGTATTGTACTTGTCTACCCCCAGCAGTCTCAGACTCTGAATGGAGCACTGCTGCTTGGTAACGGGAGTATTGTACTTGTCTACCGCCAGCAGACTCTGAATGGAGCACTGCTGCTTGGTAACAGGGGAGTATTGTACTTGTCTACCGCCAGCAGACTCTGAATGGAGCACTGCTGCTTGGTAACAGGGGAGTATTGTACTTGTTTACCGCCAGCAGTCTCAGACTCTGAATGGAGCACTGCTGCTTGGTAACAGGAGAGTATTGTACTTGTCTACCGCCAGCAGACTCAGACTCTGAATGGAGCACTGCTGCTTGGTAACGGGAGTATTGTACTTGTCTACCGCCAGCAGACTCTGAATGGAGCACTGCTGCTTGGTAACAGGGGAGTATTGTACTTGTGTACCTCCAGCAGTCTCAGACTCTGAATGGAGCACTGCTGCTTGGTAACAGGGGAGTATTGTACTTGTCTACCGCCAGCAGACTCTGAATGGAGCACTGCTGCTTGGTAACAGGGGAGTATTGTACTTGTCTACCGCCAGCAGACTCTGAATGGAGCACTGCTGCTTGGTAACAGGGGAGTATTGTACTTGTCTACCGCCAGCAGACTCTGAATGGAGCACTGCTGCTTGGTAACAGGGGAGTATTGTACTTGTCTACCGCCAGCAGACTCTGAATGGAGCACTGCTGCTTGTTAACAGGAGAGTATTGTACTTGTCTACCGCCAGCAGACTCTGAATGGAGCACTGCTGCTGGGTAACAGGGGAGTATTGTACTTGTCTACCGCCAGCAGACTCTGAATGGAGCACTGCTGCTTGGTAACAGGGGAGTATTGTACTTGTCTACCGCCAGCAGCCTCAGACTCTGAATGGAGCACTGCTGCTTGTTAACAGGGGAGTATTGTACTTGTCTACCGCCAGCAGTCTCAGACTCTGAATGGAGCACTGCTGCTTGGTAACAGGGGAGTATTGTACTTGTCTACCGCCAGCAGTCTCAGACTCTGAATGGAGCACTGCTGCTTGGTAACAGGGGAGTATTGTACTTGTCTACCGCCAGCAGACTCTGAATGGAGCACTGCTGCTTGGTAACAGGGAAGTATTGTACTTGTCTACCGCCAGCAGTCTCAGACTCTGAATGGAGCACTGCTGCTTGGTAACAGGGGAGTATTGTACTTGTCTACCGCCAGCAGACTCTGAATGGAGCACTGCTGCTGGGTAACAGGGGAGTATTGTACTTGTCTACCGCCAGCAGCCTCAGACTCTGAATGGAGCACTGCTGCTTGGTAACAGGGGAGTATTGTACTTGTCTACTGCCAGCAGTCTCAGACTCTGAATGGAGCACTGCTGCTTGGTAACAGGGGAGTATTGTACTTGTCTACCGCCAGCAGCCTCAGACTCTGAATGGAGCACTGCTGCTTGGTAACAGTGGAGTATTGTACTTGTCTACCGCCAGCAGACTCTGAATGGAGCACTGCTGCTTGGTAACAGGGGAGTATTGTACTTGTCTACCGCCAGCAGTCTCAGACTCTGAATGGAGCACTGCTGCTTGGTAACAGGGGAGTATTGTACTTGTCTACCGCCAGCAGCCTCAGACTCTGAATGGAGCACTGCTGCTTGTTAACAGGGGAGTATTTTACTTGTCTACCGCCAGCAGACTCTGAATGGAGCACTGCTGCTTGGTAACAGGGGAGTATTGTACTTGTCTACCGCCAGCAGCCTCAGACTCTGAATGGAGCACTGCTGCTTGTTAACAGTGGAGTATTGTATTTGTTTACCGCAAGCAGTCTCAGACTCTGAATGGAGCACTGCTGCTTGGTAACGGGAGTATTGTACTTGTCTACCGCCAGCAGACTCTGAATGGAGCACTGCTGCTTGGTAACAGGGGAGTATTGTACTTGTCTACCGCCAGCAGCCTCAGACTCAGAATGGAGCACTGCTGCTTGGTAACAGGGGAGTATTGTACTTGTCTACCGCCAGCAGACTCTGAATCGAGCACTGCTGCTTGGTAACAGGGGAGTATTGTACTTGTCTACCGCCAGCAGACTCTGAATGGATCACTGCTGCTTGGTAACAGGGGAGTATTGTACTTGTCTACCGCCAGCAGTCTCAGACTCTGAATGGAGCACTGCTGCTTGGTAACAGGGGAGTATTGTACTTGTCTACCGCCAGCAGACTCTGAATGGATCACTGCTGCTTGGTAACAGGGGAGTATTGTACTTGTCTACCGCCAGCAGACTCAGACTCAGAATGGAGCACTGCTGCTTGGTAACAGGGGAGTATTGTACTTGTCTACCGCCAGCAGACTCTGAATCGAGCACTGCTGCTTGGTAACAGGGGAGTATTGTACTTGTCTACCGCCAGCAGACTCTGAATGGATCACTGCTGCTTGGTAACAGGGGAGTATTGTACTTGTCTACCGCCAGCAGACTCTGAATGGAGCACTGCTGCTTGGTAACAGGGGAGTATTGTACTTGTCTACCGCCAGCAGACTCTGAATGGAGCACTGCTGCTTGGTAACAGGGGAGTATTGTACCTGTCTACCGCCAGCAGTCTCAGACTCTGAATGGAGCACTGCTGCTTGGTAACAGGGGAGTATTGTACTTGTCTACCGCCAGCAGCCTCAGACTCTGAATGGAGCACTGCTGCTTGGTAACAGGGGAGTATTGTACTTGTCTACCGCCAGCAGCCAGCAGACTCTGAATGGAGCACTGCTGCTTGGTAACGGGAGTATTGTACTTGTCTACCGCCAGCAGTCTCAGACTCTGAATGGAGCACTGCTGCTTGGTAACAGGGGAGTATTGTACTTGTCTACCGCCAGCAGACTCTGAATGGAGCACTGCTGCTTGGTAACAGGGGAGTATTGTACTTGTCTACCGCCAGCAGACTCTGAATGGAGCACTGCTGCTTGGTAACAGGGGAATATTGTACTTGTCTACCGCCAGCAGACTCTGAATGGAGCACTGCTGCTTGGTAACGGGAGTATTGTACTTGTCTACCGCCAGCAGCCTCAGACTCTGAATGGAGCACTGCTGCTTGGTAACAGGGGAGTATTGTACTTGTCTACTGCCAGCAGACTCTGAATGGAGCACTGCTGCTGGGTAACAGGGGAGTATTGTACTTGTCTACCGCCAGCAGTCTCAGACTCTGAATGGAGCACTGCTGCTTGGTAACAGGGGAGTATTGTACTTGTTTACCGCCAGCAGTCTCAGACTCTGAATGGAGCACTGCTGCTTGGTAACAGGAGAGTATTGTACTTGTCTACCGCCAGCAGACTCTGAATGGAGCACGGCTGCTTGGTAACAGGGGAGTATTGTACTTGTCTACCGCCAGCAGTCTCAAACTCTGAATGGAGCACTGCTGCTTGGTAACAGGGGAGTATTGTACTTGTCTACCGCCAGCAGTCTCAGACTCTGAATGGAGCACTGCTGCTTGGTAACAGGGGAGTATTGTACTTGTCTACCGCCAGCAGACTCTGAATGGAGCACTGCTGCTTGGTAACAGGGGAGTATTGTACTTGTCTACCACCAGCAGACTCTGAATGGAGCACTGCTGCTTGGTAACGGGAGTATTGTACTTGTCTACCGCCAGCAGTCTCAGACTCTGAATGGAGCACTGCTGCTTGTTAACAGGGGAGTATTGTACTTGTCTACCGCCAGCAGTCTCAGACTCTGAATGGAGCACTGCTGCTTGGTAACAGGGGAGTATTGTACTTGTCTACCGCCAGCAGCCTCAGACTCTGAATGGAGCACTGCTGCTTGGTAACGGGAGTATTGTACTTGTCTACCGCCAGCAGACTCTGAATGGAGCACTGCTGCTTGGTAACAGGGGAGTATTGTACTTGTCTACCGCCAGCAGCCTCAGACTCTGAATGGAGCACTGCTGCTTGTTAACAGGGGAGTATTGTACTTGTCTACCCCCAGCAGTCTCAGACTCTGAATGGAGCACTGCTGCTTGGTAACGGGAGTATTGTACTTGTCTACCGCCAGCAGACTCTGAATGGAGCACTGCTGCTTGGTAACAGGGGAGTATTGTACTTGTCTACCGCCAGCAGACTCTGAATGGAGCACTGCTGCTTGGTAACAGGGGAGTATTGTACTTGTCTACCGCCAGCAGTCTCAGACTCTGAATGGAGCACTGCTGCTTGGTAACAGGGGAGTATTGTACTTGTCTACCGCCAGCAGACTCTGAATGGAGCACTGCTGCTTGGTAACAGGGGAGTATTGTACTTGTCTACCGCCAGCAGACTCTGAATGGAGCACTGCTGCTTGGTAACAGGGGAGTATTGTACTTGTCTACCGCCAGCAGACTCTGAATGGAGCACTGCTGCTTGGTAACAGGGGAGTATTGTACTTGTCTACCGCCAGCAGACTCTGAATGGAGCACTGCTGCTTGGTAACAGGGGAGTATTGTACTTGTCTACCGCCAGCAGACTCTGAATGGAGCACTGCTGCTTGTTAACAGGAGAGTATTGTACTTGTCTACCGCCAGCAGACTCTGAATGGAGCACTGCTGCTGGGTAACAGGGGAGTATTGTACTTGTCTACCGCCAGCAGACTCTGAATGGAGCACTGCTGCTTGGTAACAGGGGAGTATTGTACTTGTCTACCGCCAGCAGCCTCAGACTCTGAATGGAGCACTGCTGCTTGTTAACAGGGGAGTATTGTACTTGTCTACCGCCAGCAGTCTCAGACTCTGAATGGAGCACTGCTGCTTGGTAACAGGGGAGTATTGTACTTGTCTACCGCCAGCAGTCTCAGACTCTGAATGGAGCACTGCTGCTTGGTAACAGGGGAGTATTGTACTTGTCTACCGCCAGCAGACTCTGAATGGAGCACTGCTGCTTGGTAACAGGGAAGTATTGTACTTGTCTACCGCCAGCAGTCTCAGACTCTGAATGGAGCACTGCTGCTTGGTAACAGGGGAGTATTGTACTTGTCTACCGCCAGCAGACTCTGAATGGAGCACTGCTGCTGGGTAACAGGGGAGTATTGTACTTGTCTACCGCCAGCAGCCTCAGACTCTGAATGGAGCACTGCTGCTTGGTAACAGGGGAGTATTGTACTTGTCTACTGCCAGCAGTCTCAGACTCTGAATGGAGCACTGCTGCTTGGTAACAGGGGAGTATTGTACTTGTCTACCGCCAGCAGCCTCAGACTCTGAATGGAGCACTGCTGCTTGGTAACAGTGGAGTATTGTACTTGTCTACCGCCAGCAGACTCTGAATGGAGCACTGCTGCTTGGTAACAGGGGAGTATTGTACTTGTCTACCGCCAGCAGTCTCAGACTCTGAATGGAGCACTGCTGCTTGGTAACAGGGGAGTATTGTACTTGTCTACCGCCAGCAGCCTCAGACTCTGAATGGAGCACTGCTGCTTGTTAACAGGGGAGTATTTTACTTGTCTACCGCCAGCAGACTCTGAATGGAGCACTGCTGCTTGGTAACAGGGGAGTATTGTACTTGTCTACCGCCAGCAGCCTCAGACTCTGAATGGAGCACTGCTGCTTGTTAACAGGGGAGTATTGTATTTGTTTACCGCAAGCAGTCTCAGACTCTGAATGGAGCACTGCTGCTTGGTAACGGGAGTATTGTACTTGTCTACCGCCAGCAGACTCTGAATGGAGCACTGCTGCTTGGTAACAGGGGAGTATTGTACTTGTCTACCGCCAGCAGCCTCAGACTCAGAATGGAGCACTGCTGCTTGGTAACAGGGGAGTATTGTACTTGTCTACCGCCAGCAGACTCTGAATCGAGCACTGCTGCTTGGTAACAGGGGAGTATTGTACTTGTCTACCGCCAGCAGACTCTGAATGGATCACTGCTGCTTGGTAACAGGGGAGTATTGTACTTGTCTACCGCCAGCAGTCTCAGACTCTGAATGGAGCACTGCTGCTTGGTAACAGGGGAGTATTGTACTTGTCTACCGCCAGCAGACTCTGAATGGATCACTGCTGCTTGGTAACAGGGGAGTATTGTACTTGTCTACCGCCAGCAGACTCAGACTCAGAATGGAGCACTGCTGCTTGGTAACAGGGGAGTATTGTACTTGTCTACCGCCAGCAGACTCTGAATCGAGCACTGCTGCTTGGTAACAGGGGAGTATTGTACTTGTCTACCGCCAGCAGACTCTGAATGGAGCACTGCTGCTTGGTAACAGGGGAGTATTGTACTTGTCTACCGCCAGCAGACTCTGAATGGAGCACTGCTGCTTGGTAACAGGGGAGTATTGTACCTGTCTACCGCCAGCAGTCTCAGACTCTGAATGGAGCACTGCTGCTTGGTAACAGGGGAGTATTGTACTTGTGTACCGCCAGCAGTCTCAGACTCTGAATGGAGCACTGCTGCTTGGTAACAGGGGAGTATTGTACTTGTCTACCGCCAGCAGACTCTGAATGGATCACTGCTGCTTGGTAACAGGGGAGTATTGTACTTGTCTACCGCCAGCAGCCTCAGACTCTGAATGGAGCACTGCTGCTTGGTAACAGGGGAGTATTGTACTTGTCTATTGCCAGCAGACTCTGAATGGAGCACTGCTGCTTGGTAACAGGGGAGTATTGTACTTGTCTACCGCCAGCAGACTCTGAATGGAGCACTGCTGCTTGGTAACCGGGGGAGTATTGTACTTGTCTACCGCCAGCAGACTCTGAATGGATCACTGCTGCTTGGTAACAGGGGAGTATTGTACTTGTCTACTGCCAGCAGCCTCAGACTCTGAATGGAGCACTGCTGCTTGGTAACAGGGGAGTATTGTACTTGTCTACCACCAGCAGCCAGCAGACTCTGAATGGAGCACTGCTGCTTGGTAACAGGGGAGTATTGTACCTGTCTACCGCCAGCAGACTCTGAATGGAGCACTGCTGCTTGGTAACCGGGGGAGTATTGTACTTGTCTACCGCCAGCAGACTCTGAATGGAGCACTGCTGCTGGGTAACAGGGGAGTATTGTACTTGTCTACCGCCAGCAGTCTCAGACTCTGAATGGAGCACTGCTGCTTGGTAACAGGGGAGTATTGTACTTGTCTACCGCCAGCAGACTCTGAATGGAGCACTGCTGCTTGGTAACGGGGGAGTATTGTACTTGTCTACCGCCAGCAGACTCTGAATGGAGCACTGCTGCTTGGTAACAGGGGAGTATTGTACTTGTCTACCGCCAGCAGTCTCAGACTCTGAATGGAGCACTGCTGCTTGGTAACAGGGGAGTATTGTACTTGTCTACCGCCAGCAGTCTCAAACTCTGAATGGAGCACTGCTGCTTGGTAACAGGGGAGTATTGTACTTGTCTACCGCCAGCAGTCTCAGACTCTGAATGGAGCACTGCTGCTTGGTAACGGGAGTATTGTACTTGTCTACCGCCAGCAGACTCTGAATGGAGCACTGCTGCTGGGTAACAGGGGAGTATTGTACTTGTCTACCGCCAGCAGTCTCAGACTCTGAATGGAGCACTGCTGCTTGGTAACAGGGGAGTATTGTACTTGTCTACCGCCAGCAGCCTCAGACTCTGAATGGAGCACTGCTGCTGGGTAACAGGGGAGTATTGTACTTGTCTACCGCCAGCAGCCTCAGACTCTGAATGGAGCACTGCTGCTTGGTAACAGGGGAGTATTGTACTTGTCTACCCCCAGCAGTCTCAGACTCTGAATGGAGCACTGCTGCTTGGTAACAGGGGAGTATTGTACTTGTCTACCCCCAGCAGTCTCAGACTCTGAATGGAGCACTGCTGCTTGGTAACAGGGGAGTATTGTACTTGTCTACCGCCAGCAGCCTCAGACTCTGAATGGAGCACTGCTGCTTGGTAACAGGGGAGTATTGTACTTGTCTACCGCCAGCAGTCTCAAACTCTGAATGGAGCACTGCTGCTGGGTAACAGGGGAGTATTGTACTTGTCTACCGCCAGCAGTCTCAGACTCTGAATGGAGCACTGCTGCTGGGTAACAGGGGAGTATTGTACTTGTCTACCGCCAGCAGTCTCAGACTCTGAATGGAGCACTGCTGCTTGGTAACAGGGGAGTATTGTACTTGTCTACCGCCAGCAGACTCTGAATGGAGCACTGCTGCTTGGTAACAGGGGAGTATTGTACTTGTCTACCGCCAGCAGACTCTGAATGGAGCACTGCTGCTTGGTAACAGGGGAGTATTGTACCTGTCTACCGCCAGCAGTCTCAGACTCTGAATGGAGCACTGCTGCTTGGTAACAGGGGAGTATTGTACTTGTGTACCGCCAGCAGTCTCAGACTCTGAATGGAGCACTGCTGCTTGGTAACAGGGGAGTATTGTACTTGTCTACCGCCAGCAGACTCTGAATGGATCACTGCTGCTTGGTAACAGGGGAGTATTGTACTTGTCTACCGCCAGCAGCCTCAGACTCTGAATGGAGCACTGCTGCTTGGTAACAGGGGAGTATTGTACTTGTCTATTGCCAGCAGACTCTGAATGGAGCACTGCTGCTTGGTAACAGGGGAGTATTGTACTTGTCTACCGCCAGCAGACTCTGAATGGAGCACTGCTGCTTGGTAACCGGGGGAGTATTGTACTTGTCTACCGCCAGCAGACTCTGAATGGATCACTGCTGCTTGGTAACAGGGGAGTATTGTACTTGTCTACTGCCAGCAGCCTCAGACTCTGAATGGAGCACTGCTGCTTGGTAACAGGGGAGTATTGTACTTGTCTACCACCAGCAGCCAGCAGACTCTGAATGGAGCACTGCTGCTTGGTAACAGGGGAGTATTGTACCTGTCTACCGCCAGCAGACTCTGAATGGAGCACTGCTGCTTGGTAACCGGGGGAGTATTGTACTTGTCTACCGCCAGCAGACTCTGAATGGAGCACTGCTGCTGGGTAACAGGGGAGTATTGTACTTGTCTACCGCCAGCAGTCTCAGACTCTGAATGGAGCACTGCTGCTTGGTAACAGGGGAGTATTGTACTTGTCTACCGCCAGCAGACTCTGAATGGAGCACTGCTGCTTGGTAACGGGGGAGTATTGTACTTGTCTACCGCCAGCAGACTCTGAATGGAGCACTGCTGCTTGGTAACAGGGGAGTATTGTACTTGTCTACCGCCAGCAGTCTCAGACTCTGAATGGAGCACTGCTGCTTGGTAACAGGGGAGTATTGTACTTGTCTACCGCCAGCAGTCTCAAACTCTGAATGGAGCACTGCTGCTTGGTAACAGGGGAGTATTGTACTTGTCTACCGCCAGCAGTCTCAGACTCTGAATGGAGCACTGCTGCTTGGTAACGGGAGTATTGTACTTGTCTACCGCCAGCAGACTCTGAATGGAGCACTGCTGCTGGGTAACAGGGGAGTATTGTACTTGTCTACCGCCAGCAGTCTCAGACTCTGAATGGAGCACTGCTGCTTGGTAACAGGGGAGTATTGTACTTGTCTACCGCCAGCAGCCTCAGACTCTGAATGGAGCACTGCTGCTGGGTAACAGGGGAGTATTGTACTTGTCTACCGCCAGCAGCCTCAGACTCTGAATGGAGCACTGCTGCTTGGTAACAGGGGAGTATTGTACTTGTCTACCCCCAGCAGTCTCAGACTCTGAATGGAGCACTGCTGCTTGGTAACAGGGGAGTATTGTACTTGTCTACCCCCAGCAGTCTCAGACTCTGAATGGAGCACTGCTGCTTGGTAACAGGGGAGTATTGTACTTGTCTACCGCCAGCAGCCTCAGACTCTGAATGGAGCACTGCTGCTTGGTAACAGGGGAGTATTGTACTTGTCTACCGCCAGCAGTCTCAAACTCTGAATGGAGCACTGCTGCTGGGTAACAGGGGAGTATTGTACTTGTCTACCGCCAGCAGTCTCAGACTCTGAATGGAGCACTGCTGCTGGGTAACAGGGGAGTATTGTACTTGTCTACCGCCAGCAGTCTCAGACTCTGAATGGAGCACTGCTGCTTGGTAACAGGGGAGTATTGTACTTGTCTACTGCCAGCAGACTCTGAATGGAGCACTGCTGCTTGGTAACGGGAGTATTGTATTTGTTTACCGCCAGCAGTCTCAGACTCTGAATGGAGCACTGCTGCTTGGTAACAGGGGAGTATTGTACTTGTCTACCGCCAGCAGCCTCAGACTCTGAATGGAGCACTGCTGCTTGGTAACAGGGGAGTATTGTACTTGTCTACCGCCAGCAGACTCTGAATGGAGCACTGCTGCTTGGTAACAGGGGAGTATTGTACTTGTCTACTGCCAGCAGACTCTGAATGGAGCACTGCTGCTGGGTAACAGGGGAGTATTGTACTTGTCTACCGCCAGCAGCCTCAGACTCTGAATGGAGCACTGCTGCTTGGTAACAGGGGAGTATTGTACTTGTCTACCGCCAGCAGACTCTGAATGGAGCACTGCTGCTTGGTAACAGGGGAGTATTGTACCTGTCTACCGCCAGCAGACTCTGAATGGAGCACTGCTGCTTGGTAACAGGAGAGTATTGTACTTGTCTACCGCCAGCAGACTCTGAATGGAGCAGTGGCGCACGTTTGTGATCAATGGGGATCTCAGTGATGGAGCCTCCACCAATCAGACACATCACTAATCCTGGAGTAACCCCTTTAAATAGTTCTGACATAAAGTGATTAAAGTACGACGGCCAATGTTCAGATCCCACCCTTACCCTGTGCCTGGAAGGAGAGCAGAAAAGGACACTATAGTAAATCTGTATCTTACCCTAAAGGTAAATTAGGGGAAATGGTGGAAATGTTTAGATTTCCATCCTAAAGAGGTAGCCACCGACTATGAAAACACAACCTAAGTCCGGTGAGAGTGCATCCATCTATTATGTCCTCTGTGTTAGGGGTCTACAGGAAACGTGGTACAAACAGTATAAGCAGGCAGATACTCCTGACCAGTAAACAGTCCTCGCCAATGATAGGGGTGGCAATCCACAAGCACCAGGTGTGGTGGGTCTTTTGTGCATTATTTATTATTTCAGATGAAGTCAATAAACGGTGACCCGGAGGACTGATGCCCTTAAGATGGTCTAGGACATTTTCCCTTAAAGAGTTATTGAAAATATTTTAAAATCAGTCTATGAGCATAATAAAGAAAACTGTACCCCCACTTCAGCGTTGCCTGCTGGTTGCTGCTGTCCAAAAGTGACAACGTTAATCGCTGCTCTCGTGGGCATGTGTGCCTAAATTACTTGTGACCACCATACATACTGGGAACACCCAACCAGATGTTCTGGAGATGCTGTGACCCAGTGATCTATTTTGGCCCTTGTCAGGGTTGTTTTCCTGCTTCCAACACATCAACACTGATAACTGACCGTTCGCTTGCTGCTTAATATATCCCGTCCCCCGAGAGGCACCAAAGTCACCAGGTAAATCAATGTCATTCACCCAGTGGCATACATAGAGAAGTAAGGGCCCCATGGCAAGGATCAAACCGGGCCCCCACACAGGACAGAAGGGTTTCTGCCTAAACCCTTTTCAATGACCCTTGGTACATTTTTCACTGCCTCATTTGCTAAAAGTTGTTCCTTTAGAGGTTAGAGTCCTGACCAAGTTATCACCCCCAGTAGAAGAGGAGATGATCCCAACTAAGACTGGGCCCCCTCTTGCCCTGGGCCCCATAGCAGTCACATGGTATGCCGCTATGAAAGTTACGCCCCTGCATTCACCTGTTTTAATGTTATGGCTGATAGCAGACCGTGGAGCTACGCTGCCCATACACCTATCTACTAAAGATGTTCAGGTCTTATTGGCACCCTACTATTATCAGCGATTTAAAGGCTCTAGACATTCATGTTCGGCGTACAAGGTTCGGGATTCCGCTACCACCGACCATAACTTATAGCGGAATCCATAACGGAGTTCTTAGATAACCCGAACCTTGTTCGCCAAACTTCAAAACAGAAGTTTGCTCATGCCTACTCTGGACACCTTCAGGGGACAATTTTTTTTTAATGATTGCATGTTACTCATTTTGGGCTAAAAACGATATTTTTTTCAATTGGCCTTTATTAAAAATATTGAGCCACAAAGGGTTAATAAACCTTATCTCTAAACTAGTGAGAGTCATAAACACTTATTATAGGTCAGATCTGCTTACATAAGTGTTTATAAGGTCAGAGATCACAGATAAGGAGCCCTCAGCTTCTGGTCTGACGGAGCAGAGCAAATTATTCTATCAAAAACAGATGTATATAGATACTTAAAGGTCATGTGCAAGTGCAAAACCAGAAGAATCAAAACATAAAAAAATAAAGAAAGAAAGAATGACCCCTTAAAACGTACTATTTATTAAATTATTTTTATAAAAAACCTGAAAACATAGGCTAACTATACAACAACTCACAGATTAAGCGAACAATAATCAACGTGTTTTCCAGATAACTAGTGGTCCGCCAGTGATTATAAAGGACAAAAGGGGGGAACAATCACAGAGGGGAAAAAATTCCCGTGTAGCCCTGCTAAGTCCTCAGCCCGGGGATGACTCCTAAAAGTAGGGCTTCCCCGTCCCTAACCTGGCTGGCCCTAAAAAAGCCCTATTAGAAATTGGGTTTCCCTACTGCCCCCAACGCGTTTCCCCCACAAGGGTTCATCAGGGGGTCATGTGGGGAAAAAAATGAGGAACGGGGCCCAAAAACACTTATGTTAGATAGATACTCAAGTAGATAACCGACAATAATACATTACGTGAACCGGAGATTTGCAAGGATAGTCCATACAAGGGACAGCCCTAGAAATCAAAAGTGGATCCCCCTGATGAGGTCATGATAGATGCACAAGTGATAGTCCCCTGCAGCGGGGGGCATCTCAGCTCTGTACAGAGAAAAGACCAATTAAAAAAATAATTTTGTCTCAAAATAAGTACAACGAAAAATATATGCCCCCAAATGTTTACACTGTTGGGGAGATGAAGGCAAGCCAAGATCCGACACTTCTGTTCCACCCGCCCTCTGCGGTGTGTGCAGTACAACGCCAAGCCTAGATGATGTGAGGACCTAGAGCTGACCAATGACTAGGAGGTATGAGGACCCAGTGCTGTAGATGGGGCAGTCATGAGGGGAGAACCATGAACCTAGCACACAGACCCTCCATGTCCCAGTGTAAGAGAAGACTATGTGACTGGAGAACATCAGACAAGGGTTAGTAGCAGGGAATGCTGAAGACACAGCAGCACTGGGAGCACATACACTACAGTGGTCAAGATACAGTGGCCTCGGGATACAAGATTTTCAACTTACAATGGTCTTTAATGGTCCATGGAAATTTGACTTCAGACCCAGACTTAACCAACCAACACAGCCATTTCTCTAAAACACTTGTATTGACTGTTTACTAGCTCCTCTTTACAGTACAGTGCGGTACTATGTGTCCTCTACTGCCCTCTGTCTATACCAGGATGAGCTGCACCTTTGGAGGTCAGGGGAGGGCGGCTCCATGGTATTTTTCTGGCACACTGTATACTATACAGGAGGCGGAAGAAGCTCCTGTCCTCATTAAAGAAAGTGATTTCCAGCATCTATTCCTGACTCTCATATGTAAAGATGTCTTTTAGTTATCTGCCTATTTTTTTCTGAATGTTCTCTTCATTTTTGCGGCTTTGGAACAAATTAGTTGTTTTCCATAGAGTTTGGACTTAGGTTACAAAGCTTTCAACATACAATGGTTGTCCTGAAACGAATTAAAATTGTAACCTGAGTGACCACTGTACTTTGGTTACAGAGGTGAAACCGGTATGTTGGTCTAAGATGGTGCCCATGTCTTCGGTATAAAATGTCATGCTGTATGAGTAGTGATAAACTATGGTTCACCATAGCTTGAGTTATTGATTGGTTTCACTGCTGTCATCGTAGGGTGTTTGGCCGGCATCGTGAGGACAGAGAATGGTGTCACCGCAGTCTTGGGATTAGATGTCTCACTTACATGTTATTACAAAGCCCAGGAACAAGAGAAGGTTACTCAAGTTATCTGGTCCAAAAAAAACATGAATGGTCAGAACATTCAGGTTGCCATCCTGAACACGGAATATGGGGCTCATATCCCTCGTGAATATGAAGGAAGAGTGAAGGAAAATTCTCCTTTGAAGCCAGAAGATGGGTCAATAATCCTGAAAAATGTTGTCCAGGCGGATGAAGGCATCTACCAGTGTCGGGTCTACACCTTCCCATCAGGAACCTTTGAGGCTGAAGTGGAGCTAAAAGTACTTGGTGAGACTTTGTATAGCTGGTGAGGTGGGCACTAATGATGCACCATTTAGTAACCTTTCTCTGGAGCTCACCATGCGTACATTTTAGTAAAGACTGGAGATAGCGGTGTAGGTGGGGTACACCTGGGGGTGCACAGAGGTGTCATGAAATGGGATGTCCACATATTATGGTAATACAGGAAATAAGCCTGACTGGTGACTGTGGACAACTCCTCCACCTTTCTGTGCATTAGTCTTAATGTTATTTTCCATGGGTGAGGGCTCTAAAGTCATTGTATGAAGAAGTTCCCCCTCTCTACCTGGGTATAAGGACAGTAAATTTCCATTATTTTCATACCTGTTTTTTTTGCCGTGCTGCTTAGTTCCACCTTTGCCAACGTTGAACCCTGGTCAACCATTGGTAGAGGGAGTGGGCCTGACCCTCGCTGCCTCCTGCACCGCTGAAGGAAGCCCTGCGCCCACCCTGACATGGGAAACCGAAGTGTCCGGGAAAAATATTTCAAACACTTATTCTCATGCTCGATCTGCCTCAGTGACTAGTGAGTTTTACGTTGTTCCAACTCGCAGTATGCACAAAAAGCTGCTGACCTGTGTGGTGTCTCACCCTGTGTTCCAGCAGGAGAAAAGGATCACACATGTCCTGGAGGTTGAATGTAAGTAGATACATGTCTTCCATAAGTGCACATATACCACTGGCTGTTGTACCACATATAACACATGTAGTTTTCTTATAAAACATTCCATGTTCCCTACAGATTTGGCTGATATCACCATTCAAGGTTATGAACATTGGTTTGCTGGAAAAGATGATGCAGCTTTGAGGTGTTTATGTGATGGTTACCCAACACCGAAGTACACATGGGTCAGGTAAACCCTAGTAGTATATTTCCGACACACTGGTGTAGGTCTTCCTCCAGATACCTCTGTCGACCTCCAGATCCCACTGTTCCCTCTGTCCTCCTCCAGACCGCTCAGTCCTCCCCCAGACCCCTCTGTCCCCCTCCAGACCGCTCAGTCCCCTAAAGACTCCTCTGTCCCCCTAAAGACTCCTCTGTCCCCCTAAAGACTTCTCTGTCTACCTCCAGACCCCTCTGTCTCCCCCCCCAGACCCCTCTGTCCTCCCCAGACCCCTCTGTCCTCCTCCAGACCCCTCTGTCCTCCTCCAGACCCCTCTGTCCTCCTCCAGACCCCTCTGTCCTCCTCCAGACCCCTCTGTCCTCCTCCAGACCCCTCTGTCCTCATCCAGACGCCTCTGTCCTCCTCCAGACCCTTCTGTCCTCCTCCAGACCCTTCTGTGTCCCCCCCCAGACCTCTGTGTCCCCCCCCCAGACCCCTCTGTCCTCCCCAGACCCCTCTGTCCTCCCCAGACCCCTCCAGACCCCTCTGTCCTCCTCCAGACCCCTCTGCCCCCCCCCAGACCTCTCTGTCCCCCCCAGAGCCTTCTGTGTCCCCCCCCCAGACCGCTCTGTCCTCCCTCCAGACACCACTGCCCCCCCCCCCCCAGACCCCTCTGTCCTCCCTCCAGCCACCACTGTCCCCCCCCCCCCCCCAGACCCCTCTGTCCTCCTCCAGACACCACTGTCCTTTTCAGGCTCCTCTGTCCTCCTAAGACTCCACTCCAGGCACTGCTCATTGCTACAGGAAAAACTGAAAGGGCACATTGAAATCCAAAATGTCTGATACATCTTTCCCCAGAAATCTGTTGTTGGGGAATATTGGGGGGGCTCCATCTATATCTGATAAGTTTAGACTTTTATCTAATATTTATGGAAAGCTGTAACAAATATAAAGACCAGGAATTTGGATCCCGCTTCATCCACAGTAGTAGCCACGCCTATGATCCACGGATCGTGAGCTTATTACATTTTTGGATTTATTATGGTCAGCTGTAGTCTAACCCTAGTAAGTTACAGAAGATAACAGATCTATTATCTGCACAAACTGTGGAGACCGCAATAACAGACGGTCGGTCAGGACTTGGTATAGGATGGACAGGCCCTATTGTAGGATCCTCCTGTCGGACTGGTGGACAGGATCTTGTGTAGGCTCTTCATTCTGCTTTTTGACCACTCTGTCTCTCCTCTGTCCCTTTTCTTCTTTGTCTCTTCTTTTCTCTCTCTCACCTCTGTCTCTCCTTTGTTCATGTTCTCCTTTCTCTCTCTGTGCATTCTCTCCTTTGTCTCCTGTCCCGTATCTTTTCTTTTCTCTCTCCTCTGTCTGCTCTCTCTCCCTTATCTCTTCTCTCATCTGCCTCTTCTTTCCAGTTTCTCCTTTGTCTCCTTTCTCTCTCCCCAGTCTCTTCTCTCTCTCCTCAGTCTCTTCTCTCTCTCCTCAGTCTCTTCTCTCTCTCCTCAGTCTCTTCTCTCTCTCCTCAGTCTCTTCTCTCTCTCCTCAGTCTCTTCTTTTATCTCTCTCTCCTCTGTCTCTCTCTCCATTATCTCTTTCCCTCTATTCTCTCTCTTCATTCCTCTATCTCCGTGATGTCTTTTCTCTCTCTGTGCATTCTCTCCTTTGTCTCCTGTCCCGTATCTTTTCTTTTCTCTCTCCTCTGTCTGCTCTCTCTCCCTTATCTCTTCTCTCATCTGCCTCTTCTTTCCAGTTTCTCCTTTGTCTCCTTTCTCTCTCCCCAGTCTCTTCTCTCTCTCTCCTCAGTCTCTTCTCTCTCTCCTCAGTCTCTTCTCTCTCTCCTCAGTCTCTTCTCTCTCTCCTCAGTCTCTTCTTTTATCTCTCTCTCCTCTGTCTCTCTCTCCATTATCTCTTTCCCTCTATTCTCTCTCTTCATTCCTCTATCTCCGTGATGTCTTTTCTCTCTCTTCTGCGTCTTCTTTCCTCTGTCTCTTCTCTATCCCTCATCTCTTTTCTTTTTCTGGTTTGTCTCTTCTCCCCTCTGTATCTTCTTTCTCCCTCTCTCTCTTCTCTGTATCTTCTTTCTCCCTCTCTCTCTTCTCTGTATCTTCTCTTTACTCTCTCTCTCTTCTTTCCTCAGTCTCTTCTCTCTCCCTAATCTCTTTACTCTCTCGCTCTTCTCTCCCCTCAGTCTCTTCTTTCTCCCCAGTCTCTTCTCTCTCCTCAGTCTCTTCTCTCTCTCCCCAGTCTCTTCTCTCCCCTCAGTCTCTTCTCTCCCCTCAGTCTCTTCTCTACCCACAGTCTCTTCTCTCCATTATCTCTTTCCCTCTATTCTCTCTCTTCATTCCTCTATCTCCGTGATGTCTTTTCTCTCTTCTGCGTCTTCTTTCCTCTGTCTCTTCTCTATCCCTCATCTCTTTTTCTGGTTTGTCTCTTCTCCCCTCTGTATCTTCTTTCTCCCTCTCTCTCTTCTCTGTATCTTCTCTTTACTCTCTCTCTCTCTCTCTTCTTTCCTCAGTCTCTTCTCTCTCCCTAATCTCTTTACTCTCTCGCTCTTCTCTCTCCTCAGTCTCTTCTCTCTCTCCCCAGTCTCTTCTCTCCCCTCAGTCTCTTCTCTCCCCTCAGTCTCTTCTCTCCCCTCAGTCTCTTCTCTACCCACAGTCTCTTCTCTCCATTATCTCTTTCCCTCTATTCTCTCTCTTCATTCCTCTATCTCCGTGATGTCTTTTCTCTCTTCTGCGTCTTCTTTCCTCTGTCTCTTCTCTATCCCTCATCTCTTTTTCTGGTTTGTCTCTTCTCCCCTCTGTATCTTTTTTCTCCCTCTCTCTCTTCTCGTTACTCTCTCTCTCTCTCTTCTTTCCTCAGTCTCTTCTCTCTCCCTAATCTCTTTACTCTCTCTTCTTTGTCTTCTTTTCTCTCTCTCCCGTCTGTCTCTTCTCTCTCCTCAGTCTCTTCTCTCTCCTCAGTATCTCTCTCCATTATCTCTTTCCCTCTATTCTCTCTCTTCATTCCTCTATCTCCGTGATGTCTTTTCTCTCTCTTCTGCGTCTTCTTTCCTCTGTCTCTTCTCTATCCCTCATCTCTTTTTTCTTTTTCTGGTTTGTCTCTTCTCCCCTCTGTATCTTCTTTCTCCCTCTCTCTCTCTTCTCTGTATCTTCTCTTTACTCTCTCTCTCTTCTTTCCTCAGTCTCTTCTCTCTCCCTAATCTCTTTACTCTCTCGCTCTTCTCTCCCCTCAGTCTCTTCTCTCTCTCTCCCCAGTCTCTTCTCTCTCTCTCCCCAGTCTCTTCTCTCCCCTCAGTCTCTTCTCTCTCCTCAGTCTCTTCTCTCTCCTCAGTCTCTTCTCTCTCCTCAGTCTCTCTCTCCATTATCTCTTTCCCTCTATTCTCTCTCTTCATTCCTCTATCTCCGTGATGTCTTTTCTCTCTCTTCTGCGTCTGCTTTCCTCTGTCTCTTCTCTATCCCTCATCTCTTTTTTCTTTTTCTGGTTTGTCTCTTCTCCCCTCTGTATCTTCTTTCTCCCTCTCTCTCTCTTCTCTGTATCTTCTCTTTACTCTCTCTCTCTTCTTTCCTCAGTCTCTTCTCTCTCCCTAATCTCTTTACTCTCTCTTCTGTGTCTTCTTTTCGCTCTCTCCCGTCTGTCTCTTTTCCCGTCTGTCTCTTCTCTCTACTATCCAGTCTTCCTTTGTCTCTCTCAGCACACTGCTTCCGACCGTTCACCAGGAGTTTAACCTTTCGCCATGCTGCTGTATCTGCACATTTTTAATAAAAATGACGAACTTTTCATACACAAACAAAACAATATTCTTAAAAATGGAAGAAACCCAATTTCAAAACAAGATGTTGTCTTTAAGCTTGAGCCGTGGCTCCCAGGTTTTGTGTGAGGTCCTTCATGCCCCCAGTGCCTTCTCATGGTCCCGGATGGGGTCACCCGCTATGATCTTACTATATATATCTGCTGTCAGGTCCAGACAAACCCCTGTTTTCTGTCAAACCAGCAATTCTGTGAGAAAGCCGAGCCTGGAGTTTCTGGCTGGACCAGTTCATGGTGATGTCATCAGTCACACCTCTCCATGCGAGCTCCAACCTGTGCCCATGAAGACAAGTTCTGTTACTCCAGGGTAACCCCTTCACTGCCAGTCACCAGGGTTACAGGCCGTGGGGCATCGCCTAGACACTGTGGCGTATCACTGACGTTATTATAGTACAGTGCGATATTCACCTTCAGGGCGTTCTCCTACCTACATGACATGAGCTCCATTATGTATCTCTCTATATAAGCAGAGATGAAGCAGAGTTAACCTTGTAATGGGTGTCAGAGCATTGACATACAAGGGTGCAGGGACACCTAGACCAGCGCCATATCATCAAGTATAACATTCCTCCCTTTTATTTCCAGGGTCAATGGTTCTCTCCCAAAAGATGTAAAGATTGAAGGCAACCAGCTAAGATTTACAGGTCCACTCCTCGCAGAAGACGCAGGGGTCTACATCTGCGAGGCCACCAATGGTGTAACCACTAGACAAGCCAGTGTCATGGTTACCGTTACAGGTAGGTCATTCTCCCAAGTGTGTGTGTGTGTGGGGGGGAGGGGGAAGGGTATCAGGGGCGAGAGAGCATTATTAAAGATGGGGAGATATGATCATAGGTGGGGGCTATTGTCACTGGGTTAGAGTCAGGTGGAGTCAACTGTGACCTCCTAAGAAACCAGTGGAATAAGCTGTCCATGAACCTGGGTGCGGTCCGGGTGGAGCCGCAACTTCAAAGAGAGGTTTAGAATAGTAAAAACGTCACTGTCAGTCATGTCCCTCCCCCCCATCCCGGATGAGGCCGCCAAGTTAATATATGCAATGAGGGGGTGCTAAGTACCCCACTTCCCCTGACGAAGCCACGCTAGTGGTGAAACATGTCGGGAGGGGTGTTCTAGTCTAGCGCTGAGGTTTAGACAGCGTACAGTGAGAAGAAAGCAAGGAGCTTTAGGAGCGACTGAGGGCCAGTTAGGAACAGGTTAACGGCAGTGGATCAAGCCGAGCAGTAACCTGACCGAGGAAAGAGCTATTAGAAGAAGCAGTGACAATCCAACCCAGCATACAGAGTGTTAGCAAAACACATGAGGGGCCTCACAAAAGGACTGTCAATTGTAACAACCTTTAACCTGAGGCCATGCATTACCAGGACTGGGGTATATAAATCTATACTCTGCCACACTCCATACTGGTTGGATTATAGAGATAGTAATACCATCCCCTGCCGTCAATGTACATCATGTACACACAATACTCCCCTGCTCCCAGCACGTTCATAGTTAATGCACCACGATAGGTACATATAGAAAAATTAATTCTCCCAGATTGTCAGTCCTGACATTCTGAGGGTTGTAGTGCTCCAGAATGAAGGACATTTTGAAATTTCACAGCTGCCTGGACAACCCCCAGAGTCTATGTCCAGGTCTGTGGCCCCATGGCGCTACCCACGATTTCCAATCTACTTCACAGTGATGGTCATGAGTTGCCCTCCTTACCCGGGTCAGCTGTACCTGCGCTCCATTTCAGCTCAACCTTGTTCTCTTCTTTTCCAGACAGTGAACCTCGAAACGTGGACCTCTTGTCAGTCTCCTTGGTGTCTGTGGCGGTAGTGACGGGGCTCCTGGTGCTAATTCTGGTGATAATTGTCATCCTAGTGAACCGACACCACAAGAGGAAAACAAAGAGACTTTCAGAGAAAATGTGAGTCCTGGGAGCTGCCAATATGTAATGGAGCGGTGAGCGCTGCCTATATGTAATGGTGGAGTGGTGAACGCTGCCTATATGTAATGGTGGAGCGGTCAGCGCAGTCAATATGTAATGGTGGAGCGGTGAGCGCTGCCTATATGTAATGGTGGAGTGGTGAACGCTGCCTATATGTAATGGTGGAGTGGTGAACGCTGCCTATATGTAATGGAGCGCTGAGCGCTGCCTATATGTAATGGTGGAGCGGTCAGCGCTGCCTATATGTAATGGAGCGGTGAGCACTGCCTATATGTAATGGTGGAGTGGTGAACGCTGCCTATATGTAATGGTGGAGCGGTGAGCACTGCCTATATGTAATGGAGCGCTGAGCGCTGCCTATATGTAATGGTGGAGCGGTCAGCGCTGCCTATATGTAATGGTGGAGCGGTCAGCGCAGTCTATATGTAATGGTGGAGCGGTCAGCGCAGTCTATATGTAATGGAGCGGTGAGCACTGCCTATATGTAATGGTGGAGTGGTGAACGCTGCCTATATGTAATGGTGGAGCGGTGAGCACTGCCTATATGTAATGGAGCGCTGAGCGCTGCCTATATGTAATGGTGGAGCGGTCAGCGCAGTCTATATGTAATGGTGGAGCGGTCAGCGCAGTCTATATGTAATGGAGCGCTGAGCGCTGCCTATATGTAATGGTGGAGCGGTCAGCGCTGCCTATATGTAATGGTGGAGTGGTGAACACTGCCTATATGTAATGGAGCGGTGAGGAATGCCTATATGTAATGGTGGAGTGGTGAACGCTGCCTATATGTAATGGTGGAGCGGTCAGCGCAGTCAATATGTAATGGTGGAGTGGTGAACACTGCCTATATGTAATGGTGAAGCGGTCAGCGCAGTCAATATGTAATGGTGGAGCGGTCAGCGCAGTCAATATGTAATGGAGCGCTGAGCGCTGCCTATATGTAATGGTGGAGCGGTCAGCGCAGTCAATATGTAATGGAGCGGTGAGCACTGCCTATATGTAATGGAGCGCTGCCTATATGTAATGGTGGAGCGGTCAGCGCAGTCTATATGTAATGGTGGAGCGGTGAGCACTGCCTATATGTAATGGAGCGCTGAGCGCTGCCTATATGTAATGGTGGAGCGGTCAGCGCAGTCAATATGTAATGGTGGAGCGGTCAGCGCAGTCAATATGTAATGGAGCGCTGAGCGCTGCCTATATGTAATGGTGGAGCGGTCAGCGCAGTCAATATGTAATGGTGGAGCGGTCAGCCTATATGTAATGGAGCGCTGCCTATATGTAATGGTGGAGCGGTCAGCGCAGTCTATATGTAATGGTGGAGCGGTGAGCACTGCCTATATGTAATGGAGCGCTGAGCGCTGCCTATATGTAATGGTGGAGCGGTCAGCGCAGTCAATATGTAATGGTGGAGCGGTCAGCGCAGTCAATATGTAATGGAGCGCTGAGCGCTGCCTATATGTAATGGTGGAGCGGTCAGCGCAGTCAATATGTAATGGTGGAGCGGTCAGCGCAGTCAATATGTAATGGTGGAGCGGTCAGCGCAGTCAATATGTAATGGTGGAGCGGTGAGCGCTCTCTATATGTAATGGTGGAGCGGTCAGCGCAGTCAATATGTAATGGTGGAGCGGTCAGCGCAGTCAATATGTAATGGAGCGCTGAGCGCTGCCTATATGTAATGGTGGAGCGGTCAGCGCAGTCAATATGTAATGGTGGAGCGGTCAGCGCAGTCAATATGTAATGGAGCGCTGAGCGCTGCCTATATGTAATGGTGGAGCGGTCAGCGCAGTCAATATGTAATGGTGGAGCGGTCAGCGCAGTCAATATGTAATGGTGGAGCGGTCAGCGCAGTCAATATGTAATGGTGGAGCGGTGAGCGCTCTCTATATGTAATGGTGGAGCGGTCAGCGCAGTCAATATGTAATGGTGGAGCGGTGAGCACTGCCTATATGTAATGGTGGAGCGGTGAGCGCTCTCTATATGTAATGGTGGAGCGGTGAGCGCTCTCTATATGTAATGGTGGAGTGGTGAACGCTGCCTATATGTAATGGTGGAGCGGTCAGCGCAGTCAATATGTAATGGAGCGGTCAGCGCAGTCAATATGTAATGGTGGAGTGGTGAACGCTGCCTATATGTAATGGTGAAGCGGTCAGCGCAGTCAATATGTAATGGAGCGGTGAGCACTGCCTATATGTAATGGAGCGCTGAGCACTGCCTATATGTAATGGAGCGCTGAGCGCTGCCTATATGTAATGGTGGAGCGGTCAGCGCAGTCAATATGTAATGGTGGAGCGGTGAGCGCTCTCTATATGTAATGGTGTAGCGGTGAGCGCTCTCTATATGTAATGGTGGAGCGGTGAGCGCTCTCTATATGTAATGGTGGAGCGGTGAGCGCTCTCTATATGTAATGGTGGAGCGGTGAGCGCTCTCTATATGTAATGGTGGAGCGGTGAGCGCTCTCTATATGTAATGGTGGAGCGGTGAGCGCTCTCTATATGTAATGGTGGAGCGGTGAGCGCTCTCTATATGTAATGGTGGAGCGGTGAGCGCTCTCTATATGTAATGGTGGAGCGGTGAGCGCTCTCTATATGTAATGGTGGAGCGGTGAGCGCTGCCTATATGTAATGGTGGAGCGGTGAGCGCTCTCTATATGTAATGGTGGAGCGGTCAGCGCAGTCTATATGTAATGGTGGAGCGGTCAGCGCAGTCTATATGTAATGGCGGAACGGTCAGCGCAGTCTATATGTAATGGTGGAGCGGTCAGCGCAGTCTATATGTAATGGAGCGCTGAGCGCTGCCTATATGTAATGGTGGAGCGGTCAGCGCTGCCTATATGTAATGGAGCGGTGAGCACTGCCTATATGTAATGGAGCGCTGAGCGCTGCCTATATGTAATGGTGGAGCGGTCAGCGCAGTCAATATGTAATGGTGGAGCGGTGAGCGCTCTCTATATGTAATGGTGGAGCGGTGAGTGCTCTCTATATGTAATGGTGGAGCGGTCAGCGCAGTCAATATGTAATGGTGGAGCGGTCAGCGCAGTCAATATGTAATGGTGGAGCGGTGAACGCTGCCTATATGTAATGGTGAAGCGGTCAGCGCAGTCAATATGTAATGGAGCGGTGAGCACTGCCTATATGTAATGGAGCGCTGAGCGCTGCCTATATGTAATGGTGGAGCGGTCAGCGCAGTCAATATGTAATGGAGCGGTGAGCGCTCTCTATATGTAATGGTGGAGCGGTCAGCGCAGTCAATATGTAATGGTGGAGCGGTCAGCGCAGTCAATATGTAATGGTGGAGCGGTGAGCGCTCTCTATATGTAATGGTGGAGCGGTGAGCGCTCTCTATATGTAATGGTGTAGCGGTGAGCGCTCTCTATATGTAATGGTGTAGCGGTGAGTGCTCTCTATATGTAATGGTGGAGCGGTGAGCGCTCTCTATATGTAATGGTGGAGCGGTGAGCGCTCTCTATATGTAATGGAGCGCTGAGCGCAGTCTATATGTAATGGAGCGCTGAGCGCTGCCTATATGTAATGGTGGAGCGGTCAGCGCAGTCAATATGTAATGGTGGAGCGGTCAGCGCAGTCAATATGTAATGGTGGAGCGGTCAGCGCAGTAAATATGTAATGGTGGAGCGGTGAGCACTCTCTATATGTAATGGTGGAGCGGTGAGCGCTCTCTATATGTAATGGTGGAGCAGTGAGCGCTCTCTATATGTAATGGTGGAGCGGTGAGCGCTCTCTATATGTAATGGTGGAGCGGTGAGCGTTCTCTATACGTAATGGTGGAGCGGTGAGCATTCTCTATACGTAATGGTGGAGCGGTGAGCGTTCTCTATATGTAATGGTGGAGCGGTGAGCACTCTCTATATGTAATGGTGGAGCGGTCAGCGCTCTCTATACGTAATGGTGGAGCGGTGAGCGCTCTCTATACGTAATGGTGGAGCGGTGAGCGTTCTCTATATGTAATGGTGGAGCGGTGAGCGTTCTCTATATGTAATGGTGGAGCGGTGAGCGTTCTCTATATGTAATGGTGGAGCGGTGAGCGTTCTCTATATGTAATGGTGGAGCGGTGAGCGCTCTCTATATGTAATGGTGGAGCGGTCAGCGCTCTCTATACGTAATGGTGGAGCGGTGAGCGCTCTCTATACGTAATGGTGGAGCGGTGAGCGTTCTCTATATGTAATGGTGGAGCGGTGAGCGTTCTCTATATGTAATGGTGGAGCGGTGAGCGTTCTCTATATGTAATGGTGGAGCGGTGAGCGTTCTCTATATGTAATGGTGGAGCGGTGAGCGTTCTCTATATGTAATGGTGGAGCGGTGAGCGTTCTCTATATGTAATGGTGGAGCGGTGAGCGTTCTCTATATGTAATGGTGGAGCAGTCAGAATTTGCTTTTCATAAAGATTATAAAACTTGGTGTCATATATTTCAGTGAGGAGCTTTCAACATTATCCAGACAGACGTCCCGGAGGAGACTGAACTCCAACACGGCCAGCACAGACACCAGGATGCAGGTATGCCCATCCACACACAGCATCGGGCAGAGACACAGGTATGCCCATCCATACACAGCCCCGGGCATAGACCCCAGGATGCAGGTATGCCCATCCACACACAGCATCGGGCACAGACCCCAGGATGCAGGTATGCCCATCCACACACAGCATCGGGCACAGACACCAGGATGCAGGAATGCCCATCCACACACAGCATCGGGCACAGACCCCAGGATGCAGGTATGCCCATCCACACACAGCATCGGGCACAGACACCAGGAATGCCCATCCACACACAGCATCGGGCACAGACCCCAGGATGCAGGAATGCCCATCCACACACAGCCCCGGGCACAGACACCAGGATGCAGGTATGCCCATCCACACACAGCCCCGGGCACAGACACGAGGATGCAGGTACGCTCGGGCACAGACACCAGGATGCAGGTATGCCCATCCACACACAGCCCCGGGCACAGACACCAGGATGCAGGTATGCCCATCCACACACAGCCCCGGGCACAGACACCAGGATGCAGGTATGCCCATCCACACACAGCCCCGGGCACAGACACCAGGATGCAGCTATGCCCATCCACACAGCCCCGAGCACAGACACCAGGATGCAGGTATGCCCATCCACACACAGCCCCGGGCACAGACACCAGGATGCAGGTATGCCTATCCACACACAGCCCCGGGCACAGATACCAGGATGCAGGTATGCCTATCCACACACAGCCCCGGGCACAGACACCAGGATGCAGGTATGCCCATCCACACACAGCCCCGGGCACAGACACCAGGATGCAGTTATGCCCATCCACACAGCCCCGAGCACAGACACCAGGATGCAGGTATGCCTATCCACACACAGCCCCGGGCACAGATACCAGGATGCAGGTATGCCCATCCACACACAGCCCCGGGCACAGACACCAGGATGCAGGTATGCCCATCCACACACAGCCCCGGGCACAGACACCAGGATGCAGTTATGCCCATCCACACAGCCCCGAGCACAGACACCAGGATGCAGGTATGCCTATCCACACACAGCCCCGGGCACAGATACCAGGATGCAGGTATGCCCATCCACACACAGCCCCGGGCACAGACACCAGGATGCAGGTATGCCCATCCACACACAGCCCCGGGCACAGACACCAGGATGCAGGTATGTCCATCCACACACAGCCCCGGGCACAGATACCAGGATGCAGGTATGCCACTCCACACACAGCCCCGGGCACAGACACCAGGATGCAGGTATGCCCATCCACACACAGCCCCGGGCACAGATACCAGGATGCAGGTATGCCCATCCACACACAGCCCCGAGCACAGACACCAGGATGCAGGTATGCCCATCCACACACAGCCCCGGGCACAGACACCAGGATGCAGGTATGCCCATCCACACACAGCCCCGAGCACAGACACCAGAATGCAGGTATGTCCATCCACATAGCCCCGAGCACAGACACAGGTATGCCCATCCACACACAGCCCCGGGCACAGATACCAGGATGCAGGTATGCCACTCCACACACAGCCCCGGGCACAGACACAGGTATGCCCATCCACACACAGCATCGGGCTCAGACACCAGGATGCAGGTATGCCCATCCACACACAGCATCGGGCACAGACACCAGGATGCAGGTATGTCCATCCACACAGCCCCGGGCACAGATACCAGGATGCAGGTATGCCCATCCACACACAGCCCCAGGCACAGACACAGGTATGCCCATCCACACACAGCCCCAGGCACAGACACAGGTATGCCCATCCACACACAGCCCCGAGCACAGATACCAGGATGCAGGTATGCCCATCCACACACAGCCCCGAGCACAGACACCAGAATGCAGGTATACCCATCCACACACAGCCCCGGGCACAGACACCAGGATGCAGGTATGTCCATCCACACACAGCCCCGGACACAGACACCAGGATGCAGGTATGCCCATCCACACACAGCCCCGAGCACAGATACCAGGATGCAGGTATGCCACTCCACACACAGCCCCGGGCACAGACACAGGTATGCCCATCCACACACAGCATCGGGCTCAGACACCAGGATGCAGGTAAGCCCATCCACACACAGCCCCGGGCACAGACACCAGGATGCAGGTATACCCATCCACACACAGCCCCGAGCACAGACACCAGAATGCAGGTATGTCCATCCACATAGCCCCCATCCACACACAGCCCCGGGCACAGACACAGGTATGCCCATCCACACACAGCCCCGGGCACAGACACCAGGATGCAGGTATGCCCATCCACACATAGCCCCGGGCACAGACACCAGGATGCAGGTATGCCCATCCACACACAACCCCGGGCACAGATACCAGGATGCAGGTATGCCCATCCACACACAGCCCCGGGCACAGACACAGGTATGCCCATCCACACACAGCATTGGGCACAGACACCAGGATGCAGGTATGCCCATCCACACACAGCATCGGGCACAGACACAGGTATGCCCATCCACATACAGCCCCGGGCACAGACACAGGTATGCCCATCCACACACAGCATCGGGCACAGATACCAGGATGCAGGTATGCCCATCCACACACAGCCCCGGGCACAGACACAGGTATGCCCATTCACATACAGCCCCGGGCACAGACACAGGTATGCCCATCCACATACAGCCCCGGGCACAGACACCAGGATGCAGGTATGCCCATCCACACACAGCATCGGGCACAGATACCAGGATGCAGGTATGCCCATCCACACACAGCCCCGGGCACAGACACAGGTATGCCCATTCACACATATATATTCCAGGCCGGTGGATAATAATTGGTATTTTTTGTGTGTTTTTAGCTAGAAGAGAGCATGAATCTGAGAGGCCATCACCCCGACAGCCTGCGGGACCCCAGTATCAGTTCGATGATGGTGAGGACATCTCCTAGGATCCACACTTCTATACACAGGGCCTGGGCAGTTAGCCTGGTGCCTCCAGTCACATAACTTACAGGGGATGTGTAAAGGTTAAACATGGCATACTATATAAGTGGGCACAGAAGACCTTCATTCTTTCTACACCAGCCTTTCATTCCTGTTGAATTCAGTTGAACTTGATGGCTGTATGAATAAATCATCCAAACTACCGCAGACCATACATCGATGTATACTGCAAGGGGGACTGAGGAAGGAGTCTGCAAGGGGGACTGAGGAAGGAGTCTGCAAGGGGGACTGAGGAAGGAGTCTGCAAGGGGGACTGAGGAAGGAGTCTGCAAGGGGGACTGAGGAAGGAGTCTGCAAGGGGGACTGAGGAAGGAGTCTGCAAGAGGGACTGAGGAAGGAGTCTGCAAGGGGGACTGAGGAAGGAGTCTGCAAGAGGGACTGAGGAAGGAGTCTGCAAGAGGGACTGAGGAAGGAGTCTGCAAGGGGGACTGAGGAAGGAGTCTGCAAGGGGGACTGAGGAAGGAGTCTGCAAGGGGGACTGAGGAAGGAGTCTGCAAGGGGGACTGAGGAAGGAGTCTGCAAGAGGGACTGAGGAAGGAGTCTGCAAGGGGGACTGAGGAAGGAGTCTGCAAGAGGGACTGAGGAAGGAGTCTGCAAGGGGGACTGAGGAAGGAGTCTGCAAGAGGGACTGAGGAAGGAGTCTGCAAGGGGGACTGAGGAAGGAGTCTGCAAGGGGGACTGAAGAAGGAGTCTGCAAGGGGGACTGAGGAGTCCGATCAATCTAAACGGGGCAGAGGAGACCGGAGGGCAGAACATTCTGAAGTACAGAGCATTCTACAGGAGGACCATCGGAGTCTGGAAGGGGACACAAGAGTCTGGAGCAGTGGAGTGCAGTCTGGAGGGGAGCAGCCCAGTCTGGAGGGGGGCAGCCCAGTCTGGAGGGGGGCAGCCCAGTCTGGAGGGGGGCAGCCGAGTCTGGACGGGGGCAGCCGAGACTGGAGGGGGGCAGCAGAGTCTGGAGGGGGGCAGCCCAGTCTGGCGGGGGCCAGCCCAGTCTGGAGGGGGCCAGCCCAGTCTGGAGGGGGGCAGCAGAGTCTGGAGGGGGCAGCAGAGTCTGGAGGGGGGCAGTCGAGTCTGGAGGGGGGCAGTCGAGTCTGGAGGGGGGCAGTCGAGTCTGGAGGGGGGCAGTCGAGTCTGGCAATAGTTTACTCCCCTCTACCTATTCAGAACACATGCACAACTGGCCGAAATTGGGGGAGATGGCGGTCAGTCAAACAAGCGTTTGGCCAACAGACATCTCATGTGCATGAGCAGCCCAAGAGTGACAATATGTGCACACTATAAGGCAGTACATGCTACCCGCAAGATAATCCAGATCCCTGTGCTCATATGTAGCAGATGAAATGGCTATGGACCTATCCTCCATCAATGCTTAGGAACACCATACACTACTCTCTAAGTTCATGTTCTAAGGTGAATGGTTCTCTCTTACTGTAAATCTGTGTCACTACTTGGGCCCAGTACATATGGCTTGAATGGTTTCTGTTATATAGGCCTACCTTTAGCTTGACATTTGCATTATATTCTGACCATGTCTTGCTGTCCATCAGGGGGAAGAGGCGGACAGACGCAGCTATTCCACACTTACAACTGTACGGGAAATAGAGACGCAGACAGAACTGCTGGCCACGGTTCCAGATGAGGAGGTGAAGGAGGAAGAGGAGGACAGAACACAAGAGGAACCTCTGGAGGAGAAAGAACTTGACCAAAGTGAGCGAGGAAGCACTGGAATCTTGTCCACCCAGCCATTCATCAAGCAGGGGATGAGCCATTTTTATCAGGAGAATGGGACTCTACGCGCCAAGCCAACTACTAACGGAATCTACATAAATGGCCGAGGACATCTCGTATAACTACAACCATCCAATTCCTTTAAGACTCTCACATTGTGGACAAGGGGCCACAACATTATCTGCCAACAGACTTAGTGGCTTCATCAGGAGGATCTTCAGCTGCAGGACATGGTGGGGCCGGTCATTATGCCCAATTGTTAAATTGTGTAGATGTCAGTGTGCCTGGAGCCATGTCCCGTGTCACCATTATTAAGTCCTACACTGCAGAGAGTATCCCGCCTGCTGCATCCTCTTCAGATCTCTGGGATTAAACTGTTGACATTTAAAGTCTCCTGGGAAGAGGGTTCTGGAATTGAACTGATTCACCTTGTCAGGAATAGATTGTGAGCAATGTCCACGTGTCATATTATGGACAGGCAGCCGCCAGCAGAGCCAGAGAGGCACAGACATGCTTGGAATAATGGCCGTATATTGTATAGATGCCTAAATCTCTACTGGTAAGAGTGAATTGCCAGCATGCTAGAAGAGGAACCAAGACTTCTTCAGCATGACTCACTGCAGGACTGTTGTGAAATTTCAGCTACGGTGATACTAATTGTTCTAGGGCCAAAACTGTAAAACTCCCCTCAATCAAAAAAAATCAGCACCTGGTACACACCCTCTGGGTCCCAGTAAAGGAAATCTGTGAAGACCACGTTGTGGAATGATTGTGTGGACCCTATGAATGGAGGTCTTACTGGGGCCTCGGGCTGTGGACTTTTCCAGAACGCTGGAGGTTAGGCACTCATTAGTATTTGTACATATGGATGTAAATGTCTTCTCTGCTCATTGTAAGGACGTGTAAGACGAGAGGAACGTCTCGGGTATTTATATGTGCTGTATAGATTTTCTACATATGGTATTTATGTCAGGGGCGGGTGTTTTTATTTTCATTGCAGGGAAAATCTTGTACAACGATGATTAATACTTGAAGGTCAATGTCAGTAAATCACTGGGATTTAAAGTCATCTGGTGTGAACGTCTTCATTTCCTGTGCCTTCCCAAGATGTGAATCTGTGGCTCAGGCCATACACTGGTGACCCTCCTCAGAGGATAGGGAACGTGGCCCTTCTCCTCTTCTGCCCCATACTGCACTCTTTTTCTTAGACCTCTACTCTCGGGGTCTTGTCTTGAACATCCAAAGTTCCTGTTACTGCAGCATGGTCACCGAGGTCCTGGCCATACTGGTGGTATAATGGGTTGGGTCCTGCAGAACAACCTGCACCTAGATTCTCTCTGTTCCAATCTTCTGCGGTTTGGGTGATGCTCTGAACAGGATGTGGTTCTCAGACAGTAACTCAGGCTTCCTCTAAATTCTGATCACTACATTCACAACAGAAAAGGGGATGGGGCTTGGTGCAACGCTCGTCACATCAGGGTGGTAAATGCCTCCGTAACACGGCTGCTTCCTCCACCAGAACCACTTCCTGTGAACTATTAAGTTCTGCAACTTTGCTTCAGCAAAGTAAGTAGAGAAATAAGGCAAGATCGCAGCAGCAGGTGTGGAGGATGCACTAAACATATCAAGGAAGTCAGGTGTCAGGTCTACAGCCATGTCGCTAGCCATGAAAGCCAAGCAGAGAGTGAAGAAGAAAACCGTCAAGGACAAAATCTTTGGGTGCGATTTGTTGGAACATCTCCAAATGTCCGGACAAGAAGGTAAGTGCATAGGGACAGCAGCCATGTCTACTGCAGTGGTGCTCCACCTTCATGTCCATGAGCCATCTATAAGGTATAATGGGCACGGGGTTCCAACCATTATCAGCTCGTGGACAATTCAGGCTGAAAGCCTTCAGAGTCTGGGTCTTGGCGGGCCTGACAGCGAATGGATGTCCACTTGGCTCACAGAATCTGTAGAAAAGTGGCTCCTTTGCATTAATTATGCCCCACTGAGAGAGCGTCCCAACCTTAGAGCAGCGCTGGAGACGCTGGAGTCACATCTGTGTATCTATGACTAATAAGAGTTCTCGGGAAACCAGATGACAAAGACCTCTCGGCTGTGATGGACTCTGTTGTGTCTGTCAGCTCTGCTGTGCAGTGTAGTACAATGAGGAGCTGTCAGCTCTGCTGTGCGGTGTAGTCTGGAAATATCCGTTTTGGAGCATATTTTATTTGAATGTACATTGTTTTATAACTCTTATTCCTCCTCGAACTGTATTAATAATGTTAAAAACAGATTGTTACCATTTCCCTGGACAAGCGCACAGGATCAGGGCTACTACTGGTCATCCTTATCTATGGTGCCAAATAATATTCTCAAACCACACAGAGTTGCTGGATTCAAACCACTTATACCATCCAGGGCCATCTTCTGCTGGACAGTAAGGTCCACGTGGTTTCTTAATCACCCAGCCTCTTTTCTCTACATGGCAAATGTCCGTTTTCAGGCTCCTCCCATTTTCTATGCACAGGATCATTCAGTCTCTGGGCTCTTCCTCACTTCTGCACAGGATCAGTAATTTTTTTTAGCTCCTCCTCCTCTGCACAGGATCAGTCAGTCTCTAGGATTCTCCTCCTCCTCTGCACAGGATCAGTCAGTCTCTAGGATTCTCCTCCTCCTCTGCACAGGATCAGTCAGTCTGTAGGATTCTCCTCCTCCTCTGCACAGGATCAGTCAGTCTGTAGGATTCTCCTCCTCCTCTGCACAGGATCAGTCAATCTCTAGGATCCTCCTCCTCCTCCTCTGCACAGGATCAGTGAGTCTCTACGCTCATCCTTCTCTCTGCACATGATCAGTCAGTCTCTGGGTTTCTCCTGCTTTCTGCACAGGATCAGTTAGTCTCTTGGCTCTTCCTCCTCTCTGCAAAGGATCAGTGAGTCTCTGGGCTCCAGCTCCTCTTTGTACAAGATCATTGATTATTTTGCTTCTTCCTCCTCTCTGCACAGGATCAGTCAGTCCTCCTGCTCCTTTTCTTTTCTCTGCACAGGATCAGTCAGTCCTCCTGCATTCTCTTCTTTTCTCTGCACAGGATCAGTCAGTCCTCCTGCTCCTCTTCTTTTCTCTGCACAGGATCAGTCAGTCCTCCTGCTCCTCCTCTTTTCTCTGCACAGGATCAGTCAGTCCTCCTACTCCTCCTCTTTTCTCTGCAGAGGATCAGTCAGTCCTCCTGCTCCTCCTCTTTTCTCTGCAGAGGATCAGTCAGTCCTCCTGCTGCTCTTCTTTTCTCTGCAGAGGATCAGTCAGTCCTCCTGCTCCTCCTCTTTTCTCTGCACAGGATCAGTCAGTCCTCCTGCTCCTCTTCTTTTCTCTGCACAGGATCAATCAGTCCTCCTGCTCCTCCTCTTTTCTCTGTACAGGATCAGTCAGTCCTCCTGCTCCTCCTCTTTTCTCTGCACAGGATCAGTCAGTCCTCCTGCTCCTCTTCTTTTCTCTGCACAGGATCAGTCAGTCCTCCTGCTCCACTTCTTTTCTCTGTACAGGATCAGTCAGTCCTCCTGCTCCTCTTCTTTTCTCTGCACAGGATCAGTCAGTCCTCCTGCTCCTCCTCTTTTCTCTGTACAGGATCAGTCAGTCCTCCTGCTCCTCCTCTTTTCTCTGCACAGGATCAGTCAGTCATCCTGCTGCTCTCCTCTACAAAGCTACAGCTACTCTTTGACAGCTGCTCATTGGCTCAGTGAGGTACTGCACTATGGATGGAATTCTAAACCATCTGGTCACTGGAATCTATGGAAATGGAAAATGCCAGCATCACTGAAGAGATCCACCCATTGTGGCTGATTATTTCTCCAGGAAGACATATTGTCACTCAGCAACAATAAAGAAGGAAGTTACCGTAGTACTGACACAACATATAATATAATGCACTTTTAACATTGTTGCACTCACACATGCAAGCTCAAGATGTTACAGGGGGAGAAGTGAATAATTTTTTGGATGTGGCCATGGTTCCCGCAGAGATGGGCACACATTGGTCTAAGTACAACATACACCTAAGTACCTCAGCGACTATAAATACAAATGTACTATAATGAGAAAAATATCAGACGTTCAGGCCCCATCTTAATCACACCTTGACATTAGGTGTTTCATACAGATCCATTGCCACAGGTGTATAACATCCAGCCCCTGGCCATGCAGTCTACTATTACCACAGTGTATAACATCCAGCCTCTAGCCGTGCAGTCTACTATTACCACAGTGTATAACATCCAGCCCCTGGCCATGCAGTCTACTATTACCACAGATGTATAACATCCAGCCTCGAGCCGTGTAGTCTACTATTACCACAGCGTATAACATCCAGCCTCTAGCCGTGCAGTCTACTATTACCACAGTGTATAACAACCAGCCTCTAGCCATGCAGTCTACCATTACCACAGGCGTATAACATCCATCCTCTAGCCATGTATTCTACCATTACCACAGGCGTATAACATCCAGCCTCTAGCCATGCAGTCTACCATTACCACAGTGTATAACATCCAGCCTCTAGCCGTGCCGTCTACCATTACCACAGTGTATAACATCCAGCCTCTAGCTATGCAGTCTACCGTTACTACAGTGTATAACATCCAGCCTGTAGTCATGCAGTCTACCATTACCACAGTGTATAACATCCAGCCTCTAGCCGTGCAGTTTGCCATTACCACAGGCGTATAACATCCAGCCTCTATCCATGCAGTCTACCATTACCACAGTGTATAACATCCAGCCTCTAGCCGTGCAGTCTACCATTACCACAGTGTATAACATCCAGCCTCTAGCCATGTATTCTACCATTACCACAGGCGTATAACATCCAGCCTCTAGCCATGCAGTCTACCATTACCACAGTGTATAACATCCAGCCTCTAGCCGTGCCGTCTACCATTACCACAGTGTATAACATCCAGCCTCTAGCTATGCAGTCTACCGTTACTACAGTGTATAACATCCAGCCTGTAGTCATGCAGTCTACCATTACCACAGTGTATAACATCCAGCCTCTAGCCGTGCAGTTTGCCATTACCACAGGCGTATAACATCCAGCCTCTATCCATGCAGTCTACCATTACCACAGTGTATAACATCCAGCCTCTAGCCGTGCAGTCTACCATTACCACAGTGTATAACATCCAGCCTCTAGCTATGCAGTCTACCGTTACTACAGTGTATAACATCCAGCCTCTAGCTATGCAGTCTACCGTTACTACAGTGTATAACATCCAGCCTGTAGTCATGCAGTCTACCATTACCACAGTGTATAACATCCAGCCTCTAGCCGTGCAGTTTGCCATTACCACAGGCGTATAACATCCATCCTCTAGCCATGTATTCTACCATTACCACAGGTGTATAACATCCAGCCTCTAGCCATGCAGTCTACCATTACCACAGTGTATAACATCTAGTCTCCTCTAAACTGAATGAACGTCCTGATTTCTCCTCCACATGGAATGTACTGATCTCTCCTCCACATGGATTGAATGTACCAATGTCTCCTCCACATGGAATGTAAGTCTTGATGTCTCCTCCACATGGAATGAACGTCCCCTAGTCCTGTGTAAAGTCCTTGGAATGAATGCATCCTCTGACGGTTCTGTGTACTGATCACACGTGTATTTATACACGTAATCAGGTCACCACTAAGGCACCTTTTTTTTGAGTTAAAGTCCTCCCATAAGACAGCCCATCCATCCCATGTACTAATCTGGTCGCCCGTCTGTGAGCCCTTCCTAGCTCTCCTATATCCAAAACTGAAGCCCATATTCCAGATAATATTACAGTATGGATCACAAGTTTTTACCTCTTTTATCTAGAATCGTATCTGCTTTGGCAGCTGCTGCCTGACATTGAGAATGTCTGCTTGGCTTACCTGTAATCTGAACACCCAAGTTCTTTTCTTGTTCTGTTGCCTTGAGTTTTATTCCATGTAATGTGCAAGCAGCCTTACGATTTTCTTTCACCTTCTATGTTCTTGGCCAGGATGCCAGCTCATTGAGCTTATTTAATATAATTTATTTTGTGGCCAAATCACGCTATGGGGTGCTTTTCGTCACTGGGGACTGGAAAGCTGGTCAGGAAAGAAAGAAGCAGTGCAGTAAATACGGGGCAGTTCTTGGACCTGTGTCAGTCTACTACAGATTTAACACTGAATGGAGATTCTCCTTCCAGCAGAACAATGACCCAAAACATCTGTCTGAAGCTGCACTAGGGTGCTATAAGCGGATCTATGTAAATGTCTTAGAATGACTTAGTCAAAACCCAGAGCTGTGGCCTGACCCGAAGACTGCTGGACACCAAAACATCAAACCTGAAGGCCCTGGAGCAGGTGTGCCTGGAAGAATGGGCAAACATCCCAGGGTCTAGATGTGCTGATGCCCCAAGAGCATTTATCACTGCAGCAAAAGGGAGCTTCACAAGTCCTGACTTTCAGGGTTGAACACTAATGTACCGTACATTTCTCCGTTGATTTTTTGTCTCAACATCCTACAGCTTCATAGTTGTAGAGATTATATAAATCCACTTCTTTGAACCCCGAAAATCTGCTTTAATTCCAAAAAATCAACAAAACAGGGAAAACAACAAAAGGGATGAAATTTTTTGCAAGGCACCGTATAGCCTCCTTACTGGCCCTAATACTATGACGACACCTATTCCCACAAGCAGAACATCACTGGCATGCTCCTCAGCCTCGCCATTGGCCGTAACTAGGGATTCATCAGAGATCTAGGTGCTCCTCATGTTGCTAACCCCAGATTAATAAGCTCCTGTGCTCAGTTCCTCAGGTTCTGAAAAGCTGCACAGAATTCGTGGAGGAGCATGGCATCGTGGACGGTATCTACAGGTTATGTGGCATAGCCTCTAATGTACAGAAACTGAGGTATGTGGTTTTTAAACAGCTTAAAGGGGTTTTCTACAATTTCCTCATTATGTTGGATTTAAAGGGGTTTTCTAAGATTTTTCTACAGATGAGCTGTCCTCAGGATCGGTCATCAGAATCTGATGGGTGGGGGTCCTGTTTGAGAAGACTCCTGTGAGCCCCGCGGTCTTTTCCCTGATCACCCAACACTGCGCCGCACATTGTATAGTGGCCGTGCTCGGTGGACTGTCCCGAGGACAGTCCCATAGAAGTGACTGGAGCTGAGCGCTATACCGAGCACGGCCACTATACATTGTACGGCGCTGTGCTCGGTGATCAGGGAGAAGACCATGGGGCTCACAGGAGTCTTCTCAAAAAGCTAATCGGAGGGATCCCGAGTGTAGGACCACCACCCATCGGATACTGATGAACGATCCGGAGGACAGTCCCATAGAAGTGACTGGAGCTTAGTGATATACTGAGCACGGCCACTATACAATGTACGCGCTGTGATCAGGGACAAGACCACGGGGCTCACAGGAGTCTTCTCAAAAAGCTAATCGGAGGGATCCCGAGTGTAGGACCACCATCCATCAGATACTGATGACCGATCCTGAGGACAGTCCCATAGAAGAGAATGGAGCTGAGTGCTATACCGAGCACGGCCACTATACATTGTACGGCACTGTGCTGGGTGATCAGGGAGAAGGCCACGGGGCTCACAGGAGTCTTCTCAAACAGCTGATCGGAGGGATCCCGGGTGTAGGACCACCATCCATCAGATACTGATGACCGATCCTGAGGACAGTCCCATAGAAGAGAATGGAGCTGTGTGCTATACCGTGTACAGCGCTGTTCTCTGTGATCAGGGACAACAGTACGGGGCTCACAGGAGTCTTCTCAAACAGCTGATCGGGGGGTCCCGGGTGTAGGACCACCATCCATCAGATACTGATGACCGATCCTGAGGACAGTCCCATAGAAGAGAATAGAGCTGAGTGCTATACCGTGTACAGCGCTGTGCTCAGGGACAACAGTACGGGGTTCACAGGAGTCTTCTCAAACAGCTGATCGGAGGGGTCCCGGGTGTAGGACCCCCACCCATCAGATACTGATGACCGATCCTGAGGACAGTCCCATAGAAGAGAATGGAGCTGAGTGCTATACCGTGTACAGCGCTGTGCTCTGTGATCAGGGACAACAGTACGGGGTTCACAGGAGTCTTCTCAAACAGCTGATCGGAGGGGGCCCATGTGTAAAAACCCCAATCATCATACGCAGGAGTAAAATGTCAGAAAACCCTTTAAATGAAAGAAGTACACTGACCTGGTCTCTGCTGCTCCGGTTGCATTCAGCGATCTTCCGGTCACAGGCTTGTTTACTACTGGCCGAGCTACAGACGTGGTCATGTGCGCCACTGCAGCCTCAGTGGTGACGTCAACAAGAGGCATGTGACCTGCCAATGATGTGCCACTGAGGGACATGTCACTGCTGAGGCCAGTCATTGGCTACATCAATGGATATGACCCTGTCTGTAGCCTGGGGCTGGAAGATCGACCAACACAGCCAGGGCGCAGGACGGCAGCAGAGGAGACCAGGCGACTGCGATTCTTTCATTGGGTCAAACGAAAAACCAAGGAACTAAAAACACAGTAACTGAAACCAAGGAAATCCTGGGAAATCCCTTAATGCCTCTTTCACACAACCGTATGGCTTTTTCAGTGTTTTGCAGTCCGTTTTTCACGGATCCTTTGTTTCGTTTTTTGTTTCCGCTGTGTTTCCGTTTCTGTTCCATTTTTCCGTATGGCATATACAGTAATTACATAGAAGATTCCGCAAAAAGGGAACGGATACAGAAGACATACGGATGCATTTCCGTATGTGTTATGTTTTTTTTGCAGACCCATTGAATGGAGCCATGGAACGTGTTTGGGGCAATAATAGGACATGTTCTATCTTTCAACAGAATGGAAAAATGGAAATACGGAAAGGGAATGCATACGGAGTACATTCCGGTTTTTTTCCGGAACCATTGAAATGAATGGTTCCGTATACGCACCATATACAGAACGCAAAAAACGAGCCGTAAACTGAAAAAAACGGTCGTGTGAAAGAGACCTTAGGGCTCATGCACACGTACGTGCCGTTTTTTGCGGTCTGCAAATTGTGGATCCGCAAAAAACGGATGCCGTCCGCGTGCCTTCTGCAATTTGCGGAACGGAACAGGAGGCCCATTATAAAAATGCCTATTCTTGTCCGCAAAAAACGGACAAGAATAGGACATGCCTCATAATTTTTCATGGCTACGGAACGGAGCAACGGATGCGGACTGCACACAGAGTGCTGTCCACATCTTTTGTGGACCCGTTGAAATTAATGGTTCCGTATACGGAATCAAAATACGGCCCGTATACGGAACGCAAAAAACGTTCGTGTGCATGAGCCCTTAAAGGAAGACCACGTAGAAAGTGACGGAGCAATCAACCTAAATCCAAATAATAATACATATTCTTTATGTTATCTCTCCAATCCAGACAAGAGTTCGACATAGAGCGGCCTCCAGATCTCAACAAGAGTACCTACCTGCAAGATGTCCACTGTGTCAGCTCCCTCTGCAAAGCTTATTTCCGAGAACTACCCAACCCACTCTTAACATATCAGCTCTACGACAAGTTTGCTGTACGTATATCAAAGGCTGTGGTAGATTGAACAATCTAGCAGGCCATTCTCGGGAGGGAAGCGTTTGTTCCCGGCAATTGCCTGCTCGTTAGTGGAGGAGACCGCTGCTGTTACATGCAGTGATCTCCTCCTGAGCATGAGGAGGAGTGGTCACTAACATCATCGCTCGTCCCCATACTGACTAGCCGGCAGCAGATCATGATTACACACCACCATCTGGATTGCCCGAGAAATTAGCGGCAGTATTACACAGCCAGATTATCACTAACAAGTGTTACTACAAATACTCATTAAAAATGACCTGGCCGACAATCGGCCAGTCTAATACAGGCTAAAGAGTGGTCAGCCCAAAAATTGTTGAGGTTTCAATCATGAAAGACTTTTTACTTTGTTACATTATCTCCAGACTCTCATCAGATGTTCCCATCATCCGCAAACTCTTATGAGATGTTCCCACCATCACCAGACAGACCGTCATTAGACATTCCCTCCATTATTACACACTTCAGATATTACCATCATGCTGAGATTCTCATAAGATGTTTCCACCATCGCCAGTGACTTATCAGATATTCCCAACATGTCAACAGTGCTCAGATGTTCCCACCGTATCCAGACTCTCTTCAGATGTTCCCAACATCACCAGGCTCTCATTAGATGTTCCCTCCATCAGACAGTCAGATATTACCACAATTTGTTCACCATAGCTAGTCGCTCATTAGATGTTTCCACCATCACCATACAATTAGTAGATGCTTACTCCATCATCAGACGCTCAAGAGATATTACCACCATGCCTAGATTTCATCAGATATCTCCATCATCGCCAATTAGTCAATAGATGTTCCCCAATCACCAAAGATGTTCCCACTAGCCCAAACTCTCATCAAATGTTTCTGCCATTCCCAGAATATCATCTGATATTCCCACCATCTCCAGAAGCTCATGGAGTGTCCCACAATCTTCAGACTATCATGAGATGTCCCCACAATCTCCAAATACTCATGAGTTGCTCCCACAATCCCTAGAGACTCATCAGATGTTACTTCCATCCCAAAAACATTCACCATATATTCAAACCTCCAGACTCTCAATTTGATGTTCCCACAAATGGCTACAAACTCACTATTTGGTCTCATTATCCCCAAAGACTCATCAGATCATCTTATGCCCTTACACAATCCCAAAAACTGTCACCAGAAGTCCCCACAACATCAGCTCATTATAATTGACAAATATCTCCGGACTCTCTAGAAATCTCAAGAAAATTGTCAAATGTTCCTAGTTTTGCCCGACATTCATCAGGTGTTCCCACCATCTCCAGATGCTACCACCACCACTAGACATTGACCAAATGTTCCCATCATTCACCAAAATTTCCCACCATCTCCAAACACAATTTGGTTGTTTCCTACTAAAGGCTCATGAAGTCTCCATCATTAGTGTACAGCAATACAATGTCTGAGCTCTGCTAGAAGTCATAAAAGCAAGCAATAAACCTTACGGCGAAACATACCATCTTCTGTGAGAAAATACTCCAGCATGCTGATATTTATACCTTCTAATTTTGGTTTCTTCAGGATGCAGTGGCCATACAACTGGAGGAGCAGCGACTGATAAAGATTAGAGAGGTGCTGAAGGAGCTTCCGCTTCCACATTACAGGTATGAACCCTGCGGACCACACTCATACCATGCCAGCTTAAAGGGGTTGTCTGACATAATGAATAATCTTAAACCACAACACACAATAGCCTAAAATAAATTATGTTCTTCTACTCGCATCCTTCTCCAGTGCCGTCCTCTGCTGGTTTACAACTGCAGCAGTGACATGCACAGTGCTATGACGGTGACTGCTGCAGCCAATCACAGTCCTCAGCATCAGTCGTGTCTGAATCAAAATGGAAACCCAGACTGCAATTTATAGGAGAGACCCTCTAGTGGGCGTCCACATTTTTTGTTTTCCCACCAGTTGTAATATCATTCATCAGGTATGTTTCTGGCTCTGTAATTCTAGGACCTTGGAATATCTCATGAGACACTTGCTCAGAATGGCCTCCTACAGCTCCCAGACCAACATGCATGCAAGGAACCTGGCCATTGTCTGGGCCCCTAATCTGCTCAGGTATGCTGATGTGTCCCCCTTCTCCAGCCAGTGCTATCACTTACCTTCAGCTCCTATTGCGGAAGAACCTTCGCCACAGGTGCCGTCACAGAATACGGCCAATGTCTGTATGAAAAGGCTCAGATAACAGGGCCCACAACGCACGGCTTCACTCCCAATAACCAGGAAACACAGCGCCAAACACTACAGGGTCAGCATACAGCACAAGGAGCCATAGGAGCAGATAAACCGTGGACCTAATACCGCAGACACATCTGCACAGGGAACTATGGGAAATGAAAATGCTCTTTCTATACTTAACCGTAGTTGCTGGAACATACAGAGCACACCAAAAAGGGTGAATTTAGCCGTTCGGCACCGTATTATATCCTCTTACACTGGCCCATTGTGTCTCCCCCCCCCCCAAATACGTCACCTTTCATGGTCTGTCTAAACTAAATATGGGGGTATCCCACCTTAAGGGCAGATCCAGAGTATCACCAACTTCCAATAGCTATGTGTCCAGGGTATTACGGGGTACAGTTACTGCATTACCTTCTCATACTCCTTGAATTGTGTCGTGGGCCCTGTCGTGGTGGCCATTGTCATCACTGCTGTTCCTGATGTTCTCCAGCAGTTTCCTCTACATGATACTGAACTTCAGACTGATTAAGAAGGAGGTATCAGGAGGCTCATGGTCTCTTCCATCTTATAGTATCGCAGCCATTCAATCAATCCTGACCAAGAGTATTCTCCCCTAATGGCCTCAATTATCCTTTATACTTCTAGGTCCAAAGACATTGAGTCTTCAGGTTTTAATGGCACGGCGGCGTTCATGGAAGTCAGAGTCCAATCCATTGTGGTAGAATTCATCCTAACACACGTGGAACAGGTGTTTGGAGACTGGATAAATTATGGTAGGAAATCACCATGGTCACTTGGAAGGAAGGTTGAAATCAGACTCCAAAGGTCCTACAATGGAGAAGAAACAACCCTGTAGTGATTCCTCACAATCAGCCCTCATTCTTCCCCTAGAAGACTCTGCTCTGTGTGACAGCTCCAATCAGTGGAGTTACCCATGACCGCTGCTTCCCGCACCATGCTAATGCCTCCATGCTACGGCCTGGTACTCCAGCCTCTGTTCCCCCAGACAATGGCTAGGTTAGGGGTCCTCCACAGTCAAAGGGTGCCTGAAATTTAAGGTTCCTGGTGACCAGCAAAGAGCTTCTGTGATTCTCCTGCGTTTATTCCTCTCTGGGCTTCAGCTTGTACCTGTCCTGCCTTTGTGTTCCTGCGCTTTCAGCTTCAGTTCATGTTTTAAAAGGTTTTCTGAGATTTTACTACTGATTACATAGTCCTAAGGATAGGTCATCAATATCTGATGGGTGGGGGTCTTACACCTGGGACCCCAGCCGATCAGCAGAATGAGAAGGCACTCCTGTGAGCACCACAACTTTTTCCCTGCTGAGCACATTGCTGTACACTGTATAGTGGCCGTGCTTGGTATTGCGCTCAGCACCATTCACTTCCATGGGGCTGGGCTGCTCCAAGGTCATGTGACTGATGAACGTGACGTGACTGTCCTAGGATAAGAAGAGAAAAGGCCGTGGGGCTCACAGGAGTCTTCTCAAACAGCTGATCCGCGGGGGCTCCCTGGGTCAGATACTGATGACCTATCTGATGTGCCTATCAGCCTGTTCTGTGTTTTCATTCACTACTTGTGCACAGTCTGGATCTGCATTCAAGTCTTAGTGACTGTTCAGACTGCCCCTGCTGTTTTAGTGCATTTTTAGTATCCTAAGCTCCTGGTGCCTGCACTAGAGTCCTGACCCCAGTGGATCAGGTGACAACTACACCGGGACTATCCCAGGAGGTAGCAGTCCGGTTGCATCAACCTAACCTACCCTACATTACAATATCTCAAGTTATATTCTTTACATGCTCATCATGACGACTATTTCTAGTCTTTCCCATGATTACTTCATCAGATACTAAAAGTACGTCAGATATTACCTTAAAATGCCCATTGGACCAAAACCTTGCAAGTTGTCAGTGTGATGCCCATATTGTGTTATACCACCAGGAAAAGAGAACGAAGAAAGCACCTTTGCCTCAGTGAACTGGCCAACCTGTGTTCCTGAGGATTATTACCGCTCGCTGTCCTACAATCTACCAAACATGCTGAACCATGGGGATGGTCCACCACAAATTCGCCCTTACCACACCATCATTGAGTTCTCAGACCACAAGTAAGTCTTTGTGATGTCAATGTGTGCTCCTGAGATGGTTCATCATTGACCAGTTTACCGCACGTGGTCTTAAACCATGCGTGACCACAAGACAGCCTTATAATCATAAAATTGTCCACAGGAGGAAAGGTTCTTTGAAAGCCAAGAAATGGAAATCAATCTTCAACCTTGGAAGGTCCAACCCAGAATCCAAACGCAAGTCTCAAAAACAAGATGATAAAGGTAAGAGCTCAGGGCAGAGGTCACAGGTCAGAAGTTGCCCTATTCTTCCCATCATTTGCATCTTCTAAACCTTGTGAATACAAAGTGCACAGCTCACGTCATCTCTGCTGACCCAGGAGATCCGTTCAAGCTTTAATGTCCTACAGAATCTTATCTTTAGATCAATGTTTCTGTTGCAGATGGAAAGTCAGGAAAAATGAGCCTTCGTCCAGCCAAGAGCATGGACTCCCTGAGTTCAGTCCCTCATGCGACACATGGTGAGAAGATTTCTTTACATATATACTGTGGAAAATGTGAGGAAGATCAAGGGATCAGTATGTTGAACCACTTTGTAGCTTTTGGAACAGTCTAGCTGTCTGTATGTGAAATCGATGTGAGTAAACACTAGTAAAAAAAATGTGAGTCCACATATCCATCCGGTAATCTGGTATGCTCCTCCTTGACAAACTGTAATGTCTCAGGTAGCTGGTGATGGGTGTAGTCAGAGGCCATTCAACCCCGTCTACCTTAACATCTCAAGGTCAATTTCCACCTTTAATTATCGGGTCGTTTTGGGTCCTGCACCAATTTAGGAGCTAATGTGTAGTACACTATGCTTTTCCATCCTGCAGGGTCCAGCAAAAAAACCCCCACAATTTAAATAAAACTCTATGGTGACTGCATGGCATCCATCATAGCGTCCGTTTAAAGAGGTTGTCCACTTTTTTATATTGATGACCTATGCTCAGGATACGTCATCAATATCATATTAGCAGGGGGGCGCCAGGGATATAGGGTAATTACAGCTCAGCCGTCCCCATTCATCTCAGTGGTTGGCTCTGCAGTATTCACTTGAACGAACGGGAAGGAGCCGTCCACTCAAGTCAACGGGAAGGAGCTTTCCACAGAAATGAATGGGAAGGAGCCGACCACTGAAGAGAATGGGAAGGAGCCGACCAATGAAGAGAATGGGAAGGAGCCGACCACTGAAGAGAATGGGAAGGAGCCGACCACTGAAGAGAATGGGAAGGAGCCGACCACTGAAGAGAATGGGAAGGAGCCGACCACTGAAGAGAATGGGAAGGAGCCGACCACTGAAGAGAATGGGAAGGAGCCGACCACTGAAGAGAATGGGAAGGAGCCGACCACTGAAGAGAATGGGACGCCTTAGTTGTAATTACACCGATCACCGCTGCAGTTGCGATGGCAAGCCGGTGAACAGTAAAGAGAAGGCAGCGCTCATACAAGAGTCGTCGACCTCTGCCGATCTGATATTAATGACCTATGCTCAGGTCATCAATATAAAAATAGCTGACAGTCGTTTCAACCCCTTAATGACCGGGAAATTCTTTGATTTTTTTTTTTTCCTGCCAGCCCTTCCAAAACCATAACTTTTTTCCAGTCACAAAGCTGTATGAGGGCTTGTTTTTGAGGGACAAATTGTACTCTCTTATGTCACCATTTACAGTTGCATACAATGTAGTGGGACAAATTCCAAATGGGGTGGAATTATAAAAAGAAAAAAAAACATTTTATGGGTTTAGTTTTTACAATGTTCCCTTTGAGATAAAACTGACCTTTTCTCCTCATTGTCCAGGTCAGTATGGTGTTCCCTATGAGATAAAACTGACCTGTTCCCTTCATTCTCCTGGTCAGTACAATTACAGCGATACCACATTTATATAGTTTTTCAGATTTTTATTGCTGAAAAAAAAAAAAAAAACTTGCATCGCCATATTCTTACCCCCATAACTTTTTTATTTTTATGTGTACAGAGCTGTGTGAGGGCTCATTTTTGGAGGACGCTCTATACTTTTTATTAATACCATTTTGGGGTGTGTAAGACTTTTTCATCACTTTGTATTCAATGTTCTGTGGGAGGTGAAGCCCCCAATAAAAAAATAAATTCAAGAGCCGTTTTGGTTATTCCACGTAATCTTTATGTTTTTTGGTGCGCTGAATCCGAAAATGACCATTTTGTCATAGGACTTCACGTTTCCTGACAATTTAGGTAACTATGTTAAATAAGGCAATACCTTAAAATAAATGGAAATATACTTCTAAAATTAAAGTTTTATTACCATTTTGTCATGAAAATCCTTTTTTGAACTGAAATGAGCTCACCTACACACACTAAACTCGATTCTTCTTCCCTGTGAGGCTTCTCTTGGTGCATTTACGCTTGTGAGTAGCATCTGAAATGTCTCTCTGAAGCATCCAACAGTAGTCTGCCATCACTGTAATGCTCAATTTTCCCTGGTATCTCCTTTCCATCTCTTTAATGTCTTGGTGGAATCGTTCACCTTGTTCCTCAAATTTTAAGGAAAGTAGTCAAGGGTTAGGAGGAAGTGCACTTTCAAACTCATCAGACAACCTAAAGCTTGAAATGCTTTCAGCATTCGTCCGACGATCTTTTTCTAGTGAAGATCTTTGTTATTGCCTAAAAATTTCAGTTTGACTTCTTTAAATGCAATCCAGCCTTCTTTTTGAGGATCCGTCATGGTATTGACAAACTCTTGATCAATTATAAGCCTTCTATTGTCTGGTCCGACGAACACACCTTCCTTCAATTTTGCCTCCGACAGGCCTGGAAACTTGGTCACCCAAGTATTTGAAGCATTCTTCATCTCTTGGAAGTGATTTTACGAATTGGTTCATCAATTTTATGTGGAGAGGTGGTAGAAGAACTTTATAGGAAGGTACCAAAGTTTCTTGGAGGACATTTTTTTCAACGACTGTTAGCACCCTCGGCTGCCAACTCTTCTTGGTCCAGTGATTTTGTCGGTCTCGACTGTCCCATAGACATAGAAAACAAGGGTATTTGGTATACCCAGCTTGTTGCCCGAGCAGCATGCACAAGACCTTCAAGTCCCCACACACTTGCCAACCATGGTCTTAATATTTAAGTTTACGAAGAACCAATTCCAAGTTCTCATAGGTTTTTATTCAAGTGTATGGAATGACCTACAGGTATGGAAGCGTAAAAACCACCGTTGTGGAGTAAAACTGCTTTGAGACTTCTTTTTGAAGAATCTATAAAAAGATGCCATTGCTCTAAATCATATTGGATTTTAAATTGACCCATCAGACCTTAGACATCGATGCAATAAACCAACTTGTCTTCCTGGGCGAAGTAAGGAACAAACTCCTTTTCACGATGACTGAACCATGAAGGCGACCCTGCTGGCAACAATAAATTCCTGCTTTTCAGCCTTGATCCGAGTAACTCAGCGGCAGTCTTGTATTATCTTCAAAGTCAGATTCTTCAGGAAAGATTAACCCCTTCTTACACATACAGCATGCTGCTGGGTATCCCAGTAATCAGATATGTCACTCAGAGCAGCACTTGTATTCACCCCCTTTTGCAGGGAGGGAAGGGCATAGATTCTTTACCTGCAAATAACAAAGGACCAAGAAGAGAACTAGGGAAATGAGGAAATATAATTTTTTTTCCCCTAAGACTTGCTTAGCTTATGTATATATTGCTGACCATCAGATATACAGTGCTTTATTGTTTTTTTTTTTCATAACTCAGACAACCCCTTTAAGGTTTTTTTGGGCATTTTATATCTTAAATGCACTTATGTGAATTAAATAGTAATTTGGACTTTAAATTTGGTTAAAAACCCATAATATAAAAAAATACCAAAAAAGAAAAAAAAATGATAAATTTGAAGACAATTTTGCGGCAAATCATAATGTCTAGGAGATTTTTCAATATTTTATTTGGTTTTCAGCACACCAAAATACATGGAAATTAGATGAAAATAATCAAACAGCTTTTTAGTCGCAGACCTGTGTAATCCGTGAATCAGCTATTTTTTTGCTTTTCACTGTATAGGATGAATATTTTTATATCCATCATCATATCATACAATAATCAGGAGGGGGAAACAGTCAGTGTCTTTATTTGCGCTTGAGGGGTTTTAATCGACAACTTTGTGCCAAATTTTTCTCTAGTCCTAATTTGCCGCTTATTTGGGCGCCATGTTAGACAGTTTTTGGAAAATGTTTTTGATAAAAATGATACCTGCCCAAAGGTGGTCTAGGAACTGGTGCAAGGTTCAGACAGCAAGGTTCAGACGCTCTAACTGTTTTAACAACCCAAATCAGCAAAAATGGGGCAGGCAGAACATAAACCTATGATAAGGTATCTGCCCAGCGTGTCACAGTGACCACATCAGGACATCACCTTTTACACACGACTAAGATGGTCGCACTTCCTGCCAGTCCTAACAGAAAACTGTCCTCATTAACCAGTCTATGGAAAATGGCAGGCATACATTCAGGCACTAAGGTCTACTCCTCTGTCCAAGAGTCATGATCACTTTAAACCTTCTAAATATTCGTACCATGTCTTCTTTTGTCCGCACATATTCCATTTAACGCTGAAGCCTTTGTCCCCTTCCATTCACAGGCAGTGATTTGGGGCAGAATGGGGTGGCACTACGATCTCCCAAAAACCAACTCTCTCTTCGAAGGGAAAGTTTTGGGTCTCCTTCCAATGAAGAGAATGTAGAGTTTACATTCTTGGATTCTGGGGAGCAGCTGTCCTCAATGGACACAAACGATGCAGAGTGTGAAGAAGAAGGTCAAGCCAAGTCAGAGCCCACAACCCCCAAACCAGGAAGGTCTGCGATAACAGGGAAACCACCAGGTCGTTCTCCTAAATCGAATCAAAGCCGGGCTGAGAAGTGTGTTGGAGTCCACATCTCTGGACCCTTCTCTGTTACACTTCCCTTCCATATTACATCCAATCTATCTCGTTTGACCAGAGGGATGGAGTGTCCAGGATTGAGCATAATGGTTCCACAAAGAAGCTCAGAGAACATCTTCTCGCTAGAAGGAAACCTGTCTGCAGAGTCGGATGATACAGACAAAGTGACACTGAGACAAATGGCAGAGAAAGAAAACGGTAAATATCCACCTAATATGATAAGGGCCGCTTCATGGGTCACACATTTCCGAACATTACAGTCCAGTCAGAGTTGGTAGAACCAGAACAGGAATCATCACCAGATTTCTCAGCAGCGAGCTCCTCATACTAACTCTCAGTCAGTAGTAGTAATCGCTGACATTTTCCCCACAGCAGCAGAGGAGGCCGGGAAAGAGAACACCCGCATTTCATTAGAGGTCCAAGACTCCTTCTCCTTCCTGGACGTCCAGGACACCAGCATAGAGAAAACACCAGAAAACACAGTGGACAGCGAGATGCTGGGGTATGAACTACAGGCTGAGAACAAGGCAAGTCCTCCTCCTCACCCTCCACCTACCTGTAACTGATTTCCTGTCTCATCAGAGGCTTGGGCGGATGTTCACCCTGTTCCTCATGCTTTACACTACAATTCCAACTGCTCCGACTGGCTGCTGCCATGTGAAGAAGGGGCTGAGAAATCTACTAGTACCTGCTAGAGAGGAGGCAAGAAAAAGATGAAGAAGGAGAGGGAGAGGGAGAGAGAGAGAGAGAGAGAGAGAGAGAGAGAGAGAGAGAGAGAGAGAGAGAGAGAGAGAGAGAGAGAGAGAAACAAAAAAGGGAAAGAGAAAAAGACAGGGAAAAAAAAGGAGAGCAAAAGAAAAATAAAGATAGACGGCGATGAAGAATGAAAAGAGCAGGGGAGAAGAGAGTAGAGAGAGAGAGAAGAGAGGAGGAGAGAGAGAGAGAAAAAAGAGATGAGGAGAGACAGAAATAAGGGAAAGAGAGGGGAGAGAGAAAGATAAAAAAATAGCAGGAGAGAAGAGAGAAAGGAGGAGAGAAAGAAATAGCAAGAAAGAGAGTTGTGAGAAAGAAAAAAAGAGAGCAAGAAAGAGAGGGACAGGGAGTAGACAGAAAGAGAAAAGGAGAGCAAAAGAAAAAGAGAGCGATAAAGGAGAAAGAAGACAGGAGAGAAACCGTGAGAAAGTGGGACAAAAGAGAAAGAGAGATAGAGACAGTTAGAAACAGAGAGAGGAGCGCTAAAGAAAATAGAAACAGGAATCTAGCGAGAAAGAGATGTATTGACGCCAGCCCTAAGACTTCAGGAGCTCATTTCTGAGGGTCCCAAGCTCAGCACCCCCTTCCCTTTTGATGCTAGCTAGACTTATCCATTTTACCATAGGACTTGAAGAAGTTGACAGCTCCCCGCTTTGGCGGCTCTGTGGCGTTCCAATTCATGTCTCATTTTGGGAACAGAATTTTTTTACATAGACCTCCACCTAACAAGTAACGCTTTCATTCAGAAACTTCCTACTCCTCTAGATTATAAATGGTTGGCGCATCAGTCCCCTCCAAAATCACATCTTCTATACGGGTCTCTATCACCCCTACAAAATAAGGGCCCCCCAGCTTATATAAGAGGTTGTCTAATATGGCTTGAATCCACACAGACTCTCCCGGGTTCTCGAGAACTTACACGCTGGCATAACACACCTTCCGTTTTTAAATGAATGGAGGTCTGTCTTAACAGCTCTAGTTGGAGATGTGGTTCTGAGGGGGGAACCCTAAGCCATCATTTCTGGTACTGCCTAGAGGTCAAGGATTACAGAGCCAAGATTGAAGATACTCTCCATATTGGTGGCATTCTCTATATTAAGCTGACCCCTGAGGCTCTTCTACTCTGTCTTCCAGACCACACTTGGCATCCAAACATCTGGTGACCCATCCAGTTCAAGCTGCCAAGCTCCTTACCCTCCTAAACTTTGGATACACCACCGCCTTCCCTTGCTTTGTGGTATGAGATGAATGGCCAGATAGTTAGGCTAGATCAGGGTGTCTCAACTCCGGTCCTCGGGACCCACCTACCGGTCAGGATTTGAGAATATCCTACAGAATGAATACCTGTGGTAAGTCCTGATGCATTGACACTAATTATATCACCTGCTCAATACTAAGGAAATCCTACTGCTAGGTGGGTCCCGAGGACCGGAGTTGAGAAACCCTGGGCTAGAGGAAATGGCTAGATGGGAATGGAGATCTCATTCCAAACTGATTGAACTATGGGTCTGGGAACCAGTTTTTAGATTGTTTATGTCCTTACATTGCCTTTCATTTTGCCTCTTGCTATTGCACTCATACCTTTTAATGTGACTAATTACAAAATGTGATGATTGTCGGAATCTGCCTATGCCAGCTTGTGCTTGGCTATTCCTCTTCACTTTCCCTTCTACCTTCTCTCTCCTCCTGTCCATATTTCTCCTATTTCGTCTATGCTTTTCCAACCAACGTATAGCTCTGCCATTGGGAGCATGAACGCCATGTGCTGTCATGTTGGGTGGCATCCTCTGTTGTTGCTCTTTTTGTGCAACATGATTGTGTAACGGGGTTCCGAAGGTGCACTCGGTCCCCCATTGCCCGCAGAACTGTTGCTTAGCTTTGGGAATGAGGATCTGTGTTTGACCTCATTCCCAGGGCGGCTTTACTAGCTGGGTGGCTCCCTGCTCCTAAGTCTGCCTTGAGCGCCGAGCTGATCACTCAGTGCTCAACTGGTTGGTCTGTCGGTCATGTGAAGCTGGCCACGTCACATGACCCTCACTCCCCACTATAAATACAGGCAGCCTGCTGGCCACAGGTTGCCTGTTAATTTCTAGGTTCCTGGCTATTTGTTGGACTACTGAAGACTCACCTGATCCTGTTCCCTGACGATCCTTTGCCTGCTCCTCCTGTACTGCGCATCCGTCCTGGTATTGTGACCTCGGCTCCCACCTGACTACTCTCTTAGGACTCCTCTTGTACTTCTCTACTCTCCTGGTATTTGACCCCGGCTTCTCCTGACCATTCTTTGCTTAACCCTTTGTACTGCGTAGCTCTGTTGGTTCTGACCCGGTCCGTTCATGTTCCGTATTTTGTCTTGTCTGTCTTCCCTGCACGTATCCTAAGTTAGGGACTGTCGTCTAGTTGTCCCCTGTCATCAGGACTCGTGAGGCAAGTAGGCAGGGCCAGGGGTGAGGGTGGAGCGCAGTGGTCACTATCCTTCCCCCTGTGTGTGTGTGGACGTGACCGTTACAGATTGGTTCTGGATTATTATTTACCAGAGGGGCCTGTGAACACCTTGAAGTCTTTCAATAAAAAGATATATGACAAAAAGAAAGAAACGACAATAAAGATAGAGAAAGGTCACAATCAGCTGCCTAAGATGAGTGGTCAAGCGGTCCATTTATGTTCAGGGCCTTTCCTCTGGACACCCTGCAATCCCTCCCTTGATCAGCAGTTCTGCAGTACCTCTGGAGCCAGAAATACCACTTCCTCCATTGTGTGTAGGATGTGGATACTATGATATTGAAGTAAATGCGCCAGTGCTACAGTAACCAGCTCCACTTCAAACAATGGATGGAGCTACTAGAGAACAGATGATTGGCAGGGGTATAGGGTGTCTGAACCCCATTGAGATGGTCTGAGGATAGGCCATCAACACAAATAGACCGGAAAACCCTGACACCTACTCCTCCTGTTCTGTGACATGCTGACCTCTGGTGGTCATTCTGAGCACTGGATCTTCTTACCTTCTGAGGAATTATCACTGTATTACATTTGTCACCAGATGCCAGCTCTACATAAACAGAGCTTACTACCAATACGACTGGTCTACAAGAACCACTTTCCTATTTATTTTTGTCTTTCAGATGGAGGAATTTTCTGTGGAGCCTCCACCAGATGACCTTTGTACAGAAGATGAAGCTGAGCAGATGTATTTCATGCCCAGTGGCTTTGTGGATGAGAAAGGACATTGGAGGCAGATGCACGAGAGCTTGGAAGACATTTATCTGAGTGCTCACGATGACCTCAGTCCAATAACACAGGCTCCAGAGATGAACCTGGAGAACAAGGAGCTGTGTATATTTCATGAGACTCTCCCCACAAATACAGACCGAGTAGACGGGAGCTTTAAGGAGGATCAGCCAAGGTTTCAGGATGTGGCCTATAGCAAGGAAGATCCACATTTACTGACGGGCACAGAAACACCAAGTAATGAGATACACAATATGCTGATGAATGATCATCACAGTCAACACTGTAACTCAGATGATGGAGCTACAGAGGAGGTCTGCAGAGAAGAGGCAGAACATGTAGAACTATGCTCTCTGATCACTGATTTACAGGAGGACACAACCCCAATAGATCTCGGCTCCAGACACGAGTCAGAACATATAGACTTATGCGCTTCAATCAATGATTTACAGGAGGACACAACCCTAGTAGATCCAGACTCCAGAGAAGAGTCAGAACATATAGCGCCATGCACACTTAGCAATGATTTACAGGCGGAAAAACGCCTAGTAGATCCAGGCTCCAGAGAAGGGCAGAACATGGACCTCCTCAATGCAGAGAATAGATCTGGCAAGCCAGCTCATGAAGGAATACAACATAAAAGACTTGGTCAACATGACATGGAAATTGTAAAAGGTAAAGAATTACTGGATTGTTCCGGGCCCCCTACACATAACATAGCTGAGAATAACATGGACTGCACAGTAGACCTGCATCATGTATGTCACATGGAGGATGAAGGAATACTGGAGGCATCAGTGATATTCCAACAACCTCATGTCCAAAAGCTCAACATCAAGCTTTCTAAGGCTACACTGGAGAATTGTGACTGTGAAGATGAAGACTCAGGGGAAAGAAATCCTGATCAACATGATGGAGGTGATGCTTCAGCAAATACATCTGACAGAAGCACATCAGATAAGAGCATGTCCAGTATCACGCCCTCACTAACACATGTGAAGACAAGTAAGAGGCAGAATCACTGCACTGAAAGGAGACCTGCAGAAGACCTTGAGTCCATCATTGATAATCAGTGCTATTCTGATGATGACCCTCATTCTTGTCTGTGTTCATCAGCTGAAGAAGCTATGGGAGACAATCCTCGATGTGACCAAATGGGAAACCCAGAAGAAAAGATGAAGGATTTTCTACAGCAAAAAGAAACAGTTCATGTCAAAACCAATGAAGACACGGAAGCCTACCCGATAGGGCAGAGGCTACCACATGTTTCTAAGTCTCCTGCTGAGTTGGATGGCATTGTCCCTCAGAGGAAGCATCCTACTGGAAGTGTAGCCATGAAGCTGATGGCCACCACCAATAAAATCCAGCAAGCAAAATCTGTTCCTGTTGTGCCCCCAAAACCACAGTTCACCAAGCTACCCCCAGCACTAAAGAGCAAGATACAAGTAAGCTCCTCGTCATCTGCAAAGAGGGACACGAGGTCTCAGAAGATGGAAAAGAGCAATCATCTGGACACATCAGAGACCTCTACTGACTCTGCACCAAAGAGACGATCCAGTTGGAGGAATGCCACCAGTGTTTCCTTTGACACAGCTATGGCCCTGGCCAAGGAGCGACAGTGTCAGAACCCAGTCAGGCGTATGCAGACATATTGTATAGGGGACTCCTATGAAGTTATGGACACGACTAAGTCAGACAATGCTCCACAGGCTCCGAGGTTCACAGTGAAGTCAGCCAGTAGCAGAGCACACAGACCGTTCAGCTTTATGCCCCTCTCTTATGGTGATGGAGAACTTCATGGACCAGTTACTGTAGAAAAAGAGACAATGCATGGTCTCCATCCCATATTCAACCATGAACCTGAACCTTACACAAAAGAAGTGCCTCATAGGAACAGACTGAGCATGCCACGGCTTGGCCAACCATCTTTGGGTGATGAACAGGCCAAGTGTCATAAGCATCAGCGCCGGTCATTGCTTTAAGGTTCACCTCCCACTGGAGTCATTTATACAAGCGGAATACAATCCTCCAGACACCCAGAACTGTCCACATGTAACATGTATGTACTTATGTTGTATGAGCACCTGATCCATGTGTTATAAAGGGAAATGTGAGTAAACAGTGCACAATTCATGAAATCCTCCACCCCCATGATGTCAAATATGCACTATTCACCGAGGAACATCCTCATCTTCCACATCTCCAGTCATACAGCTTCACTGGTTACAGGAATTCACACCACAGTGAGGTCCCATCAGGAGGTGGCTACATCACAGTGAGGTCCCATCAGGAGGTGGCTACATCACAGTGAGGTCCCATCAGGAGGTGGCTACATCACAGTGAGGTCCCATCAGGAGGTGGCTACATCACAGTGAGGTCCCATCAGGAGGTGGCTACATCACAGTGAGGTCCCATCAGGAGGTGGCTACATCACAGTGAGGTCCCATCAGGAGGAGGCTACATCACAGTGAGGTCCCATCAGGAGGAGGCTACATCACAGGGAGGTCCCAGCAGGAGGTGGCTACATCACAGGGAGGTCCCATCAGGAGGTGGCTACATCACAGTGAGGTCCCATCAGGAGGTGGCTACATCACAGGGAGGTCCCATCAGGAGGTGGCTACATCACAGTGAGGTCCCATCAGGAGGTGGCTACATCACAGTGAGGTCCCATCAGGAGGTGGCTACATCACAGTGAGGTCCCATCAGAAGGTGGCTACATCACAGTGAGGTCCCATCAGGAGGTGGCTACATCACAGGGAGGTCCCATCAGGAGGTGGCTACATCACAGGGAGGTCCCATCAGGAGGTGGCTACATCACAGTGAGGTCACAACAGGAGGGTGTCATGGTGGAGAACATAACACACAGTGAGGATGTGATGTCTCTAGATATCCGGACACGGTCACTTGTCCTCATCTTCTCAGAATATCTTCAGCGCCTCTTCCTATCTCATGTTTTCTGCTGCTGTAATAGTTTGCTGATTATCCTAAAATAGGGGCCCCAATAAGTAAGAATTAAAGGGAACCTGTCACCGGGATTATGTGTATAGAGATGAGGACATGGGTTGCTAGATGGCCGCTAGGACATCCGCAATACCCAGTCCCCATAGCTCTGATTGCTTTTATTGTGTAAAATAACAGATTTGATAGATATGAGTCCTGTACGTGAGATTAGTCAGGGACAGGACTCATCTCAGGTTAATTTGCATATAGATCAAATTGGTTTTTTTCCACAATAAAAGCACCCAGAGCTATGGGGACTGGGTATTGCGGATGTGCTAGTGGCCATCTAGCAACCCATGTCCTCAGATCTATACACAAAATCCCGGTGACAGGTTCCCTTTAAGAGAGTAAAAGAGGGAGTACAGAGTACAGTGACCAATTCCTAAGCCAGGCTTAAGGCTCAGTAAAACACCATATATGACATCATCTCACCTGCCGATTCCCCAATGACGTCGTCTCACCTGCCGATTCCCCAATGACGTCATCTCACCTGCCGATTCCCCCTATGACGTCATCTCACCTGCCGATTCCCCAATGACGTCGTCTCACCTGCCGATTCCCCAATGACGTCGTCTCACCTGCCGATTCCCCAATGACGTCGTCTCACCTGCCGATTCCCCCTATGACGTCGTCTCACCTACCGATTCCCCAATGACGTCGTCTCACCTGCCGATTCCCCAATGACGTCATCTGACCTGCCGATTCCCCAAAGACATCATCTCACCTGCCGATTCCCCCTATGACGTCGTCTCACCTACCGATTCCCCCTATGACGTCATCTCACCTGCCGATATCCCCTATGACGTCGTCTCACCTGCCGATTCCCCAATGACATCATCTCACCTGCCGATTCCCCAAAGACATCATCTCACCTGCCGATTCCCCAAAGACATCATCTCACCTGCCGATTCCCCAAAGACATCATCTCACCTGCCGATTCCCCAATGACGCCGTCTCACCTGCCGATTCCCCAATGACGTCGTCTCACCTGCCGATTCCCCCTATGACGTCGTCTCACCTACCGATTCCCCAATGACGTCGTCTCACCTGCCGATTCCCCAATGACGTCGTCTCACCTGCCGATTCCCCAAAGACATCATCTCACCTGCCGATTCCCCAAAGACATCATCTCACCTGCCGATTCCCCCTATGACGTCGTCTCACCTACCGATTCCCCCTATGACGTCGTCTCACCTGCCGATTCCCCAAAGACATCATCTCACCTGCCGATATCCCCTATGACGTCGTCTCACCTGCCGATTCCCCAATGACATCATCTCACCTGCCGATTCCCCAAAGACATCATCTCACCTGCCGATTCCCCAAAGACATCATCTCACCTGCCGATTCCCCAATGACGTCATCTGACCTGCCGATTCCCCAATGACGTCATCTCACCTGCCGATTCCCCAATGACGCCGTCTCACCTGCCGATTCCCCCTATGACGTCGTCTCACCTGCCGATTCCCCAATGACGTCGTCTCACCTGCCGATTCCCCCTATGACGTCTTCTCACCTGCCGATTCCCCAATGACATCGTCTCACCTGCCGATTCCCCAATGACGTCATCTCACCTGCCGATTCCCCAATGACATCGTCTCACCTGCCGATTCCCCAATGACGCCGTCTCACCTGCCGATTCCCCAATGACGTCATCTGACCTGCCGATTCCCCAATGACGTCATCTCACCTGCCGATTCCCCAATGACGCCGTCTCACCTGCCGATTCCCCAATGACGCCGTCTCACCTGCCGATTCCCCCTATGACGTCGTCTCACCTGCCGATTCCCCAATGACGTCGTCTCACCTGCCGATTCCCCCTATGACGTCATCTCACCTGCCGATTCCCCAATGACATCGTCTCACCTGCCGATTCCCCAATGACATCGTCTCACCTGCCGATTCCCCAATGACGTCATCTCACCTGCCGATTCCCCAATGACATCGTCTCACCTGCCGATTCCCTAATGACGCCGTCTCACCTGCCGATTCCCCAATGACGCCGTCTCACCTGCCGATTCCCCAATGACGTCATCTGACCTGCCGATTCCCCAATGACGTCGTCTCACCTGCCGATTCCCCAATGACGTCGTCTCACCTGCCGATTCCCCAATGACGTCATCTGACCTGCCGATTCCCCAATGACGCCGTCTCACCTGCAGATTCCCCAATGACGTTGTTTCACCTGCCGATTCCCCAATGACATCGTCTCACCTGCCGATTCCCCAATGACGTCGTCTCACCTGCCGATTCCCCAATGACGTCGTCTCACCTGCCGATTCCCCAATGACGTCATCTGACCTGCCGATTCCCCAATGATGCTGTCTCACCTGCCGATTCCCCAATGACGCCGTCTCACCTGCCGATTCCCCAATGACGCCGTCTCACCTGCCGATTCCCCAATGACGTCGTCTCACCTGCCGATTCCCCAATGACGTCGTCTCACCTGCCGATTCCCCAATGACGTCGTCTCACCTGCCGATTCCCCAATGACGTCGTCTCACCTGCCGATTCCCCAATGACGTCGTCTCACCTGACGATTCCCCAATGACGCCGTCTCACCTGCCGATTCCCCAATGACGTCGTCTCACCTGCCGATTCCCCAATGACGTCATCTCATGATTTACACGATGACACTTTTTCGCCTTCCTCCCTGCCTTCCCAACGCTTGGACCTGTCAATCAAAGCAGCGAAGGAGTGACTGGCCACAGAAAGGAGCAGGTGCAATAATTGCAAATGAAACACCCTTATTGCACCAAATGTCTCATCTGCATATTAAGAAAAGTATAATAGCTGGTGAACGGATAGTTGGGGAAGCACCAGTAGGATATGGCGTTTGCTGAGGACACGCTCCCTGGACGCGGCAAGTGTATGAGGCCTCACTACAAAAAACCAAGGCCCTAAACACTGTAAAACCAATAGTCTTAACTTAAAGGGGGTGTTCCCATCTGGGGCGATCACTTCTATGGGGCCTACAGAATTAGTCGAGCCAACGCTGGGATATATCTGGCTGCACTTGGGGGCGTATCCTAGCGATATGACCCCGATGTCCCAGAGGGCACAACCCTTTAGTCATTGGTTCCACACCCACTGCCAACTGACTGCTTTGATTGTGGGCTAGTCCTGGGGGCAGGGCCGGCTCCAGGATCATGTGGGCCCTTGGGCGATAAAGTCTCAGTGGGCCCCCTTACACAGCGGTAACTCTCTGAGTACAGATAATACAGTAGATGTCACCTGCAGTCCTATGTAACAGCATAGATAACAGTCATGGCTATCTGAGTACAGAAAATGTAGTAGTGTTACCTGCAGTCCTATGTAAAACCACAGATAACACTAGTGCTGATAATGTGATAGTGTTACCTGCAGTCCTATGTAAACCACAGATAACACTAGTGTAGATCATGTAGTAGTGTTACCTGCAGTCCTATGTAAACCACAGATAACACTAGTGTAGATCATGTAGTAGTGTTACCTGCAGTCCTATGTAAACCACAGATAACACTAGTGTAGATCATGTAGTAGTGTTACCTGCAGTCCTATGTAAACCACAGATAACACTAGTGTAGATCATGTAGTAGTGTTACCTGCGTCCTTAGTGTGCCTCTACCACAGATAACACTAGTGTAGATCATGTAGTAGTGTTACCTGCAGTCCTATGTAAACCACAGATAACACTAGTGTAGATCATGTAGCAGTGTTACCTGCAGTCCTATGTAAATTACAGATAACACTAGTGTAGATCATGTAGTAGTGTTACCTGCAGTCCTATGTAAACCACAGATAACACTAGTGTAGATCATGTAGCAGTGTTACCTGCAGTCCTATGTAAATTACAGATAACACTAGTGTAGATCATGTAGTAGTGTTACCTGCAGTCCTATGTAAACCACAGATAACACTAGTGTAGATCATGTAGTAGTGTTACCTGCAGTCCTATGTAAACCACAGATAACACTAGTGTAGATCATGTAGTAGTGTTACCTGCAGTCCTATGTAAACCACAGATAAAACTAGTGTAGATCATGTAGTAGTGTTACCTGCAGTCCTATGTAAACCACAGATAACACTAGTGTAGATCATGTAGCAGTGTTACCTGCAGTCATATGTAAACCACAGATAACACTAGTGTAGATCATGTAGTAGTGTTACCTGCAGTCCTATGTAAACCACAGATAACACTAGTGTAGATCATGTAGTAGTGTTACCTGCAGTCCTATGTAAACCACAGATAACACTAGTGTAGATCATGTAGTAGTGTTACCTGCAGTCCTATGTAAACCACAGATAACACTAGTGTAGATCATGTAGTAGTGTTACCTGCAGTCCTATGTAAACCACAGATAACACTAGTGTAGATCATGTAGTAGTGTTACCTGCAGTCCTATGTAAACCACAGATAACACTAGTGTAGATCATGTAGTAGTGTTACCTGCAGTCCTATGTAAACCACAGATAACACTAGTGTAGATCATGTAGCAGTGTTACCTGCAGTCCTATGTAAACCACAGATAACACTAGTGTAGATCATGTAGTAGTGTTACCTGCAGTCCTATGTAAACCACAGATAACACTAGTGTAGATCATGTAGTAGTGTTACCTGCAGTCCTATGTAAACCACAGATAACACTAGTGTAGATCATGTAGTAGTGTTACCTGCAGTCATATGTAAACCACAGATAACACTAGTGTAGATCATGTAGTAGTGTTACCTGCAGTCCTATGTAAACCACAGATAACACTAGTGTAGATCATGTAGTAGTGTTACCTGCAGTCCTATGTAAACCACAGATAACACTAGTGTAGATCATGTAGCAGTGTTACCTGCAGTCCTATGTAAACCACAGATAACACTAGTGTAGATCATGTAGCAGTGTTACCTGCAGTCCTATGTAAATCACAGATAACACTAGTGTAGATCATGTAGCAGTGTTACCTGCAGTCCTATGTAAACCACAGATAACACTAGTGTAGATCATGTAGCAGTGTTACCTGCAGTCCTATGTAAATCACAGATAACACTAGTGTAGATCATGTAGCAGTGTTACCTGCAGTCCTATGTAAATCACAGATAACACTAGTGTAGATCATGTAGTAGTGTTACCTGCGTCCTCCCTGTGCCTCTACCACAGACTCCCCGCTGGCCGCGCTGCCTCCTCTTCCATCTTCATCTTGCCCCGCACAGAATGTCCTGATGCAGCTGTGTCAAGACAAAGGGAACGCTGTGGGGGGCATGGCGATGGTGACACACACAGGGACACACACATCATGGCCCTCAGAATACACCCAGATCTGTATGATCAACCCCCCTAATTGCACCAGATTCCACTGCCCCTCATGAAGCTCTGGTTCTCCAGCAGCACATCCTCCTACCTCACTCTGCATCTTGCACACTCAGCCCCTCCTCCTTCCACAAGCTGCTGCTGCTGCCGTCGGGGTTTGTCATGTGACCAGTGATGTCACAGAACTCCTTCTAACAACTACATTCTAGCATAGGATCGATCATCTACCGAAACAACTCCATCGACCCTGATCTGAGTTCTGGGGCCGCTTACCCCAGCAGTGCACATGCTGGGGTAAGCGGCCCTAGAACTCAGAAGAGGCAGGAGTGAGCGGGCACAGGGGCCCCGGCATTTGCCCGGGTTTGCCGGGTGGTGTTACCCTAGCTAAGTTTTCCACCCCCTTGGAATTCTTCTGGTGTAGGTTACAGCTGACCCATGGCAGCGCACATCGGTGAAACTAGTCCGAGGTCAGGACTGGCAGCGAAGGGTCAGTAGGGTGGACAGGCCAAGGTCAGGGCAGGCAGGACCCCAGGCTCAGGCATCCCAGCAGTTATAGCACAAGCAGAGGAGTGACGGCAAGAGGAGGAGTTCAACCAATGAAGGGCTCATTGGGATCGACACCCGTTTTCTGCCATATCTCTTTTGCAGATTGCGGAACAAAGGTCCATCCGTCATAATCTGCGACTTCTCCTCGCCCACACCAAGTCTAAAAAAAAAGGGGGGCGGCAGTTTTAGGCGTAGAAAACGATCTAGATTCAGAAGGGCGGTTACATGAGGCCGGCGCTTACATCACCCGATCCAGCGCACGGGTTAGTAAAGTAGCCGGACGGCGCCAGCGACTCAGAAAACAATGGCAGAAATACACTAAAAAAACAGAAAACGGACCTTCAATGTCAGCCTGAGGAGCGCTGCTCTGGAGGTAAGGCTCCTCTCACACCGGCGTTTTGGTTTCCGTTTGTGAGATCCGTTCAGGGCTCAGCGTCCAAAACGGATCAGTTTTGCCCTAAAGTATTCTGAATGGAAAAGGATCGGCTCAGAATGCGTCAGTTTGCCTCCGATCCGTCTCCGTTATGCTCTGGAGGCGGACACCGAAACGCTGCCTGCAGCCAAACGGATCCGTCCTGACACTCCTACATAGGGCCACACCACTCCACACCGGGCTCCGGCATAGGGCCACACCACTCCACACCGGGCTCCGGCATAGGGCCACACCACTCCACACCGGGCTCCGGCATAGGGCCACACCACTCCACACCGGGCTCTGGCATAGGGCCACACCACTCCACACCGGGCTCCGGCATAGGGCCACACCACTCCACACCGGGCTCTGGCATAGGGCCACACCACTCCACACCGGGCTCCGGCATAGGGCCACACCACTCCACACCGGGCTCAGGCATAGGGCCACACCACTCCACACCGGGCTCCGGCATAGGGCCACACCACGCCACACTGGGCTCCGGCATAGGGCCACACCACTCCACAACGGGCTCCGGCATAGGGCCACACCACTCCACACTGGGCTCCGGCATAGGGCCACACCACTCCACACCGGGCTCTGGCATAGGGCCACACCACTCCACACCGGGCTCCGGCATAGGGCCACACCACTCCACACCGGGCTCCGGCATAGGGCCACACCACTCTACACCGGGCTCTGGCATAGGGCCACACCACTCCACACCGGGCTCCAGCATAGGGCCACACCACTCCACACTGGGCTCCGGCATAGGGCCACACCACTCCACACTGGGCTCCGGCATAGGGCCACACCACTCTACACCGGGCTCTGGCATAGGGCCACACCACTCCACACCGGGCTCCAGCATAGGGCCACACCACTCCACACTGGGCTCCGGCATAGGGCCACACCACTCCACACTGGGCTCCGGCATAGGGCCACACCACGCCACACTGGGCTCCGGCATAGGGCCACACCACTCCACACCGGGCTCTGGCATAGGGCCACACCACTCCACACTGGGCTCCGGCATAGGGCCACACCACTCCACACTGGGCTCCGGCATAGGGCCACACCACGCCACACTGGGCTCCGGCATAGGGCCACACCACTCCACACCGGGCTCCAGCATAGGGCCACACCACTCCACACTGGGCTCCGGCATAGGGCCACACCACTCCACATTGGGCTCCGGCATAGGGCCACACGGCTCAGGGACAGTTTTTTTTTAATACTATATTAAATGTGACTGAAAAAAAATTCTTAAGAGGGAAAAAAACCAACAGCAAATATGATGAAACCCCTGACGTCACATAGCCCCTCATGAATTAAGCCAGGCCCAAACTACACCCCCTTTACCTCATGTTTTATTTGATGGAAATGAGAACACTACCTGGCAGTGACGTCACACATCTGGGACACACCCCTCTGTCTACCACACAACCTCCATTTTGTGTCTTGAAAACGATACTGCCAATAGAAGGGAGGCTTCCGCCCGGATAAAATATGGCGCTCGGCGGGAAAAGAGGTGGAGCAGAGGTCCAGCTTCTAGCAACACTTTCCCATCATCTAACATGGCGCCACTGTCGGAAGTGCCGACAACTTCCGCCCCAAATAAACATGGCCACTGATGATCGCGTCTCTGCGCATGTGCGATCTTCCATGGCTGTCTGGACCGGGAACCGGAGCCTGAGATCTGGCGAAAAAGACCAGGTACCAGGGAAAGAGGGTTGTCCAGCTAAAGTCACGTGACCCGCGGAGGGGGTGGGGCTTATCACCGTGTCACTATACCCTTCACCTCCCCCCTGTATATGTCAAATCCCCGTATATACTGCCCCCTGTATATATCATCTCCCCGTATATACTGCCCCCTGTATATATCATCTATCTGTATATACTGCCCCCTGTATATATCATCTCCCCGTATATACTGCCCCCTGTATATATCATCTATCTGTATATACTGCCCCCTGTATGTATCATCTCCCCGTATATACTGCCCCCTGTATATGTCAAATCCCCGTATATACTGCCCCCTGTATATATCATCTCCCCGTATATACTGCCCCCTGTATGTATCATCTATCTGTATATACTGCCCCCTGTATATATCATCTATCTGTATATACTGCCCCCTGTATGTATCATCTCCCCGTATATACTGCCCCCTGTATATATCATCTATCTGTATATACTGCCCCCTGTATGTATCATCTATCTGTATATACTGCCCCCTGTATATATCATCTATCTGTATATACTGCCCCCTGTATGTATCATCTCCCCGTATATACTGCCCCCTGTATGTATCATCTCCCCGTATATACTGCCCCCTGTATATATCATCTCCCCGTATATACTGCCCCCTGTATGTATCATCTATCTGTATATACTGCCCCCTGTATATATCATCTATCTGTATATACTGCCCCCTGTATGTATCATCTCCCCGTATATACTGCCCCCTGTATATATCATCTATCTGTATATACTGCCCCCTGTATGTATCATCTATCTGTATATACTGCCCCCTGTATATATCATCTATCTGTATATACTGCCCCCTGTATGTATCATCTCCCCGTATATACTGCCCCCTGTATATATCATCTCCCAGTATATACTGCCCCCTGTATATATCATCTCCCCGTATATACTGCCCCCTGTATATATCATCTCCCCGTATATACTGCCCCCTGTATATATCATCTCCCCGTATATACTGCCCCCTGTATATATCATCTCCCCGTATATACTGCCCCCTGTATGTATCATCTATCTGTATATACTGCCCCCTGTATATATCATCTATCTGTATATACTGCCCCCTGTATGTATCATCTCCCCGTATATACTGCCCCCTGTATATATCATCTCCCCGTATATACTGCCCCCTGTATGTATCATCTATCTGTATATACTGCCCCCTGTATATATCATCTATCTGTATATACTGCCCCCTGTATGTATCATCTCCCCGTATATACTGCCCCCTGTATATATCATCTCCCAGTATATACTGCCCCCTGTATATATCATCTCCCCGTATATACTGCCCCCTGTATATATCATCTCCCCGTATATACTGCCCCCTGTATATATCATCTCCCCGTATATACTGCCCCCTGTATATATCATCTCCCCGTATATACTGCCCCCTGTATATATCATCTATCTGTATATACTGCCCCCTGTATATATCATCTCCCCGTATATACTGCCCCCTGTATGTATCATCTATCTGTATATACTGCCCCCTGTATATGTCAAATCCCCGTATATACTGCCCCCTGTATATATCATCTCCCCGTATATACTGCCCCCTGTATATATCATTTATCTGTATATACTGCCCCCTGTATATATCATCTATCTGTATATATCATCTCCCCGTATATACTGCCCCCTGTATATATCATCTCCCCGTATATACTGCCCCCTGTATATATCATCTCCCCGTATATACTGCCCCCTGGATATATCATCTCCCCGTATATACTGCCCCCTGTATATATCATCTCCCCGTATATACTGCCCCCTGTATATATCATCTATCTGTATATACTGCCCCCTGTATATATCATCTCCCCGTATATACTGCCCCCTGTATATATCATCTCCCAGTATATACTGCCCCCTGTATATATCATCTCCCCGTATATACTGCCCCCTGTATATATCATCTCCCCGTATATACTGCCCCCTGTATATATCATCTCCCCGTATATACTGCCCCCTGTATGTATCATCTATCTGTATATACTGCCCCCTGTATATGTCAAATCCCCGTATATACTGCCCCCTGTATATATCATCTCCCCGTATATACTGCCCCCTGTATATATCATCTCCCCGTATATACTGCCCCCTGTATATATCATCTCCCCGTATATACTGCCCCCTGGATATATCATCTCCCCGTATATACTGCCCCCTGTATATATCATCTATCTGTATATACTGCCCCCTGTATATATCATCTATCTGTATATACTGCCCCCTGTATATATCATCTATCTGTATATACTGCCCCCTGTATATATCATCTCCCCGTATATACTGCCCCCTGGATATATCATCTCCCCGTATATACTGCCCCCTGTATATATCATCTATCTGTATATACTGCCCCCTGTATATATCATCTATCTGTATATACTGCCCCCTGTATGTATCATCTATCTGTATATACTGCCCCCTGTATATATCATCTATCTGTATATACTGCCCCCTGTATGTATCATCTCCCCGTATATACTGCCCCCTGTATATATCATCTCCCCGTATATACTGCCCCCTGTATATATCATCTCCCCGTATATACTGCCCCCTGTATATATCATCTCCCCGTATATACTGCCCCCTGGATATATCATCTCCCCGTATATACTGCCCCCTGTATATATCATCTATCTGTATATACTGCCCCCTGTATATATCATCTATCTGTATATACTGCCCCCTGTATGTATCATCTATCTGTATATACTGCCCCCTGTATATATCATCTATCTGTATATACTGCCCCCTGTATATATCATCTCCCCGTATATACTGCCCCCTGTATGTATCATCTCCCCGTATATATCATCTATCTGTATATACTGCCCCCTGTATGTATCATCTCCCCGTATATACTGCCCCCTGTATGTATCATCTATCTGTATATACTGCCCCCTGTATATATCATCTCTTCGTATATACTGCCCCCTGGATATATCATCTCCCCGTATATACTGCCCCCTGTATATATCATCTCCCCGTATATACTGCCCCCTGTATATATCATCTATCTGTATATACTGCCCCCTGTATATATCATCTATCTGTATATACTGCCCCCTGTATATATCATCTCCCCGTATATACTGCCCCCTGGATATATCATCTCCCCGTATATACTGCCCCCTGTATATATCATCTATCTGTATATACTGCCCCCTGTATATATCATCTATCTGTATATACTGCCCCCTGTATGTATCATCTATCTGTATATACTGCCCCCTGTATATATCATCTCCCCGTATATACTGCCCCCTGTATATATCATCTCCCCGTATATACTGCCCCCTGTATATATCATCTATCTGTATATACTGCCCCCTGTATATATCATCTATCTGTATATACTGCCCCCTGTATATATCATCTATCTGTATATACTGCCCCCTGTATATATCATCTCCCCGTATATACTGCCCCCTGTATATATCATCTCCCAGTATATACTGCCCCCTGTATGTATCATCTCCCCGTATATACTGCCCCCTGTATATATCATCTATCTGTATATACTGCCCCCTGTATATATCATCTCCCCGTATATACTGCCCCCTGTATGTATCATCTATCTGTATATACTGCCCCCTGTATGTATCATCTCCCAGTATATACTGCCCCCTGTATGTATCATCTATCTGTATATACTGCCCCCTGTATATATCATCTATCTGTATATACTGCCCCCTGTATGTATCATCTCCCCGTATATACTGCCCCCTGTATATATCATCTCCCCGTATATACTGCCCCCTGTATATATCATCTATCTGTATATACTGCCCCCTGTATATATCATCTATCTGTATATACTGCCCCCTGTATATATCATCTCCCCGTATATACTGCCCCCTGTATATATCATCTCCCCGTATATACTGCCCCCTGGATATATCATCTCCCCGTATATACTGCTCCCTGTATATATCATCTCCCAGTATATACTGCCCCCTGTATATATCATCTCCCCGTATATACTGCCCCCTGTATATATCATCTATCTGTATATACTGCCCCCTGTATATATCATCTATCTGTATATACTGCCCCCTGTATATATCATCTCCCCGTATATACTGCCCCCTGTATATATCATCTCCCCGTATATACTGCCCCCTGTATATATCATCTATCTGTATATACTGCCCCCTGTATATATCATCTCCCCGTATATACTGCCCCCTGTATATATCATCTCCCCGTATATACTGCCCCCTGTATATATCATCTCCCCGTATATACTGCCCCCTGTATATATCATCTATCTGTATATACTGCCCCCTGTATATATCATCTCCCCGTATATACTGCCCCCTGTATATATCATCTATCTGTATATACTGCCCCCTGTATATATCATCTCCCCGTATATACTGCCCCCTGTATATATCATCTATCTGTATATACTGCCCCCTGTATATATCATCTCCCCGTATATACTGCCCCCTGTATATATCATCTCCCCGTATATACTGCCCCCTGTATATATCATCTCCCCGTATATACTGCCCCCTGTATATATCATCTCCCCGTATATACTGCCCCCTGTATATATCATCTATCTGTATATACTGCCCCCTGTATATTTCATCTCCCCGTATATACTGCCCCCTGGATATATCATCTCCCCGTATATACTGCCCCCTGTATATATCATCTCCCCGTATATACTGCCCCCTGTATATATCATCTCCCCGTATATACTGCCCCTTGTATATATCATCTCCCCGTATATACTGCCCCCTGTATATATCATCTCCCCGTATATACTGCCCCCTGTATATATCATCTCCCCGTATATACTGCCCCCTGTATATATCATCTCCCAGTATATACTGCCCCCTGTATATATCATCTCCCCGTATATACTGCCCCCTGTATATATCATCTCCCCGTATATACTGCCCCCTGTATATATCATCTCCCCGTATATACTGCCCCCTGTATATATCATCTCCCCGTATATACTGCCCCCTGTATATATCATCTCCCCGTATATACTGCCCCCTGTATATATCATCTCTCTGTATATACTGCCCCCTGTATATATCATCTCCCCGTATATACTGCCCCCTGTATATATTATCTATCTGTATATACTGCCCCTTGTATATATCATCTCCCCGTATATACCTCCCCCTGTATATATCTCCCCGTATATACTGCCCCCTGTATGTATCAGCTCCCCGTATATACTGCCCCCTGTATGTATCATCTATCTGTATATACTGCCCCCTGTATATATCATCTCCCAGTATATACTGCCCCCTGTATATATCATCTCCCAGTATATACTGCCCCCTGTATATATCATCTCCCAGTATATACTGCCCCCTGTATGTATCATCTCCCAGTATATACTGCCCCCTGTATGTATCATCTATCTGTATATACTGCCCCCTGTATATATAATCTCCCCGTATATACTGCCCCCTGTATGTATCTCCCCGTATATATCATCTCCTAGTATATACTGCCCCCTGTATATATCATCTCCCCGTATATACTGCCCCCTGTATATATCATCTCCCCGTATATACTGCCCCCTGTATATATCATCTCCCCGTATATACTGCCCCCTGTATATATCATCTCCCCGTATATACTGCCCCCTGTATATATCATCTCCCAGTATATACTGCCCCCTGTATATATCATCTCCCCGTATATACTGCCCCCTGTATGTATCTCCCCGTATATACTGCCCCATGTATGTATCTCCCCGTATATACTGCCCCCTGTATATATCATCTCCCCGTATATACTGCCCCCTGTATATATCATCTCCCCGTATATACTGCCCCCTGTATGTATCTCCCGGTATATACTGCCCCCTGTATGTATCTCCCGGTATATACTGCCCCCTGTATCTCCCCGTATATACTGCCCCCTGTATATATCTCCCCGTATATACTGCCCCCTGTATATATCATCTCCCCGTATATACCTCCCCCTGTATATATAGTCTCTCTGTATATACCGCCCCCTGTATATATCATCTCCCCGTATATACTGCCCCCTGTATATATCATCTCCCCGTATATACCTCCCCCTGTATATATAGTCTCTCTGTATATACCGCCCCCTGTATAAATCATCTCCCCGTATATACTGCCCCCTGTATATATATATATAATCTCCTTGTATATACCTCCTCTATATATATATATATAATCTCCTTGTATATACCTCCCCTGTATATAGCATCTCCCCATATATATATATCATCTCCTTGTATATATCTCCTCATGTATACCATATCCCTATATCATCTCCCTGTATATACCGCCCCCTGTATATATCGTCTCCCTGTATATACCCCCTATATATATATATATCATATCCCAGTATATACCTCCTCCCTATATATATCATCTCCCCATATATACCTCTTCCCTATATATATCATCTCCTTGTATATACTGCCCCCCTGTATGTATCTCCCCGTATATACTGCCCCCTGTATATATCATCTCCCCGTATATACTGCCCCCTGTATATATCATCTCCCCGTATATACTGCCCCCTGTATATATCATCTCCCAGTATATACTGCCCCCTGTATATATCATCTCCCTGTATATACTGCCCCCTGTATATATCATCTCCCCGTATATACTGCCCCCTGTATGTATCTCCCCGTATATACTGCCCCATGTATGTATCTCCCCGTATATACTGCCCCCTGTATATATCATCTCCCCGTATATACTGCCCCCTGTATGTATCTCCCGGTATATACTGCCCCCTGTATGTATCTCCCGGTATATACTGCCCCCTGTATGTATCTCCCGGTATATACTGCCCCCTGTATGTATCTCCCGGTATATACTGCCCCCTGTATGTATCTCCCCGTATATACTGCCCCCTGTATGTATCTCCCCGTATATACTGCCCCCTGTATATATCTCCCCGTATATACTGCCCCCTGTATATATCATCTCCCCGTATATACTGCCCCCTGTATATATCATCTCCCCGTATATACCTCCCCCTGTATATATAGTCTCTCTGTATATACCGCCCCCTGTATAAATCATCTCCCCGTATATACCTCCTCTATATATATATATATATATATATATATAATCTCCTTGTATATACCTCCCCTGTATATAGCATCTCCCCATATATATATATATCATCTCCTTGTATATATCTCCCCATGTATACCATATCCCTATATCATCTCCCTGTATATACCGCCCCCTGTATATATCGTCTCCCTGTATATACCCCCTATATATATATCATATCCCAGTATATACCTCCTCCCTATATATATCATCTCCCCATATATACCTCTTCCCTATATATATCATCTCCTTGTATATACTGCCCCCTGTATATATCATCTCCCTGTATATACCTCCCCCTCTTGTATATATCATTTCCCCATATATGCCGCCCCCTGTATATGTCATCTTCCTGTATATAAAGTCTCCTTGTATATATCACCCCCCCTGTATAGTATATGTCACCTCCCCTGTATAGTATATGTCATCTCCCCGTATATCACCCCCTCCTGTGTATAATATCATACACCGCCCGCCATATATTGTATATCTCCTCCTGTAGGTGACATGAATGTAATTTTCTTTTTTTGCAGAATACAGACATCTAATGATTTACAGAAGTGAGAAATGAAAGGGTGAGTGATCTCCTCATGGTACAGACTGTAGAGAAGACGCTCCGGGCTGTGTAACGGGGGCCGTACTGTATATGGGGGTGGTCCGGGCTGTGTAATGGGGGCCGCACTGTATGTGGGGGAGAAGTCCGGGCTGTGTCACGGGGGCCGTACTGTATATGGGGGAGAGGTCCGGGCTGTGTCACGGGGGCCGCACTGTATATGGGGGAGAGGTCCGGGCTGTGTCACGGGGGCCGCACTGTATATGGGGGAGAGGTCCGGGCTGTGTCACGGGGGCCGCACTGTATATGGGGGAGAGGTCCGGGCTGTGTCACGGGGGCCGCACTGTATATGGGGGAGAGGTCCGGGCTGTGTAACGGGGGCTGCACTGTATATGGGGGAGAGGTCCGAGCTGTGTAACGGGGGCCGTACTGTATATGGGGGAGAAGTCCGGGCTGTGTCAATGGGGCCGCACTGTATATGGGGGAGAGGTCCGGGCTGTGTAACGGGGGCCGCACTGTATATGGGGGAGAGGTCCGGGCTGTGTAACGGGGGCCGTACTGTATATGGGGTAGAGGTCCGGGCTGTGTAACGGGGGCCGTACTGTATATGGGGAAGAGGTCCGAGCTGTGTAACGGGGGCCGCACTGTATATGGGGGAGAAGTCCGGGCTGTGTCACGGGGGCCGCACTGTATATGGGGGAGAGGTCCGGGCTGTGTAACTGGGGCCGCACTGTATATGGGGTAGAGGTCCGGGCTGTGTAACGGGGGCCGCACTGTATATGGGGGAGAGGTCCGGGCTGTGTAACGGGGGCCGCACTGTATATGGGGGAGAGGTCCGGGCTGTGTAACGGGGGCTGTACTGTATATGGGGTAGAGGTCCGGGCTGTGTAACGGGGGCCGTACTGTATATGGGGAAGAGGTCCGAGCTGTGTAACGGGGGCCGCACTGTATATGGGGGAGAAGTCCGGGCTGTGTCACGGGGGCCGCACTGTATATGGGGGAGAGGTCCGGGCTGTGTAACTGGGGCCGCACTGTATATGGGGTAGAGGTCCGGGCTGTGTAACGGAGGCCGCACTGTATACATGGGGGGAGGTCCGGGCTGTGTAACAGGGGCCGCACTGTATACATGGGGAGAGGTCCTGGCTGTGTCACAGGGGCCGCACTGTATATGGGGGAGAGGTCCTGGCTGTGTCACAGGGGCCACACTGTATATGGGGGAGAGGTCCGGGCTGTGTCACGGGGTCCGCACTGTATATGGGGGAGAGGTCCGGGCTGTGTCACGGGGGCCGCACTGTATAATGGGGGAGAGGTCCGGGCTGTTTAACGGGGGCCGCACTGTATATGGGGGGGAGGTCCGAACTGTGTAATGGGGGGCCGTACTGTATACACGGGGGGTGGGGGGGCTGTCCTGTATACGCGGGGGATGGGGAGGGCTGTCCTGTATACGCGGGGGATGGGGAGGGCTGTCCTGTATACGTGGGGGATGGGGAGGGCTGTCCTGTATACGCGGGGGATGGGGAGGGCTGTCCTGCATACGTGGGGGCTGTCCTGTATACGCGGGGGATGGGGGGGCTGTCCTGTATACGCGGGGGATGGGGGGGGGGGCTGTCCTGTATACGCGGGGGATGGGGGGGCTGTTCTGTATATGTGGGGGTCTGTCCTGTATACGCGGGGGATGGGGGGGCTGTCCTGTATACCTGGGCTTCTGTCTGATCGCCCCTTTTGTCTCGCAGGCAGCAGAAAGCGTCAGAGATTGAGGAGGGCACAGTCCGCGTGCAGGAAGGTGAGCAGGCTGTTTGCGGTACATCAGCAGAGGGTGTGTTCATCTGCTTATGGCGCTATCTTCTCTCCACAAGGTGCAGTGGCCACAGGGGAGGACCCCACCAGTGTCGCCATTGCCAGCATCCAGTCAGCCGCCACCTTCTCAGACCCCGGGGTGAAATATGTATTCCGTGCAGACAGCGGCGGCACACAGGTACCAAGAGGAAGGGGGCGCTGGAGTACACGGGAGGAGGAAGGGGCGCTGGAATACACGGGAGGAGGAAGGGGCGCTGGAGTACACGGGAGGAGGAAGGGGCGCTGGAGTACACGGGAGGAGGAAGGGGCGCTGGAGTACACGGGAGGAGGAAGGGGCGCTGGAGTACACGGGAGGAGGAAGGGGCGCTGGAGTACACGGGAGGAGGAAGGGGCGCTGGAGTACACGGGAGGAGGAAGGGGCGCTGGAGTACACGGGAGGAGGAAGGGGCGCTGGAGTACACGGGAGGAGGAAGGGGCGCTGGAGTACACGGGAGGAGGAAGGGGCGCTGGAGTACACGGGAGGAGGAAGGGGCGCTGGAGTACACGGGAGGAGGAAGGGGCGCTGGAGTACACGGGAGGAGGAAGGGGCGCTGGAGTACACGGGAGGAGGAAGGGGCGCTGGAGTACACGGGAGGAGGAAGGGGCGCTGGAGTACACGGGAGGAGGAAGGGGCGCTGGAGTACACGGGAGGAGGAAGGGGCGCTGGAGTACACGGGAGGAGGAAGGGGCGCTGGAGTACACGGGAGGAGGAAGGGGCGCTGGAGTACACGGGAGGAGGAAGGGGCGCTGGAGTACACGGGAGGAGGAAGGGGCGCTGGAGTACACGGGAGGAGGAAGGGGCGCTGGAGTACACGGGAGGAGGAAGGGGCGCTGGAGTACACGGGAGGAGGAAGGGGCGCTGGAGTACACGGGAGGAGGAAGGGGCGCTGGAGTACACGGGAGGAGGAAGGGGCGCTGGAGTACACGGGAGGAGGAAGGGGCGCTGGAGTACACGGGAGGAGGAAGGGGCGCTGGAGTACACGGGAGGAGGAAGGGGCGCTGGAGTACACGGGAGGAGGAAGGGGCGCTGGAGTACACGGGAGGAGGAAGGGGCGCTGGAGTACACGGGAGGAGGAAGGGGCGCTGGAGTACACGGGAGGAGGAAGGGGCGCTGGAGTACACGGGAGGAGGAAGGGGCGCTGGAGTACACGGGAGGAGGAAGGGGCGCTGGAGTACACGGGAGGAGGAAGGGGCGCTGGAGTACACGGGAGGAGGAAGGGGCGCTGGAGTACACGGGAGGAGGAAGGGGCGCTGGAGTACACGGGAGGAGGAAGGGGCGCTGGAGTACACGGGAGGAGCGAGTGCTGGAATACACGGGAGGAGCGAGTCATATATACAAATAAGATGTATACAAGGGGAGGAGATATATATATAGGGAGAAGGGGGTCCTATATTATACAAAATGGGATGATATATACACAGCCAAGGGAGGAGCATTATAGGGGCCGATCCAGCGGATGTCAGTGCAGTGTTCACATGAATTGTCGGGGCTGACCAACATGAGAAATCTCTGCACTAATTGGGGGGGTCCGCCAATGGATTTCCAGGACAGGGCTGACATACACAGGTGGGAGGAGAATTTATATTCATCACCTTGTGGACGTCCCCATGTTATTTATATATATATATATATATATCTCACACGTCATACATATAGTGCTCTCTCTATCACACACGACACATACTTTTTCTTGCAACTGTATGTGAACCCTTTGGAATGATATGGATTTCTGCACAAATTGGTCATAAAATGTGATCTGATCTTCATCTAAGTCACAACAATAGACAATCACAGTCTGCTTAAACTAATAACACAAAGAGTTAAATGTTACCCTGTTTTTATTGAACACACCATGTAAACATTCACAGTGCCGGTGGAAAAAGTATGTGAACCCCTAGACTAATGACATCTCCAAGAGCTAATTGGAGTGAGGTGTCAGCCAGCTGGAGTCCAATCAATGAGATGAGATTGGAGGTGTTGGTTACAGCTGCCCTGCCCTATAAAAAACACACACCAGTTCTGGGTTTGCTTTTCACAAGAAGCATTGCTGATGTGAATGAGGCCTTGCACAAAAGAGCTCTCAGAAGACCTACGATTAAGAATTGTTGACTTGCATAAAGCTGGAAAGGGTTATAAAAGTATCTCCAAAAGCCTTGCTGTTCATCAGTCCACGGTAAGACAAAGTGTCTATAAATGGAGGACGTTCAGCCCTGCTGCTACTCTCCCTAGGAGCGGCCGTCCTGTAAAGATGACTACAAGAGCACAGCGCAGACTGCTCAATGAGGTGAAGAAGAATCCTAGAGTGTCAGCTAAAGACTTACAGAAGTCTCTGGCATATGCTAACATCCCTGTTAGCGAATCTACGATACGTAAAACACTAAACAAGAATGGATTTCATGGGAGGATACCACAGAGGAAGCCACTGCTGTCCAAAAAAAACATTGCTGCACGTTTACAGTTTGCACAAGAGCACCTGGATGTCCCACAGCAGAACTGGCAAAATATTCTGTGGACAGATGGAACCAAAGTGGAGTTGTTTGGAAGAAACACACAACACTATGTGTGGAGAAAAAGAGGCACAGCACTCCGACCTCAAAACCTCATCCCAACTGTGAAGTATGGTGGGGGGGGCATCATGGTTTGGGGCTGCTTTGCTGCGTCAGGGCCTGGACGGATTGCTATCATCGAAGGAAAAATTAATTCCCAAGTTTATCAAGACATTTTGCAGGAGAACTTAAGGCCATCTGTCCACCAGCTGAAGCTCAACAGAAGATGGGTGTTGCAACAGGACAACGACCCAAAGCATAGAAGTAAATCAACAACAGAATGGCTTAAACAGAAGACAATCCGCCTTCTGGAGTGGCCCAGTCAGAGTCCTGACCTCAACCCGATGGAGATGCTGTGGCATGACCTCAAGAAAGCGATTCACACCAGACATCCCAAGAATATTGCTGAACTGAAACCGTTCTGTAAAGAGGAATGGTGAAGAATTACTCCTGACCGTTGTGCACGTCTGACCTGCAACTGCAGGAAACGTTTGGTGGAAGTTATTGCTGCCAAAGGAGGTTCAACCAGTTATTAAATCCAAGGGTTCACATACTTTTTCCACCTGCACTGTGAATGTTTACATGGTGTGTTCAATAAAAACAGGGTAACATTTAACTCTTTGTGTTATTACAAAGAAAAAAATAAGGGGTTGGGTCAGCACAACCTGCTGCAGGTGCACATCACTATGGCGAAATACATATACAAACGGAAAATGCAAATGTGATCGCACACTACATCCAGCACTCTGCCCTCCATGCTGGATGAGACATTGGTTTATATTTTGGCCAAAGCATAGTAAGCCACTCACCGCGTCAAGGCTGTCTCATGAGTGGTCCCTAACTCTTGTTCCTACCTGTTCATGGGCCATGACAGCCACATAAAATCCAGGGAATGCAGGTCAGCATGCAAGCCAAGTACACTTTGCTTGTAACCCCGTCCGGTGCCATTACAGCTTTCATCGGATCCAGGGATGCAAGTACCAACATGCATGCTGAACCTACCATATACTTCTCCTGGAGCCAGATGGCTAATGGTAGGTTCTATACAAGCAGACTCAGTTTTATACTGACTTTAAAACCAGCCTCAAGGACAGATTAACTGGTCAGGTGTGCAATGACTCCAAGGAGATCGCCACGCCTCCAATATATACTACAAAGAAAAAAATAAGGGGTTGGGTCAGCACAACCTGCTGCAGGTGCAGATCACTATGGCGAAATACATATACAAACGGAAAATGCAAATGTGATCGCACACTACATCCAGCACTCTGCCCTCCATGCTGGATGAGACATTGGTTTATATTTTGGCCAAAGCATAGTAAGCCACTCACCGCGTCAAGGCTGTCTCATGAGTGGTCCCTAACTCTTGTTCCTACCTGTTCATGGGCCATGACAGCCACACAAAATCCAGGGAATGCAGGTCAGCATGCACGCCAAGTACACTTTGCTTGTAACCCCGTCCGGGTGGCTGTCATGGCCCATGAACAGGTAGGAACAAGAGTTAGGGACCACTCATGAGACAGCCTTGACGCGGTGAGTGGCTTACTACTCTTTGTGTTATTAGTTTAAGCAGACTGTGATTGTCTATTGTTGTGACTTAGATGAAGATCAGATCACATTTTATGACCAATTTGTGCAGAAATCCATATAATTCCAAAGGGTTCACATACTTTTTCTTGTAACCGTATATCTCTCTCACTCTATCACACGTCATGTCATACATACATCATTATATCACACATGCCCCATATTTGTTCATCAGTTTTTATATCTGCTGTGCTGTAAGGGGACGTCCACCAGGTGAGCAGCCCCTATAACGCTCCTCCCTTGGGGGCTGCAGCAGATCTTTAGCCTGTAGTGTCCCCTATAGGTCATGTACAGGGTCATCCAGGTGGCGGAGAGTCAGCTGGATGGACAGACGGAGGGCACCGGGGCCATCAGTGGCTTCCCCGCAGCACAGTCCATGACTCAGGTAAGTCCCGCTCCTGTGTGTGTACTGTGTGCTGTGAGGCTGGAAGTTAACACCAGCGGTGCACCCTGTAGGCCGTCATCCAAGGGGCGTTTACCAGCGAGGATGCCGGGGAGAGTGACACCGCCACCACCGAGACTCACTACACTTACTTTCCCACTGCTGCAGTGGCAGACACCAGCACAGCGGTCGGAGCCGGCGCCACCACTGTGGTAACCACACAGAACAGCGAGGCCCTGCTGGGCCAAGCAGCTACCGCCGGTGCGGGTAAGATCTGGCAGGCACGTTATTCAGCTGTCCCTCACACACATTCACCTCTGACCCTTGCCTTCTCCCAGGTCAGTTTTTTGTCATGATGTCTCCACAAGATGTCCTGCAGGGGGGAGCGCAGCGATCCATTGCACCCCGGACTCACCCGTACTCCCCGTGAGTATCTGCTGTGGATGTCAGGTTCACCTAGAAGTCTGAAATAAGAGGTGACACGTGTCCTCTCCCCAATACAGGAAATCAGACGGTCCTCGTACCACACGTGATGAGAAGAGGAGAGCACAGCATAATGAAGGTTATGCCCAGTAATGCTGTGCTCCTCAGATGGGAGGCGCTATTGTGTACGTAACGCCGTGTCTGTCTCTTCCCAGTGGAGCGCCGCCGCCGGGACAAGATCAACAACTGGATCGTTCAGCTCTCCAAGATCATCCCAGACTGCTCCATGGAGAATACCAAGTCTGGCCAGGTGTGAAGCTCGCAATCTAATCTCACAGGGGACAGGACATGCACGCTGCCAGGAGGGGGTCGAGAGGACATGCACGCTGCCGGGAGGGGTCGAGAGGACATGCACGCTGCCGGGAGGGGTCGAGAGGACATGCACGCTGCCGGGAGGGGTCGAGAGGACATGCACGCTGCCGGGAGGGGTCGAGAGGACATGCACGCTGCCGGGAGGGGTCGAGAGGACATGCACGCTGCCGGGAGGGGTCGAGAGGACATGCACGCTGCCGGGAGGGGTCGAGAGGACATGCACGCTGCCGGGAGGGGTCGAGAGGACATGCACGCTGCCGGGAGGGGTCGAGAGGACATGCACGCTGCCGGGAGGGGTCGAGAGGACATGCACGCTGCCGGGAGGGGTCGAGAGGACATGCACGCTGCCGGGAGGGGTCGAGAGGACATGCACGCTGCCGGGAGGGGTCGAGAGGACATGCACGCTACAGGGAGAGAGAGGACACGCACACACCGCAGGGGGAGAACAGAGGGGGAGAGAGAGGACACACGCACGCCGCGGGGAGAACAGGGGGAGAGAGGACACGCACACACCGGGGGGAGAACAGGGGGGGAGAGAGGACACGCACACACCAGGGGGAGAACAGGGAGAGAGAGGACACGCACACACCGCGGGGAGAACAGGGAGAGAGAGGACACGCACACACCGCGGGGAGAACAGGGAGAGAGAGGACACGCACACACCGCGGGGAGAACAGGGAGAGAGAGGACACGCACACACCAGGGGGAGAACAGGGAGAGAGAGGACACGCACACACCGTGGGGAGAACAGGGGGGGGGAGAGGACACGCACACACCAGGGGGAGAACAGGGAGAGAGAGGACACGCACACACCAGGGGGAGAACAGGGAGAGAGAGGACACGCACACACCGGGGGGAGAACAGGGAGAGAGAGGACACGCACACACCGGGGGGAGAACAGGGGGGGAGAGAGGACACGCACACACCAGGGGGAGAACAGGGAGAGAGAGGACACGCACACACCAGGGGGAGAACAGGGAGAGAGAGGACACGCACACACCGCGGGGAGAACAGGGAGAGAGAGGACACGCACACACCGCGGGGAGAACAGGGGGGGAGAGGACACGCACACACCGGGGGGAGAACAGGGGGGGAGAGAGGACACGCACACACCAGGGGGAGAACAGGGAGAGAGAGGACACGCACACACCGCGGGGAGAACAGGAGGAGAGAGGACACGCACACACCGCGGGGAGAACAGAGGGGGAGAGGACACGCACACACCGGGGGGAGAACAGGGGGGGAGAGAGGACACGCACACACCAGGGGGAGAACAGGGAGAGAGAGGACACGCACACACCGGGGGGAGAACAGGGGGGGAGAGAGGACACGCACACACCGGGGGGAGAACAGGGAGAGAGAGGACACGCGCACGCCGCGGGGAGAGGACACGCACACACCGGGGGGAGAACAGGGGGGGAGAGAGGACACGCACGCTGCCGGGAGGAGCAAGGACTTGCTGAGTGCAGGGAGATGTTGTCATTGGTCGGATTTGCACTGCGGGGCATCCTGCATGTCTCCTCGTCCCTGACATCTCTGTTCTCCTTGCAGAGTAAGGGAGGCATCCTGTCTAAAGCCTGCGACTACATCCAGGAGCTGCGCCAAGGGAACCTGCGCCTGTCCGAGGACCTGCAGAATGTGGAGCAGCTGCAGATGGACAATGAGGTCTTACGGCAACAGGTGCGTGGTTGGGCAGGGAGGGCTGAGCTGGGCACAGGACGCCATGCTGACCACATCTTACTTCTCGCACAGGTGGAGGATCTGAAGAACAAGAACCTGATTCTCCGAGCCCAGCTCCAACATCACGGAGTGGAAATTGTCATCAAGAACGACACCCGCTGACGGAGCCGCCCCGGAGCCTGATGGACAGCGGACCAAGAATTCCCAGCCTGCACCCAGTATCCTGTCCAGCCGCGTGAACGATAGCGCACTGTAAATACGCCGGGAGGAGACTTGTGGGACGAGCTGTAGAAATGTATATTTGTCAATTTTTTGTACCTGTCGTTGTGCTGACCCCACCCCCTCTGAGGTCACCGTTTTTATTATATTCAATTGTGCTGTACAGTCTCTGCGCCTACTGTACTTATTATTGAGGCTCTGCCTCCATATGACACCACCAATCAGAGCTCACGTGGCATAGCACACATTGTCTCCATGACCTGGGTGGGTCTAATGGCCCGTAGCGTGAGCGCTCTTACGGTAGAGACCTCCGCAGCGTGAGCGCTCCTACACATCTCCAGGGTGTACGGACCGCCATCACGGGGGGCACAGAGCATCATGAGGTTTCCCCCATCCGGCTTTTTAGTCAGGTAACAGATCACAAACTGCCGTCTACAAGTTTCTTTATAAGGGGGGTTTTGGGGGTACAAGGAGCATTCGAGCACTTGGGATTGCAGTGTCATCACCCAGATTTCATTGTCTATAGCACTGGAAGAGATTAACAAGACACCACATTGGCCCTATCCCGTGCAGGGGCCACAGAGACTGGAGGCTTACACCAAGTAACCAGGGTGGGCAGAGTAGATGGCAGCTGGACTCATGTCTTCTTCCTCCTCGCTGGAAGTAATGCTCTCCTTTGAGGAGGCGGGGGGCACAAGGGCCTTGCTTTGGTGCCTGCTGATAGTGGACACCTCCAGGGTGGGGTGGCTCTGCCTCACACTGTACAGGATATGAGGCCGGCCTCTACTGGACATGGTGCAGTCACTGTAGGGGCTCCTGGTTAAACCATCCTGTCTGCAAGACAAATTTCCCACCCTAGGAAGGAAAAACATGACATTGGTATGTTACATGAGTCCTCTGAAAACCGCCATGTTGTGCGCAATGCTGCAAACTGGGGTGTGGGGCCTCCACATGGTGTGTGGGGGCCCAAGAGCTGCAACAGACCCTGAGCTTTCAAAGGCAGCTCTAATTCTCATGACTGCTCTGTCCACCACATCTGTGGCAGCCCCCATCCAGTACCTGTACACTTCTTCCTGCCACTTTCCTTGGCTCTGCTGGTGTAGGCACAAGACCAAGATGAAGAGTGCCAAGAGAACCGATCCCATAATGAGGGTTATGGCGATTGCTGCAAAAATACCCTTTGATCCCAGGCCACCTGAAACACAGTAGAGAGTGTATGGCCTGACACGACAAATATTCCTCATACTGTGTCTGCACATGGACACTGACCTACACGTATGTGAAGCTCCACGGCACACGTCTGGGATGCCAGCTGGTTGGCAGCAGTACAGCGGTAGAGCCCAGATGTCTCTGAGGTGATGTTGGTCAGCATAGCGGAGGCGTGATAATCTGCAGGGACAGTAATAGGATCAGAGTTACAAATTGATGAGAAGGACACATTCTATCTCAAGTCTCCCTGCTGGAGTCCTGCGAATGCATCCAAAGCACAACGCAGAGAAGAGGTCAAAACTGTGTGAGCAATGGCTGCATGTGGTGGATACACATGACATGTGTTTGTTTAACATGCGTGTTACACACGGTGGTTATACACACTAAAAGGATAAACTTTTCTATTCATCCTAGGGCAGCACAGCAATGGGTTAAGTTCAACAAGAGAAGGACAGTCACTTTTAAGCCATGGAGGGCTTCCAGAAAGACCTGGTCCAGACGGTGCTGGGTGCTCCCTGTAAGACCTGGTCCAGACGGTGCTGGGTGCTCCCTGTAAGACCTGGTCCAGACGGTGCTGGGTGCTCCCTGTAAGACCTGGTCCAGATGGTGCTGGGTGCTCCCTGTAAGACCTGGTCCAGACGGTGCTGGGTGCTCCCTGTAAGACCTGGTCCAGACGGTGCTGGGTGCTCCCTGTAAGACCTGGTCCAGACGGTGCTGGGTGCTCCCTGTAAGACCTGGTCCAGACTGTGACGGGTGCTCCCTGTAAGACCTGGTCCAGGCTGTGCTGGGTGCTCCCTGTAAGACCTGGTAGAGGCTGTGCTGGGTGCTCCCTGTAAGACCTGGTCCAGGCTGTGCTGGGTGCTCCCTGTAAGACCTGGTAGAGGCTGTGCTGGGTGCTCCCTGTAAGACCTGGTCCAGACCGACAGTCCAGGCGGTGCTGGGTGCTCCCTGTAAGACCTGGTCCAGACAGACGGTCCAGGCGGTGCTGGGTGCTCCCTGTAAGACCTGGTCCAGGCTGTGCTGGGTGCTCCCTGTAAGATCTGGTCCAGGCGGTGCTGGGTGCTCCCTGTAAGACCTGGTCCAGGCTGTGCTGGGTGCTCCCTGTAAGACCTGGTCCAGGCTGTGCTGGGTGCTCTCTGTAAGACCTGGTCCAGGCTGTGCTGGGTGCTCCCTGTAAGACCTGGTCCAGGCTGTGCTGGGTGCTCCCTGTAAGACCTGGTCCAGGCTGTGCTGGGTGCTCTCTGTAAGACCTGGTCCAGGCTGTGCTGGGTGCTCCCTGTAAGACCTGGTCCAGGCTGTGCTGGGTGCTCCCTGTAAGACCTGGTCCAGACAGACAGTCCAGGCTGTGCTGGGTGCTCCCTGTAAGACCTGGTCCAGGCTGTGCTGGGTGCTCCCTATATGACCTGGTCCAGGCTGTGCTGGGTGCTCCCTATAAGACCTGGTACAGGCTGTGCTGGGTGCTCCCTATAAGACCTGGTACAGGCTGTGCTGGGTGCTCCCTGTAAGACCTGGTCCAGACAGACAGTCCCGGCTGTGCTGGGTGCTCCCTGTAAGACCTGGTCCAGGCTGTGCTGGGTGCTCCCTGTAAGACCTGGTCCAGACCGACAGTCCAGGCGGTGCTGGGTGCTCCCTGTAAGACCTGGTCCAGGCTGTGCTGGGTGCTCCCTGTAAGACCTGGTCCAGGCTGTGCTGGGTGCTCCCTGTAAGACCTGGTCCACATGCAGCTATGCCAGGACCTTTTGTGTTATATCCTTTGTGAAAGGCTCTACTTGCTCTCATTCGGTTGAAGCTTACTGTAATGGTTCTCCTAGCACCCCGACCGGGTACCTCCGTCGAATGATGCTCCTAGCTCTTCCCGAGGACTCCAAGCACTCCACTTGACACCGCAGACCCCACGAACCACCGAAGCTTGGTTGAGGTCTTGCCGTCTCCTACCCACCCTGGACCTACGACAAGGCTCCAGTGGGTGAGCCTCTCCTAAATCCAGAGAGCAGGAACAGCTCTTACAAGAGCTAGTAGTTATAGTCAGGGGAGTATAGCAATTCTTCAGCGTATAGCAATCCCCAGTGTCGATCAGTTACCCAAACACCAGCCTCAACATGATGAAGGGTAAAACAGGAACTCTTTATTGAACACACAAGCATTGCCTTATACACATTTTCCAACAAGGTTACCACCCACAGGGTTTTGTAAAAACAACTAATAAACACGTACAATACAGTAAAACACTCCCACACAAACTCCTCCCCTCTGCCTGTGATACAATTACCTCACACGGGTTAATGTAATTATCACAGGCAGGAGAATACACAATGTCTTCTGTCCTGGAGACAACCGAGGAGTAATTCAATTATCTCTCAGGACAAAGGGAAATCGCCAATACACACGTGGGGACAATAGGACAGACATCACTATTCAAATATACAATGTCCCACCCTTTACAGTACACAGACATTTAACATATCCCAAAATGGCACGAATTAGACCAGGGGTTCAAAAGTTTAGCATGGGCTGATGAGAGGGGCCATAATCCTGGGGCAAGAGGCTGGCAAACAGGCCCCTCCAAATCCCAGTGGCGAGGTTGGTTTCGCCACACTTACCTTACCAGGCTTTTTCACAGCTGCCATTAGCCTCTTCCAGATGATCACATTGATGATGCGGTTTGGCTGCAGTACGGTGATGTGTTTTGACTTGCCAGAGGAGAATGCAAGTGGGTAAAGGCTGCCAATCTGGCTTCAAATCGATCCAGTAGTTCAGATGTGCTTACTTGAGGGGAAATTTTCTTTAAAGAAATCTAAATGCACAGGCGCAGACAAGTAAGAATAATCTGATCCACAGAATAGGTGATGTTTGCTTACAAGAGGACCGACCACTAGGCCCGCTGGTCATGAGATCGGGGGTCCTGAGTTTGCTATGTGAAGTGTTGGTTCTCATGCATGATCATCGCTCCATGCAATTCTGTGGGACTGATGGAGACAGCCAAACATTGCACCACCTCTAGGTTCACACAGTGGACTTGGGGGAACGGTGCTTTTTCACGAACAGCAGGGGTCACAGCCGTCATACATTCATCACATTTTGCAGGCCAATCTCTTGAACAAAGTTCACATGGTGTGAAGTGCGTTATGGCTACTGTCCCTGTGGCTAGGGCTCTTTGTGTTTCGTTGAAGCAGCTAGCTAAGAAGGGGTTTTGCAAGTGGAAAAGTTGCAGAATGCTCCTCGCTTAAAAGAGCGTCCGAGTTTCCTTATGATTACCTGCCAAGAGTCTTGCTCTCTCCAGTTAACCAAGACATGGCCTGTGCTTTAGCCTCAAAGCATCGCTTTGGTGCCTTGCTCTTCCATCCTGGCAACCTGCTTGGCCCTTAGCTTAATGATATTATGGAAGGAACCAGAGTCTGCACTTTCTTCTAAGCAATAAGCCTTCCTTCTCCAGGGATGAAAAACCTGAAAATCAATGACACCAGGCCAGTCCCTCCTTGTGTAGTCATAAGACTGTCTTGTTTTGTCTGACGCCACAGTCTCCTCTGTGATTCTAAGGCCTTATTTCCTGGACCTGAGGGAACCATTTTTTCTAAACACTGAGAAATATTCATAAGTCTTATTCAAGGGGTTTTCAGTACTCAAGCAAAGTTCTGTTACCTTGCCCTACCTGAAAGGATTTCTTATAAAGAAGAGGTTAAAACAACCCGAAATCCATTCTGACTGTAATGAAGGAAGGCAACTTTCTTAGCTATAACAGATCCCACCATGATGCACACCTTCATGTCTCAGAGAAGATTCCTTCAGATTGCCATCAGTTTGGAAGGGAGGATTCTCCATCTCCAGTTTATGCGTCTTGCATTCATCCTATGCTCAGAACCAACATTGTAAAAACTAAGGTGCTGTCAGCTGCCCTCAGAGTCCAGGGTGGATTTGTCATGGCCGACTAGTCGAAGCCAGTTTCAGAGATCTTCTAGTACCCCGAATTCAGAAGACAGTCCAGATGTTAGACATATGGTCCCAGTCCTCTACTTTGAGGGAGATAACGTACTTGTAGTTCACTATGAAGTCCCGAAAAGGCCAAGAAGATCTTCACCAACGTCAGTTTTCTGCTTTCAGATCTATGGACATCCATACAAAGGGCTGCAAGAGTTCTGGGGTTTCTAACGTCCCCCACAGATACGGTTTCCTGGGCAAAGGCCCAACATTCTTTTCAGATGGAACTGGTCTTCTTGGTGGTTAGGAGCACAATCTGGTAATCTCTTAACCCTGATGCGATTCTACTAATCCAGTCTCAAGTATATGAAGTGCAAATATGAATATGTCTCTGATCATCTGGAATCCATTGGGTCTGCTAAAATTATCCTCACCTCTGAATGAATTGAAGACCGTTTGGCAATGTTTGTATTTAAATAGTTAAACTGTGTCCTTGTTATTTGTCTTAACTGTTGGTGCGAGACCATGTCCATTTCTATCAGATGGAGTGAGCAAAGAAACTGGTGTGGAATATTTGTGTAAGGCTTTGTTCATTTTATCTGATAGACTGGACACATGTTTACAAGGTATTGTCCTAGATGTACGTTGTGTACAGGAGAGTTAGCCTTGTCTGTGGATCTGAACATTGGCAGCTCCCAGCTCTAAAATAATAACAGAAAACCAAGATGTGCACAGTGACCATTGTGGATTGCATAACCTAGCTACGTTCCATTAGAGGGGTGAAGCTTTTTGGTTAAAATAGTATAAAAGCTGGACCTTTTCAGTTAAAAAGTTGGAGTCCATCTATGAGCTAGACGCTCGCTGAAACGTGCTCCCTAGCTGATGTGTCGCTGTCAGATGATGTAACTCAATTGGTGATGTAAGTACCTTCATTCTGGATGTAGACAGGACTCTAGATGAAGTGTGGGTGTATGTCATTCGTAACTGTGGGATGTCTTTTGTCTAACATTTATTATTTGTAAGTTTTCGATTTGGTGTTGGTTTATTTACTTAATTTTGCCAAAAAGGAGCTATATTTGCCCGATTATCCTTATTCCTTTAATAAATGTACTTATTTTACTATTCTTAAAGTGGTGTGGGTTGTCTCTCTTTAAAAAGTATCTGAACCTGAAATAGTGTGTCTGTTAGAAAGTTGCCTAATTTGTTAGCAATACAGGATACCACCTGAAGCCTACATTTCCCATGATTCCTTTGGCTCTGCGGAGGCTTTTCACACTGCACTTGCTCTGCAGAGCCCTGTCAAGGGCAACCTATGATAGGTTTATTCCAGTCAGGCAGGGAGAGCAGTGTGAAGCTGGTTCTCATATGATACACTGTGGATTCTGCACACAGCGCATACACACAAAGTAGAGTCAGTGGACTGTTATAGCTGCTGTTATTCATTGCATGGACGCACCTACAACTCCACTCCTGGTCCATTAGATGTGGCAGAAATATTAACTTCAGCCGTACTCTGTGCATGGAGGGAGGTACAGAGAATCAAGACAGACAGGGGTTGATTGGAAGGGGTCCGAGATTAGCCAAAAGAGATTTCATAAATGATGATATAATTCTGTAGTTCACAAGAATGTCTCAGCAGAGGGAGATTGACAACCTGCCTACAAAGGACTCTTGCATGATGGTCAAACTGGAGGCCGCATGACACAAGTGCCCATAATCAAAGGATTCACAATGTATGGATACAATCCAAGCGTGCTTCATTAAACGTAAGAGTGGATCGTCAGAGTTGCATTCTGATCAGCCCAGGGTAATGGAGTCTCAAGTTTCAGGTCTTCTCCCAAGTAAGCAGCAGGATTGGTGTTCTGGAATTAGTCGCCATATCGGAAGAGAACTAACAGCTTTAAACTGACTGCTGGATGATTTGACTGATTGCCTTTAGGTGATAAGTCAGCTGGACGGAAAGGTTCTCTTACATCCTCCCTCATTTCTCAGGTCCCAAGGAAGCTCATGAGAGAGAACTATTGCTCTAATTATCATAACACTTTAGCCCAGGAGTACTTGGTTTCCTTTGTTGTTGGCACTTTCGAGTGGAGAATATTGGAATCTTCCTAGTCTGTCTCAGAAGGGGTTCCCACTGCCAGACCCCTCCAAGTTTCCTTTGACTGCATTGATGTTGAGAGAGAGACTTGTTACTTGCCTTTCTGCTGAGGTGGTAGATACCCTACTAGCTTCACGAAGATAGATAAAGTAATGGAACCATCATTGGAAGATACTTCTCACCTCTTAACATTCACAATGGGCTGTGGGTTAGAACAGGACTGGACTGTGGTCAGGACTGTGCTATGTCTTGCTCAGAGGAAACAGAGAGCACACCAGTGTATAATTGGGAATTTTCTCTTTGTGTAGCTTCTAGAAGGCCCAGTTCCAAAAAGCTGTAGAGTCATGTGTATCCAGGACTCAGCTTCTTCTCCATCCTTTTCCTCTGTCCTTCAGTTTCTCTAGTAGGGTCTGCAAAAATGGTCTCAAACTGATGCAAATTCATTTCTTGGATGAACATGATCAGGTCACCTTATTAAAAAGATGTAAGACCCAATTTCCATCCACTCTTTCCCTTCCTGGGATCTCCATGTTGTCCTGCACCCTAGCCGAGATTAAGGATGAATCTGTTAACCCAAGAGTAATGCCTGTATTTCTTCCAGAAGTGGCAATATTGTCCAGGACATTGCCTTGACAGTTTTCACAATCTGCCCAGTGCCATTTTCACCTGTTAGGTATTCACTTTGATTCTTACTTCAGGAAGTTGCATTAAGACCTATTTCTGCAACACCAAAGAACCACGGCCAGAAGACTAGATCTACGGTGGAGCAGAACTAACGCAGATTCCTCTGGACCAGATTTGGAAAGCAGCCACATAAACATCCACTCCTACTTTAATCAGGAGAATGCTGATGTTCCATTGCTGTGCTGCCACAGTTCTAGGAGGATTAAGAACATTTACTCAAACGCTTTTTTTCCATGAGCAAGCAGCACCTAAGACGTCTTATATAGGGACACAAAAGGGACCACACATCACCCGACCATCTCCAAAATGACCCTGGCAATCTAACTCAGGAACCTTACCTAATGCAACGTATTCCTTAACAGAAAACCTCCCGCTGCCACAGGCAAGCAACCAACACACAGTTAATGGCACAATTAGTGATAGACACACAATGACCAACCAACTACAGCACACACATAATAGACACACAATGACCAACCAACTACAGCACACACATAGTAATAGACACACGATGACAACCAACTACAGCACACACATAGTAATAGACACACGATGACAACCAACTACAGCACACACATAGTAATAGACACACGATGACAAACCAACTACAGCACACACATAGTAATAGACACACGATGACAACCAACTACAGCACACACATAGTAATAGACACACAATGACAACCAACTACAGCACACACATAGTAATAGACACACGATGACAAACCAACTACAGCACACACATAGTAATAGACACACGATGACAACCAACTACAGCACACACATAGTAATAGACACACAATGACAACCAACTACAGCACACACATAGTAATAGACACACAATGACAACCAACTACAGCACACACATAGTAATAGACACACAATGACAACCAACTACAGCACACACATAATAGACACACAATGACCAACCAACTACAGCACACACATAATAGACACACAATGACCAACCAACTACAGCACACACATAGTAATAGACACACGATGACCAACCAACTACAGCACACACATAGTAATAGACACACGATGACAACCAACTACAGCACACACATAGTAATAGATACACAATGACAACCAACTACAGCACACACATAGTAATAGACACACGATGACAACCAACTTCAGCACACACATAGTAATAGACACACAATGACCAACCAACTACAGCACACACATAATAGACACACAATGACCAACCAACTACAGCACACACATAGTAATAGATACACAATGACAACCAACTACAGCACACACATAGTAATAGACACACGATGACAACCAACTACAGCACACACATAGTAATAGACACACGATGACAAACCAACTACAGCACACACATAGTAATAGACACACGATGACAACCAACTACAGCACACACATAGTAATAGACACACAATGACAACCAACTACAGCACACACATAGTAATAGATACACAATGACAACCAACTACAGCACACACATAGTAATAGACACACGATGACAACCAACTTCAGCACACACATAGTAATAGATACACAATGACAACCAACTACAGCACACACATAGTAATAGACACACGATGACAACCAACTACAGCACACACATAATAGACACACAATGACCAACCAACTACAGCACACACATAGTAATAGACACACGATGACAACCAACTACAGCACACACATAGTAATAGACACACGATGACAACCAACTACAGCACACACATAGTAATAGACACACGATGACAAACCAACTACAGCACACACATAGTAATAGACACACGATGACAACCAACTACAGCACACACATAGTAATAGACACACAATGACAACCAACTACAGCACACACATAGTAATAGATACACAATGACAACCAACTACAGCACACACATAGTAATAGACACACGATGACAACCAACTTCAGCACACACATAGTAATAGATACACAATGACAACCAACTACAGCACACACATAGTAATAGACACACGATGACAACCAACTACAGCACACACATAGTAATAGACACACAATGACAACCAACTACAGCACACACATAGTAATAGACACACAATGACAACCAACTACAGCACACACATAGTAATAGACACACGATGACAACCAACTACAGCACACACATAGTAATAGACACACAATGACAACCAACTACAGCACACACATAGTAATAGTCACACAATGACAACCAACTACAGCACACACATAGTAATAGACACACGATGACAAACCAACTACAGCACACACATAGTAATAGACACACGATGACAACCAACTACAGCACACACATAGAAATAGACACACGATGACAACCAACTACAGCACACACATAGTAATAGACACACGATGACAAACCAACTACAGCACACACATAGTAATAGACACACGATGACAATCAATTACAGCCACATAGTGGTTTTACCTCATCAGTGTCCCAGGCGATATGCTGCTCTGGAGGAAGAGCTGACCGCCTGCTGCTTGCACTCACCTTCTTGGGTGCTGGTCAGGGGGTGAGCACTGGGCAGGATCCGTTCCCATCTGATTGTTGGTGTTGGGATTCCCTCCTTCACTGAACATTGCAGCCTGATGCTTCCTCCTTCCTGCCCATGGCCGTCACTGGAACAGTCAGGGATCGAGGGGGGAACTGCAGACGGAAGAATGGAGTAAAGTGACGATCGTTCACATGCCTTCTGTGCTCCACCACATGTCTCAACCATCCCGTGGTCACCAGCACACAAATGTCACAGCACAAACCTGATGTCCAGCTTAGTCTAAGGGTGCCAAGGAACTGTCTGTTCATGGCCATCCCAGCTGCAGACCCTCAGGGCAACAGCTGGAGGAACAACACAGAAAGGAGGCTGTGCAGTAGTGCAAACGGGTCACCTCTGCAGTGCTCCTCGACTCAAAGCACCAGAGGGTGTTATCAGGGTGACGCCTCCTCTCTACAGTTACTATGGTTAGGGTGTTGTTGGGGTGACGACTCCTCTCTACGGTTACTATGGTGAGGGTGTTATTGGGGTGTCGCATCCTCTCTATAGTTACTATGGTGAGGGTGTTGTTGGGGTGTCGCATCCTCTCTATAGTTACTATGGTGAGGGTGTTATTGGGGTGTCGCATCCTCTCTATAGTTACTATGGTGAGGGTGTTGTTGGGGTGACGACTCCTCTCTACGGTTACTATGGTGAGGGTGTTATTGGGGTGACGCATCCTCTCTATAGTTACTATGGTGAGGGTGTTGTTGGGGTGACGACTCCTCTCTACGGTTACTATGGTGAGGGTGTTATTGGGGTGTCGCATCCTCTCTATAGTTACTATGGTGAGGGTGTTTTTGGGGTGACACCTCCTCTTTACTGTTACTATGATGAGGGTGCTATTGGGGAGACGCCTCCTCTCTATAGTTACTATGGTGAGGGTGTTATCAGGATGACGCCCATTCTTTACAGTTACCAGGATGAGGGTGTTGTTATAAGGGTGACCCCTCTAGTAGCAATACACCATATGGTGGCCTGCTGACCTGGAAGGTTAGAATTGTAGGAGACACTGCATATATTATCGGGTTCTGCCCTCCTGGAGCAGCACTACCATAGGGTTCTCTTCCAGACTGTGGTCACCTTGCGGTGGTGGTTGGGCACAGACACTTTTGATAAGAAACTATTTGCTAAGCTCCTCGTGTCTATATGTATAGTAAATCTATACATATGACATGCTTTACATTTATGGAGTGCTGCTATACGTCGTACCCGGACACCCCCAGGACCCAGCACATTGCATCTAGTGTCACCTACCCAGCACTTTTAGTCCCACGAGGCCAATGTTGGGTGTTGCCCTGTCAGGAGGGTTGATGACCATACATTGGTAGGTTCCGGTGTCGGACACGCGACTATGGTTAAGGATGATACTGGCATCCTGGGTTGGCTGGAAGGCAAATTTGACTCTTCCCAGGTATTGGCTGAGACTTTCGACAATCTGATCCTGTTCATATGAGATGACCTGTGTGTGGAGGAACGACAAAGACGTCTATCAGTGGCAGGCACGATATCTGCAGTAATGGCTAACCGGGGGGCCACGCACCTGCAAGGGCTGCTGAGGCTGCAGCAGGGGGGACACAGTCCAGATGATGTTGAGGCGGTTGAGGGCTGCAGTCGTTCTGAATGAGCAGGGGAGCAGGACACTTCCACCTCTCATCACCTGGATGCTGGGAGGGTTTACTACGACCTTCACAGCCGCACCTGCTGCAATACAGAGGGAGACAAGGATGAAACCTGCACCATGTCTGTCGCTGACACTAGAACATGAGAAATGTATCTCAGGTCCTGGGGAGAAGAAGCCCCAGACACCAGGGGGATGCAACAATCACCATCTCCCCTCTGCGCATGGAGAAAGCAGGCCCAACATGGCCACCACATGAGACAGATGATTATGGGGAAGGGAGTGTGTGATGCCCGGGTGGTGTCCATTCCATCCTGTTCACATTGCATGACACAGTCCAAAGGGCCCCAGGTCCAGCTTTCCCAATGTTCCTGCATTTTTCTCCACTAGGGGGCAAGCATGGGCAAGAAATGTCAGACCAGGTAAAGCTTTAGGCTATGTTATCTGAAGACACCTTCAGCGCAGGACACTTGGATTCTTGTGCAAGGCGAAGTACAGTCATTGCCATCAGCAAAATCAAAGCAGGGGGCGCCATATAGCCTTGCTTAATTGCTGCATGACAAGGGTTGTCTGAGTTCCACCCCCCCACAAATATCATATGCTCCCCCCGCAGGACTGAGAGGCGAGCATACGTGCTTGTATTATTGTATCAAAATCCCAAACGGTTGACTGACCAAAAAGAAATCCCTTTAAGGGTCCCAACCCAATATATGTACAAAATAAAACTACATCTTTATTTTGTCATCCTTAAAGGGGTTCTGCAGTTTGTTTAAACTGATAATCTATCCTCTGGATAGATTATCAGCATCTGACCGGCGGGGGTCCGACACTAAAGACCCCCACCGATCAGCTGTTTGAGAAGGCAGCGGTGCTGGCAGTAGTGCCGCAGCCTTCTCACTGTTTACCGCAGGCCCAGTGACGCCACGACTAGTATCGCTTAGCTGCGCCCAGGCCAGTTGATACTAGTCGTGGCGTCACTGGGCCTGCGGTAAACAGTGAGAAGGCAGCGGCACTACTGCCAGCACCGCTGCCTTCTCAAACAGCTGATCGGCGGGGGTCCTGGGTGTCGGACCCCCGCCGATCAGAAGCGGATGATCTATCCAGAGGTTTAAACAAACTGCAGAACCCCTTTAAAACCTTATATATGTGGAAAAAAAGGAAAATCATGTGTAAATAAAACTATCAAAGGACAGTGGAACAGGGTCACCGATGGTTATTGTTAATAACTGGAGGGAGGGAGAGATTTGTGTAGTTTTATGTGGTTTGTGTGGTGTTGTTATTATGAGTATTTCTTCAGTCTATTTCCACTATATGGTGCTTTCTTTATACACTCTCTGCTACTACTCAGCAGATATTATATTGGCTGGGGGTGCACATACAGCAGAGAGGTGTGCTACCAGATGTCTGTGCTGCTCAGATAGACCTCAGTGTCTGACAGGCTGTTATCATGCAGCTGCATTCAGATAGACCTCAGTGTCTGACTGGCTGTTATCACGCAGCTGCATTCAGATAGACCTCAGTGTCTGACTGGCTGTTATCATGCAGCTGCATTCAGATAGACCTCAGTGTCTGACTGGCTGTTATCATGCAGCTGCATTCTCTTGTCAGTGCTGCTCAGATAGACCTCAGTGTCTGACAGTTATCATGAAGCTTCATGCCTTGTGTATTATAAACGCACACTTCTGAACACGTATTCACACAAGCCTACATTGCTCAGTCCGATACAATGTGGCCGCCTGATCAAGCACTGCAAAACAGACCGTCTCCTATACACACACTTCAGGCACTAGTGTCTATATCACACACACACCTACTATTACACATATGTCCTCTGATAGTTTTATTTACACACGATTTTCCTTTTTTTCACAAATAAAGCTGTAGTTTTAACGTGTACATATATTGGGTTGGGACCCCTAAAGGGATTTCTTTATGGTCAGTCGACCGTTCGGGATTTTGTTGAAATTATCCTGAGGGTCCCATCTAGGGCCATCAATGTGATTAATTGTATTATTGCATCACACATGATGGGGGGGGGGGGGGTTATCCCCTTTAAGAGATTGTGTCACTAATGGTTTTTGTGTGATTGATCCATGCGAGCAGTTTATCAGTCACTGGACATTTCTTATTAACAAGTCGCAGCCCTGTACATGATTCTTGAGACACAAGACCAACCCAGCCGCTCCAAACTGGACCAGAGCTCAGCCCCAGGGGCCCTAAACTTCTCCCACCTATAACAGTATTACAAGAGGCAAGTCTATAATGTGAGGCCAGGCTTCTGCACAGCCTCTTCTAACCACACACACCTGATCATCCAGCTACACCTGACCAGCCAGATCTAGGGCCAAAGGAGCCCAGACTTCTGCAGAAGGAGACATTTCAGCATTACTTCTCCCAGACCTTCAGTTTATAGTTAGGGAACATTGGGGGGGACTTATCACATTTATCTTACTTGAGTAGAAGGGAGGAATAAAAAGTGAGGAAACATCTCAAGACAGAACAGAAAGATGCTCCAAATCCATCAAACACTGTGCAGCAGCTAATAAATGTGGACCAAACAGTGGCTTTAATACATCCCGATAATAAATTTCCCCCAATGTGTCCTGGAGGACCTTGGATTAAGTCAACCATACATTATGGATTATCAGATGCCCATTTAACCGAGATGTCTCTGCTGCGATCTGATCTGGGCTTCCATTGATTGGATGTAGATCTGTCATTCATGGTCTCTGCTGTGATCTGGTCTGGTCTTCTATTGGTTGGATGCAGATCTGTCGATCATGGTTGGTCTCTGTGGTGATCTGGTCTGGGCTTCCATTGATGGGATGCAGATCTGTCATTCATGGTCTCTGCTGTGATCTGGTCTGGTCTTCTATTGGTTGGATGCAGATCTGTGGGTGGCTTAAGTGACACTTCTAGTTTGCTAGACATCTTCCATAAGGTAAAGTTCTAATTCCAGATGAATACATTTACAGACTGAGCAGCAGAGAGACATCTGATGGCACCGCTCACCTCTCATATTCATGTTGTCATATCCGGTGGAGCATAGTCTCACGAGAGTAAGATGAATGCACTTTCTCCGCCTTACCTCCACACCTATTCTCTGCTGCCAGCAAGGAACACCATCCTTTACAGGTCTAACACGGCCAAACAATGTTAACCCTTTAATGTATAATACAAGGAGAAAATCTCTACATCCTCTCAGATAGCAAAGCTGACAAAGTGATTTCACTTGGATATCTATGCACCAAGAGGAACAGAAAGCTATGAAGCCGGTCAAGACCCTATTACCACATCAATGCTGACCCCTCTAGCCCATCCCCTTAGCCAGGCTGACCCCTGTAGCCCATCCCCTTAGCCAGGCTGACCCCTGTAGCCCATCCCCTTAGCCAGGATGACCCCTGTACCCAATCCCCTTAGCCAGGATGACCCCTGTACCCAATCCCCCTAGCCAGGATGACCCCTGTAGCCCATCCCATTAGCTAGGATGACCCCTGTAGCAAATCCCCTTAGCCAGGATGACCCCTGTAGCCCATCCCCTTAGCCAGGCTGACCCCTGTAGCTCATCCCCTTACCCAGGCTGACCCCTGTAGCTCATCTCCTTAGCCAGGCTGACCCCTGTAGCTCATCCCCTTAGCCAGGCTGACCCCTGTAGCTCATCTCCTTAGCCAGGATGACCCCTGTACCCAATCCCCCTAGCCAGGCTGACCCCTGTAGCCCATCCCCTTAGCCAGGCTGACCCCTGTACCCCATCCCCTTAGCCAGGCTGACCCCTGTAGCTCATCCCCTTAGCCAGGCTGACCCCTGTAGCTCATCTCCTTAGCCAGGCTGACCCCTGTAGCTCATCTCCTTAGCCAGGCTGACCCCTGTACCCCATCCCCTTAGCCAGGATGACCCCTGTAGCCCATCCCCTTAGCCAGGATGACCCCTGTACCCCATCCCCTTAGCCAGGCTGACCCCTGTAGCCCATCCCCTTAGCTAGGCTGACCCCTGTACCCAATTCACCTAGCCAGGATGACCCCTGTAGCCCATCCCCTTAGCTAGGCTGACCCCTGTAGCCCATCCCCTTAGCTAGGCTGACCCCTGTAGCCCATCCCCTTAGCTAGGCTGACCCCTGTAGCCCATCCCCTTAGCTAGGCTGACCCCTGTAGCCCATCCCCTTAGCCAGGCTGACCCCTGTAGCCCATCCCCTTAGCTAGGCTGACCCCTGTAGCCCATCCCCTTAGCCAGGCTGACCCCTGTAGCCCATCCCCTTAGCCAGGCTGACCCCTGTAGCCCATCCCCTTAGCCAGGCTGACCGCTGTTGCCCATCCCCTTAGCCAGGCTGACCCCTGTACCCAATCCCCCTAGCCAGGATGACCCCTGTAGCCCATCCCCTTAGCTAGGATGACCCCTGTAGCAAATCCCCTTAGTCAGGATGACCCCTGTAGCCCATCCCCTTAGCTAGGCTGACCCCTGTAGCCCATTCCCTTAGCCAGGATGACCCCTGTACCCAATCCCCCTAGCCAGGATGACCCCTGTAGCCCATCCCCTTAGCTAGGCTGACCCCTGTAGCCCATCACCTTAGCTAGGCTGACCCCTGTAGCCCGACCCCAGTAGCCCATCCCCTTAGCCAGGATGACCTCCGTATCCCATCACCTTAGCCAGGATGACCCCTAGAACCCTATCACCCTGGCCACACTGACCTCCAGAACCCTATCACCCTGGCCACACTGATCTCCAGAAGTCTATCACCCTGGCCACACTGACATCCAGTTCTCCATCACCCCGGCCACACTGATCTCCAGAACCCTATCACCCTGGCCACACTGATCTCCAGAACCCTATCACCCTGGCCACACTGATCTCCAGAAGTCTATCACCCTGGCCACACTGACATCCAGTTCTCCATCACCCCGGCCACACTGATCTCCAGAACCCTATCACCCTGGCCACACTGATCTCCAGAAGCCTATCACCCTGGCCACACTGACCTCCAGTTCTCCATCACCCCGGCCACACTGACATCCAGTTCTCCATCACCCCGGCCACACTGACCTCCAGAACCCTATCACCCTGACCACACTGACCTCCAGTTCTCTATCACCCCATCTACAATGACCTACAAGACTCAGTCACACTAAACATTTGAAACCTAGTAATCTAGCTTGGCTTCCCTCCTGGACCCTATTGGTAGATGTTGGAGTGTTACCTGTGAGGGTACAGTACAGAAGGCACAGGTGGGTTAGTTGCAGCTCGCTGGTCATGGTGTAGGGAGGGAGATGCTTCTGTGTTGATCCCATCATCAGGGGTCTGTCTGTGCCTGTTCTACCCCCTCCACCCTGTGTGCCTCCCGGGGTCACCCCCTTCCCCCTCCTTGCTGTTTGACGAATTTCATTCGCTCCATTTCCCTCGGTCTCTCTTCAGCTGTCTCATCAGTTCCTCTTTGCCCACCACACATCTCAGGATGGAAGGGCTCCCAGAACCTATTTTATAGAGTTTTCGACTCCATGTTCAGAAGTATAGCATTCAGGCTGTTGATAAAGGTATGGCCCTACATGTGGGTGATATTATCCCAAAGCTTTCGGTCTGTGGGCAGTGCAATCAACTACAATGATTCTAGGACTCTTATGTAAGTTGTCAGGGACAAGAAGGACCAGTTGTAGGTAGAGAGGAGTAGACAGACTAGCGATGGTCACTGCCCCAGCTCCAGTTTATCAAGCCTTGTGTAGTATTCTGTTGACTTAATGGGATATAAGGAACGTTTTCCAACATTCCCCCCACTTTTGCCCCTTATTAACACATGGAGACCTCATTCTGGTGTAAGGGCGGAGCGGCCAATTTTATTAACAAAAATAACCATTATAACAGCAGCCCAAAGATTATTCTTGGTTTCCAGCCTCCACTTGTAATTTCACCTTACCCTTGGCCGCACTCACCGACCCAAGGGCACCAAAACATCAACATCATGCCCCCTGCAGGCCTTCCAGCCCTATCAGAAGGCGCCAGCCTTCAACTCACCAAACCTCCTAAGATGCACGCCCCAAAGGGTCATGCAACTATTCCAAAATTGTTCTGCCTCCCAGGATCCCCTTTTTACCTGCCACCTCACCTATGCTCGTCCTGCCACACCCGAACTGCTGTCTCCAAACCTTCTTGAAGCCCCAGTGCCCAAATATTCATCCCCACATCATTCAAATGAAGGCCATCTGGCCGTAGAAACATTGCAGACGCCTTCTCCAACTCCCTATGACGCACCACAATGCCTCCTTCACGCCGTACAAAAAGCCCAACTTCCTTATTCAACTTCGCCCTAGCTTTATTAATGTGATCAACCGATCTCGCCAATCTCCAAGACCTGCGCGCCACTACCTCAGACCAGACTACCGACAAACTCAGCAATTCCGACCACAAACGCAACAGATCCAAATTGATATCTCTTATAACATCCCTGGAAAAGAATCGCACCCCCAGATCATTTTACCCTACGTGGAGCTCCAAAATATCGGAGAGCCTGTCCAAGGACACATAAAAAAGAAATTCTGATAACACCCTACCCCACAAGAGGCCCCGTAACCCTGTCCAACAAACCTTTAACTGCTCGTTAGGAAAACCCAATTGTCTGCAGATTTGCCGAACATCAGCCCGCAGGGCACCCCAGTACACATACGAATGCCCGAATATCCACGCCAAACACCAGGAGGATCCTGCAACAGAAACAAAACGCGCAATTACACATGGAAGAACCAAAAAACACCCCTCCCCAGTGTTAAACCATTCCACAAAACCACCTCTTTCGGCACATCCTTAAAGGGGTTGTCCGAGTTATTTTTTTTGTTCTTTCTATGATCTTAACTAAGGCCTCTTTCACACTTGCGTTTGTTGGGATCCCGGCATGCACTTCCGTTGCCGGAGGTGCCTGCCGATCCGTAACAACGCAAGTGTACTGAAAAGCATTTGAGACGGAACGTCTACCAATGCTTTCAGTGTTACTATGAGCAGCCAGGACGCTATAAAGTCCTGGTTGCCAGTAGTAGTAGTTGGGGGGGGGGGAGCGGTATACTTACAGTCCGTGCGGCTCCCCGGGCGCTCCAGAATGACGTCAGAGCGCCCCATGCGCATGGATGACGTGATCCATGTGATCACGTGATCCATGCGCTTGGGGCGCCCTGACGTCACTCTGGAGCGCCCGGGGACCGCACGGACGGTAAGTATGCTGCTCCCCTGCTCCCCGCTACACTTACCATGGCTGTCAGGACTTTAGCGTCCCGGCAGCCATGGTAACCATTCAGAAGAAAAGCTAAATGTCGGCTCCGGCAATGCGCCGAAACGACGTTTAGCTTAAGGCCGATTCCGGATCAATGCCTTTCAATGGGCATTGATCCCGGATCCGGCCTTGCGGCAAGTCTTCAGGATTTTTGGCCGGAGCAAAAAGCGCAGCATGCTGCGGTATTTTCTCCGGCCAAAAAACGTTCCGTACCGGAACTGAAGACATCCTGATGCATCCTGAACGGGATTTCTCTCCATTCTGAATTGCATGGGGATAATCCTAATGCAACAGCTTTCCAATTAACTCACATCTCCTCCAGTGGCTGGATTCTCAGATTTCACTGAGGGTCACATGACCTGTGATGTCAGCTTCTCTCCCTGCTCTGATAAAGGTCGTTTACAAGCCTGTAAATGAGATGTCACTGTGCTGGCCACGCCCCCTTCACTGCCTCTGTCCTAGGATTCTTAACCCCTTCATCTGCACAGACTGGGTAGCTCTGCAGGCAGTGAGGAGACAATGCTGGGCACTGGAGCGGACATACTAGAGAGAGCATTCCACAAGAAGTTAGGGGGAAGATCCTGTGTGTATTAGCAGTGTCATTATACAGCTGGGACTTGTAGTCCTACACATACAACATGCTGCAGAGTCTCCCAGCAGGCGGACATGTCACTCAGGACAGCTCTTGTATCCGCTCCCTTAGCAGTGTCATTATACAGCTGGGACTTGTAGTCCTACACATACAACATGCTGCAGAGTCTCCCAGCAGGCAGACATGTCACTCAGGGCAGCTCTTGTATCCACTCCCTTAGCAGTGTCATTATACAGCTGGGACTTGTAGTCCTACACATACAACATGCTGCAGAGTCTCCCAGCAGGCAGACATGTCACTCAGGGCAGCTCTTGTATCCAGCTCCCTTAGCAGTGTCATTATACAGCTGGGACTTGTAGTCCTACACATACAACATGCTGCAGAGTCTCCCAGCAGGCAGACATGTCACTCAGGGCAGCTCTTGTATCCACTCCCTTAGCAGTGTCATTATACAGCTGGGACTTGTAGTCCTACACATACAACATGCTGCAGAGTCTCCCAGCAGGCAGACATGTCACTCAGGGCAGCTCTTGTATCCACTCCCTTAGCAGTGTCATTATACAGCTGGGACTTGTAGTCCTACACATACAACATGCTGCAGAGTCTCCCAGCAGGCAGACATGTCACTCAGGGCAGCTCTTGTATCCACTCCCTTAGCAGTGTCATTATACAGCTGGGACTTGTAGTCCTACACATACAACATGCTGCAGAGTCTCCCAGCAGGCAGACATGTCACTCAGGGCAGCTCTTGTATCCACTCCCTTAGCAGTGTCATTATACAGCTGGGACTTGTAGTCCTACACATACAACATGCTGCAGAGTCTCCCAGCAGGCAGACATGTCACTCAGGGCAGCTCTTGTATCCACTCCCTTAGCAGTGTCATTATACAGCTGGGACTTGTAGTCCTACACATACAACATGCTGCAGAGTCTCCCAGCAGGCAGACATGTCACTCAGGGCAGCTCTTGTATCCACTCCCTTAGCAGTGTCATTATACAGCTGGGACTTGTAGTCCTACACATACAACATGCTGCAGAGTCTCCCAGCAGGCAGACATGTCACTCAGGGCAGCTCTTGTATCCACTCCCTTAGCAGTGTCATTATACAGCTGGGACTTGTAGTCCTACACATACAACATGCTGCAGAGTCTCCCAGCAGGCAGACATGTCACTCAGGGCAGCTCTTGTATCCACTCCCTTAGCAGTGTCATTATACAGCTGGGACTTGTAGTCCTACACATACAACATGCTGCAGAGTCTCCCAGCAGGCAGACATGTCACTCAGGGCAGCTCTTGTATCCACTCCCTTAGCAGTGTCATTATACAGCTGGGACTTGTAGTCCTACACATACAACATGCTGCAGAGTCTCCCAGCAGGCAGACATGTCACTCAGGGCAGCTCTTGTATCCACTCCCTTAGCAGTGTCATTATACAGCTGGGACTTGTAGTCCTACACATACAACATGCTGCAGAGTCTCCCAGCAGGCAGACATGTCACTCAGGGCAGCTCTTGTATCCACTCCCTTAGCAGTGTCATTATACAGCTGGGACTTGTAGTCCTACACATACAACATGCTGCAGAGTCTCCCAGCAGGCAGACATGTCACTCAGGGCAGCTCTTGTATCCACTCCCTTAGCAGTGTCATTATACAGCTGGGACTTGTAGTCCTACACATACAACATGCTGCAGAGTCTCCCAGCAGGCAGACATGTCACTCAGGGCAGCTCTTGTATCCACTCCCTTAGCAGTGTCATTATACAGCTGGGACTTGTAGTCCTACACATACAACATGCTGCAGAGTCTCCCAGCAGGCGGACATGTCACTCAGGGCAGCTCTTGTATCCACTCCCTTAGCAGTGTCATTATACAGCTGGGACTTGTAGTCCTACACATACAACATGCTGCAGAGTCTCCCAGCAGGCAGACATGTCACTCAGGGCAGCTCTTGTATCCACTCCCTTAGCAGTGTCATTATACAGCTGGGACTTGTAGTCCTACACATACAACATGCTGCAGAGTCTCCCAGCAGGCAGACATGTCACTCAGGGCAGCTCTTGTATCCACTCCCTTAGCAGTGTCATTATACAGCTGGGACTTGTAGTCCTACACATACAACATGCTGCAGAGTCTCCCAGCAGGCAGACATGTCACTCAGGGCAGCTCTTGTATCCACTCCCTTAGCAGTGTCATTATACAGCTGGGACTTGTAGTCCTACACATACAACATGCTGCAGAGTCTCCCAGCAGGCAGACATGTCACTCAGGGCAGCTCTTGTATCCACTCCCTTAGCAGTGTCATTATACAGCTGGGACTTGTAGTCCTACACATACAACATGCTGCAGAGTCTCCCAGCAGGCAGACATGTCACTCAGGGCAGCTCTTGTATCCACTCCCTTAGCAGTGTCATTATACAGCTGGGACTTGTAGTCCTACACATACAACATGCTGCAGAGTCTCCCAGCAGGCAGACATGTCACTCAGGGCAGCTCTTGTATCCGCTCCCTTAGCAGTGTCATTATACAGCTGGGACTTGTAGTCCTACACATACAACATGCTGCAGAGTCTCCCAGCAGGCAGACATGTCACTCAGGGCAGCTCTTGTATCCACTCCCTTAGCAGTGTCATTATACAGCTGGGACTTGTAGTCCTACACATACAACATGCTGCAGAGTCTCCCAGCAGGCAGACATGTCACTCAGGGCAGCTCTTGTATCCACTCCCTTAGCAGTGTCATTATACAGCTGGGACTTGTAGTCCTACACATACAACATGCTGCAGAGTCTCCCAGCAGGCAGACATGTCACTCAGGGCAGCTCTTGTATCCACTCCCTTAGCAGTGTCATTATACAGCTGGGACTTGTAGTCCTACACATACAACATGCTGCAGAGTCTCCCAGCAGGCAGACATGTCACTCAGGGCAGCTCTTGTATCCACTCCCTTAGCAGTGTCATTATACAGCTGGGACTTGTAGTCCTACACATACAACATGCTGCAGAGTCTCCCAGCAGGCAGACATGTCACTCAGGGCAGCTCTTGTATCCACTCCCTTAGCAGTGTCATTATACAGCTGGGACTTGTAGTCCTACACATACAACATGCTGCAGAGTCTCCCAGCAGGCAGACATGTCACTCAGGGCAGCTCTTGTATCCACTCCCTTAGCAGTGTCATTATACAGCTGGGACTTGTAGTCCTACACATACAACATGCTGCAGAGTCTCCCAGCAGGCAGACATGTCACTCAGGGCAGCTCTTGTATCCACTCCCTTAGCAGTGTCATTATACAGCTGGGACTTGTAGTCCTACACATACAACATGCTGCAGAGTCTCCCAGCAGGCAGACATGTCACTCAGGGCAGCTCTTGTATCCACTCCCTTAGCAGTGTCATTATACAGCTGGGACTTGTAGTCCTACACATACAACATGCTGCAGAGTCTCCCAGCAGGCAGACATGTCACTCAGGGCAGCTCTTGTATCCACTCCCTTAGCAGTGTCATTATACAGCTGGGACTTGTAGTCCTACACATACAACATGCTGCAGAGTCTCCCAGCAGGCAGACATGTCACTCAGGGCAGCTCTTGTATCCACTCCCTTAGCAGTGTCATTATACAGCTGGGACTTGTAGTCCTACACATACAACATGCTGCAGAGTCTCCCAGCAGGCAGACATGTCACTCAGGGCAGCTCTTGTATCCACTCCCTTAGCAGTGTCATTATACAGCTGGGACTTGTAGTCCTACACATACAACATGCTGCAGAGTCTCCCAGCAGGCAGACATGTCACTCAGGGCAGCTCTTGTATCCACTCCCTTAGCAGTGTCATTATACAGCTGGGACTTGTAGTCCTACACATACAACATGCTGCAGAGTCTCCCAGCAGGCAGACATGTCACTCAGGGCAGCTCTTGTATCCACTCCCTTAGCAGTGTCATTATACAGCTGGGACTTGTAGTCCTACACATACAACATGCTGCAGAGTCTCCCAGCAGGCAGACATGTCACTCAGGGCAGCTCTTGTATCCACTCCCTTAGCAGTGTCATTATACAGCTGGGACTTGTAGTCCTACACATACAACATGCTGCAGAGTCTCCCAGCAGGCAGACATGTCACTCAGGGCAGCTCTTGTATCCACTCCCTTAGCAGTGTCATTATACAGCTGGGACTTGTAGTCCTACACATACAACATGCTGCAGAGTCTCCCAGCAGGCAGACATGTCACTCAGGGCAGCTCTTGTATCCACTCCCTTAGCAGTGTCATTATACAGCTGGGACTTGTAGTCCTACACATACAACATGCTGCAGAGTCTCCCAGCAGGCAGACATGTCACTCAGGCAGCTCTTGTATCCACTCCCTTAGCAGTGTCATTATACAGCTGGGACTTGTAGTCCTACACATACAACATGCTGCAGAGTCTCCCAGCAGGCAGACATGTCACTCAGGGCAGCTCTTGTATCCACTCCCTTAGCAGTGTCATTATACAGCTGGGACTTGTAGTCCTACACATACAACATGCTGCAGAGTCTCCCAGCAGGCAGACATGTCACTCAGGGCAGCTCTTGTATCCACTCCCTTAGCAGTGTCATTATACAGCTGGGACTTGTAGTCCTACACATACAACATGCTGCAGAGTCTCCCAGCAGGCAGACATGTCACTCAGGGCAGCTCTTGTATCCACTCCCTTAGCAGTGTCATTATACAGCTGGGACTTGTAGTCCTACACATACAACATGCTGCAGAGTCTCCCAGCAGGCAGACATGTCACTCAGGGCAGCTCTTGTATCCACTCCCTTAGCAGTGTCATTATACAGCTGGGACTTGTAGTCCTACACATACAACATGCTGCAGAGTCTCCCAGCAGGCAGACATGTCACTCAGGGCAGCTCTTGTATCCACTCCCTTAGCAGTGTCATTATACAGCTGGGACTTGTAGTCCTACACATACAACATGCTGCAGAGTCTCCCAGCAGGCAGACATGTCACTCAGGGCAGCTCTTGTATCCACTCCCTTAGCAGTGTCATTATACAGCTGGGACTTGTAGTCCTACACATACAACATGCTGCAGAGTCTCCCAGCAGGCAGACATGTCACTCAGGGCAGCTCTTGTATCCACTCCCTTAGCAGTGTCATTATACAGCTGGGACTTGTAGTCCTACACATACAACATGCTGCAGAGTCTCCCAGCAGGCAGACATGTCACTCAGGGCAGCTCTTGTATCCACTCCCTTAGCAGTGTCATTATACAGCTGGGACTTGTAGTCCTACACATACAACATGCTGCAGAGTCTCCCAGCAGGCAGACATGTCACTCAGGGCAGCTCTTGTATCCACTCCCTTAGCAGTGTCATTATACAGCTGGGACTTGTAGTCCTACACATACAACATGCTGCAGAGTCTCCCAGCAGGCAGACATGTCACTCAGGGCAGCTCTTGTATCCGCTCCCTTAGCAGTGTCATTATACAGCTGGGACTTGTAGTCCTACACATACAACATGCTGCAGAGTCTCCCAGCAGGCAGACATGTCACTCAGGGCAGCTCTTGTATCCACTCCCTTAGCAGTGTCATTATACAGCTGGGACTTGTAGTCCTACAGATACAACATGCTGCAGAGTCTCCCAGCAGGCAGACATGTCACTCAGGGCAGCTCTTGTATCCACTCCCTTAGCAGTGTCATTATACAGCTGGGACTTGTAGTCCTACACATACAACATGCTGCAGAGTCTCCCAGCAGGCAGACATGTCACTCAGGGCAGCTCTTGTATCCACTCCCTTAGCAGTGTCATTATACAGCTGGGACTTGTAGTCCTACACATACAACATGCTGCAGAGTCTCCCAGCAGGCAGACATGTCACTCAGGGCAGCTCTTGTATCCACTCCCTTAGCAGTGTCATTATACAGCTGGGACTTGTAGTCCTACACATACAACATGCTGCAGAGTCTCCCAGCAGGCAGACATGTCACTCAGGGCAGCTCTTGTATCCACTCCCTTAGCAGTGTCATTATACAGCTGGGACTTGTAGTCCTACACATACAACATGCTGCAGAGTCTCCCAGCAGGCAGACATGTCACTCAGGGCAGCTCTTGTATCCGCTCCCTTAGCAGTGTCATTATACAGCTGGGACTTGTAGTCCTACACATACAACATGCTGCAGAGTCTCCCAGCAGGCAGACATGTCACTCAGGGCAGCTCTTGTATCCACTCCCTTAGCAGTGTCATTATACAGCTGGGACTTGTAGTCCTACACATACAACATGCTGCAGAGTCTCCCAGCAGGCAGACATGTCACTCAGGGCAGCTCTTGTATCCACTCCCTTAGCAGTGTCATTATACAGCTGGGACTTGTAGTCCTACACATACAACATGCTGCAGAGTCTCCCAGCAGGCAGACATGTCACTCAGGGCAGCTCTTGTATCCACTGCCTTAGCAGTGTCAGTATACAGCTGGGACTTGTAGTCCTACACATACAACATGCTGCAGAGTCTCCCAGCAGGCAGACATGTCACTCAGGGCAGCTCTTGTATCCACTCCCTTAGCAGTGTCATTATACAGCTGGGACTTGTAGTCCTACACATACAACATGCTGCAGAGTCTCCCAGCAGGCGACATGTCACTCAGGGCAGCTCTTGTATCCACTCCCTTAGCAGTGTCATTATACAGCTGGGACTTGTAGTCCTACACATACAACATGCTGCAGAGTCTCCCAGCAGGCAGACATGTCACTCAGGGCAGCTCTTGTATCCACTCCCTTAGCAGTGTCATTATACAGCTGGGACTTGTAGTCCTACACATACAACATGCTGCAGAGTCTCCCAGCAGGCAGACATGTCACTCAGGGCAGCTCTTGTATCCACTCCCTTAGCAGTGTCATTATACAGCTGGGACTTGTAGTCCTACACATACAACATGCTGCAGAGTCTCCCAGCAGGCAGACATGTCACTCAGGGCAGCTCTTGTATCCACTCCCTTAGCAGTGTCATTATACAGCTGGGACTTGTAGTCCTACACATACAACATGCTGCAGAGTCTCCCAGCAGGCAGACATGTCACTCAGGGCAGCTCTTGTATCCACTCCCTTAGCAGTGTCATTATACAGCTGGGACTTGTAGTCCTACACATACAACATGCTGCAGAGTCTCCCAGCAGGCAGGACATGTCACTCAGGGCAGCTCTTGTATCCACTCCCTTAGCAGTGTCATTATACAGCTGGGACTTGTAGTCCTACACATACAACATGCTGCAGAGTCTCCCAGCAGGCAGACATGTCACTCAGGGCAGCTCTTGTATCCACTCCCTTAGCAGTGTCATTATACAGCTGGGACTTGTAGTCCTACACATACAACATGCTGCAGAGTCTCCCAGCAGGCAGACATGTCACTCAGGGCAGCTCTTGTATCCACTCCCTTAGCAGTGTCATTATACAGCTGGGACTTGTAGTCCTACACATACAACATGCTGCAGAGTCTCCCAGCAGGCAGACATGTCACTCAGGGCAGCTCTTGTATCCACTCCCTTAGCAGTGTCATTATACAGCTGGGACTTGTAGTCCTACACATACAACATGCTGCAGAGTCTCCCAGCAGGCAGACATGTCACTCAGGGCAGCTCTTGTATCCACTCCCTTAGCAGTGTCATTATACAGCTGGGACTTGTAGTCCTACACATACAACATGCTGCAGAGTCTCCCAGCAGGCAGACATGTCACTCAGGGCAGCTCTTGTATCCACTCCCTTAGCAGTGTCATTATACAGCTGGGACTTGTAGTCCTACACATACAACATGCTGCAGAGTCTCCCAGCAGGCAGACATGTCACTCAGGGCAGCTCTTGTATCCACTCCCTTAGCAGTGTCATTATACAGCTGGGACTTGTAGTCCTACACATACAACATGCTGCAGAGTCTCCCAGCAGGCAGACATGTCACTCAGGGCAGCTCTTGTATCCGCTCCCTTAGCAGTGTCATTATACAGCTGGGACTTGTAGTCCTACACATACAACATGCTGCAGAGTCTCCCAGCAGGCAGACATGTCACTCAGGGCAGCTCTTGTATCCACTCCCTTAGCAGTGTCATTATACAGCTGGGACTTGTAGTCCTACACATACAACATGCTGCAGAGTCTCCCAGCAGGCAGACATGTCACTCAGGGCAGCTCTTGTATCCACTCCCTTAGCAGTGTCATTATACAGCTGGGACTTGTAGTCCTACACATACAACATGCTGCAGAGTCTCCCAGCAGGCAGACATGTCACTCAGGGCAGCTCTTGTATCCACTCCCTTAGCAGTGTCATTATACAGCTGGGACTTGTAGTCCTACACATACAACATGCTGCAGAGTCTCCCAGCAGGCAGACATGTCACTCAGGGCAGCTCTTGTATCCACTCCCTTAGCAGTGTCATTATACAGCTGGGACTTGTAGTCCTACACATACAACATGCTGCAGAGTCTCCCAGCAGGCAGACATGTCACTCAGGGCAGCTCTTGTATCCACTCCCTTAGCAGTGTCATTATACAGCTGGGACTTGTAGTCCTACACATACAACATGCTGCAGAGTCTCCCAGCAGGCGGACATGTCACTCAGGGCAGCTCTTGTATCCACTCCCTTAGCAGTGTCATTATACAGCTGGGACTTGTAGTCCTACACATACAACATGCTGCAGAGTCTCCCAGCAGGCAGACATGTCACTCAGGGCAGCTCTTGTATCCACTCCCTTAGCAGTGTCATTATACAGCTGGGACTTGTAGTCCTACACATACAACATGCTGCAGAGTCTCCCAGCAGGCAGACATGTCACTCAGGGCAGCTCTTGTATCCACTCCCTTAGCAGTGTCATTATACAGCTGGGACTTGTAGTCCTACACATACAACATGCTGCAGAGTCTCCCAGCAGGCAGACATGTCACTCAGGGCAGCTCTTGTATCCACTCCCTTAGCAGTGTCATTATACAGCTGGGACTTGTAGTCCTACACATACAACATGCTGCAGAGTCTCCCAGCAGGCAGACATGTCACTCAGGGCAGCTCTTGTATCCACTCCCTTAGCAGTGTCATTATACAGCTGGGACTTGTAGTCCTACACATACAACATGCTGCAGAGTCTCCCAGCAGGCAGACATGTCACTCAGGGCAGCTCTTGTATCCACTCCCTTAGCAGTGTCATTATACAGCTGGGACTTGTAGTCCTACACATACAACATGCTGCAGAGTCTCCCAGCAGGCAGACATGTCACTCAGGGCAGCTCTTGTATCCACTCCCTTAGCAGTGTCATTATACAGCTGGGACTTGTAGTCCTACACATACAACATGCTGCAGAGTCTCCCAGCAGGCAGACATGTCACTCAGGGCAGCTCTTGTATCCACTCCCTTAGCAGTGTCATTATACAGCTGGGACTTGTAGTCCTACACATACAACATGCTGCAGAGTCTCCCAGCAGGCAGACATGTCACTCAGGGCAGCTCTTGTATCCACTCCCTTAGCAGTGTCATTATACAGCTGGGACTTGTAGTCCTACACATACAACATGCTGCAGAGTCTCCCAGCAGGCAGACATGTCACTCAGGGCAGCTCTTGTATCCACTCCCTTAGCAGTGTCATTATACAGCTGGGACTTGTAGTCCTACACATACAACATGCTGCAGAGTCTCCCAGCAGGCAGACATGTCACTCAGGGCAGCTCTTGTATCCACTCCCTTAGCAGTGTCATTATACAGCTGGGACTTGTAGTCCTACACATACAACATGCTGCAGAGTCTCCCAGCAGGCAGACATGTCACTCAGGGCAGCTCTTGTATCCACTCCCTTAGCAGTGTCATTATACAGCTGGGACTTGTAGTCCTACACATACAACATGCTGCAGAGTCTCCCAGCAGGCAGACATGTCACTCAGGGCAGCTCTTGTATCCACTCCCTTAGCAGTGTCATTATACAGCTGGGACTTGTAGTCCTACACATACAACATGCTGCAGAGTCTCCCAGCAGGCAGACATGTCACTCAGGGCAGCTCTTGTATCCACTCCCTTAGCAGTGTCATTATACAGCTGGGACTTGTAGTCCTACACATACAACATGCTGCAGAGTCTCCCAGCAGGCAGACATGTCACTCAGGGCAGCTCTTGTATCCACTCCCTTAGCAGTGTCATTATACAGCTGGGACTTGTAGTCCTACACATACAACATGCTGCAGAGTCTCCCAGCAGGCAGGACATGTCACTCAGGGCAGCTCTTGTATCCACTCCCTTAGCAGTGTCATTATACAGCTGGGACTTGTAGTCCTACACATACAACATGCTGCAGAGTCTCCCAGCAGGCAGACATGTCACTCAGGGCAGCTCTTGTATCCACTCCCTTAGCAGTGTCATTATACAGCTGGGACTTGTAGTCCTACACATACAACATGCTGCAGAGTCTCCCAGCAGGCAGACATGTCACTCAGGGCAGCTCTTGTATCCACTCCCTTAGCAGTGTCATTATACAGCTGGGACTTGTAGTCCTACACATACAACATGCTGCAGAGTCTCCCAGCAGGCAGACATGTCACTCAGGGCAGCTCTTGTATCCACTCCCTTAGCAGTGTCATTATACAGCTGGGACTTGTAGTCCTACACATACAACATGCTGCAGAGTCTCCAGCAGGCAGACATGTCACTCAGGGCAGCTCTTGTATCCACTCCCTTAGCAGTGTCATTATACAGCTGGGACTTGTAGTCCTACACATACAACATGCTGCAGAGTCTCCCAGCAGGCAGACATGTCACTCAGGGCAGCTCTTGTATCCACTCCCTTAGCAGTGTCATTATACAGCTGGGACTTGTAGTCCTACACATACAACATGCTGCAGAGTCTCCCAGCAGGCAGACATGTCACTCAGGGCAGCTCTTGTATCCACTCCCTTAGCAGTGTCATTATACAGCTGGGACTTGTAGTCCTACACATACAACATGCTGCAGAGTCTCCCAGCAGGCAGACATGTCACTCAGGGCAGCTCTTGTATCCACTCCCTTAGCAGTGTCATTATACAGCTGGGACTTGTAGTCCTACACATACAACATGCTGCAGAGTCTCCCAGCAGGCAGACATGTCACTCAGGGCAGCTCTTGTATCCACTCCCTTAGCAGTGTCATTATACAGCTGGGACTTGTAGTCCTACACATACAACATGCTGCAGAGTCTCCCAGCAGGCAGACATGTCACTCAGGGCAGCTCTTGTATCCACTCCCTTAGCAGTGTCATTATACAGCTGGGACTTGTAGTCCTACACATACAACATGCTGCAGAGTCTCCCAGCAGGCAGACATGTCACTCAGGGCAGCTCTTGTATCCACTCCCTTAGCAGTGTCATTATACAGCTGGGACTTGTAGTCCTACACATACAACATGCTGCAGAGTCTCCCAGCAGGCAGACATGTCACTCAGGGCAGCTCTTGTATCCACTCCCTTAGCAGTGTCATTATACAGCTGGGACTTGTAGTCCTACACATACAACATGCTGCAGAGTCTCCCAGCAGGCAGACATGTCACTCAGGGCAGCTCTTGTATCCACTCCCTTAGCAGTGTCATTATACAGCTGGGACTTGTAGTCCTACACATACAACATGCTGCAGAGTCTCCCAGCAGGCAGACATGTCACTCAGGGCAGCTCTTGTATCCACTCCCTTAGCAGTGTCATTATACAGCTGGGACTTGTAGTCCTACACATACAACATGCTGCAGAGTCTCCCAGCAGGCAGACATGTCACTCAGGGCAGCTCTTGTATCCACTCCCTTAGCAGTGTCATTATACAGCTGGGACTTGTAGTCCTACACATACAACATGCTGCAGAGTCTCCCAGCAGGCAGACATGTCACTCAGGGCAGCTCTTGTATCCACTCCCTTAGCAGTGTCATTATACAGCTGGGACTTGTAGTCCTACACATACAACATGCTGCAGAGTCTCCCAGCAGGCAGACATGTCACTCAGGGCAGCTCTTGTATCCACTCCCTTAGCAGTGTCATTATACAGCTGGGACTTGTAGTCCTACACATACAACATGCTGCAGAGTCTCCCAGCAGGCAGACATGTCACTCAGGGCAGCTCTTGTATCCGCTCCCTTAGCAGTGTCATTATACAGCTGGGACTTGTAGTCCTACACATACAACATGCTGCAGAGTCTCCCAGCAGGCAGACATGTCACTCAGGGCAGCTCTTGTATCCGCTCCCTTAGCAGTGTCATTATACAGCTGGGACTTGTAGTTCTACACATACAACATGCTGCAGAGTCTCCAGCAGGCAGACATGTCACTCAGGGCAGCTCTTGTATCCACTCCCTTAGCAGTGTCATTATACAGCTGGGACTTGTAGTCCTACACATACAACATGCTGCAGAGTCTCCCAGCAGGCAGACATGTCACTCAGGGCAGCTCTTGTATCCACTCCCTTAGCAGTGTCATTATACAGCTGGGACTTGTAGTCCTACACATACAACATGCTGCAGAGTCTCCCAGCAGGCAGACATGTCACTCAGGGCAGCTCTTGTATCCACTCCCTTAGCAGTGTCATTATACAGCTGGGACTTGTAGTCCTACACATACAACATGCTGCAGAGTCTCCCAGCAGGCAGACATGTCACTCAGGGCAGCTCTTGTATCCACTCCCTTAGCAGTGTCATTATACAGCTGGGACTTGTAGTCCTACACATACAACATGCTGCAGAGTCTCCCAGCAGGCAGACATGTCACTCAGGGCAGCTCTTGTATCCACTCCCTTAGCAGTGTCATTATACAGCTGGGACTTGTAGTCCTACACATACAACATGCTGCAGAGTCTCCCAGCAGGCAGACATGTCACTCAGGGCAGCTCTTGTATCCGCTCCCTTAGCAGTGTCATTATACAGCTGGGACTTGTAGTCCTACACATACAACATGCTGCAGAGTCTCCCAGCAGGCAGACATGTCACTCAGGGCAGCTCTTGTATCCACTCCCTTAGCAGTGTCATTATACAGCTGGGACTTGTAGTCCTACACATACAACATGCTGCAGAGTCTCCCAGCAGGCAGACATGTCACTCAGGGCAGCTCTTGTATCCACTCCCTTAGCAGTGTCATTATACAGCTGGGACTTGTAGTCCTACACATACAACATGCTGCAGAGTCTCCCAGCAGGCAGACATGTCACTCAGGGCAGCTCATGTATCCGCTCCCTTAGCAGTGTCATTATACAGCTGGGACTTGTAGTCCTACACATACAACATGCTGCAGAGTCTCCCAGCAGGCAGACATGTCACTCAGGCAGCTCTTGTATCCACTCCCTTAGCAGTGTCATTATACAGCTGGGACTTGTAGTCCTACACATACAACATGCTGCAGAGTCTCCCAGCAGGCAGACATGTCACTCAGGGCAGCTCTTGTATCCACTCCCTTAGCAGTGTCATTATACAGCTGGGACTTGTAGTCCTACACATACAACATGCTGCAGAGTCTCCCAGCAGGCAGGACATGTCACTCAGGGCAGCTCTTGTATCCACTCCCTTAGCAGTGTCATTATACAGCTGGGACTTGTAGTCCTACACATACAACATGCTGCAGAGTCTCCCAGCAGGCAGACATGTCACTCAGGGCAGCTCTTGTATCCACTCCCTTAGCAGTGTCATTATACAGCTGGGACTTGTAGTCCTACACATACAACATGCTGCAGAGTCTCCCAGCAGGCAGACATGTCACTCAGGGCAGCACTTGTATTCGGAGCGGAGTCAGCACATGGTAAGACGCAGGTGTATCACTATGCTGATAATACTACCTCACCTACACTGCACCAGCACTGCTAACACATAATGTATGTATTAATGACTCACTGTATAAAGGAACGGGAGGATCTCTACAAATACTAAGACCTGGAGACACCACACAGAGAGCGGAGTCAGCACATGGTAAGACGCAGGTGTATCACTATGCTGATAATACTACATCACCTACACTGCACCAGCACTGCTAACACATAATGTATGTACTAATTCTATACTCACTGTATAAAGGAACGGGAGGATCTCTACAAATACTAAGACCTGGAGACACCACACAGAGAGCGGAGTCAGCACATGGTAAGACGCAGGTGTATCACTATGCTGATAATACTACATCACCTACACTGCACCAGCACTGCTAACACATAATGTATGTATTAATGACTCACTGTATAAAGGAACGGGAGGATCTCTACAAATACTAAGACCTGGAGACACTACACAGAGAGCGGAGTCAGCACATGGTAAGACGCAGGTGTATCACTATGCTGATAATACTACATCACCTACACTGCACCAGCACTGCTAACACATAATGTATGTACTAATTCTATACTCACTGTATAAAGGAACGGGAGGATCTCTACAAATACTAAGACCTGGAGACACTACACAGAGAGCGGAGTCAGCACATGGTAAGACGCAGGTGTATCACTATGCTGATAATACTACCTCACCTACACTGCACCAGCACTGCTAACACATAATGTATGTACTAATTCTATACTCACTGTATAAAGGAACGGGAGGATCTCTACAAATACTAAGACCTGGAGACACCACACAGAGAGCGGAGTCAGCACATGGTAAGACGCAGGTGTATCACTATGCTGATAATACTACATCACCTACACTGCACCAGCACTGCTAACACATAATGTATGTACTAATTCTATACTCACTGTATAAAGGAACGGGATCTCTACAAATACTAAGACCTGGAGACACCACACAGAGAGCGGAGTCAGCACATGGTAAGACGCAGGTGTATCACTATGCTGATAATACTACATCACCTACACTGCACCAGCACTGCTAACACATAATGTATGTATTAATGACTCACTGTATAAAGGAACGGGAGGATCTCTACAAATACTAAGACCTGGAGACACCACACAGAGAGCGGAGTCAGCACATGGTAAGACGCAGGTGTATCACTATGCTGATAATACTACATCACCTACACTGCACCAGCACTGCTAACACATAATGTATGTACTAATTCTATACTCACTGTATAAAGGAACGGGAGGATCTCTACAAATACTAAGACCTGGAGACACCACACAGAGAGCGGAGTCAGCACATGGTAAGACGCAGGTGTATCACTATGCTGATAATACTACCCCACCTACACTCCACCCGCACAACTAACACAGAATGTATGTATTAATGACTCACTGTATAAAGGAACGGGAGGATCTCTACAAATACTAAGACCTGGAGACACCACACAGAGAGCGGAGTCAGCACATGGTAAGACGCAGGTGTATCACTATGCTGATAATACTACATCACCTACACTGCACCAGCACTGCTAACACATAATGTATGTATTAATGACTCACTGTATAAAGGAACGGGAGGATCTCTACAAATACTAAGACCTGGAGACACCACACAGAGAGCGGAGTCAGCACATGTAAGACGGCAGGTGTATCACTATGCTGATAATCCTACATCACCTACCACTGCACCAGCACTGCTAACACATAAATGTTTGTATTCTATGACTCACTGTATAAGGTAACGGGAGGATTCTCTACAACTACTAAGACCTGGGGACACCACCCAGAAGGCGGAGTCAGCACATGGTAAGACGCAGGTGTATCACTATGCTGATAATACTACATCACCTACACTGCACCAGCACTGCTAACACATAATGTATGTACTAATTTACTCACTGTATAAAGGAACGTGAGGATCTCTACAAATACTAAGACCTGGAGACACCACACAGAGAGCGGAGTCAGCACATGGTAAGACGCAGGTGTATCACTATGCTGATAATACTACCTCACCTACACTGCACCAGCACTGCTAACACATAATGTATGTACTAATGACTCACTGTATAAAGGAACGGGAGGGTCTCTACAAATACTAAGACCTGGAGACACCACACAGAGAGCGGAGTCAGCACATGGTAAGACGCAGGTGTATCACTATGCTGATAATACTACATCACCTACACTGCACCAGCACTGCTAACACATAATGTATGTACTAATTCTATACTCACTGTATAAAGGAACGGGAGGATCTCTACAAATACTAAGACCTGGAGACACTACACAGAGAGCGGAGTCAGCACATGGTAAGACGCAGGTGTATCACTATGCTGATAATACTACATCACCTACACTGCACCAGCACTGCTAACACATAATGTATGTACTAATTCTATACTCACTGTATAAAGGAACGGGAGGATCTCTACAAATACTAAGACCTGGAGACACCACACAGAGAGCGGAGTCAGCACATGGTAAGACGCAGGTGTATCACTATGCTGATAATACTACATCACCTACACTGCACCAGCACTGCTAACACATAATGTATGTATTAATGACTCACTGTATAAAGGAACGGGAGGATCTCTACAAATACTAAGACCTGGAGACACCACACAGAGAGCGGAGTCAGCACATGGTAAGACACAGGTGTATCACTATGCTGATAATACTACATCACCTACACTGCACCAGCACTGCTAACACATAATGTATGTACTAATTCTATACTCACTGTATAAAGGAACGGGAGGATCTCTACAAATACTAAGACCTGGAGACACCACACAGAGAGCGGAGTCAGCACATGGTAAGACGCAGGTGTATCACTATGCTGATAATACTACATCACCTACACTGCACCAGCACTGCTAACACATAATGTATGTACTAATTCTATACTCACTGTATAAAGGAACGGGAGGATCTCTACAAATACTAAGACCTGGAGACACCACACAGAGAGCGGAGTCAGCACATGGTAAGACGCAGGTGTATCACTATGCTGATAATACTACATCACCTACACTGCACCAGCACTGCTAACACATAATGTATGTATTAATGACTCACTGTATAAAGGAACGGGAGGATCTCTACAAATACTAAGACCTGGAGACACCACACAGAGAGCGGAGTCAGCACATGGTAAGACGCAGGTGTATCACTATGCTGATAATACTACCTCACCTACACTGCACCAGCACTGCTAACACATAATGTATGTACTAATTCTATACTCACTGTATAAAGGAACGGGAGGATCTCTACAAATACTAAGACCTGGAGACACCACACAGAGAGCGGAGTCAGCACATGGTAAGACGCAGGTGTATCACTATGCTGATAATACTACCTCACCTACACTGCACCAGCACTGCTAACACATAATGTATGTACTAATTCTATACTCACTGTATAAAGGAACGGGAGGATCTCTACAAATACTAAGACCTGGAGACACTACACAGAGAGCGGAGTCAGCACATGGTAAGACGCAGGTGTATCACTATGCTGATAATACTACATCACCTACACTGCACCAGCACTGCTAACACATAATGTATGTATTAATGACTCACTGTATAAAGGAACGGGAGGATCTCTACAAATACTAAGACCTGGAGACACTACACAGAGAGCGGAGTCAGCACATGGTAAGACGCAGGTGTATCACTATGCTGATAATACTACCTCACCTACACTGCACCAGCACTGCTAACACATAATGTATGTACTAATTCTATACTCACTGTATAAAGGAACGGGAGGATCTCTACAAATACTAAGACCTGGAGACACTACACAGAGAGCGGAGTCAGCACATGGTAAGACGCAGGTGTATCACTATGCTGATAATACTACCTCACCTACACTGCACCAGCACTGCTAACACATAATGTATGTACTAATTCTATACTCACTGTATAAAGGAACGGGAGGATCTCTACAAATACTAAGACCTGGAGACACTACACAGAGAGCGGAGTCAGCACATGGTAAGACGCAGGTGTATCACTATGCTGATAATACTACATCACCTACACTGCACCAGCACTGCTAACACATAATGTATGTACTAATTCTATACTCACTGTATAAAGGAACGGGAGGATCTCTACAAATACTAAGACCTGGAGACACCACACAGAGAGCGGAGTCAGCACATGGTAAGACGCAGGTGTATCACTATGCTGATAATACTACATCACCTACACTGCACCAGCACTGCTAACACATAATGTATGTACTAATTCTATACTCACTGTATAAAGGAACGGGAGGATCTCTACAAATACTAAGACCTGGAGACACCACACAGAGAGCGGAGTCAGCACATGGTAAGACGCAGGTGTATCACTATGCTGATAATACTACATCACCTACACTGCACCAGCACTGCTAACACATAATGTATGTACTAATTCTATACTCACTGTATAAAGGAACGGGAGGATCTCTACAAATACTAAGACCTGGAGACACCACACAGAGAGCGGAGTCAGCACATGGTAAGACGCAGGTGTATCACTATGCTGATAATACTACATCACCTACACTGCACCAGCACTGCTAACACATAATGTATGTACTAATTCTATACTCACTGTATAAAGGAACGGGAGGATCTCTACAAATACTAAGACCTGGAGACACCACACAGAGAGCGGAGTCAGCACATGGTAAGACGCAGGTGTATCACTATGCTGATAATACTACATCACCTACACTGCACCAGCACTGCTAACACATAATGTATGTACTAATTCTATACTCACTGTATAAAGGAACGGGAGGATCTCTACAAATACTAAGACCTGGAGACACTACACAGAGAGCGGAGTCAGCACATGGTAAGACGCAGGTGTATCACTATGCTGATAATACTACATCACCTACACTGCACCAGCACTGCTAACACATAATGTATGTACTAATTCTATACTCACTGTATAAAGGAACGGGAGGATCTCTACAAATACTAAGACCTGGAGACACTACACAGAGAGCGGAGTCAGCACATGGTAAGACGCAGGTGTATCACTATGCTGATAATACTACATCACCTACACTGCACCAGCACTGCTAACACATAATGTATGTACTAATTCTATACTCACTGTATAAAGGAACGGGAGGATCTCTACAAATACTAAGACCTGGAGACACCACACAGAGAGCGGAGTCAGCACATGGTAAGACGCAGGTGTATCACTATGCTGATAATACTACATCACCTACACTGCACCAGCACTGCTAACACATAATGTATGTACTAATTCTATACTCACTGTATAAAGGAACGGGAGGATCTCTACAAATACTAAGACCTGGAGACACCACACAGAGAGCGGAGTCAGCACATGGTAAGACGCAGGTGTATCACTATGCTGATAATACTACATCACCTACACTGCACCAGCACTGCTAACACATAATGTATGTACTAATTCTATACTCACTGTATAAAGGAACGGGAGGATCTCTACAAATACTAAGACCTGGAGACACCACACAGAGAGCGGAGTCAGCACATGGTAAGACGCAGGTGTATCACTATGCTGATAATACTACATCACCTACACTGCACCAGCACTGCTAACACATAATGTATATACTAATTCTATACTCACTGTATAAAGGAACGGGAGGATCTCTACAAATACTAAGACCTGGAGACACCACACAGAGAGCGGAGTCAGCACATGGTAAGACGCAGGTGTATCACTATGCTGATAATACTACATCACCTACACTGCACCAGCACTGCTAACACATAAAGTATGTACTAATTCTATACTCACTGTATAAAGGAACGGGAGGATCTCTACAAATACTAAGACCTGGAGACACTACACAGAGAGCGGAGTCAGCACATGGTAAGACGCAGGTGTATCACTATGCTGATAATACTACATCACCTACACTGCACCAGCACTGCTAACACATAATGTATGTACTAATGACTCACTGTATAAAGGAACGGGAGGATCTCTACAAATACTAAGACCTGGAGACACTACACAGAGAGCGGAGTCAGCACATGGTAAGACGCAGGTGTATCACTATGCTGATAATACTACATCACCTACACTGCACCAGCACTGCTAACACATAATGTATATACTAATTCTATACTTACTGTATAAAGGAACGGGAGGATCTCTACAAATACTAAGACCTGGAGACACCACACAGAGAGCGGAGTCAGCACATGGTAAGACGCAGGTGTATCACTATGCTGATAATACTACCTCACCTACACTGCACCAGCACTGCTAACACATAATGTATGTACTAATGACTCACTGTATAAAGGAACGGGAGGATCTCTACAAATACTAAGACCTGGAGACACCACACAGAGAGCGGAGTCAGCACATGGTAAGACGCAGGTGCAAACATGCTCAGCTGTTCTTCTAACGCCTATGAAAGTGAATGGAGCATGCTGGTAGTTGTAGTTTCAGAACAGCTGTAGTGCCGTAGGTTGCTGAACCCTGCCCTACAGGGTTCTTTTATCGAAATGCTCCCTCCAAGAATTAAGCAGTAGACTATCAGGTACATGGAGCTGGTCCATTACTGTGATCATCCTTCCCATACTGGTTTGGATTTTTCCTTATTTTCTGCCGAGGGTTGGGTGCAGATGCCACAACTGTTTTGTTCCTTTACCCCCATCCCCAGAATGCAAGTAGAAGCACAAGGTCAATACCGGATTCTGTCTCACACGATTACCGCACTTCTTCTCGGGCGCCCTGTATCCAGTTCACCATCCCTCAGTGAGGTTTTATTTTGCGCTTTCCATCTCGCTGACACCCAGGATGATGACCTTTCCTTGGGTAGTGGCAGGCTGAAAGAGTTACAGGTCAGGATCATGCTGGGATGTCTCTCCAATGATGACCGTGCCGATCTAACCAGGACCCGGCTTTCCCTGAGCTCTCAGAGCGGCGAGTCTCCCCCAGAGCAGTAATCCTGCACTTCTCCAGGTATAACAAGCCATAAGAAACGTGGAGAGAGCGCTGCCTGATTTGGACGTCTTTAAGTTGAATAATCCAGGAATATTAGGCAATATGGCTGCCGTTAGTAGCCACCTCCTGGCTCTGTATAGGGTGGCATCACACAGTTGTAGGAGGTGAGCAGGTGGAAGAGGCCTAGGAGGCAGCCTGCGGGCACTGCTTTCAGCATGGTGTGGCTGGACGCCTCTTCAGACATTATTAGGCCTTGGTCTATTCTCCAGACTTGCTCAGCCAGGGGGCAATAACTTGGTCATGAGGATGAACATCCCTCTGCCGCAGATAGATGTTCATGGCGGATCAGGCCAATCTCCTCCTTCATTCAGCCAACTAGCACAGATTTAGGAGGCAAAGTAGCTTAGCGCTTAGGGACAGCCAAAACCCCCTCCATCATAGAAGGCTCCCACTGACCAGGAGGAGACAACATGCTGCACACCTAGTGCATGGTGCCGCCATGACAGGTGTGGGACAGACATTGCCTCAGTGGAGGGCCAGTAGGTGCAGTGCTTCCTTTCTCAGATTTGGCTGCAGATCTCATAGGGCTCCAGCCTGTGCTTAAGAGGGTCCCAAGCTGAGAGAGAATAGTCTCTGTCTGCTCTAAGGCCCCAGGAACCTGCAAGCAAGAGTTTTACCCAGAGCTCCCACTATGATGGACATGATGTACACTGCCAGCTAGACCATGTTCTGACCAGTGACCTGCACAGGGATGGTCATGGGGACCCAGGGGAAGATGTGCAGAGGAAGTCCTCTATGGAATGTGTAGTTGCCTGTGAACTGTTCCCGCAGACAATGAGAGTTGTCACTATGATTCAGCATTTTCTCCTCTCCCTGAGGCTGTCACCCATCTATGGGTAAAGGCGAGATTCTTCTAGAGAAGCCATCCAGCGCTCGGGGTGAAATCCAACAATTTTATCAGAGACACATACAAAATGTAAAATTTAAGGTGGCGTCTAGTTCCATCACAGCGGGCATCTAGTTCCATCCCAGCGGGCACAGCGGGCGCCTAGTTCCATCACAGCAGGCACCGCGGGCGTCTAGTTCCATCACAGCGGGCACCGCAGGCGTCTATGTCCATCACAGCGGTGCGGTCCACCATCATAAATGTGTGGACCCCCATCAAACCAATGCACACTCCATCACACTGGTGCGGTCCTCCATCACACCAGTGTGGACCCCCCATCACACCAGTGTGGATCCTCATGTAGTCTGCGCTCAATGCCACATCACGTAATCATGTTTCTACTGGACTGATGGGCTGCCTGGTACAGCAGTGCTGTGTGCAGACATCCCGCAGAGCACTCGGGCCGACATGTACCATTGTGTTTGGGCCTGGACTTTGGCTAAAGCAGTAGATGCGATTTTTCTAGTGTCTTAGACTCAACTCACAAGGGTTAGGATTTATGGGCCAGTGGGAAAGATCTGCACATTGGACTCCTGTCTAAATGTCCACCAGGTCTGCCACGTAGTGAACCAGTCTGTGCCGGATGAGGGAGAAACAGAAACAGCCAATTGGGGGCTAATACCCCAATACCCCTGACGAAGCCGCGAAACATGTCGGGTGGGGGAGTGTTAGGTGTGCGTTTTTAGGCTTAGGGAAAAATCAAGCTATATATAGAGTGTTGTCTCACCAAGCAGAAGCTTAACCATTGTATAGAGTGTGCATGAATGGGAGATTGACCATCCAGTGTGATGGACTGTGGACAATCCAGCAGCACTTTACAGATAGTGTCCCGGCCAGCACAGGTTACCCCTACTGGACATCAGTGTGAGGGACTGTGGACAATCCAGCGGCACTTTACAGATAGTGTCCCGGCCAGCACAGGTTACCCCTACTGGACATCAGTGTGAGGGACTGTGGACAATCCAGCAGCACTTTACAGATAGTGTCCCGGCCAGCACAGGTTACCTCTACTGGACATCAGTGTGAGGGACTGTGGACAATCCAGCAGCACTTTACAGATAGTGTCCCGGCCAGCACAGGTTACCCCTACTGGACATCAGTGTGAGGGACTGTGGACAATCCAGCGGCACTTTACAGATAGTGTCCCGGCCAGCACAGGTTACCCCTACTGGACATCAGTGTGAGGGACTGTGGACAATCCAGCAGCACTTTACAGATAGTGTCCCGGCCAGCACAGGTTACCTCTACTGGACATCAGTGTGAGGGACTGTGGACAATCCAGCGGCACTTTACAGATAGTGTCCCAGCCAGCACAGGTTACCCCTACTGGACATCAGTGTGAGGGACTGTGGACAATCCAGCAGCACTTTACAGATAGTGTCCCGGCCAGCCCAGGTTACCTCTACTGGACATCAGTGTGAGGGACTGTGGACAATCCAGCGGCACTTTACAGATAGTGTCCCGGCCAGCACAGGTTACCCCTACTGGACATCAGTGTGAGGGACTGTGGACAATCCAGCAGCACTTTACAGATAGTGTCCCAGCCAGCACAGGTTACCCCTACTGGACATCAGTGTGAGGGACTGTGGACAATCCAGCAGCACTTTACAGATAGTGTCCCGGCCAGCACAGGTTACCTCTACTGGACATCAGTGTGAGGGACTGTGGACAATCCAGCAGCACTTTACAGATAGTGTCCCAGCCAGCACAGGTTACCCCTACTGGACATCAGTGTGAGGGACTGTGGACAATCCAGCAGCACTTTACAGATAGTGTCCCAGCCAGCACAGGTTACCCCTACTGGACATCAGTGTGAGGGACTGTGGACAATCCAGCGGCACTTTACAGATAGTGTCCCGGCCAGCACAGGTTACCCCTACTGGACATCAGTGTGAGGGACTGTGGACAATCCAGCAGCACTTTACAGATAGTGTCCCAGGCCAGCACAGGTTACCCCTACTGGACATCAGTGTGAGGGGCTGTGGACAATCCAGCAGCACTTTACAGATAGTGTCCCGGCCAGCACAGGTTACCTCTACTGGACATCAGTGTGAGGGACTGTGGACAATCCAGCGGCACTTTACAGATAGTGTCCCGGCCAGCACAGGTTACCCCTACTGGACATCAGTGTGAGGGACTGTGGACAATCCAGCAGCACTTTACAGATAGTGTCCCGGCCAGCCCAGGTTACCCCTACTGGACATCAGTGTGAGGGACTGTGGACAATCCAGCGGCACTTTACAGATAGTGTCCCAGCCAGCACAGGTTACCCCTACTGGACATCAGTGTGAGGGACTGTGGACAATCCAGCGGCACTTTACAGATAGTGTCCCGGCCAGCACAGGTTACCTCTACTGGACATCAGTGTGAGGGACTGTGGACAATCCAGCAGCACTTTACAGATAGTGTCCCGGCCAGCACAGGTTACCTCTACTGGACATCAGTGTGAGGGACTGTGGACAATCCAGCAGCACTTTACAGATAGTGTCCCGGCCAGCACAGGTTACCCCTACTGGACATCAGTGTGAGGGACTGTGGACAATCCAGCAGCACTTTACAGATAGTGTCCCGGCCAGCACAGGTTACCTCTACTGGACATCAGTGTGAGGGACTGTGGACAATCCAGCAGCACTTTACAGATAGTGTCCCAGCCAGCACAGGTTACCCCTACTGGACATCAGTGTGAGGGACTGTGGACAATCCAGCAGCACTTTACAGATAGTGTCCCGGCCAGCACAGGTTACCTCTACTGGACATCAGTGTGAGGGACTGTGGACAATCCAGCAGCACTTTACAGATAGTGTCCCAGCCAGCACAGGTTACCCCTACTGGACATCAGTGTGAGGGACTGTGGACAATCCAGCAGCACTTTACAGATAGTGTCCCGGCCAGCACAGGTTACCCCTACTGGACATCAGTGTGAGGGACTGTGGACAATCCAGCGGCACTTTACAGATAGTGTCCCGGCCAGCACAGGTTACCTCTACTGGACATCAGTGTGAGGGACTGTGGACAATCCAGCGGCACTTTACAGATAGTGTCCCGGCCAGCACAGGTTACCTCTACTGGACATCAGTGTGAGGGACTGTGGACAATCCAGCGGCACTTTACAGATAGTGTCCCGGCCAGCACAGGTTACCCCTACTGGACATCAGTGTGAGGGACTGTGGACAATCCAGCAGCACTTTACAGATAGTGTCCCGGCCAGCACAGGTTACCTCTACTGGACATCAGTGTGAGGGACTGTGGACAATCCAGCAGCACTTTACAGATAGTGTCCCGGCCAGCACAGGTTACCTCTACTGGACATCAGTGTGAGGGACTGTGGACAATCCAGCGGCACTTTACAGATAGTGTCCCGGCCAGCACAGGTTACCTCTACTGGACATCAGTGTGAGGGACTGTGGACAATCCAGCAGCACTTTACAGATAGTGTCCCAGCCAGCACAGGTTACCCCTACTGGACATCAGTGTGAGGGACTGTGGACAATCCAGCAGCACTTTACAGATAGTGTCCCGGCCAGCACAGGTTACCCCTACTGGACATCAGTGTGAGGGACTGTGGACAATCCAGCAGCACTTTACAGATAGTGTCCCAGCCAGCACAGGTTACCCCTACTGGACATCAGTGTGAGGGACTGTGGACAATCCAGCAGCACTTTACAGATAGTGTCCCGGCCAGCACAGGTTACCTCTACTGGACATCAGTGTGAGGGACTGTGGACAATCCAGCAGCACTTTACAGATAGTGTCCCAGCCAGCACAGGTTACCCCTACTGGACATCAGTGTGAGGGACTGTGGACAATCCAGCAGCACTTTACAGATAGTGTCCCGGCCAGCACAGGTTACCCCTACTGGACATCAGTGTGAGGGACTGTGGACAATCCAGCGGCACTTTACAGATAGTGTCCCGGCCAGCACAGGTTACCCCTACTGGACATCAGTGTGAGGGACTGTGGACAATCCAGCGGCACTTTACAGATAGTGTCCCGGCCAGCACAGGTTACCCCTACTGGACATCAGTGTGAGGGACTGTGGACAATCCAGCAGCACTTTACAGATAGTGTCCCGGCCAGCACAGGTTACCTCTACTGGACATCAGTGTGAGGGACTGTGGACAATCCAGCAGGCACTTTACAGATAGTGTCCCGGCCAGCACAGGTTACCTCTACTGGACATCAGTGTGAGGGACTGTGGACAATCCAGCAGCACTTTACAGATAGTGTCCCGGCCAGCACAGGTTACCTCTACTGGACATCAGTGTGAGGGACTGTGGACAATCCAGCAGCACTTTACAGATAGTGTCCCGGCCAGCACAGGTTACCCCTACTGGACATCAGTGTGAGGGACTGTGGACAATCCAGCGGCACTTTACAGATAGTGTCCCAGCCAGCACAGGTTACCCCTACTGGACATCAGTGTGAGGGACTGTGGACAATCCAGCGGCACTTTACAGATAGTGTCCCGGCCAGCACAGGTTACCTCTACTGGACATCAGTGTGAGGGACTGTGGACAATCCAGCAGCACTTTACAGATAGTGTCCCGGCCAGCACAGGTTACCCCTACTGGACATCAGTGTGAGGGACTGTGGACAATCCAGCGGCACTTTACAGATAGTGTCCCGCCCAGCACAGGTTACCCCTACTGGACATCAGTGTGACAGCAGGAACAGGGAGCAGCAGCTCCTTCAATAGTACACATACAGGTACAGTGCCACAGTACAAAAACACTGATACCACAAGATCATTGCTCACTCCTGCGGCAAATACCATAGGAGCAATTCCTGAACAAGGCTCCGCAATTCACATTACTGCATCGCCAATTATTCCCAAACATAGCCTCCGGGCAGGAGGAGAACTGGGATACAGACTGAAGATGAGGGGACTGTGCTGTGGGATCTTTCCTGCAGGCTTCCACTGGAACTTGTATAATGAGCACAGAACCAGAAGGAGCCACGCCCTGTCACATGACTCTTGGGGAGGGGCTGAAGGAGAGGGTTATATAAAGGGAGGAAGCAAACTGCAATGTTACTCAGGAAACGTCTACCTCAACTGGGACTCCAAGAACCCGAACAACACCATGAGTGCAGGTGAGAGGCCGGGGTCCAGGGGAGAAGGAGGACAACACCATGAGTGAAGGTGAGAGGCCAGGGTACAGGGGAGAAGGAGGACAACACCGTGAGTGCAGGCGAGAGGCCGGGGTCCAGGGGAGAAGGAGGACAACACCATGAGTGCAGGCGAGAGGCTAGGGTCCAGGGGAGAAGGAGGACAACACCATGAGTGCAGGCGAGAGGCTAGGGTCCAGGGGAGAAGGAGGACAACACCATGAGTGCAGGCGAGAGGCTAGGGTCCAGGGGAGAAGGAGGACAACACCATGAGTGCAGGCGAGAGGCCGGGGTACAGGGGAGAAGGAGGACAACACCATGAGGGCAGACGAAAGGCAAGAGTACAGGGTACAGGGGAGAAGGAGGACAACACGGTGAGTGCAGGCGAGAGGCCGGGGTCCAGGGGAGAAGGAGGACAACACCATGAGTGCAGGTGAGAGGCTAGGGTCCAGGGGAGAAGGAGGACAACACCGTGAGTGCAGGCGAGAGGCCGGGGTCCAGGGGAGAAGGAGGACAACACCATGAGTGCAGGCGAGAGGCCGTGGTACAGGGGAGAAGGAGGACAACACCGTGAGTGCAGGCGAGAGGCTAGGGTCCAGGGGAGAAGGAGGACAACACCATGAGTGCAGGTGAGAGGCCGGGGTCCAGGGGAGAAGGAGGACAACACCATGAGTGCAGGTGAGAGGCTAGGGTCCAGGGGAGAAGGAGGACAACACCGTGAGTGCAGGCGAGAGGCCGGGGTCCAGGGGAGAAGGAGGACAACACCATGAGTGCAGGCGAGAGGCCGTGGTACAGGGGAGAAGGAGGACAACACCGTGAGTGCAGGCGAGAGGCCGGGGTCCAGGGGAGAAGGAGGACAACACCATGAGTGCAGGCGAGAGGCCGTGGTACAGGGGAGAAGGAGGACAACACCGTGAGTGCAGGCGAGAGGCTAGGGTCCAGGGGAGAAGGAGGACAACACCATGAGTGCAGGTGAGAGGCCGGGGTCCAGGGGAGAAGGAGGACAACACCATGAGTGCAGGTGAGAGGCTAGGGTCCAGGGAGAAGAGGACAACACCGTGAGTGCAGGCGAGATGCCGGGGGTCCAGGGAGAAGGAGGACAACACCATGAGTGCAGGCGAGAGGCCGTGGTACAGGGGAGAAGGAGGGACAACACCGTGAGTGCAGGCGAGAGGCCAGGGTCCAGGGGAGAAGGAGGACAACACCATGAGTGCAGGCGAGAGGCCGGGGTCCAGGGGAGAAGGAGGACAACACCATGAGTGAAGGTGAGAGGTCAGGGTACAGGGGAGAAGGAGGACAACACCATGAGGGCAGACGAGAGGCAAGAGTACAGGGTACAGGGGAGAAGGAAGACAACACGGTGAGTGAAGGCGAGAGGCCGGGGTCCAGGGGAGAAGGAGGACAACACCATGAGTGCAGGCGAGAGGCTAGGGTCCAGGGAGAAGGAGGACAACACCATGAGTGCAGGCGAGAGGCCGCAGGTCCAGGGGAGAAGGAGGACAACACCATGAGTGAAGGTGAGAGGCTAGGGTACAGGGAGAAGGAGGACAACACCATGAGTGCAGGCGAGAGGCCGGGGTCCAGGGGAGAAGGAGGACAACACCATGAGTGCAGGTGAGAGGCTAGGGTCCAGGGGAGAAGGAGGACAACACCGTGAGTGCAGGCGAGAGGCCGGGTCCAGGGAGAAGGAGGACAACACCATGAGTGCAGGCGAGAGGCCGTGGTACAGGGAGAAGGAGGACAACACCGTGAGTGCAGGCGAGAGGCTAGGGTCCAGGGAGAAGGAGGACAACACCATGAGTGCAGGTGAGAGGCCGGGGTCCAGGGGAAAGGAGGACAACACCATGAGTGCAGGAGAGGCTAGGGTCCAGGGGAGAAGGAGGACAACACCGTGAGTGCAGGCGAGAGGCCGGGGTCCAGGGGAGAAGGAGGACAACACCATGAGTGCAGGCGAGAGGCCGTGGTACAGGGGAGAAGGAGGACAACACCGTGAGTGCAGGCGAGAGGCTAGGGTCCAGGGGAGAAGGAGGACAACACCATGAGTGCAGGTGAGAGGCCGGGGTCCAGGGGAGAAGGAGGACAACACCATGAGTGCAGGTGAGAGGCTAGGGTCCAGGGGAGAAGGAGGACAACACCGTGAGTGCAGGCGAGAGGCCGGGGTCCAGGGGAGAAGGAGGACAACACCATGAGTGCAGGCGAGAGGCCGGGGTCCAGGGGAGAAGGAGGACAACACCGTGAGTGCAGGCGAGAGGCTAGGGTCCAGGGGAGAAGGAGGACAACACCATGAGTGCAGGCGAGAGGCCGTGGTACAGGGGAGAAGGAGGACAACACCGTGAGTGCAGGCGAGAGGCTAGGGTCCAGGGGAGAAGGAGGACAACACCATGAGTGCAGGTGAGAGGCCGGGGTCCAGGGAGAAGGAGGACAACACCATGAGTGCAGGTGAGAGGCTAGGGTCCAGGGGAGAAGGAGGACAACACCGTGAGTGCAGGCGAGAGGCCGGGGTCCAGGGGAGAAGGAGGACAACACCATGAGTGCAGGCGAGAGGCCGTGGTACAGGGGAGAAGGAGGACAACACCGTGAGTGCAGGCGAGAGGCTAGGGTCCAGGGGAGAAGGAGGACAACACCATGAGTGCAGGCGAGAGGCCGGGGTCCAGGGGAGAAGGAGGACAACACCATGAGTGAAGGTGAGAGGTCAGGGTACAGGGGAGAAGGAGGACAACACCATGAGGGCAGACGAGAGGCAAGAGTACAGGGTACAGGGGAGAAGGAAGACAACACGGTGAGTGAAGGCGAGAGGCCGGGGTCCAGGGGAGAAGGAGGACAACACCATGAGTGCAGGCGAGAGGCTAGGGTCCAGGGGAGAAGGAGGACAACACCATGAGTGCAGGCGAGAGGCCGCAGTCCAGGGGAGAAGGAGGACAACACCATGAGTGAAGGTGAGAGGTCAGGGTACAGGGGAGAAGGAGGACAACACCATGAGGGCAGACGAGAGGCAAGAGTACAGGGTACAGGGGAGAAGGAGGACAACACCGTGAGTGCAGGCGAGAGGCCGTGGTACAGGGGAGAAGGAGGACAACACCGTGAGTGCAGATGAGAGGCCGGGGTCCAGGGGAGAAGGAGGACAACACCGTGAGTGCAGGCGAGAGGCCGTGGTACAGGGGAGAAGGAGGACAACACCGTGAGTGCAGATGAGAGGCCGGGGTCCAGGGGAGAAGGAGGACAACACCGTGAGTGCAGGCGAGAGGCCGTGGTACAGGGGAGAAGGAGGACACCACCATAAGTGAAGGTGAGAAGTCAGGGTCCAGGGGAGAAGGAGGACAACACCATGAGTGCAGGCGAGAGGCCGGGGTACAGGGGAGAAGGAGGACAACACCGTGAGTGCAGGCGAGAGGCCGGGGTCCAGGGGAGAAGGAGGACAACACCATGAGTGAAGGTGAGAGGCCGGGGTACAGGGGAGAAGGAGGACAACACCATGAGTGAAGGTGAGAGGTCAGTGTACAGGGGAGAAGGAGGACAACACCGTGAGTGCAGGCGAGAGGCCGGGGTACAGAGGGTGTAGAAGATGGACAACACAGTGTGGGTGTGAGTCGGATGATAAGTATAGACTCCCAACATGCCCTCCCATCATCCATCAGATATGCAAGATGCCCACCCCACCCCCCATGACCTCTCATTATCTACCAGACACATGGCATGTCATCCCATCATCCAGTAGACAGGTTACATGCCCTCGCATCACCCACAGGACAGGAGACATGCCATCTCATAATAGGTGGTGTAGCACAGGTGCTGGGTGGTTATTAGGGTGCATGGTGCCCCTCTTACATGGACCTTGCATTACCCTGTTGGCAGATGCAGTCATCTCATATGACGAGCTGAAGAAGCTGATCAGCTCTGGAAACTTTCAGATCTTTGACGTGAGGTCGCCAAAAGAAGTGAATGCCGGGAAGATCCCCAGCTCTGTAAATATTCCAGGTATGAAAGGTGGAGCACATCCTCCTGTCCATTGCTCATCCTTCACCATTCTGTCCTTTATACAGTCCTGATAAAAAGTGACCCACCTAATTATGGGGTTGGGCATGTATACATATCCAATGCCCAGTGCCGCTATATCACACAGGATTTTCTCTTCTCGGTTCTTCCAGTCACAGATCTAGAAGATGCGCTGAAGATGGATCCGGAAGCCTTCAAACAGAAATACCTTGTAGAGAAGCCGCAGCCCGACAACAACCTGGTGTTTCACTGCCAGATGGGCAAGCGGGGCCAGCAGGCCACAGAGATCGCCCTGGGCTTGGGCTACAGACAGTAAGTGTGTGTAAACCTGCTCTGTAGCACTGTACAAATGGGCAAAGAGCCCACTGACACTCCACAGTAGAAGAAGGACCCAGCCAACCATTAGAGCTTAATTCTACAGGATAGAGAGGAGGACCTCAGTGATCTTAAAGGGATTCTGTCACCAAGTTTTTGGCTATAGAGATGCGGACATGCACGGCTAGCTCGTCGCTAGCATGTCCGCAATATACCTGTCCTATAGGGCTGTGTGCTTTTATTTTCTTTAAAAAAGGATTTTAGAGATATGTAAATTAGTCTTGTAGGTGCCCAAGGGGCTGTACGAACCTTCCTGGTGCCCAGCCACGCCCGCCTGTGAAAGAGCCCAGCACCGCCTATGTCCTCCGAATCTCCTCCTTTCATCACCGATAGATTGCCGTGAGCTCGCTCATGCGCAGTTCTTTCCCTGAGGCTGATGCCAGCACAGGGAATGAACACTATACCGGCACTGCGAATGGGCGAGCATCGGTGATGAATTGTTCGTATTGACAGGTGTCTTAGAGAGAGAGGAGAGATCTCTCCTTCCTGTCATACTCAGTCCAAGGACAGTGCGGCGGTCTCATTCAGTACACAGGGGTCTCAGTCGCTCTCAGCCCCTTCTGAGCAGGAGTCCATGCAGCTGGGGTTGATTGCCTCTGACAATAGAAGATTCAGCCCGCAGGGGAGGGTTTGTTTTTGTTGTGGAGGTATAAATCATCTGGCAAATGTTTGTCCCTCTAGGAGATTCAGGCAGTTTTCTGGGAGTAATAAAGAAACAAAAAGAAAAAAATCCTCTAAAAACCTTCCATCTGTTACTATTGGCAAGGTTGATGCTGAAATTGAAGGTTTTCCGTTTGCTTGTAGTTCCCGTTTTGTCCTGCCTGCTAGGGTGGCGCTAGAGAGCAAGAGCATTTTTTGTGAGATTTTTGTGGATAGTGGAGCAGCTGTCAACCTCATTGATAATCAATTTGCAATAACTCATGGTTTCCAGGTATGCACTTTGGGAAAGGATATTCCTGTTTTTGCTATTGATTCCGTTCCACTTTCTCAGAAATCGTTAAAGGGCATAGTTCACAATATCCGTTTAATTGTGAGTGATGCTCATGTTGAGGATGTGTCATGTTTCGTCTTAAGCGGGTTGCCTACTCCTCTAGTGTTGGGGCTACCCTGGCTCACTAAACATAACCCCTCCATTGATTGGCAAGCGAGGCAAATAAATGGTTGGAGTGACTTTTGCAGAGAGAATTGCCTCATAACATCTGTTTCTGAGGTTTCTACTAAGATTGTACCACCTTTCCTCTCTGAATTTTTGGATGTCTTCTCTGAGAGTGGAGTTCAGGATTCGCCCCCGCACAGGGAGTACGATTGCCCCATTAATCTCATCCCAGGCGCCAAGCTGCCTAAATCTCGTTTATACAATCTCTCCCAACCTGAGAGGGTCGCTATGCGTACTTATATCTCTGAGAGTCTGAGAAAAGGACACATACGACCCTCGAAGTCACCTGTTGCCGCTGGTTTTTTCTTTGTTAAGAAAAAAGATGGTTCTTTAAGACCTTGTCTGGATTTCAGGGAGCTGAACAGTATCACTATTCGTGACCCTTATCCGCTTCCTCTGATCCCGGACCTGTTTAACCAGGTTGTTGGGGCTAAAGTCTTTTCCAAATTGGATCTAAGAGGGGCATACAACCTGGTCAGGGTCAGAGAAGAAGACGAATGGAAGACGGCTTTCAATACCCCTGAGGGCCATTTTGAGAATTTGGTTATGCCTTTTGGTTTGATGAATGCTCCGGCCGTCTTCCAACATTTTGTGAACAGCATTTTTTATCATTTAATGGGGAAATTTGTATTAGTGTATCTAGATGACATTTTGATTTTTTCTCCTGATTTCAAAACTAATAAGGAACATTTACGTCTGGTCTTTCTCATCCTGCGGGAGAATACATTGTACGCTAAACTGGAAAAATGTGTGTTTGCGGTTCCAGAAACTCAATTTCTGGGGTTTCTTCTCTCCGCTTCTGGTTTTTGCATGGACCCCGAGAAGGTCCGCGCTGTGCTTGAGTGGGAGCTTCCTGAGAATCAGAAGGCGCTGATGCGTTTTCTGGGTTTTGCCAATTATTACAGGAAGTTTATTTTGAATTATTCCTCTGTTGTTAAACCACTCACTGATATGACTAGAAAGGGGGTAGATTTTTCCTCCTGGTCGGTAGAGGCGCGTAAGGCCTTTTCTAATATTAAGGAGAGTTTTGCTTCCGCTCCCATCTTGGTACAACCTGATATCTCTCTACCCTTCATAGTTGAGGTTGATGCTTCTGAGGTGGGTGTGGGTGCGGTCTTGTCTCAGGGTCCCTCTACTGCCAAATGGCGACCGTGTGCCTTTTTCTCGAAGAAACTCTCCTCCGCAGAGAGAAATTACGATGTGGGAGATAGGGAGTTGTTGGCCATCAAGTTAGCTTTTGAGGAATGGCGCCATTGGCTAGAGGGAGCCAGACACCCTATTACCGTGTTTACTGACCATAAGAATCTGGCCTACTTGGAGTCAGCCAAGCGTCTGAACCAGAGACAGGCCAGATGGTCTTTGTTCTTTTCAAGGTTTAATTTTGTTGTCACCTTCCGCCCTGGGGTTAAGAATGTGAAGGCGGATGCCCTGTCACGTTGTTTTCCGGGAGGTGGGAATTTTGAAGACCCGGGTCCCATTTTGGCTGAAGGTGTGGTGGTCTCTGCTCTTTATCCTGAATTGGAGGCAGAGGTTCAGGTAGCCCAGTCAAAGGCTCCTGATCTTTGTCCTCCTGGGAGGTTGTTTGTGCCTCTCGCTTTAAGACACAAGGTTTTTAAGGAGCACCACGATACTGTCCTTGGTGGGCACCCGGGGGCAAGAGCCACAGTGGATCTCATCGCTCGGAGATTCTGGTGGCCGGCGCTTCGTAAGTCGGTTGAGGGTTTTGTGGCAGCCTGCGAGACCTGCGCTCGTGCCAAAGTCCCTCATTCACGGCCATCAGGTCCTCTCCTTCCGTTACCCATTCCTTCCCGTCCTTGGACACATCTGTCCATGGACTTCATTACGAACCTGCCTCGTTCCTTGGGGAAGACTGTGATTCTGGTGGTGGTGGATCGTTTTAGCAAAATGGTGCATTTCATTCCTTTTCCTGGCTTGCCCAATGCTAAGACGCTGGCGCAGGCATTTATTTATCACATTGTCAAATTGCATGGTATTCCTTCAGACATTGTTTCCAGATTCTGGAAGGCTTTCTGTTCTCGCTTGGGGGTTCGGTTGTCATTCTCTTCTGCTTTCCACCCGCAGTCGAATGGTCAGACAGAGCGCGTCAAATCAGAATCTGGAGACATATCTGCGCTGTTTTGTGGCGGAGAATCAGGAGGATTGGTGTTCTTTTTTATCCCTTGCTGAGTTTGCTTTAAATAACCGTCGTCAGGAGTCCTCTGATAAGTCACCATTTTTTGGTGCATATGGGTTTCATCCGCAGTTTGGGACATTCTCTGGAGAAGGGTCTTCTGGTTTACCTGATGAGGACAGATTCTCCTCGTCTTTGTCATCGATTTGGCAAAAGATTCAGGATAATCTAAAGAGCATGAGTGAGAGATATAAGCGTGTGGCGGATAAGAGACGTGTGCCTGGTCCGGATCTGAATGTTGGTGATCTGGTGTGGTTGTCTACTAAGAATATCAAATTGAAGGTTCCCTCCTGGAAGTTGGGTCCTAAGTTTATTGGGCCTTACAAAATCTTGTCCGTCATCAATCCTGTTGCCTACCGTCTTGATCTTCCTCAGACTTGGAAGATCCATAATGTTTTTCATAAGTCCATATTAAAACCTTATGTCCAACCCATTGTACCCTCGTCTTTGCCTCCTCCTCCGATTGTGGTTGATGGTAATCTTGAATTTCAGGTCTCTAGGATTGTGGATTCTCGTGTTGTCCGCGGTTCTCTCCAGTACCTCGTTCATTGGGAGGGTTATGGTCCTGAGGAGAGGATGTGGGTCCCAGTGACGGACATTAAGGCCACTCGTCTCATCAGGGCTTTCCATAGGTCCCATCCTGACGAGGTGGGCTCCGAGTGTCCGGAGTCCACTCGTAGAAGGAGGGGTACTGTCACCACCAGACATCTGAGAAGCTCTGACAGACGTCCTTCAGAACCTCCTCCTTGAGGTTCCTTTTGTTTTGCTTTCATTTTCTCATCTCGTTAGCCTCTCTCAGCTGTCATGTAGTTGCACTGATTGCATCCCTTTAAATCCCTTCCCATACTGCATCACTTTGCGGTTTATACAACTTCCTGGAGTGTATGCATGCTGGATGCTTCTACTGAGTCTTATACAGATAAGTTTTGTTCATACATTTGTATTTTGCTGGATCTCAGGTGACCCTGACTCCCTCCGTATCAAGTGTAGGGAGCCGGTGGTCGTGTCCCCTCACTATTATAGGGTGTTCAGGTGTTATACAGTCGAGGTACGAGGATATGCGATCTTCTACCATTGAGAATTTTGCATAGGCTGAGCAGATAGGGAGAGAGTCAGGTCTGTTGCAGGGCTATCCCTTTTGTTCCTTAGTTTTGGATCCAGTCAGTCAGATCTTCCTTTTGTGTCTTCTTGTTTGCTGTACACCTTCCGTGACAGTAATTGATACAGTTCATAAGCCTAATGTCAGCATCAATAGCATACATTTGTTACAATACAAGAATCCCTTTTTCCTAAAAATCTGTTTATTCAACTTATCTACCGTTTGTAATTGGGCATTTCAGTAAGACTTTGTATTACTTCAAGATTTTGAACAATTACAGTAAAAGCATTTTAATGCAATGAATGCATCATTACCATTGTAAATTGTCAATACCAATGTGCACTGTGTTTGTAGAAGGGGGATTGGTTTAATTGCACCTTTGTCTGTAAATAACATTCTGTTACCGTTTTATCACGTGTACAAGACATTTTATTATTAGACCTATAAATGTAAAGTCACGGGTTTGGTTAACAGAAGAGTAGGAAAGAAAAGATCCATGCCTCGTCATCTGATAGAACATGGATGGCTCTAGATTTTCTCCACAGTGCTGAGAGACAAAACCACAGCCGTGTGCAAGATCTGCAGGATGAAATTACACCACGAGTGTTCAGAAACCGCTCTACTGCAGCACGTGAAGCCGCGTCAAAGGTTACTGTGGGAAAATAGAAGGGGTCGGCAGCTGCCGGAACAAGTTTCCTCCAGTGTTGGAGCTGAGCGGCCTGGACGAGAGTAACCACACAGGCAAGCAGTTGCTAAAATACTTCAAGCAGCAGATAATCCGCTGGCTGTCAACCCGCAGACTCCAACCGGGTGATGTGGTTAGCGACAATGACTGCGACATCCTGGCCATGCTGCATTTGGGAGTAAACAAGATATGCTCCCAGTATGATGCACATGATCAAATTAGTTTTTTTGAAAACGTACATCGGTTTGTGGGAGGTAATGACCATGTCAAGGAGACGGTCGTCACATTTCAGCCATTCTTATATGGTAAGAAGTGCTCTCTTGGACTTGCAGAAACAGATCAGTCGACTATTGCACTGCTTGATCCATAATGTTCCAACCTGCTGGAGTTGCACTTTGCATACGCTTATCTGTAAGAGCAACCTAAAGCCATGAATGATTGTGTCATGAACCAGGCCACCTCAGCAGGGAGCAAGTGTTTCATGTCCATGCAGTGACAGCTAATAAAAGACGCCTATCGCGTTCTGAAGCCATTCGAAGAGGCCGCCAGATTTGTCAGAAGGGACAACCGCAGCACGAACGATCTAATCCCCTTCATATTTATCTTCGAACAGATACTCACGCTGATTCAACAAGGGATAGTGGAACAGCTAACCCACCTCTGTCCATCCTGTAGCTTTTGGGGACCCACAAGGAAACAGTCCCATGGAGGAGGAGAAGGATGAGAACCTACCACTAATGGAGGAGGAGCACAAGAATGATGATGATGACAAGACTGGCCATGATGACCAATCATGGCAGAAAAGCAGAGTCAGAAAATATGGGGTTTTGGGTACGATGGCAAGCATGTTAACTGTATGATTACTTACAGAATATCTGGAGGTCTAAGGGAGGAGTGTGGTGAAGGCCAGGAGAATGTTACCTGCACCCTCCCTACAGTCTGGTGAACGAGGGGATAATGCTGTGGAGGGGTCTTCACTGGAACTAAGATCACGGCTGACTCCTGAAGAGAAATCTTAATGCTTCAACTGCATGGTGACAGCTGTGTGGGAATAGTTTGTTGAAAGCCCAATACTCTTCTTCCATGACTGCACCCCAGTGCAGAAGCCCCATAAATACATGGTTGAAGAAATCTGGAAGAACCTGACCGACCCGCAGAGCACTGACCTCAACCCCATTCACCACCAGAATGAAGACTGCAAACCAGACCCCCTCCTCCAACATCAGGGTCTGACCTCATACCATTGCTGGTTCATCCGCTCCTTCCATGACCTTCAGTATTTGGATCCCGTCATCCACTGGTTATTTTAACTGTGTTTGCTGCCAGTATTGATAGGTCCTTCATATGTTGTTTTTCTGACAGTCTAATTGTCGTCCACCTCAGCCCTGCTGTTAAGTCCTGTGGGTATTGACGTACAAGAGCCAGGACTTTGGGAAAGACGACTGCTCCCGGAGACTCTCTGACACAGGACAGACTCTTAGTACATCCACAATACAAAGATCTACCATCTCATGCACATGAAGGAGACTGCTGACGGGAGGAGGTCCAGTAGGCCTCCCGAAGACATCACTGCCAGTCCCCCTTCAAATAGGTCTAGAACCCCATCCTTTGCCACAGAGACACTATACCTGTCAGGGTCACGTGTTCATCGTGATGGTGGTGATTGTTTATGTTTGTAGGGTTATTATGTTGGGGGTTGTAGTATGTGCTCTCAAACTTCTTTGCGTTTTTCTTTCAGTGCTCGGAATTACCTTGGAGCTTACAAGGAATGGTCGGAGAAAGAAGGGAAATGAGTCGTTGTCACAACACGTCGCTGACATTAGCCCCCCTCCCCCCATCAATATAGAAATAAATAATCAATTGTAAAATCCTTTGTGTCTGAAAATCTGTGGACATCAAAGAAAAAGTAAAAGCAGCAACGTCACCCAGGCCACGGGAGCGCAGAGCAAAGCGCGGTCAGAAGTTCTCTACAGAGCGATCATCATCCAACTGACTGCACAGATCTACAACCATCATATATAACACTGGACACAGGGACACAACCACATCCTCCATATATAACACTGGACACAACCACATCCTCCATATATAACACTGGACACGACCACATCCTCCATATATAACACTGGACACGACCACATCCTCCATATATAACACTGGACACGACCACATCCTCCATATATAACACTGGACACGACCACATCCTCCATATATAACACTGGACACGACCACATCCTCCATATATAACACTGGACACGACCACATCCTCCATATATAACACTGGACACGACCACATCCTCCATATATAACACTGGACACGACCACATCCTCCATATATAACACTGGACACGACCACATCCTCCATATATAACACTGGACACGACCACATCCTCCATATATAACACTGGACACGACCACATCCTCCATATATATAACACTGGACACGACCACATCCTCCATATATATAACACTGGACACGACCACATCCTCCATATATAACACTGGACACGACCACATCCTCCATATATAACACTGGACACGACCACATCCTCCATATATAACACTAGACACGACCACATCCTCCATATATAACACTGGACACGACCACATCCTCCATATATAACACTGGACACGACCACATCCTCCATATATAACACTGGACACGACCACATCCTCCATATATAACACTGGACACGACCACATCCTCCATATATAACACTGGACACGACCACATCCTCCATATATAACACTGGACACGACCACATCCTCCATATATAACACTGGACACGACCACATTCTCCATATATAACACTGGACACGACCACATCCTCCATATATAACACTGGACACGACCACATCCTCCATATATAACACTGGACACGACCACATTCTCCATATATAACACTGGACACGACCACATCCTCCATATATAACACTGGACACGACCACATCCTCCATATATAACACTGGACACGACCACATCCTCCATATACAGTCCTGATCAAAAGTTTAAGACCACTTGAAAAATGGCAAAAAAAACTATTTAGCATGGCTGGATCTTAAGGTTCCAAGTAGAGCTTCAACATGCAACAAGAAGAAATGGGAGGGAGACAAAACATTTTTTGAGCATTCAATTTAATGAAAACAACAAATAAACTGAAACGGGCTGTTTTTCAGCTGATCAAAAGTTTAGGACCACACCTCCAAAAGAAAACTAAACCCCCCCAAAAACAGAAATCCAACTTCCAAACATGAACTCAGTAATGAGTAGCTCCGCCGTTATTGTTTATCACTTCAAAAATTACTGGGTGTACTGGAGGCTGGTCAATGTCCCCCCCTCCACAAGTACCTGACAGGAACGGCCATAGTAGATGATGGTGCCCTCCACCATGACACCTGGTGCTGCTCCTGGGCGTCTCCTCACAGTACATGATGTCCTGGGTGTACCGGAGGCTGGTCAATGTCCGCCCCTCCACCAGTACCTGACAGGAACGGCCATAGTAGATGATAGTGCCCCCCACCATGACACCTGGTGCTGCTCCTGTGCGTCTCCTCACAGTACATGATGTCCTGGGTGTACCGGAGGCTGGTCAATGTCCCCCCCTCCACCAGTACCTGACAGGAACGGCCATAGTAGATGATGGTGCCCCCCACCATGACACCTGGTGCTGCTCCTGTGCGTCTCCTCACAGTACATGATGTCCTGGGTGTACCGGAGGCTGGTCAATGTACCCTCCACCAGTACCTGACAGGAACGGCCATAGTAGATGATTGTGCCCCCCACCATGACACCTGGTGCTGCTCCTGTGCATCTCCTCACAGTACATGATGTCCTGGGTGTACCAGAGGCTGGTCAATGTCCCCCCCCTCCACCAGTACCTGACAGGAACGGCCATAGTAGATGATGGTGCCCCCCACCATGACACCTGGTGCTGCTCCTGTGCGTCTCCTCACAGTACATGATGTCCTGGGTGTACCAGAGGCTGGTCAATGTCCCCCCCTCCACCAGTACCTGACAGGAACGGCCATAGTAGATGATGGTGCCCCCCACCATGACACCTGGTGCTGCTCCTGTGCGTCTCCTCACAGTACATGATGTCCTGGGTGTACCGGAGGCTGGTCAATGTCCCCTCCACCAGTATCTGACAGGAACGGCCATAGTAGATGATGGTGCCCTCCACCATGACACCTAATGCTGCTCCTGTGCGTCTCCTCACAGTACGGATGGTGCCCTCCACCATGACACCTAATGCTGCTCCTGTGTGTCTCCTCACAGTACATGATGTCCTGGGTGTACCGGAGGCTGGTCAATGTACCCTCCACCAGTACCTGACAGGAACGGCCATAGTAGATGATTGTGCCCCCCACCATGACACCTAATGCTGCTCCTGTGCGTCTCCTCACAGTACATGATGTCCTGGGTGTACCGGAGGCAGGTCAATGTACCCTCCACCAGTACCTGACAGGAACGGCCATAGTAGATGATTGTGTCCCCCACCATGACACCTGGTGCTGCTCCTGTGCGTCTCCTCACAGTACATGATGTCCTGGGTGTACCGGAGGCTGGTCAATGTACCCTCCACCAGTACCTGACAGGAACGGCCATAGTAGATGATTGTGCCCCCCACCATGACACCTAATGCTGCTCCTGTGCGTCTCCTCACCATACATGATGTTCTGCGTGTACCGGAGGCTGGTCAATGTACTCTCCACCAGTACCTGACAGGAACGGCCATAGTAGATGATTGTGCCCCCCACCATGACACCTAATGCTGCTCCTGTGCGTCTCCTCACAGCACATGGATGTCCTGGGTGTACCGGAGGCTGGTCAATGTCCCCCCCTCCACCAGTACCTGACAGGAACGGCCATAGTAGATGATGGTGCCCCCCACCATGACACCTGGTGCTGCTGCTGTGCGTCTCCTCACCATACATGATGTCCTGGGTGTACCGGAGGCTGGTCAATGTACCCTCCACCAGTACCTGACAGGAACGGCCATAGTAGATGATTGTGCCCCCCACCATGACACCTGGTGCTGCTCCTGTGCGTATCCTCACAGTACATGATGTCCTGGGTGTACCGGAGGCTGGTCAATGTACCCTCCACCAGTACCTGACAGGAACGGCCATAGTAGATGATGGTGCCCTCCACCATGACACCTGGTGCTGCTCCTGTGCGTCTCCTCACAGTACATGATGTCCTGGGTGTACCGGAGGCTGGTCATTGTACCCTCCACCAGTACCTGACAGGAACGGCCATAGTAGATGATGGTGCCCTCCACCATGACACCTGGTGCTGCTCCTGTGCGTCTCCTCACAGTACATGATGTCCTGGGTGTAGCGGAGGCTGGTCAATGTCCCCCCTCCAGCAGTACCTGACAGGAACGGCCATAGTAGATGATGGTGCCCCCCACCATGACACCTGGTGCTGCTCCTGTGCATCTCCTCACAGTACATGATGTCCTGGGTGTACCGGAGTCTGGTCAATGTCCCCTCCACCAGTATCTGACAGGAACGGCCATAGTAGATGATTGTGCCCCCCACCATGACACCTGGTGCTGCTCCTGTGCGTCTCCTCACAGCACATGATGTCCTGGGTGTACCGGAGGCTGGTCAATGTACCCTCCACCAGTACCTGACAGGAACGGCCATAGCAGATGATGGTGCCCTCGACCATGACACCTGGTGCTGCTCCTGTGCGTCTCCTCACCATACATGATGTCCTGGGTGTACCGGAGGCTGGTCAATGTACCCTCCACCAGTATCTGACAGGAACGGCCATAGTAGATGATTGTGCCCCCCACCATGACACCTGGTGCTGCTCCTGTGCGTCTCCTCACCATACATGATGTCCTGGGTGTACCGGAGGCTGGTCAATGTACCCTCCACCAGTACCTGACAGGAACGGCCATAGTAGATGATGGTGCCCTCCACCATGACACCTGGTGCTGCTCCTGTGCGTCTCCTCACAGCACATGATGTCCTGGGTGTACCGGAGGCTGGTCAATGTCCCCCCCTCCACCAGTACCTGACAGGAACGGCCATAGCAGATGATGGTGCCCTCCACCATGACACCTGGTGCTGCTCCTGTGCGTCTCCTCACAGTACATGATGTCCTGGGTGTACCGGAGGCTGGTCAATGTACCCTCCACCAGTACCTGACAGGAACGGCCATAGTAGATGATGGTGCCCTCCACCATGACACCTGGTGCTGCTCCTGTGCGTCTCCTCACAGCACATGATGTCCTGGGTGTACCGGAGGCTGGTCAATGTCCCCCCCTCCACCAGTACCTGACAGGAACGGCCATAGCAGATGATGGTGCCCTCCACCATGACACCTGGTGCTGCTCCTGTGCGTCTCCTCACAGTACATGATGTCCTGGGTGTACCGGAGGCTGGTCAATGTACCCTCCACCAGTACCTGACAGGAACGGCCATAGTAGATGATGGTGCCCTCCACCATGACACCTGGTGCTGCTCCTGTGCGTCTCCTCACAGTACATGATGTCCTGGGTGTACCGGAGGCTGGTCAATGTACCCTCCACCAGTACCTGACAGGAACAGCCATAGTAGATGATGGTGCCCTCCACCATGACACCTAATGCTGCTCCTGTGCGTCTCCTCACAGCACATGATGTCCTGGGTGTACCGGAGGCAGGTCAATGTACCCTCCACCAGTACCTGACAGGAACGGCCATAGTAGATGATGGTGCCCTCCACCATGACACCTGGTGCTGCTCCTGTGCGTCTCCTCACAGTACATGATGTCCTGGGTGTACCGGAGGCTGGTCAATGTACCCTCCACCAGTACCTGACAGGAACGGCCATAGTAGATGATGGTGCCCTCCACCATGACACCTGGTGCTGCTCCTGTGCGTCTCCTCACAGTACATGATGTCCTGGGTGTACCGGAGGCTGGTCAATGTACCCTCCACCAGTACCTGACAGGAACGGCCATAGTAGATGATGGTGCCCCCCACCATGACACCTGGTGCTGCTCCTGTGCGTCTCCTCACCATACATGATGTCCTGGGTGTACCGGAGGCAGGTCAATGTACCCTCCACCAGTACCTGACAGGAACGGCCATAGTAGATGATTGTGCCCCCCACCATGACACCTGGTGCTGCTCCTGTGCGTCTCCTCACAGCACATGATGTCCTGGGTGTACCGGAGGCTGGTCAATGTACCCTCCACCAGTACCTGACAGGAACGGCCATAGTAGATGATGGTGCCCCCCACCATGACACCTGGTGCTGCTCCTGTGCGTCTCCTCACAGTACATGATGTCCTGGGTGTACCGGAGGCTGGTCAATGTACCCTCCACCAGTACCTGACAGGAACGGCCATAGTAGATGATGGTGCCCCCCACCATGACACCTGGTGCTGCTCCTGTGCGTCTCCTCACAGTACATGATGTCCTGGGTGTACCGGAGGCTGGTCAATGTCCCCCCCTCCACCAGTACCTGACAGGAACGGCCATAGCAGATGATGGTGCCCTCCACCATGACACCTGGTGCTGCTCCTGTGCGTCTCCTCACAGTACATGATGTCCTGGGTGTACCGGAGGCTGGTCAATGTACCCTCCACCAGTACCTGACAGGAACGGCCATAGTAGATGATGGTGCCCTCCACCATGACACCTGGTGCTGCTCCTGTGCGTCTCCTCACAGTACATGATGTCCTGGGTGTACCGGAGGCTGGTCAATGTACCCTCCACCAGTACCTGACAGGAACAGCCATAGTAGATGATGGTGCCCTCCACCATGACACCTGGTGCTGCTCCTGTGCGTCTCCTCACAGCACATGATGTCCTGGGTGTACCGGAGGCAGGTCAATGTACCCTCCACCAGTACCTGACAGGAACGGCCATAGTAGATGATGGTGCCCTCCACCATGACACCTGGTGCTGCTCCTGTGCGTCTCCTCACAGTACATGATGTCCTGGGTGTACCGGAGGCTGGTCAATGTACCCTCCACCAGTACCTGACAGGAACGGCCATAGTAGATGATGGTGCCCTCCACCATGACACCTGGTGCTGCTCCTGTGCGTCTCCTCACAGTACATGATGTCCTGGGTGTACCGGAGGCTGGTCAATGTACCCTCCACCAGTACCTGACAGGAACGGCCATAGTAGATGATTGTGCCCCCCACCATGACACCTGGTGCTGCTCCTGTGCGTCTCCTCACAGCACATGATGTCCTGGGTGTACCGGAGGCTGGTCAATGTACCCTCCACCAGTACCTGACAGGAACGGCCATAGTAGATGATGGTGCCCCCCACCATGACACCTGGTGCTGCTCCTGTGCGTCTCCTCACAGTACATGATGTCCTGGGTGTACCGGAGGCTGGTCAATGTACCCTCCACCAGTACCTGACAGGAACGGCCATAGTAGATGATGGTGCCCCCCACCATGACACCTGGTGCTGCTCCTGTGCGTCTCCTCACAGTACATGATGTCCTGGGTGTACCGGAGGCTGGTCAATGTCCCCCCCTCCACCAGTACCTGACAGGAACGGCCATAGTAGATGATGGTGCCCTCCACCATGACACCTAATGCTGCTCCTGTGCGTCTCCTCACCATACATGATGTCCTGGGTGTACCGGAGGCTGGTCAATGTACCCTCCACCAGTACCTGACAGGAACGGCCATAGCAGATGATGGTGCCCCCCACCATGACACCTGGTGCTGCTCCTGTGCGTCTTCTCATCCTGGGTATACCGGACGCCCCCTCCCCTGTCTGTACTATCAGGGGTCGGGGATCACTACCCCATACATCTGACTGACTACTACCCCCAGTCTCAGAGATATAACTATTATCACCCCCGCAGAGAGGAATGCTGTGGTCAGAGCACTGAGACACCTGGAAGTAAAGAGTTCCCAAACCTGACATTTCCTGAGGGTCACAGAGGTCGTCAGCGTACCTACAGGGAGATGAGAAGATCATCACTACAACCCCCAACAGACACTGAGCAGATATATACAGGGTAATAGGAACATGACTGTCCTCAGGATCGGTTATCAGTATCTGATGGGATGAGGACAGTCCCATAGAAGAGAATGGAGCGGAGTGCTATACTGAGCACGGCCACTATACAATGTACGGCGCTGTGCTGGGTGACCACTGAGAAGACCGCGGGGCTCACAGGAGTCTTCTCAAACAGCTGATCGGAGGGATCCCGAGTGTAGAACCCCCACCCATCAGACACTGATGACCGATCCTGAGGACAGTCCCATAGAAGAGAATGGAGCGGAGTGCTATACTGAGCACGGCCACTATACAATGTACGGCGCTGTGCTGGGTGACCACTGAGAAGACCGCGGGGCTCACAGGAGTCTTCTCAAACAGCTGATCGGGGGGGGTCCCGTGTGTAGGACCCCCACCCATCAGATACTGATGACCGATCCTGAGGACAGTCCTATACAATAGAATGGAGATGAGTGCTATACCGAGCACGGCCACTATACAATGTACGGCGCTGTGATCAGGTAGAAGACCACGGGGCTCACAGGAGTCTTCTCAAACAGCTGATCGGAGGGGGTCCCGGGTGTAGGACCCCCACCCATCAGATACTGATGACCGATCCTGAGGACAGTCCTATACAATAGAATGGAGATGAGTGCTATACCGAGCACGGCCACTATACAATGTACGGCGCTGTGATCAGGTAGAAGACCACGGGGCTCACAGGAGTCTTCTCAAACAGCTGATCGGAGGGTCCCGGGTGTAGGACCCCCACCCATCAGATACTGATGACCGATCCTGAGGACAGTCCCATACAATAGAATGGAGATGAGTGCTATACCGAGCACGGCCACTATACAATGTACGGCGCTGTGATCAGGTAGAAGACCACGGGGCTCACTGGAGTCTTCTCAAACAGCTGATCGGAGGGGTCCCGGGTGTAGGACCCCCACCCATCAGATACTGATGACCGATCCTGAGGACAGTCCCATAGAAGAGAATGGAGCGGAGTGCTATACTGAGCACGGCCACTATACAATGTACGGCGCTGTGCTCGGTGATCAGGGAGAAGACCACGGGGCTCACAGGAGTCTTCTCAAACAGCTGATCGGAGGGGTCCCGGGTGTAGGACCCCCACCCATCAGACACTGATGACCGATCCTGAGGACAGTCCCATAGAAGAGAATGGAGATGAGTGCTATACCGAGCACGGCCACTATACAATGTACGGCGCTGTGCTGGGTGATCAGGGAGAAGACCGCGGGGCTCACAGGAGTCTTCTCAAACAGATGATCGGAGGGGTCCCGGGTGTAGGACCCCCACCCATCAGATACTGATGACCGATCCTGAGGACAGTCCTATAGAGAAGAATAGAGCTGAGTGCTATACCGAGCACGGCCACTATACAATGTACGGCGCTGTGCTGGGTGATCAGGGAGAAGACCGCGGGGCTCACAGGAGTCTTCTCAAACAGCTGATCGAGGGGTCCCGGGTGTAGGACCCCCACCCATCAGATACTGATGACCGATCCTGAGGACAGTCCTATAGAGAAGAATAGAGCTGAGTGCTATACCGAGCACGGCCACTATACAATGTACGGCGCAGTGATCAGGGAGAAGACCGCAGGGCTCACAGGAGTCTTCTCAAACAGCTGATCGGAGGGGTCCCTGGTGTAGGACCCCCACCCATCAGATACTGATGACCGATCCTGAGGACAGTCCCATAGAGAAGAATAGAGCTGAGTGCTATACCGAGCACGGCCACTATACAATGTACGGCGCTGTTCTCTGTGATCAGGGAGAAGACCACGGGGCTCACAGGAGTCTTCTCAAACAGCTGATCGGAGGGTCCTGGGTGTAGGACCCCCACCCATCAGATACTGATGACCGATCCTGAGGACAGTCCCATAGAGAAGAATAGAGCTGAGTGCCTTACCGAGCATGGCCACTATACAATGTACGGCGCTGTGCTCTGTGATCAGGGAGAAGACCACGGGGCTCACAGGAGTCTTCTCAAACAGCTGATCGGAGGGGTCCCTGGTGTAGGACCCCCACCCATCAGATACTGATGACCGATCCTGAGGACAGTTCTATAGAAGAGAATGGAGCTGAGTGCTATACCGAGCATGGCCACTATACAATGTACGGCGCTGTTCTCTGTGATCAGGGAGAAGACCGCGGGGCTCACAGGAGTCTTCTCAAACAGCTGATCGGAGGGGTCCCTGGTGTAGGACCCCGCTCATTTACATGTGCCGCCAGAGCTATCAGTTTGTGAGTGGTGCAGTTCGGTCCACTGTATGGGGACCAGTCATGGCTACTGGTATCGCTCCTCCTTCTTCTGCTGCTCAATGACCGTAAGCTCTGCAAGTGCCCAGGTTGGTATGCATTCACCCCTGATGTGTCTGGCATCCTACAGACGATGGCGCTATATAACTACTAAAATAAACCCCACCAGCTCTAAAAAGCTCAGAAATAGCTTGTACACCTCTATGACATCATTACACGGCAGTGACGTCACCTGTACACCTCTATGACATTATTACACGGCAGTGACGTCACCTGTACACCTCTATGACATTATTACACGGCAGTGACGTCACCTGTACACCTCTATGACATCATTACACGGCAGTGACATCACCTGGTACACCTCTGTGACATCATTACACAGCAGTGACGTCACCTGTACACCTCTGTGACATCATTACACAGCAGTGACGTCACCTGTACACCTCTATGACATCATTACACGGCAGTGACGTCACCTGTACACCTCTATGACATTATTACACGGCAGTGACGTCACCTGTACACCTCTATGACATCATTACACGGCAGTGACGTCACCTGTACACCTCTATGACATCATTACACAGCAGTGACATCACCTGTACACCTCTATGACATTATTACACAGCAGTGACGTCACCTGTACACCTCTGTGACATTATTACACGGCAGTGACGTCACCTGTACACCTCTATGACATCATTACACAGCAGTGACATCACCTGGTACACCTCTGTGACATCATTACACGGCAGTGACGTCACCTGTACACCTCTATGACATTATTACACAGCAGTGACGTCACCTGTACACCTCTATGACATCATTACACAGCAGTGACATCACCTGTACACCTCTGTGACATTATTACACGGCAGTGACGTCACCTGTACACCTCTATGACATCATTACACAGCAGTGACATCACCTGGTACACCTCTGTGACATCATTACACGGCAGTGACGTCACCTGTACACCTCTATGACATTATTACACAGCAGTGACATCACCTGTACACCTCTATGACATCATTACACAGCAGTGACGTCACCTGGTACACCTCTATGATATTATTACACAGCAGTGACATCACCTGTACACCTCTATGACATCATTACACAGCAGTGACGTCACCTGTACACCTCTATGACATTATTACACAGCAGTGACGTCACCTGTACACCTCTGTGACATTATTACACGGCAGTGACGTCACCTGTACACCTCTATGACATCATTACACAGCAGTGACATCACCTGGTACACCTCTGTGACATCATTACACGGCAGTGACGTCACCTGTACACCTCTATGACATTATTACACAGCAGTGACGTCACCTGTACACCTCTATGACATTATTACACAGCAGTGACGTCACCTGGTACACCTCTATGACATTATTACACGGCAGTGACATCACCTGTACACCTCTATGACATCATTACACAGCAGTGACATCACCTGTACACCTCTGTGACATTATTACACGGCAGTGACGTCACCTGTACACCTCTATGACATCATTACACAGCAGTGACATCACCTGGTACACCTCTGTGACATCATTACACGGCAGTGACGTCACCTGTACACCTCTATGACATCATTACACAGCAGTGACATCACCTGTACACCTCTATGACATTATTACACGGCAGTGACATCACCTGTACACCTCTGTGACATCATTACACGGCAGTGACGTCACCTGTACACCTCTATGACATTATTACACAGCAGTGACATCACCTGTACACCTCTATGACATCATTACACAGCAGTGACGTCACCTGGTACACCTCTATGATATTATTACACGGCAGTGACATCACCTGGTACACCTCTATGACATCATTACACAGCAGTGACGTCACCTGTACACCTCTATGACATTATTACACGGCAGTGACATCACCTGTACACCTCTATGACATCATTACACAGCAGTGACGTCACCTGGTACACCTCTATGATATTATTACACAGCAGTGACGTCACCTGGTACACCTCTATGACATCATTACACGGCAGTGACGTCACCTGTACACCTCTGTGACATTATTACACGGCAGTGACGTCACCTGGTACACCTCTATGACATCATTACACAGCAGTGACGTCACCTGGTACACCTCTGTGACATCATTACACGGCAGTGACGTCACCTGTACACCTCTGTGACATCATTACACGGCAGTGACGTCACCTGTACACCTCTGTGACATCATTACACGGCAGTGACGTCACCTGGTACACCTCTATGACATCATTACACAGCAGTGACGTCACCTGTACACCTCTATGACATTATTACACGGCAGTGACGTCACCTGTACACCTCTATGACATTATTACACAGCAGTGACGTCACCTGGTACACAGCCGTGGTGTCCACGCTCCCGCCTTTCTCGCTCCCTCACAGGCTCCGCCCCCAGCCGATACCTGAGGAGAGTCCGCCCCGCCCCGCAGCCACTTCCGGTTCTCATCTCTGGCCGAACCGGTTTCTGTACCTGAGAGCCGCTGTGAGTGACGGGTTTTCTAACCAATCGGCAGTCAGGTGGTGATCGTCCGTACCAATCAGCGGTGGAGTGCAGGCAAGGTGAGGCAGGTGCCCTTGTGACGTCACGGGGCGGAGTCTCTAAACTTGTTTGTTCGTAGAATCCAACCGAAACCCAACAGACATGGAGAGCGCAAAGAGTAGGCTGCTGGGGGTCGTAGTCCTGTCCCTGTGTGAGTATGGAGGGGGTCGTAGTCCTGTCCATGTGTGAGTATGGAGGGGGTCGTAGTCCTGTCCTGTGTGAGTATGGAGGGGGTCGTAGTCCTGTCCCTGTGTGAGTATGGAGGGGGTCATAGTCCTGTCCCTGTGTGAGTATGGAGGGGGTCGTAGTCCTGTCCCTGTGTGAGTATGGAGGGGGTCGTAGTCCTGTCCCTGTGTGAGTATGGAGGGGGTCGTAGTCCTGTCCCTGTGTGAGTATGGAGGGGGTCGTAGTCCTGTCCATGTGTGAGTATGGAGGGGGTCGTAGTCCTGTCCTGTGTGAGTATGGAGGGGGTCGTAGTCCTGTCCCCGTGTGAGTATGGAGGGGGTCGTAGTCCTCTCCCCGTGTGAGTATGGAGGGGGTCGTAGTCCTCTCCCCGTGTGAGTATGGAGGGGGTCGTAGTCCTGTCCCCGTGTGAGTATGGAGGGGGTCGTAGTCCTCTCCCTGTGTGAGTATGGAGGGGGTTGTAGTCCTGTCCCCGTGTGAGTATGGAGGGGGTCGTAGTCCTCTCCCTGTGTGAGTATGGAGGGGGTCGTAGTCCTCTCCCTGTGTGAGTATGGAGGGGGTTGTAGTCCTGTCCCCGTGTGAGTATGGAGGGGGTCATAGTTCTGTCCTCGTGTCTGGATGCTGGGGGTCGTAGTCATGTCCCCAGGCGGTTTATGATGGGGGTCGTAGTCCTGTCCCTGTGTGAGTATGGGGGCAGCCACAAGGAGACGTTACACTGTATGGGGGCAGCCACAAGGAGACGTTATACTGTATGGGGGGGGCCACAAGGAGACGTTACACTGTATGGGGGCAGCCACAAGGAGACGTTACACTGTATGGGGGCAGCCACAAGGAGACGTTATACTGTATGGGGGGGGCCACAAGGAGACGTTACACTGTATGGGGGCAGCCACAAGGAGACGTTATACTGTATGGGGGCAGCCACAAGGAGACGTTATACTGTATGGGGGCAGCCACAAGGAGACGTTATACTGTATGGGGGCAGCCACAAGGAGACGTTATACTGTATGGGGGCAGCCACAAGGAGACGTTACACTGTATGGGGGGCCACAAGGAGACGTTATACTGTATGGGGGCCACAAGGAGACGTTATACTGTATGGGGCAGCCACAAGGAGACGTTATACTGTATGGGGGCAGCCACAAGGAAACGTTACACTGTATGGGGGCAGCCACAAGGAGACGTTATACTGTATGGGGGGCAGCCACAAGGAGACGTTATACTGTATGGGGGCAGCCACAAGGAAACGTTACACTGTATGGGGGCAGCCACAAGGAGACGTTATACTGTATGGGGGCAGCCACAAGGAGACGTTATACTGTATGGGGGCAGCCACAAGGAGACGTTATACTGTATGGGGGGGCACAAGGAGACGTTATACTGTATGGGGGGCAGCCACAAGGAGAGGTTATACTGTATGGGGGGCAGCCACAAGGAGAGGTTATACTGTATGGGGGCAGCCACAAGGAGACGTTATACTGTATGGGGGCAGCCACAAGGAGACGTTATACTGTATGGGGGCCACAAGGAGACGTTATACTGTATGGGGGCAGCCACAAGGAGCCGTTATACTGTATGGGGGCAGCCACAAGGAGACGTTATACTGTATGGGGGCAGCCACAAGGAAACGTTACACTGTATGGGGGCAGCCACAAGGAGACGTTATACTGTATGGGGGCAGCCACAAGGAGAGGTTATACTGTATGGGGGCAGCCACAAGGAGACGTTATACTGTATGGGGGCCACAAGGAGACGTTATACTGTATGGGGGGGCACAAGGAGAGGTTATACTGTATGGGGGCAGCCACAAGGAGACGTTATACTGTATGGGGGCAGCCACAAGGAGACGTTATACTGTATGGGGGCAGCCACAAGGAGACGTTATACTGTATGGGGGCAGCCACAAGGAGACGTTATACTGTATGGGGGCCACAAGGAGACGTTATACTGTATGGGGGCAGCCACAAGGAGCCGTTATACTGTATGGGGGCAGCCACAAGGAGACATTATACTGTATGGGGGGCAGCCACAAGGAGACGTTATACTGTATGGGGGCAGCCACAAGGAAACGTTACACTGTATGGGGGCAGCCACAAGGAGACGTTATACTGTATGGGGGCAGCCACAAGGAGACGTTATACTGTATGGGGGCAGCCACAAGGAGACGTTATACTGTATGGGGGCCACAAGGAGACGTTATACTGTATGGGGGGGCACAAGGAGAGGTTATACTGTATGGGGGCAGCCACAAGGAGACGTTATACTGTATGGGGGCGGCCACAAGGAGACGTTATACTGTATGGGGGCAGCCACAAGGAGACGTTATACTGTATGGGGGCAGCCACAAGGAGACGTTATACTGTATGGGGGCAGCCACAAGGAGACGTTATACTGTATGGGGGCAGCCACAAGGAGACGTTACACTGTATGGGGGCAGCCACAAGGAGACGTTACACTGTATGGGGGGCAGCCACAAGGAGACGTTATACTGTATGGGGCAGCCACAAGGAGACGTTATACTGTATGGGGGGGGCACAAGGAGACGTTATACTGTATGGGGGGGCACAAGGAGACGTTATACTGTATGGGGGGGCACAAGGAGACGTTATACTGTATTGGGCTTATACCGGTAGGACTCATGACCTGTATACTCCCCTTGGGTCTAGTACAGCCCCATCTATGTGCACTGTCTGCGGGGGTGGCCGGGTGCTGTGCACTGTATATGGGCAGGGGTCGGGCGTTCATGTGTATATGGGGGGCAGTAAATGGTAAAGTGGTAGATTTTTGTTTTGGGTGCCATTTCTCAACGCTCGAGTTGGCACTGCCATATGCAGGGGCTGCTGCAAGAACCGAGGAGCCTGCCCATAGATCAGGCATCCTCAAACTGCGGCCCTCCAGCTGTTGTAAAACTACAACTCCCACAATGCCCTGCTGTAGGCGGAGACCTGTAGGCTGTTTGGGCATGCTGGGAGTTGTAGTTTTGCAAAACCTGGAGGGCTGCAGTTTGAGGAGCCTGCTATAGATGGTGTTACCTAGGAGACATGTTTATTCATTACCCTAGTCCGCATGTGTGTTCCCCCGCTGTGGACAATGGTACAGGCCTGGGAGGATGCCGCTGTCTTTTCTCCTCTCTCATTGGCTGCTAAAGTTTGGGCCTTCAGGGTGGCCGTAGCGTGGGTGGAGTCCAGGTAAAGTAGGAAGGAGGAGGGGGCGGTGAGATCTGGCAGGCAATGTGCACAGACGGACGGACGCAGGCGTTTTAGAAGCGGTCAGTGCAAGTGCGATCGCTCCTATGACGTCACTAATATACCGCGGTAATTAAGAAACAGTGATATCGCCTGTAACGGATCTCCTGGCACCCCGACCCGGGTACCTCCGTTGATAAATGCTCCCAGTGCCTCCCGGGACTCCAAGCACTTCGCTCGACACCAATACCACCCCAGGAACAGCTCTTACAAGAGCTAGGAGTAATAGCCAGGGGAGTATACAAGTATAGCAATCCCCACACATGAGACGAGGCTCTATGGGGAATGTAAAACAGGAACGCTTTATTGAGGGCTAGCCGCCCGTATTTAAGCAGGTCCCCATCTGGTGTACACGCCCCTAGGGGACCAGAAGGAAGACTGTGACACAGGACACACACGTAGCACTCAGGATACACAGACACAATACATCCCCACAATGCATCATGGTTTCCTCCTCTCTGCCCTGGAGACACCCGAGGAGCAATTCAATTATCGCTCAGGACAAAGGGAAATCGCCAATACACATGTGGGAACAACAGGACAGGAATCACCACCCAAACACACAATGTCACAACCCTCACAGCAAACACAGACATTTAACATAGCCCCAGATAGCTCAAGTCTGAGGGCATATCCTTAGGGGAATGGCACTCAGAATACACAAATACAATACAGGTCCTTCTCAAAAAATTAGCATATTGTGATAAAGTCCATTATTTCCTGTAATGTACTGATAAACATTAGTCTTTCACATATTTTAGATTCATTACACACAACTGAAGTAGTTCAAGCCTTTTCTTGTTTTAATATTGATGATTTTGGCATACAGCTCATGAAAACCCCAAATTCCTATCTCAAAAAATTTGCATATTTCATCCGACCAATAAAAGAAAAGTGTTTTTAATACAAAAAAAGTCAACCTTCAAATAACGAAGTTCAGTTCTGCCCTCAATACTTGGTGGGGAATCCTTCAATGCGGCAATGTGGCATGGAGGCAATCAGCCTGTGGCCCTGCGGAGGTGTTAAGGGGGCCCAGGAGGCTTCCATAGCGGCCTCATCCAGAGTGTTGGGTCTTGCGTCTCTCAATATCCCACAGATTCTCTATGGGGTTCAGGTCAGGAGAGTTGGCAGGCCAATTGAGCACAGTAATACCATGGTCAGTAAACCATTTACCAGTGGTGTTGGCGCTGTGAGCAGGTGCCAGGTCGTGCTGAAAAATGACATCTTCATCTCCATAAAGCTTTTCAGCAGATGGAAGCATGAAGTGCTCCAAAATCTCCTGATAGCTAGCTGCATTGATAAAACACAGCGGACCAACACCAGCAGCTGACATGGCACCCCAGACCATCACTGACTGTGGGGACTTGACATTGGACTTCAGGCATTTCGGCATTTCCCTCTCCCCAGTCTTCCTCCAGACTCTGGCCCCTTGATTTCCGAATGACATGCAAAATTTGCTTTCATCCCAAAAAAGTACTTTGGACCACTGAGCAGCAGTCCGGTGCTGCTTCTCTGTAGCCCAGGTCAGGCGCTTCTGCCGCTGTTTCTGGTTCAAAAGTGGCTTGACCTGGGGAATGCGGCACCTGTAGCCCATTTCCTGCACGACCTGGCACCTGCTCACAGCGCCAACACCACCGCTAACTGGTTACTGACCATGGAATTACTGCCAACTCTCCTGACCTGAACCCCATAGAGAATCTGTGGGATATTGAGAGACGCAAGACCCAACACTCTGGATGAGGCCGCTATGGAAGCATCCTGGGCCCCCATAACACCTCCGCAGGGCCACAGGCTGATCGCCTCCATGCCACATTGAAGGATTCCCCACCAAGTATTGAGGGCAGAACTGAACTTAGTTATTTGAAGGTTGACTTTTTTTGTATTAAAAACACTTCTTTTATTGGTCGGATGAAATATGCTAATTTTTTGAGATAGGAATTTGGGGTTTTCATGAGCTGTATGCCAAAATCATCAATATTAAACCAAGAAAAGGCTTGAACTCCTTCAGTTGTGTGTAATGAATGTAAAACATATGACAGTCTAATGTTTATCAGGACATTACAGGAAATAATGGACTTTATCACAATATGGTAATTTTCTGAGAAGGACCTGTACAATTAGCTATCTGGGTGCCCTCACATAACAACATACAATGTGCGGCCGGTGTGTCTGCTCCTTTAAAGTTAGTATGGGCCATAATCCTGAGGCAAGAGGCTGGTAAACGGGCCTCTCCGAAACCCAGTGGCGAGGTTGGTTTGGCCACATCGCCGTTTCTTAATACCGCGGTATCGTTAACACCGGTATATTGCCCAACCCTAGTCCTGTCCCTGTGTGAGTATGGAGGGGGTCATAGTTCTGTCCCCGTGTCTGGATGCTGGGGGTCGCAGTCCTGCCCCCGGGCAGTTTATGATGGGGGTCGCAGTCCTGTCCCTGGGTGAGGTCAGGGGCGTTCATTAAAGGGCCGGTGTCTGACGTTCTCTATAGAGGCAGAATGTCACCCGACCAGTCTGACCGGCTCCTGCGTCAACACTTCCTGCAGCCTGTGGATCACCCCCATCATCCCTGACCCCAGGAGCTGACAGTCTGCTCTCCTCACTATGTCTTGTCCTCCTCAGGTGCTGCGGTGCTGGGCGCCCCGGAGCAGCGTGTAAAGGAAGGAGCAAGTAAGTGCCCCCCGTCCTGTGCCGCCTAGTGACTACTCTGCCCCGTGCTGACCGTGCCATTACTTCTCTGCAGATGTGGACTTCTCCTGTAACTACCCCCCATCCTTCCAGAATCCGCGCATCGAGTGGAAGTTCAGCTCCAGCCAGAACACCGCCTTCATCTACTACAATGGAGAGCTGACGGGTGCGTGTGCCGCTACATATACCGGGGGGCAGTACCGCCTGAGCGTGTCCCCCGTACTATGTCACCTCTCTTCTTCTAGCCTCCTATAAAAACAGGGCGCAATTCTTCCCGCAAGGACTGAGGCTGCAGAGCGTGACCCCGAAAGATGCGGGCGAGTACGTGTGCGAGGTGACGGGCGCTGCCTCCTCGTACATAGAGCTCAAGACCCCGCTGGTGGTCCTAGGTGAGTATGAGAGCGAACAGGGGTGTGTAAGAGAGCACGGGGGTGTGAGAAGATGTATGAGAGAGCACAGAGGGGGGGTGAGAAGATGTATGAGAGAGCACGGGGGTGTGAGAAGATGTATGAGAGAGCACGGGGGTGTGAGAAGATGTATGAGAGAGCACAGGGGTGTGAGAAGATGTATGAGAGAGCACACGGGGGGTGTGAGAAGATGTATGAGAGAGCACACGGGGGGTGAGAAGATGTAGGAGAGAGCACAGAGGGGGGGTGAGAAGATGTAGGAGAGAGCACAGAGGGGGGGTGAGAAGATGTAGGAGAGAGCACGGGGGTGTGAGAAGATGTATGAGAGAGCACAGAGGGGGGGTGAGAAGATGTATGAGAGAGCACGGGGGTGTGAGAAGATGTATGAGAGAGCACGGGGGTGTGAGAAGATGTATGAGAGAGCACAGGGGTGTGAGAAGATGTATGAGAGAGCACACGGGGGGTGTGAGAAGATGTATGAGAGAGCACACGGGGGGTGAGAAGATGTAGGAGAGAGCACAGAGGGGGGGTGAGAAGATGTAGGAGAGAGCACGGGGGTGTGAGAAGATGTATGAGAGAGCACACGGGGGGTGTGAGAAGATGTATGAGAGAGCACACGGGGGGTGTGAGAAGATGTATGAGAGAGCACACGGGGGGTGAGAAGATGTAGGAGAGAGCACAGAGGGGGGGTGAGAAGATGTAGGAGAGAGCACGGGGGTGTGAGAAGATGTATGAGAGAGCACAGAGGGGGGGTGAGAAGATGTAGGAGAGAGCACGGGGGTGTGAGAAGATGTATGAGAGAGCACGGGGGTGTGAGAAGATGTATGAGAGAGCACGGGGGGTGAGAAGATGTATGAGAGAGCACGGGGGTGTGAGAAGATGTAGGAGAGAGCACGGGGGTGTGAGAAGATGTAGGAGAGAGCACGGGGGTGTGAGAAGATGTATGAGAGAGCACGGGGGTGTGAGAAGATGTATGAGAGAGCACGGGGGTGTGAGAAGATGTATGAGAGAGCACGGTGGGTGAGAAGATGTATGAGAGAGCACAGGGGTGTGAGAAGATGTATGAGAGAGCACACGGGGGGTGAGAAGATGTATGAGAGAGCACGGGGGGTGAGAAGATGTAGGAGAGAGCACGGGGGTGTGAGAAGATGTATGAGAGAGCACGGTGGGTGAGAAGATGTATGAGAGAGCACGGGGGGTGAGAAGATGTAGGAGAGAGCACGGGGGTGTGAGAAGATGTATGAGAGAGCACGGGGTGTGAGAAGATGTATGAGAGAGCACGGGGGTGTGAGAAGATGTATGAGAGAGCACGGGGGTGTGAGAAGATGTATGAGAGAGCACAGGGGTGTGAGAAGATGTATGAGAGAGCACAGGGGTGTGAGAAGATGTATGAGAGAGCACAGGGGTGTGAGAAGATGTATGAGAGAGCACAGGGGTGTGAGAAGATGTATGAGAGAGCACGGGGGTGTGAGAAGATGTAGGAGAGAGCACGGGGGTGTGAGAAGATGTAGGAGAGAGCACGGGGGTGTGAGAAGATGTAGGAGAGAGCACGGGGGTGTGAGAAGATGTAGGAGAGAGCACGGGGGTGTGAGAAGATGTATGAGAGAGCACGGGGGTGTGAGAAGATGTAGGAGAGAGCACGGGGGTGTGAGAAGATGTATGAGAGAGCACGGGGGTGTGAGAAGATGTAGGAGAGAGCACGGGGGTGTGAGAAGATGTAGGAGAGAGCACGGGGGTGTGAGAAGATGTATGAGAGAGCACGGGGGTGTGAGAAGATGTATGAGAGAGCACGGGGGTGTGAGAAGATGTATGAGAGAGCACGGGGGTGTGAGAAGATGTATGAGAGAGCACGGGGGTGTGAGAAGATGTATGAGAGAGCACGGGGGTGTGAGAAGATGTATGAGAGAGCACACGGGGGTGTGAGAAGATGTATGAGAGAGGGCACACGGGTGTGAGGTGGCATGTTGTCTGCACACTGTGTAACGTGTAGGGTTCCTCTTTCAGTTCCACCCTCTACGCCGGTGGCTGAGGTGCCCACATCTTTGACCATCGGGAGCTCCGCCACCCTGCGATGTGTGGAGAACGGGGCCTCCCCTCCCCCAAAATTCACCTGGTACAAGAACAATATACTGATGCCTGAAGACCCCAAGACCAACCCCAACTTCCAGAACTCCTCCTACATCATCAACCCCGACACCGGCGACCTGGTAACATGTGCCTCCTATTAACCAGCCCCCATCCTGTACTGCCCGTAGAGCTGTATGGTTACCCACCACTTATCCCATACTGGATCCCTCCTGTACTGCCCGTAGAGCTGTATGGTTACCCACCACTTATCCCATACTGGATCCCTCCTGTACTGCCCGTAGAGCTGTATGGTTACCCACCACTTATCCCATACTGGATCCCTCCTGTACTGCCCGTAGAGCTGTATGGTTACCCACCACTTATCCCATACTGGATCCCTCCTGTACTGCCCGTAGAGCTGTATGGTTACCCACCACTTATCCCATACTGGATCCCTCCTGTACTGCCCGTGGAGCTGTATGGTTACCCTCCCACCCCTTACTGGATCCCTCCTGTACTGCCCGTAGAGCTGTATGGTTACCCACCACTTATCCCATACTGGATCCCTCCTGTACTGCCCGTAGAGCTGTATGGTTACCCACCACTTATCCCATACTGGATCCCTCCTGTACTGCCCGTAGAGCTGTATGGTTACCTACCACTTATCCCATACTGGATCCCTTCTGTACTGCCAGTGGAGCTGTATGGTTACCCCTCGTCACCACTTATCCCATACTGGATCCCTCCTGTACTGCTCGTGGAGCTGTATGGTTACCCACCACTTATCCCATACTGGATCCCTCCTGTACTGCCCGTAGAGCTGTATGGTTACCCACCACTTATCCCATACTGGATCCCTCCTGTACTGCCCGTAGAGCTGTATGGTTACCCACCATACTGGATCCCTCCTGTACTGCCCGTAGAGCTGTATGGTTACCCACCACTTATCCCATACTGGATCCCTCCTGTACTGCCCGTAGAGCTGTATGGTTACCCACCACTTATCCCATACTGGATCCCTCCTGTACTGCCCGTAGAGCTGTATGGTTACCCACCATACTGGATCCCTCCTGTACTGCCCGTAGAGCTGTATGGTTACCCACCACTTATCCCATACTGGATCCCTCCTGTACTGCCCGTGGAGCAGTATGAACATTTCACCCCCCCCATACTGGATCCCTCCTGTACTGCCCGTAGAGCTGTATGGTTACCCACCACTTATCCCATACTGGATCCCTCCTGTACTGCCCGTAGAGCTGTATGGTTACCCACCACTTATCCCATACTGGATCCCTCCTGTACTGCCCGTAGAGCTGTATGGTTACCCACCACTTATCCCATACTGGATCCCTCCTGTACTGCCCGTAGAGCTGTATGGTTACCCACCACTTATCCCATACTGGATCCCTCCTGTACTGCCCGTAGAGCTGTATGGTTACCCACCACTTATCCCATACTGGATCCCTCCTGTACTGCCCGTAGAGCTGTATGGTTACCCACCACTTATCCCATACTGGATCCCTCCTGTACTGCCCGTAGAGCTGTATGGTTACCCACCACTTATCCCATACTGGATCCCTCCTGTACTGCCCGTAGAGCTGTATGGTTACCCACCACTTATCCCATACTGGATCCCTCCTGTACTGCCCGTAGAGCTGTATGGTTACCCACCACTTATCCCATACTGGATCCCTCCTGTACTGCCCGTAGAGCTGTATGGTTACCCACCACTTATCCCATACTGGATCCCTCCTGTACTGCCCGTAGAGCTGTATGGTTACCCACCACTTATCCCATACTGGATCCCTCCTGTACTGCCCGTAGAGCTGTATGGTTACCCACCACTTATCCCATACTGGATCCCTCCTGTACTGCCCGTAGAGCTGTATGGTTACCCACCACTTATCCCATACTGGATCCCTCCTGTACTGCCCGTAGAGCTGTATGGTTACCCACCACTTATCCCATACTGGATCCCTCCTGTACTGCCCGTAGAGCTGTATGGTTACCCACCACTTATCCCATACTGGATCCCTCCTGTACTGCCCGTGGAGCTGTATGGTTACCCTCCCACCCCTTACTGGATCCCTCCTGTACTGCCCGTGGAGCTGTATGGTTACCCTCCCACCCCTTACCCCATACTGGATCCCTCCTGTACTGCCCGTAGAGCTGTATGGTTACCCACCACTTATCCCATACTGGATCCCTCCTGTACTGCCCGTAGAGCTGTATGGTTACCCACCACTTATCCCATACTGGATCCCTCCTGTACTGCCCGTGGAGCTGTATGGTTACCCTCCCACCCCTTACTGGATCCCTCCTGTACTGCCCGTGGAGCTGTATGGTTACCCTCCCACCCCTTACCCCATACTGGATCCCTCCTGTACTGCCCGTAGAGCTGTATGGTTACCCTCCCACCCCTTACTGGATCCCTCCTGTACTGCCCGTAGAGCTGTATGGTTACCCTCCATACTGGATCCCTCCTGTACTGCCCGTGGAGCTGTATGGTTACCCTCCCACCCCTTACTGGATCCCTCCTGTACTGCCCGTAGAGCTGTATGGTTACCTACCACTTATCCCATACTGGATCCCTTCTGTACTGCCAGTGGAGCTGTATGGTTACCCTTCGTCACCACTTATCCCATTCTGGATCCCTCCTGTACTGCTCGTGGAGCTGTGTGAACATCCCCCCCCCCCCCCCCCCCCCCCAATACTGGATCCCTCCTGTACCAGATCTGCATTGCTCCTATATAGGTGAGTGATACTAACCTCCAGTTCCTACCTTGTTGTTTAGACCTTTGACCAAGTGACGCAGTCTGACTCAGGGGAGTATTACTGTGGGGTGTCTAATGAAGAGGGGAGCAAGGTGTCTACAGCGGTCACTACGAAGGCTTGTAAGTAGGCGTCTCTGGTGTGGAGCGTTTGCCGTTTCCTGGACTTGGGTGAAGTCCTATTTCCTGTCTTTTTTTATCCCTTGCAGATGAGAAGAACGTTGGTGGGATCGTGGCTGCCGTCATCATAGTCCTCCTCATCCTGGCCTTGATTGGATTTGGCTTGTGGTTTGCGTTCAGCCGCGGATACATTGGGAGTGAGTATCTGACCGCCATGTCAGGGGGTAGTATGTGAGCAGCACGGGGGCACAGTCTAATGGCTCTAATCTCCTTCTGTTTCAGAGAAAACAAAGTAAGTGGAGAGCTGTGACCGTTCCGACCCTGGAAGGCACCTCGTTCCAGAGCAGCCTGCTGGTACAAGTCTGTCAGGTGTCATGACTGTTGCTGGATGTATCTCACTATTTCTCTCTTTCTTTCAGCAAAAAAGTGATCTACAGTCAACCATCAGACACCCGCAGCGATGTAAGTGTGAGGAGGTCGTGTGCCGGGAGGAGTGTGAGGAGGTCGTGTGCCGGGAGGAGTGTGAGGAGGTCGTGTGCCGGAAGGGATGGCTGTCCGGATAGGACTGTGAGGAGGTCGTGTGCCGGGAGGAGTGTGAGGAGGTCGTGTGCCGGGAGGAGTGTGAGGAGGTCGTGTGCCGGGAGGAGTGTGAGGAGGTCGTGTGCCGGGAGGAGTGTGAGGAGGTCGTGTGCCGGGAGGAGTGTGAGGAGGTCGTGTGCCGGGAGGAGTGTGAGGAGGTCGTGTGCCGGGAGGAGTGTGAGGAGGTCGTGTGCCGGGAGGAGTGTGAGGAGGTCGTGTGCCGGGAGGAGTGTGAGGAGGTCGTGTGCCGGGAGGAGTGTGAGGAGGTCGTGTGCCGGGAGGAGTGTGAGGAGGTCGTGTGCCGGGAGGAGTGTGAGGAGGTCGTGTGCCGGGAGGAGTGTGAGGAGGTCGTGTGCCGGGAGGAGTGTGAGGAGGTCGTGTGCCGGGAGGAGTGTGAGGAGGTCGTGTGCCGGGAGGAGTGTGAGGAGGTCGTGTGCCGGGAGGAGTGTGAGGAGGTCGTGTGCCGGGAGGAGTGTGAGGAGGTCGTGTGCCGGGAGGAGTGTGAGGAGGTCGTGTGCCGGGAGGAGTGTGAGGAGGTCGTGTGCCGGGAGGAGTGTGAGGAGGTCGTGTGCCGGGAGGAGTGGCTGTCCGGAGAGGAGTGTGAGGAGGTTGTGTGCCGGGAGCAACGGCTGTGCAGGGAGGAGTGTGTGTGGCTGTGGACGCCCTTGCCTCGGGTAGTGTGTGTGTGTGTGTGTGTGTGTGTGGCTGTGGACGCCCTTGCCTCGGGTAGTGTGTGTGTGTGTGTGGCTGTGGACGCCTTTGCCTCGGGTAGTATGTGTGTGTGGCTGTGGACGCCCTTGCCTCGGGTAGTGTGTGGCTGTGGACGCCCTTGCCTCGGGTAGTGTCTGTGTGTGTGGCTGTGGACGCCTTTGCCTCGGGTAGTGTGTGTGTGGCTGTGGACGCCCTTGCCTCGGGTAGTGTGTGTGTGTGTGGCTGTGGACGCCTTTGCCTCGGGTAGTGTGTGTGTGTGTGGCTGTGGACGCCTTTGCCTCGGGTAGTGTGTGTGTGGCTGTGGACGCCCTTGCCTCGGGTAGTGTGTGTGTGTGTGGCTGTGGACGCCTTTGCCTCGGGTAGTGTGTGTGTGTGTGGCTGTGGACGCCTTTGCCTCGGGTAGTGTGTGTGTGTGTGGCTGTGGACGCCTTTGCCTCGGGTAGTATGTGTGTGGCTGTGGACGCCTTTGCCTCGGGTAGTGTGTGTGTGGCTGTGGACGCCCTTGCCTCGGGTAGTGTGTGGCTGTGGACGCCCTTGCCTCGGGTAGTGTGTGTGTGTGGCTGTGGACGCCCCTTCCCTCGGGTAGTGTGTGGCTGTGGACGCCCTTGCCTCGGGTAGTGTGTGGCTGTGGACGCCCTTGCCTCGGGTAGTGTGTGTGGCTGTGGACGCCCCTTCCCTCGGGTAGTATGTGTGTGTGGCTGTGGACGCCCTTGCCTCGGGTAGTGTGTGTGGCTGTGGACGCCCCTTCCCTCGGGTAGTGTGTGTGTGTGGCTGTGGACGCCCCTTCCCTCGGGTAGTGTGTGTGTGGCTGTGGACGCCCCTTCCCTCGGGTAGTGTGTGTGTGTGGCTGTGGACGCCCTTGCCTCGGGTAGTGTGTGTGGCTGTGGACGCCCTTCCCTCGGGTAGTGTGTGTGTGTGTGTGTGGCTGTGGACGCCCCTTCCCTCGGGTAGTGTGTGTGTGGCTGTGGACGCCCCTTCCCTCGGGTAGTGTGTGTGTGGCTGTGGACGCCCCTTCCCTCGGGTAGTGTGTGTGTGGCTGTGGACGCCCTTGCCTCGGGTAGTGTGTGTGGCTGTGGACGCCCTTGCCTCGGGTAGTATGTGTGTGTGGCTGTGGACGCCCTTGCCTCGGGTAGTGTGTGTGGCTGTGGACGCCCTTGCCTCGGGTAGTGTGTGTGGCTGTGGACGCCCTTGCCTCGGGTAGTGTGTGGCTGTGGACGCCCCTTCCCTCGGGTAGTGTGTGTGTGTGGCTGTGGACGCCCTTGCCTCGGGTAGTGTCTGTGTGTGTGGCTGTGGACGCCCTTGCCTCGGGTAGTGTGTGTGTGTGTGTGTGTGGCTGTGGACGCCCTTGCCTCGGGTAGTGTGTGGCTGTGGACGCCCTTGCCTCGGGTAGTGTCTGTGTGTGTGGCTGTGGACGCCCCTTCCCTCGGGTAGTGTGTGGCTGTGGACGCCCTTGCCTCGGGTAGTGTGTGTGTGTGGCTGTGGACGCCCCTTCCCTCGGGTAGTGTGTGGCTGTGGACGCCCTTGCCTCGGGTAGTGTGTGGCTGTGGACGCCCTTGCCTCGGGTAGTGTGTGGCTGTGGACGCCCTTGCCTCGGGTAGTGTCTGTGTGTGTGGCTGTGGACGCCCTTGCCTCGGGTAGTGTCTGTGTGTGTGGCTGTGGACGCCCTTGCCTCGGGTAGTGTGTGTGTGTGTGTGTGTGTGTGTGTGTGTGTGTGTGTGTGTGGCTGTGGACGCCCTTCCCTCGGGTAGTGTGTGTGTGTGGCTGTGGACGCCCCTTCCCTCGGGTAGTGTGTGTGGCTGTGGACGCCCTTGCCTCGGGTAGTGTGTGTGTGTGGCTGTGGACGCCCTTGCCTCGGGTAGTGTGTGTGTGTGTGTGGCTGTGGACGCCCTTGCCTCGGGTAGTGTGTGTGTGTGGCTGTGGACGCCCTTGCCTCGGGTAGTGTGTGTGTGTGTGGCTGTGGACGCCCTTGCCTCGGGTAGTGTGTGTGTGTGTGTGGCTGTGGACGCCCTTGCCTCGGGTAGTGTGTGTGGCTGTGGACGCCCTTGCCTCGGGTAGTGTGTGTGTGTGTGTGTGTGTGTGTGGCTGTGGACGCCCTTGCCTCGGGTAGTGTGTGGCTGTGGACGCCCTTGCCTCGGGTAGTGTGTGTGGCTGTGGACGCCCTTGCCTCGGGTAGTGTGTGTGTGTGTGTGTGTGTGGCTGTGGACGCCCTTGCCTCGGGTAGTGTGTGGCTGTGGACGCCCTTGCCTCGGGTAGTGTGTGTGTGGCTGTGGACGCCCTTGCCTCGGGTAGTGTGTGTGTGTGTGGCTGTGGACGCCCTTGCCTCGGGTAGTGTGTGTGTGTGTGGCTGTGGACGCCTTTGCCTCGGGTAGTATGTGTGTGGCTGTGGACGCCTTTGCCTCGGGTAGTGTGTGTGTGGCTGTGGACGCCCTTGCCTCGGGTAGTGTGTGGCTGTGGACGCCCTTGCCTCGGGTAGTGTGTGTGTGTGTGTGTGTGTGTGGCTGTGGACGCCCTTGCCTCGGGTAGTGTGTGTGTGTGTGGCTGTGGACGCCCTTGCCTCGGGTAGTGTCTGTGTGTGTGTGGCTGTGGACGCCTTTGCCTCGGGTAGTGTCTGTGTGTGTGTGTGGCTGTGGACGCCTTTGCCTCGGGTAGTATGTGTGTGGCTGTGGACGCCCTTGCCTCGGGTAGTGTGTGGCTGTGGACGCCCTTGCCTCGGGTAGTGTGTGTGTGTGTGGCTGTGGACGCCCTTGCCTCGGGTAGTGTCTGTGTGTGTGGCTGTGGACGCCCTTGCCTCGGGTAGTGTGTGTGTGTGTGTGTGGCTGTGGACGCCCTTGCCTCGGGTAGTGTGTGTGTGTGTGGCTGTGGACTCCTTTGCCTCGGGTAGTATGTGTGTGGCTGTGGACCCCTTTGCCTCGGGTAGTGTGTGTGTGGCTGTGGACGCCCCTTCCCTCGGGTAGTGTGTGGCTGTGGACGCCCTTGCCTCGGGTAGTGTGTGGCTGTGGACGCCCTTGCCTCGGGTAGTGTGTGTGGCTGTGGACGCCCTTGCCTCGGGTAGTGTGTGTGGCTGTGGACGCCCTTGCCTCGGGTAGTATGTGTGTGTGGCTGTGGACGCCCTTGCCTCGGGTAGTGTGTGTGGCTGTGGACGCCCTTGCCTCGGGTAGTGTGTGTGGCTGTGGACGCCCTTGCCTCGGGTAGTGTGTGGCTGTGGACGCCCCTTCCCTCGGGTAGTGTGTGTGTGTGGCTGTGGACGCCCTTGCCTCGGGTAGTGTCTGTGTGTGTGGCTGTGGACGCCCTTGCCTCGGGTAGTGTGTGTGTGTGTGTGTGTGGCTGTGGACGCCCTTGCCTCGGGTAGTGTGTGGCTGTGGACGCCCTTGCCTCGGGTAGTGTCTGTGTGTGTGGCTGTGGACGCCCCTTCCCTCGGGTAGTGTGTGGCTGTGGACGCCCTTGCCTCGGGTAGTGTGTGTGTGTGGCTGTGGACGCCCCTTCCCTCGGGTAGTGTGTGGCTGTGGACGCCCTTGCCTCGGGTAGTGTGTGGCTGTGGACGCCCTTGCCTCGGGTAGTGTGTGGCTGTGGACGCCCTTGCCTCGGGTAGTGTCTGTGTGTGTGGCTGTGGACGCCCTTGCCTCGGGTAGTGTCTGTGTGTGTGGCTGTGGACGCCCTTGCCTCGGGTAGTGTGTGTGTGTGTGTGTGTGTGTGTGTGTGTGTGTGTGGCTGTGGACGCCCTTCCCTCGGGTAGTGTGTGTGTGTGGCTGTGGACGCCCCTTCCCTCGGGTAGTGTGTGTGGCTGTGGACGCCCTTGCCTCGGGTAGTGTGTGTGTGTGGCTGTGGACGCCCTTGCCTCGGGTAGTGTGTGTGTGTGTGTGGCTGTGGACGCCCTTGCCTCGGGTAGTGTGTGTGTGTGGCTGTGGACGCCCTTGCCTCGGGTAGTGTGTGTGTGTGTGGCTGTGGACGCCCTTGCCTCGGGTAGTGTGTGTGTGTGTGTGGCTGTGGACGCCCTTGCCTCGGGTAGTGTGTGTGGCTGTGGACGCCCTTGCCTCGGGTAGTGTGTGTGTGTGTGTGTGTGTGTGTGTGGCTGTGGACGCCCTTGCCTCGGGTAGTGTGTGGCTGTGGACGCCCTTGCCTCGGGTAGTGTGTGTGGCTGTGGACGCCCTTGCCTCGGGTAGTGTGTGTGTGTGTGTGTGTGTGGCTGTGGACGCCCTTGCCTCGGGTAGTGTGTGGCTGTGGACGCCCTTGCCTCGGGTAGTGTGTGTGTGGCTGTGGACGCCCTTGCCTCGGGTAGTGTGTGTGTGTGTGGCTGTGGACGCCCTTGCCTCGGGTAGTGTGTGTGTGTGTGGCTGTGGACGCCTTTGCCTCGGGTAGTATGTGTGTGGCTGTGGACGCCTTTGCCTCGGGTAGTGTGTGTGTGGCTGTGGACGCCCTTGCCTCGGGTAGTGTGTGGCTGTGGACGCCCTTGCCTCGGGTAGTGTGTGTGTGTGTGTGTGTGTGTGGCTGTGGACGCCCTTGCCTCGGGTAGTGTGTGTGTGTGTGGCTGTGGACGCCCTTGCCTCGGGTAGTGTCTGTGTGTGTGTGGCTGTGGACGCCTTTGCCTCGGGTAGTGTCTGTGTGTGTGTGTGGCTGTGGACGCCTTTGCCTCGGGTAGTATGTGTGTGGCTGTGGACGCCCTTGCCTCGGGTAGTGTGTGGCTGTGGACGCCCTTGCCTCGGGTAGTGTGTGTGTGTGTGGCTGTGGACGCCCTTGCCTCGGGTAGTGTCTGTGTGTGTGGCTGTGGACGCCCTTGCCTCGGGTAGTGTGTGTGTGTGTGTGTGGCTGTGGACGCCCTTGCCTCGGGTAGTGTGTGTGTGTGTGGCTGTGGACTCCTTTGCCTCGGGTAGTATGTGTGTGGCTGTGGACCCCTTTGCCTCGGGTAGTGTGTGTGTGGCTGTGGACGCCCTTGCCTCGGGTAGTGTGTGGCTGTGGACGCCCTTGCCTCGGGTAGTGTGTGTGTGTGTGTGTGTGTGGCTGTGGACGCCCTTGCCTCGGGTAGTGTCTGTGTGTGTGGCTGTGGACGCCCTTGCCTCGGGTAGTGTGTGTGTGTGTGGCTGTGGACGCCCCTTCCCTCGGGTAGTGTGTGTGTGTGTGGCTGTGGACGCCCCTTCCCTCGGGTAGTGTGTGGCTGTGGACGCCCTTGCCTCGGGTAGTGTGTGGCTGTGGACGCCCTTGCCTCGGGTAGTGTGTGTGGCTGTGGACGCCCCTTCCCTCGGGTAGTGTGTGTGGCTGTGGACGCCCTTGCCTCGGGTAGTATGTGTGTGTGGCTGTGGACGCCCTTGCCTCGGGTAGTGTGTGTGGCTGTGGACGCCCTTGCCTCGGGTAGTGTGTGGCTGTGGACGCCCTTGCCTCGGGTAGTGTGTGGCTGTGGACGCCCTTCCCTCGGGTAGTGTGTGTGTGTGGCTGTGGACGCCCCTTCCCTCGGGTAGTGTGTGTGTGTGGCTGTGGACGCCCTTGCCTCGGGTAGTGTCTGTGTGTGTGGCTGTGGACGCCCTTGCCTCGGGTAGTGTCTGTGTGTGTGGCTGTGGACGCCTTTGCCTCGGGTAGTGTGTGTGTGGCTGTGGACGCCCTTGCCTCGGGTAGTGTGTGTGTGTGTGTGTGTGTGTGTGGCTGTGGACGCCCTTGCCTCGGGTAGTGTGTGTGTGTGGCTGTGGACGCCCTTGCCTCGGGTAGTGTGTGTGTGTGTGTGTGGCTGTGGACGCCCTTGCCTCGGGTAGTGTCTGTGTGTGTGGCTGTGGACGCCCTTGCCTCGGGTAGTGTGTGTGTGTGTGTGTGTGGCTGTGGACGCCCTTGCCTCGGGTAGTGTGTGTGTGTGGCTGTGGACGCCCTTGCCTCGGGTAGTGTGTGTGTGTGTGGCTGTGGACGCCCTTGCCTCGGGTAGTGTCTGTGTGTGTGGCTGTGGACGCCCTTGCCTCGGGTAGTGTGTGTGTGTGTGTGTGTGTGGCTGTGGACGCCCTTGCTTCGGGTAGTGTCTGTGTGTGTGTGGCTGTGGACGCCTTTGCCTCGGGTAGTGTCTGTGTGTGTGTGGCTGTGGACGCCTTTGCCTCGGGTAGTATGTGTGTGGCTGTGGACGCCCTTGCCTCGGGTAGTGTGTGTGGCTGTGGACGCCCCTTCCCTCGGGTAGTGTGTGTGGCTGTGGACGCCCTTGCCTCGGGTAGTGTGTGTGTGTGTGGCTGTGGACGCCCTTGCCTCGGGTAGTGTGTGTGTGTGTGGCTGTGGACGCCCTTGCCTCGGGTAGTGTGTGTGTGTGTGGCTGTGGACGCCCTTGCCTCGGGTAGTATGTGTGTGTGGCTGTGGACGCCCTTGCCTCGGGTAGTATGTGTGTGTGGCTGTGGACGCCCTTGCCTCGGGTAGTATGTGTGTGTGGCTGTGGACGCCCTTGCCTCGGGTAGTATGTGTGTGTGGCTGTGGACGCCCCTTCCCTCGGGTAGTGTGTGTGGCTGTGGACGCCCCTTCCCTCGGGTAGTGTGTGTGTGTGGCTGTGGATGCCCTTGCCTCGGGTAGTGTCTGTGTGTGTGTGGCTGTGGACGCCTTTGCCTCGGGTAGTATGTGTGTGGCTGTGGACGCCTTTGCCTCGGGTAGTGTGTGTGTGGCTGTGGACGCCCTTGCCTCGGGTAGTGTGTGTGTGTGTGTGGCTGTGGACGCCCTTGCCTCGGGTAGTGTGTGTGTGTGTGTGTGTGTGGCTGTGGACGCCCTTGCCTCGGGTAGTGTGTGTGGGGCTGTGGACGCCCTTGCCTCGGGTAGTGTCTGTGTGTGTGGCTGTGGACGCCCTTGCCTCGGGTAGTGTGTGTGTGTGTGGCTGTGGACGCCCCTTCCCTCGGGTAGTGTGTGTGTGTGTGGCTGTGGACGCCCCTTCCCTCGGGTAGTGTGTGGCTGTGGACGCCCTTGCCTCGGGTAGTGTGTGGCTGTGGACGCCCTTGCCTCGGGTAGTGTGTGTGGCTGTGGACGCCCCTTCCCTCGGGTAGTGTGTGTGGCTGTGGACGCCCTTGCCTCGGGTAGTATGTGTGTGTGGCTGTGGACGCCCTTGCCTCGGGTAGTGTGTGTGGCTGTGGACGCCCTTGCCTCGGGTAGTGTGTGGCTGTGGACGCCCTTCCCTCGGGTAGTGTGTGTGTGTGGCTGTGGACGCCCCTTCCCTCGGGTAGTGTGTGTGTGTGGCTGTGGACGCCCTTGCCTCGGGTAGTGTCTGTGTGTGTGGCTGTGGACGCCCTTGCCTCGGGTAGTGTCTGTGTGTGTGGCTGTGGACGCCCTTGCCTCGGGTAGTGTCTGTGTGTGTGGCTGTGGACGCCCCTTCCCTCGGGTAGTGTGTGGCTGTGGACGCCCTTGCCTCGGGTAGTGTGTGTGGCTGTGGACGCCCTTGCCTCGGGTAGTGTGTGTGTGTGGCTGTGGACGCCCTTGCCTCGGGTAGTGTCTGTGTGTGTGGCTGTGGACGCCCTTGCCTCGGGTAGTGTCTGTGTGTGTGGCTGTGGACGCCCTTGCCTCGGGTAGTGTCTGTGTGTGTGGCTGTGGACGCCCTTGCCTCGGGTAGTGTGTGTGTGTGTGTGTGTGTGTGTGTGTGGGTGGCTGTGGACGCCCTTGCCTCGGGTAGTGTGTGGCTGTGGACGCCCTTGCCTCGGGTAGTGTCTGTGTGTGTGGCTGTGGACGCCCTTGCCTCGGGTAGTGTGTGTGTGTGGCTGTGGACGCCCCTTCCCTCGGGTAGTGTGTGGCTGTGGACGCCCTTGCCTCGGGTAGTGTGTGGCTGTGGACGCCCTTGCCTCGGGTAGTGTGTGTGGCTGTGGACGCCCCTTCCCTCGGGTAGTGTGTGTGGCTGTGGACGCCCTTGCCTCGGGTAGTGTCTGTGTGTGTGGCTGTGGACGCCCTTGCCTCGGGTAGTGTGTGTGGCTGTGGACGCCCTTGCCTCGGGTAGTGTGTGGCTGTGGACGCCCTTGCCTCGGGTACTGTGTGTGTGTGTGTGTGGCTGTGGACGCCCCTTCCCTCGGGTAGTGTGTGGCTGTGGACGCCCTTGCCTCGGGTAGTGTGTGTGTGTGGCTGTGGACGCCCTTGCCTCGGGTAGTGTGTGGCTGTGGACGCCCTTGCCTCGGGTAGTGTGTGTGGCTGTGGACGCCCCTTCCCTCGGGTAGTGTGTGTGGCTGTGGACGCCCTTGCCTCGGGTAGTATGTGTGTGTGGCTGTGGACGCCCTTGCCTCGGGTAGTGTGTGTGGCTGTGGACGCCCTTGCCTCGGGTAGTGTGTGGCTGTGGACGCCCTTGCCTCGGGTACTGTGTGTGTGTGTGTGTGGCTGTGGACGCCCCTTCCCTCGGGTAGTGTGTGGCTGTGGACGCCCTTGCCTCGGGTAGTGTGTGGCTGTGGACGCCCCTTCCCTCGGGTAGTGTGTGTGGCTGTGGACGCCCCTTCCCTCGGGTAGTGTGTGTGGCTGTGGACGCCCTTGCCTCGGGTAGTGTGTGTGGCTGTGGACGCCCTTGCCTCGGGTAGTGTGTGTGGCTGTGGACGCCCTTGCCTCGGGTAGTGTGTGTGGCTGTGGACGCCCTTGCCTCGGGTAGTGTGTGGCTGTGGACGCCCCTTCCCTCGGGTAGTGTGTGTGGCTGTGGACGCCCTTCCCTCGGGTAGTGTGTGGCTGTGGACGCCCTTGCCTCGGGTAGTGTGTGGCTGTGGACGCCCCTTCCCTCGGGTAGTGTGTGTGGCTGTGGACGCCCCTTCCCTCGGGTAGTGTGTGTGTGGCTGTGGACGCCCCTTCCCTCGGGTAGTGTGTGTGTGGCTGTGGACGCCCCTTCCCTCGGGTAGTGTGTGTGTGGCTGTGGACGCCCCTTCCCTCGGGTAGTGTGTGTGTGTGGCTGTGGACGCCCTTGCCTCGGGTAGTGTGTGTGTGTGTGTGTGTGTGGACGCCCTTGCCTCGGGTAGTGTGTGTGTGTGTGTGTGTGTGTGTGGCTGTGGACGCCCCTTCCCTCGGGTAGTGTGTGTGGCTGTGGACGCCCTTCCCTCGGGTAGTGTGTGTGTGTGGCTGTGGACGCCCTTGCCTCGGGTAGTGTGTGGCTGTGGACGCCCTTGCCTCGGGTAGTGTGTGGCTGTGGACGCCCTTGCCTCGGGTAGTGTGTGTGTGTGTGTGGCTGTGGACGCCCTTCCCTCGGGTAGTGTGTGTGGCTGTGGACGCCCTTCCCTCGGGTAGTGTGTGTGTGTGGCTGTGGACGCCCTTGCCTCGGGTAGTGTGTGGCTGTGGACGCCCTTGCCTCGGGTAGTGTGTGTGTGGCTGTGGACGCCCCTTCCCTCGGGTAGTGTGTGTGGCTGTGGACGCCCTTCCCTCGGGTAGTGTGTGTGTGTGGCTGTGGACGCCCTTGCCTCGGGTAGTGTGTGGCTGTGGACGCCCTTGCCTCGGGTAGTGTGTGTGTGGCTGTGGACGCCCTTCCCTCGGGTAGTGTGTGTGGCTGTGGACGCCCTTCCCTCGGGTAGTGTGTGTGTGTGGCTGTGGACGCCCTTGCCTCGGGTAGTGTGTGGCTGTGGACGCCCTTGCCTCGGGTAGTGTGTGTGTGGCTGTGGACGCCCTTCCCTCGGGTAGTGTGTGTGTGGCTGTGGACGCCCTTGTGTTGGACAGCTGCTGTGTTTGGCTCTGGGGGCCACGTCCTGGGTCTATATCCACTGAGAAACTAGAAGTTTTTTTTATTTTTAGAAGAACTTCCAGCAGACCTCGTCATTTGTGGTGTGAGTGGGTCGCCTCCTGCTGTCGTCTGCCTGAACACTACTGGAGCTTTAGCGTCTTATTTATCACCCCGCCCCCACTTCCGGGTTAGGGGGTGCTGTGTCCCCAGCCTCGTCCGCCTTCTGATGTTTGCACTATTCAGGTGTGCTCCTCCTTGTGCCTTGATATTCATGAACTGGTAGTAAGACACCGAAGCAACCGCTGGGGGGCCCTGTACAGCCCTGGGGGGTGCCCCTGCATTTTACATGGTCTTCTGTATGAAATGTTTTTAACTTTGTTTTTCTATTTTGTTTTTTAAATCAAATATTGTGAATAAATCTGATAAAGCCAGAAGTCAAGCGTCATCCGTGTCTCATATGATTGGGGGGGTTGGCCATTGCCTCTGGCTCGCCGTGTACAGAGAGCATGCGGTGAGGAGTCTTGTGCTTCTTCATATCCTAGTTCTAGTGGGTTTGATTATTATAGAAGAGGCCATATTGTGATATATTCATAATTTTTGTATGTATTTTAAAGTTGTCCGAAATAGGTTCATGGAGAGGACACAGTTCATATAATTTCTTCTCTATAGAGAAGAGTGTGTGTGGACGCCCTGGCCTTGGCTAGTGTGTCCCGAGCTACTTGAGAAACCTTGGCGCGGTGCTCGGGCTCAGACATATCCTACTGTGGAGGACATGTTGGCTAATCTTTCAATTTTAACATCAGTATGAGGGTTTAGTAAGACCGCAGAGTGCACCTGTCTTTGCAAATGTTATTATATTGGTAATCACATCCACATAATTGCTATCCTGTGTTGGATGTCTATTGTGGTCTGCTGCGGGCATCCTCGACTGTATGCATTTTTGCTGGGAATCGCCATTAACAACGGGCTACACGTGCAGGATTTGCTCCCCTTTATACATCTGCATATTGGTTTGAGCACTTCGTGCCTGTTTAACGCCACTCCATTTATTGTGTCCATGTCCCAATATTTATGGACCTGACTGTATATTTTGTATTGTTAAATATTATGAAGGACGTCAATGCATCTTTTATCTTCTATATTTCTCCCTAGTAACGCATGTACTCCTAAAATATGATTAAAAAAAGGTATAGACTGTTAATGAGTCTCCGTTCAGGGGAAGCGGTGGTATTTTAACTAACAATCAATCACCCGTTAAAGTGATAGAGGCGACACACACGTCTGTGAGAGTGCAAGGTCTATTATATTCTTATCAATACCATAAATTTTACAGTTTGGGAAACTAAACTGGTACCTTATAGTCTATGCTTTAATTGGTACATGTGTCAAAGTTAATCCTTTTAGGCTCTGATTTAGGATTCTATATGTTGTGTATGGAATGTAAGATGAAGTCAGACCTGGACATTTAATTCTTACTAGTATGATGCTATCAGCTTATGCAATAGAGCCACCTAGGTACGAATGAGTAACATTACACCAACAGCAGAAATGCATTCTGGGTAATAGTGACATCATAGTCATTATCATATGTACACGCCTAACCAACAATGATTGGAAAACTCCAAACTAGGAAGGGGTGTCTAACTGATAAGTTTTTGGATCATAAACCACACACAAGAGAGAGGGAGGTAGAAAGAAAAAATAAAGGAGTGAGCAGAGGAGACAAATCCCACTGACCAGAACTAACCCTTTAATGCTGACTTCCCTTAGACATTCCCTTACATTCTCAGGTAACGTGTAACTTTATTTTGTGTAGTACTGATTGAATTATTTGGCTTGATATTTAGTAACTCGCTGCTTTAGTGTGGATGTGTAATGTTAAAAGTGCTACATCAATATTATCACTATTCAGTAAAGATGCATATTACTGAATAAAAGATCTAATATTGATATCGGAGAAACTCTGATTGGAATATTCAAATTCCATAGTCAATATCTGGCCTGATAATTTATAAGATGTGTAGCAATACTATCCGATATCCTAGATTGATCAGTTTGAGCAGAGCGAGGGTTCGTATCTGTCCTTATCACTATTGAGTTTTTTTATTATCTCATAATTGTGGTCGGGACGTTGTATTACAGTCTTATGTTTGAGAAGTAATAAGAAAAGTGTTAGAGCCATCAAGTGGCGAATTTAGGATAAGTAATTAGGGCACTGTATATCATTGAGTTTCTCTATTGATTAAGCTTTGATTTATATTTTTGCATAGACTTTCGTACCATGTTTTACTGATTGCACAATATAAATTAACGACTAACTCTTTTTGAGGTGTTTTATATGTCCACCTCTAGGATCAATTCCCTTTGATCCTTTCTTTTATATAAAGCATTTGTGTTATATCCCCGACAGTCTGTTGCTCAATGATCACCTGACAGGAAACATAGCTTTCTGCTAACTACTGAGCAATTAGCAGTGCGTACAGGCTGCATAAGGCACCTTTTTTCTGAGCTGCAGTCCAGTATTTTAAGCCTCTCATCCAATGTACTAATCTGATCACCCGTCTGTGAGCCCCTCCTAGCTCCTATATCCAAAACTGAATCCCATATTTACCAAGGCCCCCCGCCGCCCCGCGAAGATCGTTGGGGCCCCACAACCGACTTTTTTGGGTATATACCATTTACAATGACCATTGTCCCTTCACCCATGTGTAGTAGCAGGATGAATCCAGTTCCATCACATCTGCCGTGTGAGCAGCACCCAGGTTTGCACTTACCTCCTGATAGAGCTACAAGCTGTTATGCATGTTTTCTCTGCTATATACCCCTTAGAATCACTCCAGATATCTTACATATCACAGTCAGACTTACCGGTCAGTAGTTACTTGGTTCCATCTTTTTGCCTTTCTTAAATATTAGTACCCCATCAGCCAGCATCCAGACCTGCGACGTTAACAGAGAGTCTAAGAGGAGATACAATGGTCTATTCATTACTGAGCTCAGTTCCCTCAGTACTCGTGGGTGAATACCATCTGGACCACAGGCTTGAGCAATATTTAAGCCCTTCTACCCTCCTCCCCTTTCCTTTGTGCATATTAGGCCTCAGTATATTATTTTTACATTTTACAGCAGAAAAAACGCTCCCCCCCCCCCCCGAGCAGCAGCAGCAGAAAAAAACGCTCCCCCCCCACCGAGCAGCAGCAGAAAAACGCTTCCCCCCCCCCCCCACCGAGCAGCAGCAAAAACGCTCCCCCCCCCCCCCCCCCCCACCGAGCAACAGAAAAAACGCTCCTGTGGGAGGCTGCAGGGGGCATTATAAATACTGGGGGCGCTGCAGGGGGCATTATAAATACTGGGGGCGCTGCAGGGGGCATTATAAATACTGGGGGCGCTGCAGGGGGCATTATAAATACTGGGGGCGCTGCAGGGGGCATTATAAATACTGGGGGCGCTGCAGGGGGCATTATAAATACTGGGGGCGCTGCAGGGGGCATTATAAATACTGGGGGCGCTGCAGAGGGCATTATAAATACTGGGGGCGCTGCAGGGGGCATTATAAATACTGGGGGCGCTGCAGGGGGCATTATAAATACTGGGGGCGCTGCAGGGGGCATTATAAATACTGGGGGCGCTGCAGGGGGCAATATAAATACTGGGGGCGCTGCAGGGGGCATTATAAATACTGGGGGCGCTGCAGGGGGCATTATAAATACTGGGGGCGCTGCAGGGGGCAATATAAATACTGGGGGTGCTGCAGGGAGCATTATCACTGTAGGGGCAGTATTACTAATTGGGGCACTCTTGGGGAGCATTATCATTGTAGGGGGCAGTATTACTAATAGGGGCACTCTTGGGAGCATTATCACTGTAGGGGGCAGTATTACTAATAGGGGCACTCTTGGGAGCATTATCACTGTTGGGGGCAGGATTACTAATAGGGGCACTCTTGGGAAGCATTATCACTGTAGGGGGCAGTATTACTAATAGGGGCACTCTTGGGGAGCATTATCACTGTAGGGGGCAGTATTACTAATAGGGGCACTCTTGGGAGCATTATCACTGTTGGGGGCAGTATTACTAATAGGGGCACTCTTGGGAGCATTATCACTGTAGGGGGCAGTATTACTAATAGGGGCACTCTTGGGAGCATTATCACTGTAGGGGGCAGTATTACTAATAGGGGCACTCTTGGGGAGCATTATCACTATAAGGGCAGTATTACTAATAGGGGCACTCTTGGGGAGCATTATCACTGTTGGGGGCAGGATTACTAATAGGGGCACTCTTGGGGAGCATTATCACTGTTGGGGGCAGGATTACTAATAGGGGCACTCTTGGGAGCATTATCACTGTTGGGGGCAGGATTACTAATAGGGGCACTCTTGGGAAGCATTATCACTGTAGGGGGCAGTATTACTAATAGGGGCACTCTTGGGAGCATTATCACTGTTGGGGGCAGGATTACTAATAGGGGCACTCTTGGGAAGCATTATCACTGTAGGGGGCAGTATTACTAATAGGGGCACTCTTGGGGCAGGATTACTAATTGGGGCACTCTTGGGGAGCATTATCATTGTAGGGGGCAGTATTACTAATAGGGGCACTCTTGGGAGCATTATCACTGTAGGGGGCAGTATTACTAATAGGGGCACTCTTGGGAGCATTATCACTGTTGGGGGCAGGATTACTAATAGGGGCACTCTTGGGAGCATTATCACTGTTGGGGGCAGGATTACTAATAGGGGCACTCTTAGGAAGCATTATCACTGTAGGCGGCAGTATTACTAATAGGGGCACTCTTGGGAGCATTATCACTGTTGGGGGCAGGATTACTAATAGGGGCACTCTTGGGAAGCATTATCACTGTAGGGGGCAGTATTACTAATAGGGGCACTCTTGGGGAGCATTATCACTGTTGGGGGCAGGATTACTAATAGGGGCACTCTTGGAGAGCATTATCACTGTAGGGGGCAGTATTACTAATAGGGGCACTCTTGGGAGCATTATCACTGTTGGGGGCAGTATTACTAATAGGGGCACTCTTGGGAGCATTATCACTGTAGGGGGCAGTATTACTAATAGGGGCACTCTTGGGAGCATTATCACTGTAGGGGGCAGTATTACTAATAGGGGCACTCTTGGGGAGCATTATCATTGTAGGGGGCAGTATTACTAATAGGGGCACTCTTGGGGAGCATTATCACTATAAGGGCAGTATTACTAATAGGGGCACTCTTGGGGAGCATTATCACTGTTGGGGGCAGGATTACTAATAGGGGCACTCTTGGGAGCATTATCACTGTAGGGGGCAGTATTACTAATAGGGGCACTCTTGGGAGCATTATCACTGTTGGGGGCAGGATTACTAATAGGGGCACTCTTGGGAAGCATTATCACTGTAGGGGGCAGTATTACTAATAGGGGCACTCTTGGGAGCATTATCACTGTTGGGGGCAGGATTACTAATAGGGGCACTCTTGGGAAGCATTATCACTGTAGGGGGCAGTATTACTAATAGGGGCACTCTTGGGGCAGGATTACTAATTGGGGCACTCTTGGGGAGCATTATCACTGTTGGGGGCAGGATTACTAATTGGGGCACTCTTGGGAAGCATTATCACTGTAGGGGGCAGTATTACTAATAGGGGCACTCTTGGGAGCATTATCACTGTTGGGGGCAGTATTACTAATAGGGGCACTCTTGGGGAGCATTATCACTGTAGGGGGCAGTATTACTAATAGGGGCACTCTTGGGGAGCATTATCACTGTTGGGGGCAGGATTACTAATAGGGGCACTCTTGGGAAGCATTATCACTGTAGGGGCAGTATTACTAATAGGGGCACTCTTGGGAGCATTATCACTGTTGGGGGCAGTATTACTAATAGGGGCACTCTTGGGGAGCATTATCACTGTAGGGGGCAGTATTACTAATAGGGGCACTCTTGGGGAGCATTATCATTGTAGGGGGCAGTATTACTAATAGGGGCACTCTTGGGAGCATTATCACTGTAGGGGGCAGTATTACTAATAGGGGCACTCTTGGGGAGCATTATCACTGTTGGGGGCAGGATTACTAATAGGGGCACTCTTGGGGAGCATTATCATTGTAGGGGGCAGTATTACTAATAGGGGCACTCTTGGGGAGCATTATCACTGTTGGGGGCAGGATTACTAATAGGGGCACTCTTGGGGCAGGATTACTAATTGGGGCACTCTTGGGAGCATTATCATTGTAGGGGGCAGTATTACTAATAGGGGCACTCTTGGGAAGCATTATCACTGTAGGGGGCAGTATTACTAATAAGGGCACTCTTGGGAGCATTATCACTGTAGGGGGCAGTATTACTAATAGGGGCACTCTTGGGAGCATTATCACTGTTAGGGGCAGGATTACTAATAGGGGCACTCTTAGGAAGCATTATCACTGTAGGGGGCAGTATTACTAATAGGGGCACTCTTGGGAGCATTATCACTGTAGGGGGCAGTATTACTAATAAGGGCACTCTTGGGAGCATTATCACTGTAGGGGGCAGTATTACTAATAGGGGCACTCTTGGGGAGCATTATCACTGTTGGGGGCAGGATTACTAATAGGGGCACTCTTGGGAAGCATTATCACTGTAGGGGGCAGTATTACTAATAGGGGCACTCTTGGGGAGCATTATCATTGTAGGGGGCAGTATTACTAATAGGGGCACTCTTGGGGAGCATCATCACTGTAGGGGGCAGGATTACTAATAGGGGCACTCTTGGAGAGCATTATCACTGTTGGGGGCAGGATTACTAATAGGGGCACTCTTGGGGAGCATTATCACTGTAGGGGGCAGTATTACTAATAGGGGCACTCTTGGGAGCATTATCACTGTTGGGGGCAGGATTACTAATAGGGGCACTCTTAGGGAGCATTATCACTGTAGGGGGCAGTATTACTAATAGGGGCACTCTTGGGGAGCATCATCACTGTTAGGGGCAGTATTACTAATAGGGGCACTCTCGGGGAGCATTATCACTGTTGGGGCAGGATTACTAATTGGGGCACTCTTGGGGAGCATTATCACTGTTGGGGCAGGATTACTAATTGGGGCACTCTTGGGGAGCATTATCATTGTAGGGGGCAGTATTACTAATAGGGGCACTCTTGGGAGCATTATCACTGTTGGGGGCAGTATTACTAATAGGGGCACTCTTGGGGGCAGTATTACTAATAGGGGCACTCTTGGGAGCATTATCACTAATTGGGGCACTCTTGGGGAGCATTATCACTGTAGGGGGCAGTATTACTAATAGGGGCACTCTTGGGGAGCATTTTCACTGTTGGGGGCAGGATTACTAATAGGGGCACTCTTGGGAAGCATTATCACTGTAGGGGGCAGTATTACTAATAAGGGCACTCTTGGGAGCATTATCACTGTAGGGGGCAGTATTACTAATAGGGGCACTCTTGGGAGCATTATCACTGTTGGGGGCAGGATTACTAATAGGGGCACTCTTAGGAAGCATTATCACTGTAGGGGGCAGTATTACTAATAGGGGCACTCTTGGGAGCATTATCACTGTTGGGGGCAGGATTACTAATAGGGGCACTCCTTGGGAGCATTATCACTGTTGGGGGCAGGATTACTAATAGGGGCACTCTTGGGGAGCATTATCACTGTAGAGGGCAGTATTACTAATAGGGGCACTCTTGGGGAGCATTATCACTGTAGGGGGCAGTATTACTAATAGGGGCACTCTTGGGAGCATTATCACTGTAGGGGGCAGGATTACTAATAGGGGCACTCCTGGGGAGCATTTTCACTGTTTGGGGCAGTATTACTAATAGGGGCACTCTTGGGGGCAGTATTACTAATAGGGGCACTCTTGGGGGCAGTATTACTAATAGGGGCACTCCTGGGGAGCATTATCACTGTAGGGGGCAGGATTACTAATAGGGGCACTCCTGGGGAGCATTATCACTGTAGGGGGCAGGATTACTAATAGGGGCACTCTTGGGGGCAGTATAACTAATAGGGGCACTCTTGGGGGCAGTATTATTAATAGGGGCACTCTTGGGGGCATTATCACTGTAGGGGGCAGGATTACTAATTGGGGCACTCTTGGGGAGCATTATCACTGTAGGGGGCAGGATTACTAATAGGGGCACTCTTGGGGAGCATTATCACTGTAGGGGGCAGTATTACTAATAGGGGCACTCCTGGGGAGCATTATCACTGTAGGGGGCAGGATTACTAATAGGGGCACTCCTGGGGAGCATTATCACTGTAGGGGGCAGGATTACTAATAGGGGCACTCCTGGGGAGCATTATCACTGTAGGGGGCAGGATTACTAATAGGGGCACTCTTTGGGAGCATTTTCACTGTAGGGGGCAGTATTACTAATGAAGGCACTCTAGAAGGGAATTACTATTGGTGGGACTTGGTGGAGCACTGTCACTATGGGGGGGGCTCCTTTTTCTTCACGATAGTATTTGGGGGGCACAGCGAGCAGCAGGAGAACACTGTGGGGACTCCAGGTTGGGGGATGATGATAGAGAAGTGAGGAAGTCAAGATGTCTGTGTGTCACACTCCGAGAGAAGAAGATGATGATGATGATGATTACATCTACATCAGAGGAGACATCACCCCGGGGCCCTGGATGTGAGAGGTCTGTGCTGCTGTATGGCAAGTACAGTAAACTGAGGGGGCCACTTAGAGAGTTGGGCCATATTCATTGGGGGCTTGGGCCCCAGATCTTTTGAGACACTAGCAACGCCCCTCCATGGTACACAGAGCGCTTCAACTTTGATTTTTTTTAATTGGCACGCCTGCATAAGAAAGTGGCTTGTATTATATCTTTCTCTACATGATACATGCCATTTGCTGAAGTGAGAGAACCCCTTCTGATGGTTTCTATAATACAGTGTACTGCTTATGTAGTACAGTGCATTATACTGACAGGCGCCAGCAGGCTGTGCCCCAGAGGTCGGCATTCTCAGGGTGCCGATGCCTGAACCACTTACATGACACCGTAGCTTTTGACTGAGGCATCTAAGGGATTAGTGGTCCTGCCGGGAACCTTGCTGCATGGGAGTCCAGTGCGCTGCCTTACGATAAAGCCGCCACAAACACCCGTTACGGGGTTAATGTGCCGAGAAGCAGCTGACCCTTGTTTACTGCCCCTCCACCTCGCTGGGGAACACAGGGGAGAAGCGCGGGGTTAATATCTCTGCCCTCCCTTGTCCTCTACTCTTCCTATTCTCATCTTTTAGAGGCCAGGATTCTGGTTTTCTGTTTAGACGTTTTTGGTGATTTACTGGACCTTCCATCCTGTGCTGCGGTAGCACACAACTCCCATCATGCTTTGTAACTGCAGGAGGCCCTCCGAATCATGGATGGGACATGCGGCTTTATAGAAGTCACCAATACGGTGGGGGTTGTCTATTAATAGGTTTATTCTCCTAACTGTAGGTGTGTCCCTTCCATCAGCGGGGACACGTACATTCATGGATAAAGTGCGGGTTAGTACAACACACAGGATCCTGCGTCCTGTCTGTCTACAAGTCTATAGGTTCTCTAGTGTCCCGGGTCCTGCTGGAGTCCGTCTTTAGCTCGTGTTAGAGGTCCTCTGCCTGGATCTGAACTTCCACCAGAAGGTGATTGAGGGGGCGTCACATCTACACTCTCCTGTATAGGAGCAGGATCTGATTGAGAGACAGCGGAGAGCCTCCACCCAGAGTGGACCTGCTGCTTAACACTAGATCTGCTCCTGGACTCCAGCACCAGTTCTGGTCATTGTCTGGTCCTGCAGAAACATTCACTTGGTGGGTTTATCTATCAGTTCCTAGAAGGTATTAAAATATAAGGCAATACACGGCGATGAGTCTCTACTTGACAAGAGCGCTCCTCTAATATCTTCTAGACATTACTGATGCGGACACTTAGAGGACTTCCGTCCTTCTCCGATTTATCCCTGAATGATTCTTCCAGCTTGAGTTTCTCTGGGTCTCCAAAGCGGACAGGCTCATGGAAGCAACATGGAGGAGATACTTTAAGGACGTTATTAAACAGGCTGAAGTCAGCCACATATTTACCGCTAGAGGATAGCGAAATGATGGGGCTGAACTCATAACCCCACAAGATCTCCTCTGGAAGGTAAGAGGTGCGCACCTGGCATGTGGCACTCGTGGACTCCACTGTACCACTAAGAATGACCACCAGCTCAAAGTCTCCTTCTCCAGAGCGGATAGCAACATCTCGGAGCGGACTTGACTCATCCACCACATGATAGAAGGTGAGCGGTAGGATCAGGAAGGGACTGTCAGAGGATGTGTCCACCTGGAAGTCCACATTGATCTGATTGAGATGAACGTTATCATTCTCCTTGGTGACTTGCGTCTGGAGAAGCTTTCCAGTCACTTGACATCCAATCAGTAGGCTTCTGCGCATGTTGGCCACTCGGATCATCAGACATAATTTGCCTTCTTGTTGCGCCACCACAGCGTTCTGACTGAATTTGATGGTTTCTGCCCTTTTCTTTGGACGAGCAATTTTTGCCAAGAAGGTTCCAGTGATGAAAATCTCTAGGATTGTGGTCAGAACCAGCTGAGTGATGAGCAGCACAATGGCCAAGGGGCATTCCTCACTGATGTACCGAAAACCATAACCAATGGTGGTCTGCGACTCCAGGGAGAAGAGGAAGGCTCCAGTCAGTGTGTGCACCTGCATGACACAAGGAGTGTGGTTAGCGGGAGTATTAAATTCCAACAGATCTCCGTGGACCAAGGCCACCAAGTACCAGATGACCCCAAAAATAAACCAGGTTCCTGCAAAGGTGGCGGAGAATAAGAGCAGCTTGTATCTCCACTGCATGTCAATGAAGGTAGTCCACAGGTCTTTGAGGTAGAGGAAGCTCTTGTCGGTGATGTGGTCTATGCGCACATTGCTGCGTCCATCCTTGGTCATGACACGTCTCCTCCTCAGACCTGAGCCTATGAGAGGCCGGCTGTCTGTCTGCGTGGTCTGACTGTAGTATACCTTCACCGAAGAAGTCATCTGCAGCAGAAAACAAGCAACCATTAGAAGGAGGTGTGGAGAAGGTCACGTCCAAATGTCACCCGACCCCTGAAACAGCAGCCCTCCTGTCAGTGTTACCAGTATAGTACTGCAGGCGGAGTCGTTATTGGAGAATCGGGAGAGGATTGTCCTTGTGTCCAAACCCTTTACCCACTACTATAATGTACTAAATGTCCCAACACCCAGCACGTACTGGTCATGGGCTGAGGCTTTAGGTCTGGGACCAGTAACATATCTATGGCTGGTGACTGCTCGCTGAATCTCTGGACCTCTGTGTCACGGTGTAGGAGATGGGCCCTAGGTTGTGATGGACACAAGATGAGACCAATATATCTGCACCTGTGTCAGACCAGTGCACCACTTGGAGGTGTCGCTAACATGACCCTCAACCCTGGACCCAGGTCCCCACTTCTGGTCTGGTTCCCAGTTTGACCCCAGTGCTGCTGGTGTCCCCAGCTGGCCCCTGAAGCCTGCAGTACCCAGGAGTGGCCAGCAGAGGTTACTAAAGCCCTGCAGATGAGGCCAGTCTAATGGAGGAACCAAGATATACAGTCACCATGAACGACCTGGAAGACGGGTACTACTCCCGACCCCAGCAACTACCACCCTCAATGTCCATGTTATGTGCAGAGAACCAGGTCTGGTGCACGAATAACATCAGATGGGGAATCATTTGACCTGAGGGTTTGTTACCATGCATCAGTGCAGACAATCCTCTGACAGCTAAACACAGCAGCAGCACAAACCTCCAGGCAGATCAGTCATGCCTACATTGTAACAGACCCTCAGCTCTGTGAGCATGACTAGGTCAGGACAGCCTTCAGCATCTAAATGTAAAGATGAATGTTTTCAATTAATTACAGCAAGCAGAGCTCTGTACTGCAATTTCCTGAAGACTGGGCAGACAGCATGTGATAATAATCTGGATTAGCCTGCTGGCACAAGATGAGGAGAGCCGATCCGGCAGTCCGGTCATCTGATAATCTGGACGGTCCATGTATCACTGTGTGTAGCCCCGGATCAACTCCACTCATCTCCAGACAGGACAATTGGAAATCCTCTGCAGCCCATGAATGAAGGGATGGTCTGGCCACGTATGGGTTAATAGAAGAAACAGGGTTAAATAATGACGTTGCTAGATTTGAGGCCTTATACCCTGCGTGCGGTGGGGGGAGTCCGACAGGATTATCTTCCGGGCCGTATACAGGGAACGTTCCTGCAGTGGGGGCAGGCTAGCGGGATTATCTTCTGGGCCATATACAGGGAACGTTCCTGCAGTGGGGGCAGGCTAGCGGGATTATCTGGGCCGTATACAGGGAACGCTCCAGCAGTGGGGATAGTTTAGCGGGATTATCTTCTGGGCCGTATACAGGGAGCCTTTAAAATTTACAAGTAAAAGTTGAGAATGAACACACTGGGTCGGAAACAAGAAGGGGCGACACCTAGATCCGGATGGCCGGTCAGATCTACACATAAACTGGTTCCAGTCAAAGTCCTTAAAAGTCTGGGACTTCTAGTGACTGCTCCTCATGGGAATGTGAAAAGATGAAGGGGAGAAGCACCTCGTGGGTGGGAGCTCAGTGACTCCGCCTCCAATACTTCACCCCAAGCCACAGGAATCCCAATACAATAATGGTAATAAGGCTGGCACTGGTAAAGATCTGAGGTGGTCATCTGGTCTGCAAGAGGTCTCTGATTCCTCAAGATAGACTCCTCTGTCTTGGAGCATCTTGTAGACAGTTTATGGGTCTAGGAGATGTCACAAGAAGAAGCTGTCTACATGGAGAGCAGAGATGTGCCTCCAGAACCACAGCGCAGTGTAATCTACACCAGAAAGCGAGGAGCTGGGAAGCCATCCCAATGTATCACTTCCATCATCCGCTCTGACAAGTGGAAGGAAACAGCTGGATCTGCAAGTAGCACATAGTCGGAATTCTCTATTCTGACCTCCAGTCACTGAAAAAAGTAGAGATATTGAAAATTGTCATCGACAAAACGTCTTCTAGAAAGTTACAGAATATGAAGACAATGATGAGGCTGCACTGGCCCTTTAAAACTCCCTGACCATTACCAGCAGGGTCACGCCACGTTAGTCTCTGCCTTAAGAGAGGTCACGCTGTGGAGGTCTCTGCCGTAAGAGCGGTCACGCCACAGTAGACTCTGCCTTAAGAGCGGTCATGCTATATAGGTGTCCAAGGAGTTTTAAAAAAAAGAGGAGTCTGCTGCCAGAGGGGCCATCAGATCTCTGCTTGTTGTCATTGACTGAGAACACAGGAATAAGCTGACTGGGTGTCTCAGGCTGACATTGCTCCCAGTATCTTCTTTGGGCCTCATTTCCCCCGCTTGCGCAGCATGTGGAGTCGTTCCCAGGAGGCCCCGTAGCCATGGTCACCAGGTTGGCACTCCGCTGTCTGGGGCAGAAGAATCTATCCAGAGATGAGGGCGAGGGTCAGAGGTTACGAGCAGTGATTTGTGGGGACATTGCGCGGGGATGAATGACTGGACGCCGATGATTAATGGCTGCTCATTGTTCGAGCTGAGATCACAAGACTGTGGAGGCCAGAGCTGAGGGCAGTGATCATCGGGGAGGATAAGAGGTGGTAAAGTGATGGTGATCATCGTGGAGGATACGGGGTGGTATAATGATGGTGATCATCGTGGAGGATACGGGGTGGTAAAGTGATGGTTATCATCATGGAGGATACAGGCTGGTAACATGATGGTTATCATCATGGAGGATACAGGCTGGTAAAATGATGGTCATCATCGGGGAGGATAAGAGGTGGTAAAATGATGGTCATCATCACTGAGGATACGGGATGGTAAAGTGATGGTTATCATCACTGAGGATACGGGATGGTAAAGTGATGGTTATCATCATGGAGGATACAGGCTGGTAACATGATGGTTATCATCATGGAGAATACAGGCTGGTAAAATGATGGTCATCATCGGGGAGGATAAGAGGTGGTAAAGTGATGGTGATCATCGTGGAGGATACGGGGTGGTATAATGATGGTGATCATCGTGGAGGATACGGGGTGGTAAAGTGATGGTTATCATCATGGAGAATACAGGCTGGTAAAATGATGGTCATCATCATGGAGGATACAGGCTGGTAAAATGATGGTCATCATCGGGGAGGATAAGAGGTGGTAAAGTGATGGTTATCATCACTGAGGATACGGGATGGTAAAGTGATGGTTATCATCATTGAGGATACAGGGTGGTAAAATGATGGTTATCATCATTGAGGATACGGGATGGTAAAGTGATGGTTATCATCGTGGAGGATACAGGGTGGTAAAATGATAGTCATCATCGTGGAGGTTAAGAGGTGGTAAAATGATGGTGATCATCATTGAGGATACGGGATGGTAAAGTGATGGTTATCATCGTGGAGGATACAGGGTGGTAAAATGATAGTCATCATCGTGGAGGTTAAGAGGTGGTAAAATGATGGTGATCATCGTGGAGGATAAGAGGTGGTAAAGTGATGGTGATCATTGTGAAGGGGCCCCAAGTGGCAAGTGGAGCCAAGGCCCCATGCCAGGCAGGAGGTATTTCTGCACCTGTGTCCTGCTTCCTGAGCTGCCGGCTGAGAGGAGGAGGAAGGTAGTGAAAGGCCCTGACTGTTGGAGGGAGCAGACACTGGCACCATTGTACATTCCCGAGGAGAGGGCCTGAATGGATCTGTGGCTGCACAAAGAGCATCTTACAATGGACGCCTCATTAGGATGCACAGAGAGGGGTGGGCCACTGCAAACCCCGTGCCTCCACTCATTTACCCTGTCAACATCTCCCCTTCATGTGGCTGACATGAAAAGCCTGCGCCTGAAGAAGACAAGGTGATGGTGCCAGCTGTGCCACAGTCTATACCCACCCTCCGTACATGTGTACACCCCACATACATCTGGTTACATGCCCTATGTATGTACAAGGACACACCCCACATATATCTGGCGGGATCATGCTGGAGTTTACGGGGACACAGAGAATGCTGTGGCTGACAATTGTGTAAAATCTAATCTCACAGATTCCGCTCGGAGAAGCTGCGGATTAACCCCTCTCAGAATATCTGCACTCAGTGTGGCTAACCTTCATGCACATCGGAGGATCAGCTTCTCTGTGGAATTGGTTACTTCCATCCACCTGAGCACCCACCTGAACCGCCACAATCAGCATCCACCTGAACCACCACAATCAGCATCCACCTGAACGTCAGCAACAACCTCAGCATCCACCTGAACGTCAGCCACAACCTCAGCATCCACCTGAACGTCAGCCACAACCTCAGCATCCACCTGAACGTCAGCCACAACCTCAGCATCCACCTGAACGTCAGCCACAACCTCAGCATCCACCTGAACGTCAGCCACAACCTCAGCATCCACCTGAACGTCAGCCACAACCTCAGCATCCACCTGAACGTCAGCCACAACCTCAGCATCCACCTGAACGTCAGCCACAACCTCAGCATCCACCTGAACGTCAACCTCAGCATCCACCTGAACGTCAGCCACAATCGGCATCCACCTGAACGTCAAACTCAGCATCCACCTGAACCTCCACAATCTCAGCATCCACCTGAACCTCCACAATCTCAGCATCCACCTGTACCTCCACAATCTCAGCATCCACCTGAACCTCCACAACCTCAGCATCCACCTGAACGTCAGCCACAACCTCAGCATCCACCTGAACGTCAGCCACAACCTCAGCATCCACCTGAACCTCCACAATCTCAGCATCCACCTGAACCTCCACAATCTCAGCATCCACCTGAACCTCCACAATCTCAGCATCCACCTGAACCTCCACAATCTCAGCATCCACCTGAACCTCCACAATCTCAGCATCCACCTGAACCTCCACAATCTCAGCATCCACCTGAACCTCCACAATCTCAGCATCCACCTGAACCTCCACAATCTCAGCATCCACCTGAACCTCCACAATCTCAGCATCCACCTGAACCTCCACAATCTCAGCATCCACCTGAACCTCCACAATCTCAGCATCCACCTGAACCTCCACAATCTCAGCATCCACCTGAACCTCCACAATCTCAGCATCCACCTGAACCTCCACAATCTCAGCATCCACCTGAACCTCCACAATCTCAGCATCCACCTGAACCTCCACAATCTGCATTCACCTCAGTACCTACATCCACATCTTTGTTTAATTTTTTCTACAGTTATTTCTGCAGCATTCAGTATAGAAACCTGCCTGCATCCACTATACACCACAAAGGCTCCACCCCCCACTATACACCACAAAGGCTCCACCCCCCACTATACACCACAAAGGCTCCACCCCCCACTATACACCACAAAGGCTCCACCCCCCACTATACACCACAAAGGCTCCACCCCCCACTATACACCACAAAGGCTCCACCCCCCACTATACACCACAAAGGCTCCACCCCCCACTATACGTCACAAAGGCTCCACCCACGCACACATCACACAGGCTCCACCCCCCACTATACGTCACACAGTCTCCACCCCCCACTATACATCACACAGGCTCCACCCCCCACTATACGTCACCCTTCCTCACAGAATACTGACTGCACATATATCTCCACATACACATGTAAGGAGTGTACATATATCTCCACATACACATGTAAGGACTGCACATATATCTCCACATACAGATGTAAGGACTGCACATATATCTCCACATACACATGTAAGGACTGTACATATATCTCCACATACACAAGGACTGTACATATATCTCCACATACACATGTAAGGACTGTACATATATCTCCACATACACAAGGACTGTACATATATCTCCACATACAGATGTAAGGACTGTACATATATCTCCACATACACAAGGACTGTACATATATCTCCACATACACATGTAAGGAGTGTACATATATCTCCACATACAGATGTAAGGAGTGTACATATATCTCCACATACACATGTAAGGACTGTACATATATCTCCACATACACATGTGAGGAAGGTACATATATCTCCACATACACATGTAAGGAGTGTACATATATCTCCACATACACGTGAGGAAGGTACATATATCTCCACATACACATGTAAGGAGTGTACATATATCTCCACATACACATGTAAGGACTGTACATATATCTCCACATACACATGTAAGGAGTGTACATATATCTCCACATACACGTGAGGAAGGTACATATATCTCCACATACACATGTAAGGACTGTACATATATCTCCACATACACATGTAAGGAGTGTACATATATCTCCACATACACATGTAAGGACTGCACATATATCTCCACATACACATGTAAGGACTGTACATATATCTCCACATACACATGTAAGGACTGTACATATATCTCCACATACAGATGTAAGGACTGTACATATATCTCCACATACACATGTAAGGAGTGTACATATATCTCCACATACACATGTAAGGACTGTACATATATCTCCACATACAGATGTAAGGACTGTACATATATCTCCACATACACATGTAAGGAGTGCACATATATCTCCACATACACAAGGACTGTACATATATCTCCACATACAGATGTAAGGACTGCACATATATCTCCACATACACATGTAAGGAGTGCACATATATCTCCACATACACAAGGACTGTACATATATCTCCACATACAGATGTAAGGACTGCACATATATCTCCACATACACATGTAAGGAGTGTACATATATCTCCACATACACGTGAGGAAGGTACATATATCTCCACATACACATGTAAGGACTGCACATATATCTCCACATACAGATGTAAGGACTGTACATATATCTCCACATACAGATGTAAGGACTGCACATATATCTCCACATACACATGTAAGGAGTGTACATATATCTCCACATACACATGTAAGGAGTGTACATATATCTCCACATACACATGTAAGGACTGCACATATATCTCCACATACACATGTAAGGACTGCACATATATCTCCACATACACATGTAAGGAGTGTACATATATCTCCACATACACATGTAAGGACTGCACATATATCTCCACATACACATGTAAGGACTGCACATATATCTCCACATACACATGTAAGGAGTGTACATATATCTCCACATACACATGTAAGGACTGTACATATATCTCCACATACACAAGGAGTGTACATATATCTCCACATACACATGTAAGGACTGTACATATATCTCCACATACACATGTGAGGAAGGTACATATATCTCCACATACACATGTAAGGAGTGTACATATATCTCCACATACACGTGAGGAAGGTACATATATCTCCACATACACATGTAAGGACTGTACATATATCTCCACATACACATGTAAGGACTGTACATATATCTCCACATACACATGTAAGGAGTGTACATATATCTCCACATACACATGTAAGGACTGTACATATATCTCCACATACACATGTAAGGACTGTACATATATCTCCACATACACATGTAAGGAGTGTACATATATCTCCACATACACATGTAAGGACTGCACATATATCTCCACATACACATGTAAGGACTGTACATATATCTCCACATACACATGTAAGGACTGCACATATATCTCCACATACAGATGTAAGGACTGTACATATATCTCCACATACACATGTAAGGAGTGTACATATATCTCCACATACACATGTAAGGACTGTACATATATCTCCACATACAGATGTAAGGACTGTACATATATCTCCACATACACATGTAAGGAGTGCACATATATCTCCACATACACAAGGACTGTACATATATCTCCACATACAGATGTAAGGACTGCACATATATCTCCACATACACATGTAAGGAGTGCACATATATCTCCACATACACAAGGACTGTACATATATCTCCACATACAGATGTAAGGACTGCACATATATCTCCACATACACATGTAAGGAGTGTACATATATCTCCACATACACGTGAGGAAGGTACATATATCTCCACATACACATGTAAGGACTGCACATATATCTCCACATACACATGTAAGGACTGTACATATATCTCCACATACAGATGTAAGGACTGCACATATATCTCCACATACACATGTAAGGAGTGTACATATATCTCCACATACACATGTAAGGAGTGTACATATATCTCCACATACACATGTAAGGACTGCACATATATCTCCACATACACATGTAAGGACTGCACATATATCTCCACATACACATGTAAGGAGTGTACATATATCTCCACATACACATGTAAGGACTGCACATATATCTCCACATACACATGTAAGGACTGCACATATATCTCCACATACACATGTAAGGAGTGTACATATATCTCCACATACACATGTAAGGACTGTACATATATCTCCACATACACAAGGAGTGTACATATATCTCCACATACACATGTAAGGACTGTACATATATCTCCACATACACATGTGAGGAAGGTACATATATCTCCACATACACATGTAAGGAGTGTACATATATCTCCACATACACGTGAGGAAGGTACATATATCTCCACATACACATGTAAGGACTGTACATATATCTCCACATACACATGTAAGGACTGTACATATATCTCCACATACACATGTAAGGAGTGTACATATATCTCCACATACACATGTAAGGACTGTACATATATCTCCACATACACATGTAAGGACTGTACATATATCTCCACATACACATGTAAGGACTGTACATATATCTCCACATACACATGTAAGGACTGTACATATATCTCCACATAGACAAGGACTGCACATATATCTCCACATACACATGTAAGGACTGTACATATATCTCCACATACACATGTAAGGACTGCACATATATCTCCACATACACAAGTAAGGACTGTACATATATCTCCACATACACATGTAAGGAGTGTACATATATCTCCACATACACAAGTAAGGACTGCACATATATCTCCACATACACAAGTAAGGAGTGTACATATATCTCCACATACACAAGTAAGGACTGTACATATATCTCCACATACACATGTAAGGACTGTACATATATCTCCACATACACATGTAAGGACTGTACATATATCTCCACATACACATGTAAGGACTGTACATATATCTCCACATACACAAGGACTGCACATATATCTCCACATACACATGTAAGGACTGTACATATATCTCCACATACACATGTAAGGACTGTACATATATCTCCACATACACATGTAAGGACTGCACATATATCTCCACATACACATGTAAGGACTGTACATATATCTCCACATACACATGTAAGGAGTGTACATATATCTCCACATACACATGTAAGGACTGTACATATATCTCCACATACACATGTAAGGACTGTACATATATCTCCACATACACATGTAAGGACTGTACATATATCTCCACATACACATGTAAGGACTGTACATATATCTCCACATACACATGTAAGGACTGTACATATATCTCCACATAGACAAGGACTGCACATATATCTCCACATACACATGTAAGGAGTGTACATATATCTCCACATACACATGTAAGGACTGTACATATATCTCCACATACACATGTAAGGACTGTACATATATCTCCACATACACATGTAAGGACTGTACATATATCTCCACATACACAAGGACTGCACATATATCTCCACATACACATGTAAGGACTGTACATATATCTCCACATACACATGTAAGGACTGTACATATATCTCCACATACACAAGGACTGTACATATATCTCCACATACACATGTAAGGACTGTACATATATCTCCACATACACATGTAAGGACTGCACATATATCTCCACATACACAAGGACTGTACATATATCTCCACATACACATGTACGGACTGTACATAAATCTCCACATACACATGTAAGGACTGCACATATATCTCCACATACACAAGTAAGGACTGTACATATATCTCCACATACACAAGGACTGCACATATATCTCTTGCACCCACGTATAGTAGGTCGGTCGATCGGTAAGTGCTCTGCAGGCTCTGGAGTACTCACCTCGCCGGGTCACACAATCTGCAGAGACTGACGGGGTCTGGCTGAGATCATCTGCAGAAGATCGGACAGCGGAGTCAGAGGCTGTGATTGGTGGGAAGATGGGGGGGGGGAAACTTTCTACAAGGATCTAATGAGGTGGAAATGAATAGAGACCCCGCGTCACATTACTGGGGGGGGGGGGGGACAACAGGAGCAGAATCCACGGAATACTAAGAGACCTCACAGAATAGGAACCAAAGAACAAAGTGGGGACGGTTATCTGCCGAGACCACCGGCGTTCTGTGCGACAGATGTTTATATTCTGTGCGGTCCCTGTACGTTTTTTTTTGACCATTAGTCCGTATTCTATGCGGTCCCTGTACGTATTTTGTGACCACCAGTCCGTATCCTATGCGGTCCCTGTACGTATTTTGTGACCACCAGTCCGTATCCTATGCGGTCCCTGTACGTATTTTATGACCACCAGTCCGTATCCTATGCGGTCCCTGTACGTATTTTGTGACCACCAGTCCGTATCCTATGCGGTCCCTGTACGTATTTTATGACCACCAGTGCGTATCCTATGCGGTCCCTGTACATATTTTGTGACCACCAGGGGACCTCACAGCATACTGACGGGGACCTCACAGAATACTGACGGGGACCTCACAGCATACTGACGGGGACCTCACAGAATACTGACGGGGACCTCACAGCATACTGACGGGGACCTCACAGCATACTGACGGGGACCTCACAGCATACTGACGGGGACCTCACAGAATACTGACGGGGACCTCACAGCATACTGACGGGGACCTCACAGAATACTGACGGGGACCTCACAGCATACCGACGGGGACCTCACAGCATACCGACGGGGACCTCACAGCATACTGACGGGGACCTCACAGCATACCGACGGGGACCTCACAGCATACCGACGGGGACCTCACAGCATACTGACGGGGACCTCACAGCATACTGACGGGGACCTCACAGAATACTGACGGGGACCTCACAGCATACCGACGGGGACCTCACAGCATACCGACGGGGACCTCACAGCATACCGACGGGGACCTCACAGCATACCGACGGGGACCTCACAGCATACCGACGGGGACCTCACAGCATACCGACGGGGACCTCACAGCATACCGACGGGGACCTCACAGCATACCGACGGGGACCTCACAGAATACCGACGGGGACCTCACAGAATACCGACGGGGACCTCACAGAATACCGACGGGGACCTCACAGAATACCGACGGGGACCTCACAGAATACCGACGGGGACCTCACAGAATACTGATTGCGACCCTCACACAATACCGACGAGGACCTCACACAATACCGACGAGGACCTCACACAATACGGATGGGAATCCAGCCAGCAGTGGTGGTGGAGCTGTGGGTTCACAATGACTCCGGCAGGTAACGGAGGAACGAGAGATGCTAAGGTAGATACCACCATTTAGGTGCACCCACCACCACTCCCTCCTACAGTATACAGAGCTGTGTACTGACCTCAGAGTCCGGACACTCCTAAAGCAGCTGCCGAAACACCTCAATCTCTCAGGGTACCGCAGTACAGTCACATGACCTGGCTTATTCCTATTGGGGGGACTGTCACATGATCAGGCATAATATTCCTATTGGGGGGACTGTCACATGATCAGGTTGATTGCATTGAACTGGAGGGACTATCACGGGACCATTACAGACTATGGAGGTGACTAAGTGCCTATTCTTTGAGGAGGGGCACATGTGACAGGTGTCCTGACGTTTACTACAGTGAATTTTTGTGCAGTGGGCACATTAATGGCCACCGGTCCGTGACAAGTGGGCGCAGGAGGACGGGCACAGGAACAGGGCACGCTTGTTGCACATAATTCACTCATTGTTTACATGTCGTTCCACCCGGGAGCTGCTCATCTGTAGGAGGGAGAGAAGCTGCAGCTCACACACAAGTCCTGACATCTCATCCCCTCAGAGACCAGCAGAGGGCGCTGCACCTCACACACAAGTCCTGACATCTCATCCCCTCAGAGACCAGCAGAGGGCGCTGCACCTCACACACAAGTCCTGACATCTCATCCCCTCAGAGACCAGCAGAGGGCGCTGCACCTCACACACAAGTCCTGACATCTCATCCCCTCAGAGACCAGCAGAGGGCGCTGCACCTCACACACAAGTCCTGACACCTCATCCCCTCAGAGACCAGCAGAGGGCGCTGCACCTCACACACAAGTCCTGACATCTCATCCCCTCAGAGACCAGCAGAGGGCGCTGCACCTCACACACAAGTCCTGACACCTCATCCCCTCAGAGACCAGCAGAGGGCGCTGCACCTCACACACAAGTCCTGACATCTCATCTCCTCAGAGACCAGCAGAGGGCGCTGCACCTCACACACAAGTCCTGACATCTCATTTCTTCAGAGACCAGCAGAGGGCGCTGCACCTCACACACAAGTCCTGACATCTCATCCCCTCAGAGACCAGCAGAGGGCGCTGCACCTCACACACAAGTCCTGACACCTCATCCCCTCAGAGACCAGCAGAGGGCGCTGCACCTCACACACAAGTCCTGACATCTCATCCCCTCAGAGACCAGCAGAGGGCGCTGCACCTCACACACCAGTCCTGACATCTCATTTCTTCAGAGACCAGCAGAGGGCGCTGCACCTCACACACCAGTCCTGACATCTCATCCCTTCAGAGACCTGCAGAGGGCGCTGCACCTCACACACCAGTCCTGACATCTCATCCCCTCAGAGACCAGCAGAGGGCGCTGCACCTCACACACCAGTCCTGACATCTCATTTCTTCAGAGACCAGCAGAGGGCGCTGCACCTCACACACAAGTCCTGACATCTCATCCCCTCAGAGACCAGCAGAGGGCGCTGCACCTCACACACAAGTCCTGACATCTCATCCCCTCAGAGACCAGCAGAGGGCGCTGCACCTCACACACAAGTCCTGACATCTCATTCCTCAGAGACCAGCAGAGGGCGCTGCACCTCACACACAAGTCCTGACATCTCATCCCTCAGAGACCAGCAGAGGGCGCTGCACCTCACACACAAGTCCTGACATCTCATTTCCTTCAGAGACCAGCAGAGGGCGCTGCACCTCACACACAAGTCCTGACATCTCATCCCCTCAGAGACCAGCAGAGGGCGCTGCACCTCACACACAAGTCCTGACATCTCATCCCTCAGAGACCAGCAGAGGGCGCTGCACCTCACACACAAGTCCTGACATCTCATCCCCTCAGAGACCAGCAGAGGGCGCTGCACCTCACACACAAGTCCTGACATCTCATCCCTCAGAGACCAGCAGAGGGCGCTGCACCTCACACACAAGTCCTGACATCTCATCCCCTCAGAGACCAGCAGAGGGCGCTGCACCTCACACACAAGTCCTGACATCCTCATCCCCTCAGAGACCAGCAGAGGGCGCTGCACCTCACACACAAGTCCTGACATCTCATCCCCTCAGAGACCAGCAGAGGGCGCTGCACCTCACACACAAGTCCTGACATCTCATTTCTTCAGAGACCAGCAGAGGGCGCTGCACCTCACACACAAGTCCTGACATCTCATCCCCTCAGAGACCAGCAGAGGGCGCTGCACCTCACACACCAGTCCTGACATCTCATCCCTTCAGAGACCTGCAGAGGGCGCTGCACCTCACACACCAGTCCTGACATCTCATCCCTCAGAGACCAGCAGAGGGCGCTGCACCTCACACACCAGTCCTGACATCTCATTTCTTCAGAGACCAGCAGAGGGGCGCTGCACCTCACACACAAGTCCTGACATCTCATCCCCTCAGAGACCAGCAGAGGGCGCTGCACCTCACACACAAGTCCTGACATCTCATTCTTCAGAGACCAGCAGAGGGCGCTGCACCTCACACACAAGTCCTGACATCTCATCCCTCAGAGACCAGCAGAGGGCGCTGCACCTCACACACCAGTCCTGACATCTCATTTCTTCAGAGACCAGCAGAGGGCGCTGCACCTCACACACCAGTCCTGACATCTCATCCCTTCAGAGACCTGCAGAGGGCGCTGCACCTCACACACAAGTCCTGACATCTCATCCCTCAGAGACCAGCAGAGGGCGCTGCACCTCACACACCAGTCCTGACATCTCATTTCTTCAGAGACCAGCAGAGGGCGCTGCACCTCACACACCAGTCCTGACATCTCATCCCTTCAGAGACCTGCAGAGGGCGCTGCACCTCACACACCAGTCCTGACACCTCATCCCCTCAGAGACCAGCAGAAGGCGCTGCACCTCACACACCAGTCCTGACATCTCATTTCCTCAGAGACCAGCAGAGGGGCGCTGCACCTCACACACAAGTCCTGACATCTCATCCCTTCAGAGACCAGCAGAGGGCGCTGCACCTCACACACAAGTCCTGACACCTCATCCCCTCAGAGACCAGCAGAGGGCGCTGCACCTCACACACAAGTCCTGACACCTCATCCCCTCAGAGACCAGCAGAGGGCGCTGCACCTCACACACAAGTCCTGACATCTCATCCCCTCAGAGACCAGCAGAGGGCGCTGCACCTCACACACAAGTCCTGACATCTCATCCCCTCAGAGACCAGCAGAGGGCGCTGCACCTCACACACAAGTCCTGACATCTCATCCCCTCAGAGACCAGCAGAGGGCGCTGCACCTCACACACAAGTCCTGACACCTCATCCCCTCAGAGACCAGCAGAGGACACTGCACCTCACACACAAGTCCTGACATCTCATCTCCTCAGAGACCAGCAGAGGGCGCTGCACCTCACACACAAGTCCTGACATCTCATCTCCTCAGAGACCAGCAGAGGGCGCTGCACCTCACACACAAGTCCTGACATCTCATCCCTCAGAGACCAGCAGAGGGCGCTGCACCTCACACACAAGTCCTGACATCTCATCCCCTCAGAGACCAGCAGAGGGCGCTGCACCTCACACACAAGTCCTGACATCTCATCCCCTCAGAGACCAGCAGAGGGCGCTGCACCTCACACACAAGTCCTGACATCTCATCCCCTCAGAGACCAGCAGAGGGCGCTGCACCTCACACACAAGTCCTGACACCTCATCCCCTCAGAGACCAGCAGAGGGCGTTGCACCTCACACACAAGTCCTGACATCTCATCCCCTCAGTGACCAGCAGAGGGCGCTGCACCTCACACAAGTCCTGACATGTCATCCCTTCAGAGACCAGCAGAGGGCGCTGCACCTCACACACCAGTCCTGACATCTCATCCCCTCAGAGACCAGCAGAGGGCGCTGCACCTCACACACAAGTCCTGACACCTCATCCCCTCAGAGACCAGCAGAGGGCGCTGCACCTCACACACAAGTCCTGACATCTCATCCCCTCAGAGACCAGCAGAGGGCGCTGCACCTCACACACAAGTCCTGACACCTCATCCCTTCAGAGACCAGCAGAGGGCGCTGCACCTCACACACAAGTCCTGACACCTCATCCCCTCAGAGACCAGCAGAGGGCGCTGCACCTCACACACAAGTCCTGACATCTCATCCCCTCAGAGACCAGCAGAGGGCGCTGCACCTCACACACAAGTCCTGACACCTCATCCCCTCAGAGACCACCCCTCAGAGACCAGCAGAGGGCGCTGCACCTCACACACAAGTCCTGACATCTCATCCCCTCAGAGACCACCCCTCAGAGACCAGCAGAGGGCGCTGCACCTCACACACAAGTCCTGACACCTCATCCCCTCAGAGACCAGCAGAGGGCGCTGCACCTCACACACAAGTCCTGACATCTCATCCCCTCAGAGACCAGCAGAGGGCGCTGCACCTCACACACAAGTCCTGACATCTCATCCCCTCAGAGACCAGCAGAGGGCGCTGCACCTCACACACAAGTCCTGACATCTCATCCCCTCAGAGACCACCCCTCAGAGACCAGCAGAGGGCGCTGCACCTCACACACAAGTTCTGACATCTCATCTCAGAGACCAGCAGAGGGCGCTGCACCTCACACACAAGTCCTGACATCTCATCTCCTCAGAGACCAGCAGAGGGCGCTGCACCTCACACACAAGTCCTGACACCTCATCCCCTCAGAGACCACCCCTCAGAGACCAGCAGAGGGCGCTGCACCTCACACACAAGTTCTGACATCTCATCTCAGAGACCAGCAGAGGGCGCTGCACCTCACACACAAGTCCTGACATCTCATCTCCTCAGAGACCAGCAGAGGGCGCTGCACCTCACACACAAGTCCTGACATCTCATCCCCTCAGAGACCAGCAGAGGGCGCTGCACCTCACACACAAGTCCTGACACCTCATCCCCTCATTGACCAGCAGAGGGCGCTGCACCTCACACACAAGTCCTGACATCTCATCCCCTCATTGACCAGCAGAGGGCGCTGCACCTCACACACAAGTCCTGACATCTCATCCCCTCATTGACCAGCAGAGGGCGCTGCACCTCACACACAAGTCCTGACATCTCATCCCCTCAGAGACCAGCAGAGGACGCTGCACCTCACACACAAGTCCTGACATCTCATCCCCTCAGAGACCAGCAGAGGGCGCTGCACCTCACACACAAGTCCTGACACCTCATCCCCTCATTGACCAGCAGAGGGCGCTGCACCTCACACACAAGTCCTGACATCTCATCCCCTCATCGACCAGCAGAGGGCGCTGCACCTCACACACAAGTCCTGACATCTCATCCCCTCAGAGACCAGCAGAGGACGCTGCACCTCACACACAAGTCCTGACATCTCATCCCCTCAGAGACCAGCAGAGGGCGCTGCACCTCACACACCAGTCCTGACACCTCATCCCCTCAGAGACCAGCAGAGGGCGCTGCACCTCACACACAAGTCCTGATATCTCATCCCTTCAGAGACCAGCAGAGGGCGCTGCAGCTCACACACAAGTCCTGACACCTCATCCCCTCAGAGACCAGCAGAGGGCGCTGCACCTCACACACAAGTCCTGACATCTCATCTCCTCAGAGACCAGCAGAGGGCGCTGCACCTCACACACAAGTTCTGACATCTCATCTCAGAGACCAGCAGAGGGCGCTGCACCTCACACACAAGTCCTGACATCTCATCTCCTCAGGGACCAGCAGAGGGCGCTGCACCTCACACACAAGTCCTGACACCTCATCCCCTCAGAGACCAGCAGAGGGCGCTGCACCTCACACACAAGTCCTGACACCTCATCCCCTCAGAGACCAGCAGAGGGCGCTGCACCTCACACACAAGTCCTGACACCTCATCCCCTCATTGACCAGCAGAGGGCGCTGCACCTCACACACAAGTCCTGACATCTCATCCCCTCATTGACCAGCAGAGGGCGCTGCACCTCACACACAAGTCCTGACATCTCATCCCCTCAGAGACCAGCAGAGGACGCTGCACCTCACACACAAGTCCTGACATCTCATCCCCTCAGAGACCAGCAGAGGGCGCTGCACCTCACACACCAGTCCTGACATCTCATCCCTTCAGAGACCAGCAGAGGGCGCTGCACCTCACACACCAGTCCTGACATCTCATCCCCTCAGAGACCAGCAGAGGGCGCTGCACCTCACACACCAGTCCTGACATCTCATCCCCTCAGAGACCAGCAGAGGGCGCTGCACCTCACACACAAGTTCTGACATCTCATCCCCTCAGAGACCTGCAGAGGGCGCTGCACCTCACACACAAGTCCTGACATCTCATCCCCTCAGAGACCAGCAGAGGGCGCTGCACCTCACACACAAGTCCTGACATCTCATCCCCTCAGAGACCAGCAGAGGGCGCTGCACCTCACACACAAGTCCTGACACCTCATCCCCTCAGAGACCAGCAGAGGGCGCTGCACCTCACACACAAGTCCTGACATCTCATCCCCTCAGAGACCTGCAGAGGGCGCTGCACCTCACACACAAGTCCTGACATCTCATCCCCTCAGAGACCAGCAGAGGGCGCTGCACCTCACACACAAGTCCTGACATCTCATCCCTTCAGAGACCAGCAGAGGGCGCTGCACCTCACACACAAGTCCTGACATCTCATCCCCTCAGAGACCAGCAGAGGGCGCTGCACCTCACACACAAGTCCTGACATCTCATCCCCTCAGAGACCAGCAGAGGGCGCTGCACCTCACACACCAGTCCTGACATCTCATCCCCTCAGAGACCAGCAAGATTCAGGATTCCCAGTGTTACTTTTTCTAGGACATATGATGTACAGTATATAGATTATTAGTACCTGATCCTTCTGTACAAGTGATTCTCCAGTGTTACTCCTCCTAGGACATATGATGTATGTAGATTATTAGTACCTGATCCTTCTCTATAAGTGACTCTCTAGTATTACTCCTCCTAGGTCATTTGATGTATGTAGATTCAGGATTGATATCTTATGGTTACTGTTCTGATCTACCATCCTGGGGGATTGTTCTGCCTCCCAGCACCAGTGCTTCCCCCAGTATTAATATCCCCCACAGTAGTAAAGTCCCTCACAAAGCTTCCCCCAGTAGTAACGTCCCCCACAGTAGTAACGTCCCACACAGTGCTTCTCCCAGTAGTAACGTCCACAAAGTGCTTCCCCCCTGTAGTAATATCCCCCACAGTAGTAAAGTCCCTCACAAAGCTTCCCCCAGTAGTAACGTCCCCCACAGTAGTAACGTCCCACACAGTGCTTCTCCCAGTAGTAACGTCCACAAAGTGCTTCCCCCCTGTAGTAATATCCCCCACAGTAGTAAAGTCCCTCACAAAGCTTCCCCCAGTAGTAACGTCCCCCACAGTAGTAACGTCCCACACAGTGCTTCTCCCAGTAGTAACGTCCACAAAGTGCTTCCCCCCTGTAGTAATATCCCCCACAGTAGTAAAGTCCCTCACAGTGCTTCCCCACAGTAGTAACGTCCCACACAGTGCTTCCCCACAGTAGTAACGTCCCACACAGTGCTTTCCCCCAGTAGTAATATCCCCCACGGTAGTAACGTCCCACACAGTGCTTCCCCACAGTAGTAACGTCCCACACAGTGCTTCCCCCCAGTAGTAATATCCCCCACGGTAGTAACGTCCCACACAGTGCTTGCCCACAGTAGTAACGTCCCACACAGTGCTTCCTCACAGAAGTAACCTCCCCCACAGTGCTTCCCCCCAGTAGTAACGTCCCACACAGTACTAAAGACCCTCACAGTGCTTCCCCCCCAGTAGTAACGCCCTCCACAGTAGTAACGTCCCAAACAGTGCTTCCCCCAGTAGTAATATCCCCCACAGTGCTTCCCACCAGAAGTAACATCTCCCACAGTAGCAAAATCCCTCACAGTGCTTCCCCCCAGTAGTAACGTCCCCCACAGAGCTTCCCCCCAGTAGTAACGTCCCCCACAGAGCTTCCCCCCAGTAGTAACGTCCCCCACAGAGCTTCCCCCCAGTAGTAACGTCCCCCACAGAGCTTCCCCCCAGTAGTAACGTCCCCCACAGAGCTTCCCCCCAGTAGTAACGTCCCCCACAGAGCTTCCCCCCAGTAGTAACGTCCCCCACAGAGCTCCCCCCCAGTAGTAACGTCCCCCACAGAGCTTCCCCCCAGTAGTAACGTCCCCCACAGAGCTTCCCCCCAGTAGTAACGTCCCCCACAGTGCTTCCCCCCAGTAGTAACATCCCCCACAGTGCTTTCCTCCCAGTAGCAACGTCCCTCACAGTGCTTTCCTCCCAGTAGTAAAATACCCCACAGTGCTTCCCCCCCAGTAGTAACATCCCGAACAGTGCTTTTCTCCCAGTAGTAACATCCTCCACAGTGCTTTCCTTCCAGTAGTAACCTCCCCCACAGTGCTTCCCCCCAGTAGTAACGTCCCACACAGTGCTTCCCCCCAGTAGTAACGTCCCACACAGTACTAAAGTCCCTCACAGTGCTTCCCCCCCAGTAGTAACGCCCCCAACAGTAGTAACGTCTCTCACAGTGCTTCCCCACAGTAGTAACGTCCCACACAGTGCTTCCCCACAGTAGTAACGTCCCACACAGTGCTTCCCCCCCCAGTAGTAACGTCCCACACAGTACTAAAGTCCCTCACAGTGCTTCCCCCCCAGTAGTAATGCCCCCCACAGTAGTAACGTCCCACACAGTGCTTCCCCACAGTAGTAACGTCCCAACCAGTGCTTCCCCCCAGTAGTAATATCCCCCACAGTGCTTGCCGCCAGAAGTAACATCTCCCACAGTAGCAAAATCCCTCAGTGCTTCTCCTCAGTAGTAACGTCCCCCACAGAGCTTCCCCCCAGTAGTAACGTCCCCCACAGAGCTTCCCCCCAGTAGTAACGTCCCCCACACTGCTTCCCCCCAGTAGTAACGTCCCACACAGTGCTTCCCCCCAGTAGTAACATCCCCCACAGTGCTTTCCTCCCAGTAGTAACGTCCCTCACAGTGCTTTCCTCCCAGTAGTAAAATACCCCACAGTGCTTCCCCCCAGTAGTAACGTCCCCCACACTGCTTCCCCCCAGTAGTAACGTCCCACACAGTGCTTCCCCCCAGTAGTAACATCCCCCACAGTGCTTTCCTCCCAGTAGTAACGTGCCTCACAGTGCTTTCCTCCCAGTAGTAAAATACCCCACAGTGCTTCCCCCCAGTAGTAACATCCCCCACAGTGCTTCCCCCCAGTAGTAACGTCCCCCACAGTGCTTTCCTCCCAGTAGTAAAAAACCCCACAGTGCTTCTCCCCAGTAGTAACATCCCGAACAGTGCTTTCCTCCCAGTAGTAACATCCTCCACAGTGCTTTCCTCCCAGTAGTAACATCCCCCACAGTGCTTCCCCCCAGTAGTAACGTCCCACACAGTACTAAAGTCCCTCACAGTGCTTCCCCCCCAGTAGTAACGCCCCCCACAGTAGTAACGTCCCACACAGTGCTTCCCCCAGTAGTAATATCCCCCACAGTGCTTCCCGCCAGAAGTAACATCTCCCACAGTAGCAAAATCCCTCACAGTGCTTCCCTCCAGTAGTAACGTCCCCCACAGAGCTTCCCCCCAGTAGTAACGTCCCCCACAGAGTTTCCCCCCAGTAGTAACGTCCCCCACACTGCTTCCCCCCAGTAGTAACGTCCCCCACACTGCTTCCCCCCAGTAGTAACGTCCCACACAGTGCTTCCCCCCAGTAGTAACATCCCCCACAGTGCTTTCCTCCCAGTAGTAACATCCACCACAGTGCTTTCCTCCCAGTAGTAACGTCCCTCACAGTGCTTTCCTCCCAGGAGTAAAATACCCCACAGTGCTTCCCCCCCAGTAGTAACATCCCGAACAGTGCTTTCCTCCCAGTAGTAACATCCTCCACAGTGCTTTCCTCCCAGTAGTAACCTCCCCCACAGTGCTTCCCCCCAGTAGTAACGTCCCACACAGTGCTTCCCCCCAGTAGTAACGTCCCACACAGTACTAAAGTCCCTCACAGTGCTTCCCCCCCAGTAGTAACGCCCCCCACACTGCTTCCCCCCAGTAGTAACGTCCCCCACACTGCTTCCCCCCAGTAGTAACGTCCCCCACACTGCTTCCCGCCAGTAGTAACGTCCCACACAGTGCTTCCCCCCAGTAGTAACATCCCCCACAGTGCTTTCCTCCCAGTAGCAACGTCCCTCACAGTGCTTTCCTCCCAGTAGTAACGTCCCTCACAGTGCTTTCCTCCCAGTAGTAAAATACCCCACAGTGCTTCCCCCCCAGTAGTAACATCCCGAACAGTGCTTTCCTCCCAGTAGTAACATCCTCAACAGTGCTTTCCTTCCAGTAGTAACCTCCCCCACAGTGCTTCCCCCCAGTAGTAACGTCCCACACAGTACTAAAGTCCCTCACAGTGCTTCCCCCCCAGTAGTAACGCCCCCCACAGTAGTAACGTCCCACACAGTGCTTCCCCCAGTAGTAATATCCCCCACAGTGCTTCCCGCCAGAAGTAACATCTCCCACAGTAGCAAAATCCCTCACAGTGCTTCCCCCAGTAGTAATATCCCCCACAGTGCTTCCCGCCAGAAGTAACATCTCCCACAGTAGCAAAATCCCTCACAGTGCTTCCCTCCAGTAGTAACGTCCCCCACAGAGCTTCCCCCCAGTAGTAACGTCCCCCACAGAGCTTCCCCCCAGTAGTAACGTCCCCCACAGAGCTTCCCCCCAGTAGTAACGTCCCCCACAGAGTTTCCCCCCAGTAGTAACGTCCCCCACACTGCTTCCCCCCAGTAGTAACGTCCCACACAGTGCTTCCCCCCAGTAGTAACATCCCCCACAGTGCTTTCCTCCCAGTAGTAACATCCACCACAGTGCTTTCCTCCCAGTAGTAACATCCACCACAGTGCTTTCCTCCCAGTAGTAACGTCCCTCACAGTGCTTCCCCCCAGTAGTAACGTCCCCCACAGAGTTTCCCCCCCAGTAGTAACGTCCCCCACACTGCTTCCCCCCAGTAGTAACGTCCCACACAGTGCTTCCCCCCAGTAGTAACATCCCCCACAGTGCTTTCCTCCCAGTAGTAACATCCACCACAGTGCTTTCCTCCCAGTAGTAACGTCCCTCACAGTGCTTTCCTCCCAGGAGTAAAATACCCCACAGTGCTTCCCCCCCAGTAGTAACATCCCGAACAGTGCTTTCCTCCCAGTAGTAACATCCTCCACAGTGCTTTCCTCCCAGTAGTAACCTCCCCCACAGTGCTTCCCCCCAGTAGTAACGTCCCACACACTGCTTCCCCCCAGTAGTAACGTCCCACACACTGCTTCCCCCCAGTAGTAACGTCCCACACACTGCTTCCCCCCAGTAGTAACGTCCCCCAAAGTTCTTTCCCTCAATAGTAACGTCCCTTACAGTGATTACCCCCAGTAGTAAACTCTCCTGCAGTGATTCCACCCCAGTAGTAACGTCCCCCACAGAGCTTCCCCCCAGTAGTAACGTCCCCCACACTGCTTCCCCCCAGTAGTAACGTCCTACACAGTGCTTCCCCCCAGTAGTAACGTCCCTCACAGTGCTTTCCTCCCAGTAGTAAAATACCCCACAGTGCTTCCCCCCAGTAGTAACGTCCCCCACACTGCTTCCCCCCAGTAGTAACGTCCTACACAGTGCTTTCCCCCAGTAGTAACGTCCCCCACAGTGCTTTCCTACCAGTAGTAATGTCCCTCACAGTGCTTTCCTCCCAGTAGTAAAATACCCCACAGTGCTTCCCCCCAGTAGTAACATCCCCCACAGTGCTTCCCCCCCAGTAGTAACGTCCCCTACAGTGCTTTCCTCCCAGTAGTAAAATACCCCACACTGCTTCCCCACAGTAGTAACGTCCCCCACAGTGCTTCCCCCCAGTAGTAACTTCCCCCAGTGCTTTCCTCCCAGTAGTAACATCCCCCACAGTGCTTCCCCCCAGTAGTAACATCCCCCACAGTGCTTCCCCCCCAGTAGTAAGGTCCCCCACAGTGCTTCCCCCCCAGTAGTAACATCCCCCACAGTGCTTCCCCCCCAGTAGTAAGGTCCCCCACAGTGCTTTCCTCCCAATAGTAAGGTCCCCCACAGTGCTTTCCTCCCAATAGTAACGTCCCTCACAGTGCTTTCCTCCCAGTAGTAACATCCCCCACAGTGCTTTCCTCCCAGTAGTAACATCCCCCACAGTGCTTCCTCCCATTAGTAAAATATCCCACACTGCTTCCCCCCAGTAGTAACTTCCCCCAGTGCTTTCCTCCCAGTAGTAACATCCCCCACAGTGCTTCCCCCCAGTAGTAACATCCCCCACAGTGCTTCCCCCCCAGTAGTAAGGTCCCCCACAGTGCTTCCCCCCCAGTAGTAACATCCCCCACAGTGCTTCCCCCCCAGTAGTAAGGTCCCCCACAGTGCTTTCCTCCCAATAGTAAGGTCCCCCACAGTGCTTTCCTCCCAATAGTAACGTCCCTCACAGTGCTTTACTCCCAGTAGTAACATCCCCCACAGTGCTTTCCTCCCAGTAGTAACATCCCCCACAGTGCTTCCTCCCATTAGTAAAATATCCCACACTGCTTCCCCCCAGTAGTAACATCCCTCACAGTGCTTTCCTCCCAATAGTAACGTCCCTTCACAGTGCTTCCCCCCCAGTAGTAATGTCCCCCACAGTGCTTTCCTCCCAGTAGTAACGTCCCCCACAGTGCTTTCCTCCCAGTAGTAACGTCCCCCACAGTGCTTTCCCCCCAGTAGTAACGTCCCCCACAGTGCTTTCCCCCCAGTAGTAACATCCCCCACAGTGCTTTCCTCCCATTAGTAACATCCCCCACAGTGCTTTCCTCCCATTAGTAACATCCCCCACAGTGCTTTCCTCCCAGTAGTAACGTCCCCCACAGTGCTTTCCTCCCATTAGTAACATCCCCCACAGTGCTTTCCTCCCATTAGTAACATCCCCCACATTGCTTCCCCACAGTAGTAACGTCCCTCACAGTGGTTTCCTCCCAGTAGTAACGTCCCTCACAGTGGTTTCCTCCCAGTAGTAACGTCCCTCACAGTGCTTTCCTCCCAGTAGTAACGTCCCTCACAGTGCTTTCCTCCCAGTAGTAATGTCCCCCACAGTGCTTCCCCCCAGTAGTAACATCCCACACAGTGCTTCCCCACAGTAGTAACGTCCCACACAGTGCTTCCCCACAGTAGTAACGTCCCACACAGTGCTTCTCCCAGTAGTAACGTCCCACACAGTGCTTCCCCCCAGTAGTAATATCCCCCACGGTAGTAACGTCCCACACAGTGCTTCCCAACGGTAGTAATGTCCCACACAGTGCTTCCCCCCAGTAGTAATATCCCCCACGGTAGTAAGGTAGTAACGTCCCACACAGTGCTTCCGCACAGTAGTAACGTCCCACACAGTGCTTCCGCACAGTAGTAACGTCCCACACAGTGCTTCCCCACAGTAGTAACGTCCCACACAGTGCTTCCCCACAGTAGTAACGTCCCACACAGTGCTTCCCCCCAGTAGTAACGTCCCACACAGTGCTTCCCCCCAGTAGTAACGTCCCACACAGTGCTTCCCCCCCAGTAGTAACGTCCCACACAGTGCTTCCCCCCAGTAGTAATATCCCCCACGGTAGTAACGTCCCACACAGTGCTTCCCCACGGTAGTAACGTCCCACACAGTGCTTCCCCACGGTAGTAACGTCCCACACAGTGCTTCCCCACGGTAGTAACGTCCCACACAGTGCTTCTCCCAGTAGTAACGTCCCACACAGTGCTTCTCCCAGTAGTAACGTCCCACACAGTGCTTCTCCCAGTAGTAACGTCCCACACAGTGCTTCCCCCCAGTAGTAACATCCCCCACAGTGCTTCCCCCCAGTAGTAACATCCCCCACAGTGCTTTCCTCCCAGTAGTAACGTCCCTCACAGTGCTTTCCTCCCATTAGTAACATCCCCCACAGTGCTTCCCCCCAGTAGTAATGTCCCCCACAGTGCTTCCCCCCAGTAGTAACATCCCTCACAGTGCTTTCCTCCCAGTAGTAACATCCCTCACAGTGCTTTCCTCCCAGTAGTAATGTCCCCCACAGTGCTTTCCCCCAGTAGTAACATCCCCCACAGTGCTTCCCCCCAGTAGTAACATCCCCCACAGTGCTTCCCCCCAGTAGTAACATCCCTCACAGTGCTTTCCTCCCAGTAGTAATGTCCCCCACAGTGCTTCCCCCAAGTAGTAACATCCCCCACACTGCTTCCCCCCAGTAGTAACATCCCTCACAGTGCTTTCCTCCCAGTAGTAATGTCCCCCACAGTGCTTCCCCCCAGTAGTAACATCCCCCACAGTGCTTCCCCCCAGTAGTAACATCCCTCACAGTGCTTTCCTCCCAGTAGTAATGTCCCCCACAGTGCTTCCCCCAAGTAGTAACATCCCCCACACTGCTTCCCCCCAGTAGTAACATCCCTCACAGTGCTTTCCTCCCAGTAGTAATGTCCCCCACAGTGCTTCCTCCCAGTAGTAACATCCCTCACAGTGCTTTCCTCCCAGTAGTAACATCCCTCACAGTGCTTTCCTCCCAGTAGTAATGTCCCCCACAGTGCTTTCCCCCAGTAGTAACATCCCCCACAGTGCTTCCCCCCAGTAGTAACATCCCTCACAGTGCTTTCCTCCCAGTAGTAATGTCCCCCACAGTGCTTCCCCCCAGTAGTAACATCCCCCACAGTGCTTCCCCCCAGTAGTAAAGATCCCCTCAGTGGTTTCCTCTGGGAGCGCCAGAGAGGGAGGAGCAGCTCCATCAGAAGATCACACATTACACCGAGGGATCCCTATTAAAAAGATAAACAGCCAAAAATTCTAAATCTATACATGTTTTTCTTTTCTTTTTCTGCATGAATCCACTTTTGGATGTTGGTGTCCGTGGCTGATGGGTGCCCCGGGAGGTGGTGGATCCAGCCGATTCTGGTCTTCGGAGGCGCTTACTTGGCCTGTCACTCATGGCAGAGACTCCCACCTGAAGCCACCTCCTTCCACAGACATGACAAGAGGGGGCAGGGACTGAGCATAGTCGTCCACCCATCTCCATTCTCCGGGGCCCCCACGGCAGGCGGCTATATTTAGAGAGCTTGTGCAGGAAAGATGCTGGGAAAGCCTGGAGAGGAGCGGCTCCGCTGCGGTCTCTGCAGGTAGGTGCTGTCTTTGGATCCATGCATGGTACCAGACTTCTCATCTCCAGGAGGTCACCTTGTGTGGGACGCACATATTTCCCATTACAGCCCGCTCTGTGGTGGAAGCCCAGGGGCACGTGACGGCTGCTGCGACCTGCGTCACTATCCGCCATTCTTATATAATGGTCATGCACCTGCGCTACAAATGCGACTCCATCTGTGGGCAGAGCGGCAATGGTTAAATGTGAGACGAGGAGCTTTCAGGTCCGTATAGAGTACGACTGACAGGGGTTTCCATGGCAACAGCTGAAGCAGGGCTGCCGGGGAAGCGGGTGACAGATACTGAGCGGAGGCCATCGGCGCATGCTAATTTTAGTAAAAGTCATCGGGACTGGAAGGGACTCCTTGATTAACCCTTTGTGCACTGCACTTACCTGCACAGACAGAGCTCTGGTTCTGAGCTATTCTTCTGGAGCACAAACCTGCTCTCCACAGACTGACCTGGTAGGTGAGTGAGCAGATGTCGGACTGCACTACACTCCATCCCGTGGTGACCACGGAGGGGGTCTCACAGGGGTGCAGCAATCCCACCGCAGCATGATAACATCTATATAGAGCCCAGGCACAGCTCTGGTGGCCCATCCTGGTCACCAGCAATAGTCCCCAGTCTACCCCTACAATCCCCTCATCGACCACTAAGTGCCGATGGCTATGCAGTAAACTGCTTCTTCTCTTTGTCCAGGCTTTAACCCAACCCTGATCACAATGGCCAAAGACAACAATGCCTTCACGTCCATCCCCGGCTCAACGGTCAGCAGCAAACAGTCTAAACTGGCAGAGAAGTTAGAGAAATCAGACCGGAAGCTACGCCGCCGCCAGCGCTACGTGGAGAAGGATGGCAGGTGTAACGTGCAGCATGGAAACGTTCGGGAGACCTACCGCTACCTGACAGACATCTTCACAACCTTGGTGGACTTAAAATGGCGAGTTAGCCTCCTGGTCTTCATACTGGCCTACGCTATCACGTGGCTTTTCTTTGGGGTAATTTGGTGGTTCATAGCTTATTGTCGCGGGGATTTGGAGCATTTAGAGGATTCAGAATGGACGCCTTGCATCAAGAACCTGAATGGCTTTGTTTCAGCTTTTCTCTTCTCTATAGAAACAGAGACAACCATTGGTTACGGACACAGGGTGATAACAGACAAGTGCCCAGAGGGAATCATCCTGCTCCTTCTTCAGGCCATACTTGGCTCCATGGTCAACGCCTTCATGGTGGGCTGCATGTTTGTAAAAATCTCGCAGCCCAACAAGAGAGCAGAGACGCTGGTCTTCTCCTCACACGCCGTCATCTCTTTACGGGATGATAAACTGTGCCTGATGTTTCGAGTGGGAGACCTTCGTCAATCACACATCGTCGAGGCCTCCATCCGAGCTAAACTCATCAAATCAAAGCAAACGCAGGAAGGAGAATTCATCCCCCTCAACCAGACAGACATCAACGTTGGCTTTGAGACGGGAGACGACCGCCTCTTCCTGGTCTCCCCCCTCATTATCAGCCATGAAATAAACGAGCAAAGCCCATTCTGGGAAGTGTCCAAGAGGCAACTGGAGAAGGACGAGTTTGAGATTGTTGTGATCCTGGAAGGCATGGTGGAAGCCACAGGTATGTGGAGACTAGCACCAAACACAAGCCCATTTCTAACACTATGTTCCTTCCCCTATCATTTGTGACATCTTTGGTCCATTAGCTAGAAGATCCTGGAGATCCTCATGGTGACCAAAGTGTCCCCTATAGGACAATGCACGATCAACACGGTCAGTGTCACTCATAGTCATGACCTGCAGTGAACATTTCCTAAGACATGCAATCCGAGACGTACATGTTGATTAGGTGATGGATGACCCTCCCTGCTGTTATATACAAGTATCCTGCAGGCCATCCCCCACTTCACCTAGATAACTGCTTCATGAGCAGGGTTTTCAGCCAGGAACTAATCAATACTATGTCTTTAGACCCTAGAAGAGTTTGTGGCTTCACTGATGGGATCTGTTCAGGTGGACGGTGTTTGTGACCCATTGCGGGTGAATGTCCTGACTTCTGGGATCTTCTCTGGTGGATGGATCTTGTAGGAGGCACTCTGCTCTTCCCACTAGAGATTTACAGCACCCAAGAATACCCAGAAAGCATGACTGAGCAGGATTCTGAGGGCAGACTGTAGGGAGGACACAGGGGCCCCAATCATTTCAAGAGTTATGAAGTCCAAAACACCAAAACTGCAGTACAGAGCCGGAAGTAAACAGAGGAAAACCACAAAGAGTGAACAGACCCCTAATTGTGCTCTATTAGGTATTAGGAAAAACCATAGTGTGCAGAGGTACGGAGAGGGGGGATACCTGCAGCAAAATATCACAAGTAGCACCAATACACAGGTGCTACTAGCCCGACCCGGCTCTGAACCGACCGGCAGCTGCCCGACCCGGCTCTGAACCGACCGGCAGCTGCCCGACCCGGCTCTGAACCGACCGGCAGCTGCCCGACCCGGCTCTGAACCGACCGGCAGCTGCCCGACCCGGCTCTGAACCGACCGGCAGCTGCCCGACCCGGCTCTGAACCGACCGGCAGCTGCCCGACCCGGCTCTGAACCGACCGGCAGCTGCCCGACCCGGCTCTGAACCGACCGGCAGCTGCCCGACCCGGCTCTGAACCGACCGGCAGCTGCCCGACCCGGCTCTGAACCGACCGGCAGCTGCCCGACCCGGCTCTGAACCGACCGGCAGCTGCCCGACCCGGCTCTGAACCGACCGGCAGCTGCCCGACACTGGCTGTTATACCATTCAATGCTGTCTGTGTCTGAGTTTTACTATTCAATGATATAATGATAAACATGAAAAGTAGATATTAATGATCACTGGTACATTCCGGGCAGCGCACTATAATAATACCCTGTAGAAGTAGCACATAATTATAACTATGCGTATAATATATCAGAGGTCAGTACAGAGCGGTCAGACCGCGGACTCTCTACTGTAAGAGCGGTCAGACCGCGGACTCTCTACTGTAAGAGCGGTCAGACCGCGGACTCTCTACTGTAAGAGCGGTCAGACCGCGGACTCTCTACTGTAAGAGCGGTCAGACCGCGGACTCTCTACTGTAAGAGCGGTCAGACCGCGGACTCTCTACTGTAAGAGCGGTCAGACCGCGGACTCTCTACTGTAAGAGCGGTCAGACCGCGGACTCTCTACTGTAAGAGCGGTCAGACCGCGGACTCTCTACTGTAAGAGCGGTCAGACCGCGGACTCTCTACTGTAAGAGCGGTCAGACCGCGGACTCTCTACTGTAAGAGCGGTCAGACCGCGGACTCTCTACTGTAAGAGCGGTCAGACCGCGGACTCTCTACTGTAAGAGCGGTCAGACCGCGGACTCTCTACTGTAAGAGCGGTCAGACCGCGGACTCTCTACTGTAAGAGCGGTCAGACCGCGGACTCTCTACTGTAAGAGCGGTCAGACCGCGGACTCTCTACTGTAAGAGCGGTCAGACCGCGGACTCTCTACTGTAAGAGCGGTCAGACCGCGGACTCTCTACTGTAAGAGCGGTCAGACCGCGGACTCTCTACTGTAAGAGCGGTCAGACCGCGGACTCTCTACTGTAAGAGCGGTCAGACCGCGGACTCTCTACTGTAAGAGCGGTCAGACCGCGGACTCTCTACTGTAAGAGCGGTGAGACCGCGGACTCTCTACTGTAAGAGCGGTGAGACCGCGGACTCTCTACTGTAAGAGCGGTGAGACCGCGGACTCTCTACTGTAAGAGCGGTGAGACCACGGACTCTTTACTGTAAGAGCAGTGAGACTATGGACTCTTTACTGTAAGAGCAGTGAGACTATGGACTCTTTACTGTAAGAGCGGTGAGACTATGGACTCTATACTGTAAGAGCAGTGAGACTGTGGACTCTTTACTGTAAGAGCAGTGAGACTATGGACTATACTGTAAGAGCAGTGAGACTGTGGACTCTTTACTGTAAGAGCAGTGAGACTATGGACTCTATACTGTAAGAGCAGTGAGACTATGGACTCTATACTGTAAGAGCGGTGAGACTATGGACTCTATACTGTAAGAGCGGTGAGACTATGGACTCTTTACTGTAAGAGCGGTGAGACTATGGACTCTATACTGTAAGAGCAGTGAGACTGTGGACTCTTTACTGTAAGAGCAGTGAGACTATGGACTCTTTACTGTAAGAGCAGTCAGACTATGGACTCTTTACTGTAAGAGCAGTGAGACTATGGACTCTTTACTGTAAGAGCAGTGAGACTATGGACTCTGTACTGTAAGAGCAGTGAGACTATGGACTCTGTACTGTAAGAGCAGTGAGACTATGGACTCTATACTGTAAGAGCAGTGAGACTGTGGACTCTATACTGTAAGAGCAGTGAGACTATGGACTCTATACTGTAAGAGCAGTGAGACTATGGACTCTTTACTGTAAGAGCAGTGAGACTATGGACTCTATACTGTAAGAGCAGTGAGACTATGGACTCTTTACTGTAAGAGCAGTGAGACTATGGACTCTTTACTGTAAGAGCAGTGAGACTACGGACTCTTTACTGTAAGAGCAGTGAGACTGTGGACTCTTTACTGTAAGAGCAGTGAGACTATGGACTCTTTACTGTAAGAGCAGTGAGACTATGGACTCTTTACTGTAAGAGCAGTGAGACTATGGACTCTATACTGTAAGAGCAGTGAGACTATGGACTCTTTACTGTAAGAGCAGTGAGACTATGGACTCTATACTGTAAGAGCAGTGAGACTATGGACTCTTTACTGTAAGAGCAGTGAGACTATGGATTCTATACTGTAAGAGCGGTGAGACTATGGACTCTTTACTGTAAGAGCAGTGAGACTATGGACTCTTTACTGTAAGAGCAGTGAGACTATAAACTCTATACTGTAAGAGCAGTGAGACTATGGACTCTATACTGTAAGAGCGGTGAGACTATGGACTCTTTACTGTAAGAGCAGTGAGACTACGGACTCTAACAGAGGAGTTGTGATGGTGAACTCGGCAGATGTCTGGAGTGTAATAATATTACAGGCTGTAGTTTCTGGAGAACATTTATTGATCCAGGGAGTTGTTCTGATTACCAGATTCCACAAAGATCTGCACTGCAGGGTAATAGTCTAAACGGTGTATTTTTTACCAGCTCTCCGTTCGACCCCTCTGATGGGAAGAGAAACCCATGATGAAATCTAATGTACCCACGCCTTTCCCCCCAGCATCTATAGTCAGGGAGTCGGAAGACCCCCATACATATTTATCCAATTAACATATATGTTGGAACCATATATGCATTTTATATGGATGGCTCCACTGATCTGTACATGGGTTAAACATAAAAACCCCTTGGCCGCTCCAGTCGCCCTTATAGTATGACTTACATTAGGATAGACATCCAGGCAGGTTTCTATTCACCGACTGTAGGTTCTAACCACCAGGAGTTGCCCTATCTTGGACATTGGGGTCATATTGCTAGGATATGCCCCCAATTTCTGTTATGTTGAAAATGGAGCCCCGCAACGTGTCGCAGGGCGAACTGCGCAGGGCCTCCATTTTTGTAGCTCAACTTTACACCCTATTTTAGGGTATTTATTTTTTGGGTTGGGGCAGTGTTGGGCTCCGGCTGGTCTGTGGATGGGTTGGGGCAGTGCTGGGCTCCGGCTGGTCTGTGGATGGGTTGGGGCAGTGTTGGGCTCCCGCTGGTCTGTGGATGGGTTGGGGCAGTGTTGGGCTCCCGCTGGTCTGTGGATGGGTTGGGGCAGTGTTGGGCTCCCGCTGGTCTGTGGATGGGTTGGGGCAGTGTTGGGCTCCCGCTGGTCTGTGGATGGGTTGGGGCAGTGTTGGGCTCCCGCTGGTCTGTGGATGGGTTGGGGCAGTGTTGGGCTCCCGCTGGTCTGTGGATGGGTTGGGGCAGTGTTGGGCTCCCGCTGGTCTGTGGATGGGTTGGGGCAGTGTTGGGCTCCCGCTGGTCTGTGGATGGGTTGGGGCAGTGTTGGGCTCCCGCTGGTCTGTGGATGGGTTGGGGCAGTGTTGGGCTCCCGCTGGTCTGTGGATGGGTTGGGGCAGTGTTGGGCTCCCGCTGGTCTGTGGATGGGTTGGGGCAGTGTTGGGCTCCCGCTGGTCTGTGGATGAGTTGGGGCAGTGTTGGGCTCCCGCTGGTCTGTGGATGGGTTGGGGCAGTGTTGGGCTCCCGCTGGTCTGTGGATGGGTTGGGGCAGTGTTGGGCTCTCGCTGGTCTGTGGATGGGTTGGGGCAGTGTTGGGCTCCCGCTGGTCTGTGGATGGGTTGGGGCAGTGTTGGGCTCCCGCTGGTCTGTGGATGGGTTGGGGCAGTGTTGGGCTCCCGCTGGTCTGTGGATGGGTTGGGGCAGTGTTGGGCTCCCGCTGGTCTGTGGATGGGTTGGGGCAGTGTTGGGCTCCGGCTGGTCTGTGGATGGGTTGGGGCAGTGTTGGGCTCCCGCTGGTCTGTGGATGGGTTGGGGCAGTGTTGGGCTCCCGCTGGTCTGTGGATGGGTTGGGGCAGTGTTGGGCTCCCGCTGGTCTGTGGATGGGTTGGGGCAGTGTTGGGCTCCCGCTGGTCTGTGGATGGGTTGGGGCAGTGTTGGGCTCCCGCTGGTCTGTGGATGGGTTGGGGCAGTGTTGGGCTCCCGCTGGTCTGTGGATGGGTTGGGGCAGTGTTGGGCTCCCGCTGGTCTGTGGATGGGTTGGGGCAGTGTTGGGCTCCCGCTGGTCTGTGGATGGGTTGGGGCAGTGTTGGGCTCCCGCTGGTCTGTGGATGGGTTGGGGCAGTGTTGGGCTCCCGCTGGTCTGTGGATGGGTTGGGGCAGTGTTGGGCTCCCGCTGGTCTGTGGATGGGTTGGGGCAGTGTTGGGCTCCCGCTGGTCTGTGGATGGGTTGGGGCAGTGTTGGGCTCCCGCTGGTCTGTGGATGGGTTGGGGCAGTGTTGGGCTCCCGCTGGTCTGTGGATGGGTTGGGGCAGTGTTGGGCTCCCGCTGGTCTGTGGATGGGTTGGGGCAGTGTTGGGCTCCCGCTGGTCTGTGGATGGGTTGGGGCAGTGTTGGGCTCCCGCTGGTCTGTGGATAGTGTGCATAACCCTAAATGTTTCTCTCGTTTCAGGAATGACATGCCAGGCGAGAAGCTCTTACCTTGTGGACGAGGTGCTGTGGGGTCATCGCTTCATGTCAGTGTTGAGTCTGGAGGATGGCTTCTATGAGGTGGATTATAACACATTTCACCATACCTTTGAGGTATCTACTCCTTCCTGCAGTGCCCAGGAGCTGGCTGAGAACGCTGCCAGAATGGATGCCCATCTCTACTGGTCCATCCCCAGTCAACTGGATGAGAAGGTGGAAGAAGGCACAGAGAAAGATGGAATGGACAAACAGAGGAATGGCAGTGTGAGCAGCGAGAAAGTCCTGGTGGAGTGAACACATGGCTACCTCCACATCACAAGGTTTAAGGACCTGCACTGGTTTATGAACTTCTAAAACTAGATCCTGCACCCAGTATCACCCTCCTGACACAGCATCACTGTCCTGACACCACGCCTCTCACCCAGCGTCACCGTCCCCACACCACGCCTCTCACCCAGCGTCACCGTCCCCACACCACGCCTCTCACCCAGCGTCACCGTCCTGACACCTCGCCTCTCACCCAGCGTCACCGTCCTGACACCACGCCTCTCACCCAGCGTCACCGTCCTGACACCGTGCTTCTCACCCAGCGTCACCGTCCTGACACCGTGCTTCTCACCCAGCGTCACCGTCCTGACACCGTGCTTCTCACCCAGCGTCACCGTCCTGACACCGTGCTTCTCACCCAGCGTCACCGTCCTGACACCGTGCTTCTCACCCAGCGTCACCGTCCTGACACCGTGCTTCTCACCCAGCGTCACCGTCCTGACCTCGTGCTTCTCACCCAGCGTCACCGTCCTGACACCGTGCTTCTCACCCAGCGTCACCGTCCTGACACCGTGCTTCTCACCCAGCGTCACCGTCCTGACACCGTGCCTCTCACCCAGCGTCACCGTCCTGACACCGTGCTTCTCACCCAGCGTCACCGTCCTGACACCGTGCTTCTCACCCAGCGTCACCGTCCTGACACCACGCCTCTCACCCAGCGTCACCGTCCTGACACCGTGCTTCTCACCCAGCGTCACCGTCCTGACACCGTGCTTCTCACCCAGCGTCACTGTCCTGACACCGTGCTTCTCACCCAGCGTCACTGTCCTGACACCACGCCTCTCACCCAGCGTCACCGTCCTGACACCGTGCTTCTCACCCAGCGTCACCGTCCTGACACCGTGCTTCTCACCCAGCGTCACCGTCCTGACACCGTGCTTCTCACCCAGCGTCACTGTCCTGACACCGTGCTTCTCACCCAGCGTCACTGTCCTGACACTGTGCTTCTCACCCAGAGTTACTATTATAGACCCCCTTTACCGTTACCTACAGTACTAGCACCTACCTGTGTGGTCTCACTAACCAGGCCATGCTGTAGAGAAGCTTCAGCTTGAGCCGCCATCTTGTAGCAGCACCACTGGGGACAGATGTGTCTGCAGCAGTGGACACGCTGCACATTTCTGTCATGAAGACGGCCCCTGAGTAAAACGTCTCAGATACTGGGGTGTCCATCATTAGTAACGGCAGACCAGGTCGGAGCCTCTCCACATGGGCGGCTGACTGCACCCAACAATGCTCTGCGGCACTTCCCATAATCCCTCTTCTCACTCTCCCTTGAGGGCCACCCCTATCCAGCGCACATTAACCCCATCTGTACCGGTCAGTCCCAGTAGTCAACATTTGGTATCAAGCACAATGAATCCAGAGCAGCGGGCCCCGGGGCCAGTCCTGCTCCATCCCATGTGCCCGCTCTGTACAATAAAGAGACTGATTCCTGCGCGTGTGTCCCGTTATTACCCCCTGGGTGACACACACTGCAGGAGCGGGGGAGGAGTCATGCATGCAACAGAGGGTTGCTCCAGGAGGGTCCTCAATATCTCCTGGACTTACAGGTGGAGCAGAGCGAGTTTGGCCTGGATTCTCGGCCCTGTCAAAACATATGTGCGTATCTACTCACCCCCTCCAGGGACCCAAATTACTGCGGTGTTAGCAGACTGGGACCGATTACTCCCCATATATGTACAGTGCATATGTGCAGGGGCAATGCGTGAGTGTGGTGGCCGCATGGGGGTAGTAGTTGGTACTCACATTTCTGAAGCTCCCTGGGCCGGCATGCATGCAGTGTTGAGGGATCTCCTGCTGGATGAGGTGCCCTTGGTTGTATGGGTTTTAGGTGCAGGGTCCATGAGGTTCATGCCGCCAGCACCCTTGGGTGTAAATGAGGTGATAGAATGAAGAGGAGTCCCTGTGAATAAAGAAATGGAGCATTTACTAAGAATCACTTGCCTTGAGGTGTCAGTTCCAAGTTCAGTAATCATGGAGGTGTTCAGGTACACTTTTGCTCTTACCTGTGCTAGGATTCCAGGTCACAGGCTCAGGTGAGGCACCAACAGGCTCAGGTGAGGCACCAACAGGCTCAGGTGAGGCACCAACAGGCTTCCATGTGCTGATGACACTAATATACTTTCTGCTTATGAGGTAACTGGTCCACTTGATATAATATCGTCTTCTCTATGTCTCCTTCTTCCTTTCTGAAACCTACAGGGCACTTCTCCCTGAAGGCAGGTATGCTACTTCTGGCCCATTCTTTGTACTGGTTGCCAACCGAAATGGTTCCTCACGATCCATAGAGAAATGTGGTAAAACACTACTTAGCGCTTAGTTGTAATGATGTGTCCAGGTGGTTGAGGCTTCTCCCAGTCACTAGGTGCTGTGGTGTCCATAAGCTGGAGAAGGCTGCTATATCCACTAGACTTGCTCTATACCCACCTCTCCACTGGTCTGTGCTGGGAAGCTTCTGGCGATTCCTCCTCCAACCTCCCTCAGCCTGTGCACTGCCAAGAGGGCCAGGAGTGGTAGTTACAAGGTGGACTTCCCTCTGACTCTCCTCACTGCACACCTACTCCAGACTCCTCTCTGTCCTGTCACCAGCCGGTCCCTTTTATAGGGGGGCGTACCAGCACCATCTAGTGTTGACTGATGTGAAATGCTTGTTACCAGCCTGTTAATAGGAATTACAGCTACATATAGCTCATAAAATGACATTCTGCAAATACCCTTAAACATATAGGGTTCCACTACGGAGTACGACACTGCAGGTGGAGGACACACAGGGCAGGCAGAGAGCGGTACAGGACACACAGGGCAGTACAGGACACACAGGGCAGGCAGAGGGCGGTACAGGACACACAGGGCAGGCAGAGGGCGGTACAGGACACACAGGGCAGGCAGAGGGCGGTACAGGACACACAGTACAGGCAGAGGGCGGTACAGGACACACAGGGCAGGCAGATGGCGGTACAGGACACACAGGGCAGGCAGAGGGCGGTACAGGACACACAGTACAGGCAGAGGGCGGTACAGGACACACAGGGCAGGGAGAGGGCGGTACAGGACACACAGGGCAGGGAGAGGGCGGTACAGGACACACAGTACAGGCAGAGGGCGGTACAGGACACACAGTACAGGCAGAGGGCGGTACAGGACACAGTACAGGCAGAGGGCGGTACAGGACACACAGTGCAGGCAGAGGGCGGTACAGGACACACAGGGCAGGGAGAGGGCGGTACAGGACACATAGGGCAGGGAGAGGGCGGTACAGGACACATAGGGCAGGGAGAGGGCGGTACAGGACACACAGGGCAGGCAGAGGGCGGTACAGGACACACAGGGCAGGCAGAGGGCGGTACAGGACACACAGTACAGGCAGAGGGCGGTACAGGACACACAGGGCAGGCAGAGGGCGGTACAGGACACACAGTACAGGCAGAGGGCGGTACAGGACACATAGGGCAGGGAGAGGGCGGTACAGGACACATAGGGCAGGCAGAGGGCGGTACAGGACACAGTACAGGCAGAGGGCGGTACAGGACACACAGTACAGGCAGAGGGCGGTACAGGACACACAGTACAGGCAGAGGGCGGTACAGGACACACAGTACAGGCAGAGGGCGGTACAGGACACACAGTACAGGCAGAGGGCGGTACAGGACACACAGGGCAGGCAGAGGGCGGTACAGGACACACAGGGCAGGTAGAGGACACACAGGGCAGGCAGATGGCGGTACAGGACACACAGGGCAGGCAGATGGCGGTACAGGACACACAGGGCAGGCAGAGAGCAATAACAGACACATAGGGCACGTACAGTAAGTCACAGTACAGGCAGAGGGTGGCACAGGACAGGTAAAGGGCGGTACAGGTAGCATAGGGCGGCACAGGACAGGTAAAGGGCGGTACAGGACACAGTACAGGCGGAGCGCAGCACAGGACACATAGGGCAAGTAGAGGGTGCTAAAAGACACACAGTACAGGACACACAGTGCAGGGAGAGGGCGGTACAGGACACACAGTGCAGGCAGAGGGCGGTACAGGACACACAGTGCAGGCAGAGGGCGGTACAGGACACACAGTACAGGACACACAGTGCAGGGAGAGGGCGGTACAGGACACACAGTGCAGGCAGAGGGCGGTACAGGACACACAGTGCAGGCAGAGGGCGGTACAGGACACACAGTGCAGGCAGAGGGCGGTACAGGACACACAGTGCAGGCAGAGGGCGGTACAGGACACACAGTGCAGGCAGAGGGCGGTACAGGACACACAGTGCAGGCAGAGGGCGGTACAGGACACACAGTGCAGGCAGAGGGCGGTACAGGACACACAGTGCAGGCAGAGGGCGGTACAGGACACACAGTGCAGGCAGAGGGCGGTACAGGACACACAGTGCAGGCAGAGGGCGGTACAGGACACACAGTGCAGGCAGAGGGCGGTACAGGACACACAGTGCAGGCAGAGGGCGGTACAGGACACACAGTGCAGGCAGAGGGCGGTACAGGACACACAGTGCAGGCAGAGGGCGGTACAGGACACACAGTGCAGGCAGAGGGCGGTACAGGACACACAGTACAGGCAGAGGGCGGTACAGGACACACAGTACAGGCAGAGGGCGGTACAGGACACACAGTACAGGCAGAGGGCGGTACAGGACACACAGTGCAGGCAGAGGGCGGTACAGGACACACAGTGCAGGGAGAGGGCGGTACAGGACACAGGGCAGGGAGAGGGCGGTACAGGACACACAGGGCAGGGAGAGGGCGGTACAGGACACACAGGGCAGGGAGAGGGCGGTACAGGACACACAGGGCAGGGAGAGGGCGGTACAGGACACACAGGGCAGGGAGAGGGCGGTACAGGACACACAGGGCAGGGAGAGGGCGGTACAGGACACACAGGGCAGGGAGAGGGCGGTACAGGACACACAGTACAGGCAGAGGGCGGTACAGGACACACAGTACAGGCAGAGGGCGGTACAGGACACACAGTGCAGGGAGAGGGCGGTACAGGACACACAGTGCAGGGAGAGGGCGGTACAGGACACACAGTGCAGGGAGAGGGCGGTACAGGACACACAGTGCAGGCAGAGGGCGGTACAGGACACACAGTGCAGGCAGAGGGCGGTACAGGACACAGTGCAGGGAGAGGGCGGTACAGGACACACAGGGCAGTACAGGACAGTACAGGCAGAGGGCAGTACAGGACACACAGGGCAGGCAGAGGGCGGTACAGGACACACAGGGCAGGCAGAGGGCGGTACAGGACACATAGGGCACAGAGAGGGCGGTACAGGACACACAGTACAAGCAGAGGGCGGTACAGGACACACAGCACAGGCAGAGGGCGGTACAGGACACACAGTACAGGCAGAGGGCGGTACAGGACACACAGTACAGGCAGAGGGCGGTACAGGACACACAGGGCAGGCAGAGGGTGGTACAGGACAGTACAGGCAGAGGGCGGTACAGGACACACAGGGCAGGCAGAGGGCGGTACAGGACACACAGGGCAGGCAGAGGGCGGTACAGGACACACAGGGCAGGCAGAGGGCGGTACAGGACACATAGGGCACAGAGAGGGCGGTACAGGACACACAGTACAAGCAGAGGGTGGTACAGGACATACAGCACAGGCAGAGGGCGGTACAGGACACACAAAGCAGGCAGAGGGCGGTACAGGACACACAGGGCAGGTAGAGGACACACAGGGCAGGTAGAGGACACACAGGGCAGGTAGAGGACACACAGGGCAGGTAGAGGACACACAGGGCAGGTAGAGGACACACAGGGCAGGTAGAGGACACACAGGGCAGGTAGAGGACACACAGGGCAGGTAGAGGACACACAGGGCAGAGGGCAGTACAGGACACACAGGGCAGGTAGAGGACACACAGGGCAGGTAGAGGACACACAGGGCAGGTAGAGGACACACAGGGCAGGTAGAGGACACACAGGGCAGGTAGAGGACACACAGGGCAGGTAGAGGACACACAGGGCAGGTAGAGGACACACAGGGCAGGTAGAGGACACACAGGGCAGGTAGAGGACACACAGGGCAGGCAGAGGGCGGTACAGGACACACAGGGCAGGCAGAGGGCGGTACAGGACACACAGGGCAGGCAGAGGGCGGTACAGGACACACAAGGCAGGCAGAGGGCGGTACAGGACACACAAGGCAGGCAGAGGGCGGTACAGGACACACAAGGCAGGCAGAGGGCAGGACAGTACAGGCAGAGGGCAGTACAGGACACACAGGGCAGGCAGAGGGCAGTACAGGACACATAAGGCACAGAGAGGGCGGTACAGGACACACAGTACAAGCAGAGGGCGGTACAGGACACACAAGGCAGGCAGAGGGCGGTACAGGACACACAGTGCAGGGAGAGGGCGGTACAGGACACACAGGGCAGGCAGAGGGCGGTACAGGACACACAGTGCAGGGAGAGGGCGGTACAGGACACACAGTGCAGGGAGAGGGCGGTACAGGACACACAGGGCAGGCAGAGGGCGGTACAGGACACATAGGGCACAGAGAGGGCAGTACAGGACACAGAGAGGGCGGTACAGGACACACAGTGCAGGCAGAGGGCGGTACAGGACACACAGTGCAGGGAGAGGGCGGTACAGGACACACAGTACAGGCAGAGGGCGGTACAGGACACACAGGGCAGGCAGAGGGCGGTACAGGACACATAGGGCACAGAGAGGGCAGTACAGGACACAGAGAGGGCGGTACAGGACACACAGTACAAGCAGAGGGCGGTACAGGACACACAAGGCAGGCAGAGGGCGGTACAGGACACACAGCACAGGCAGAGGGCGGTACAGGACACACAAGGCAGGCAGAGGGCGGTACAGGACACACAGGGCAGGCAGAGGGCAGTACAGGACACACAGAGGTCGCTATATTACAGGTGGGTAGTGGAGTGCAGGGGATCCGGACAGTCTGTCTCAAAGGGAATCTGTCAGCAGTTTTCCGGAGTCCTCACTAAGGCCCAGCGCACACTAGTGACAGGTCACAGTCTTTAGTTGCCCCCAGCCATTTTACCAAAATCTTGAACTGAACAGCTCCAGCTCATAGAGTCCAAAATATTCATGAGCTCCCCACCTCTCCCCGCCCACCTGCTGATTTATATGGAAATAAACAGTCAATAAGAAGCAAGTGGGCGGGGAGAGCCAGGAGCTCATGAATACAGGGACTCATTATTATGGGCTGGAGCGGTTAGAACCTAGCAGCATAGACATGCTGACAGATTCCCTTTAAATGTTAGGACAGCAGAAAACTGCTGACAGATGCTGAAGAGAAATGTGACTCCATCTTTAACGAATGCTTACTGTGACTGAAGAAGGATCTCGGCACCTGGGGGCCAATCGTATGAGGAAACGTACACGCATGACCTGCGCTCTGCGTTCACGGACTGTCGTATGAGGAAACGTACACGTATGACCTACGCTCTGCTTTCACGGACTGTCGTATGAGGAAACGTACACGTATGACCTACGCTCTGCGTTCACGGACTGTCGTATGAGGAAACGTACACGTATGACCTGCGCTCTGCGTTCACGGACTGTTGTATGAGGAAACGTACACGTATGACCTGCGCTCTGCGTTCACAGACTGTCGTATGAGGAAACGTACACGTATGACCTGCGCTCACCGACTGTCGTATGAGGAAACGTACACGTATGACCTGCGCTCTGCGTTCACAGACTGTCGTATAAGGGAAACGTAGACGTATGACCTGCGCTCTGCGCTCACCGACTGTCGTATGAGGAAACGTACACGTATGACCTGCGCTCTGCGTTCACGGACTGTCGTATGAGGAAACGTACACGTATGACCTGCGCTCTGCTTTCACGGACTGTCGTATGAGGAAACGTACACGTATGACCTGCGCTCTGCGTTCACAGACTGTCGTATGAGGAAACGTACACGTATGACCTGCGCTCTGCGTTCACAGACTGTCGTATAAGGGAAACGTACACGTATGACCTGCGCTCTGGACGTTTTGTGTCTGAGCTGTGGGTATTCTGTCATATGAAGTTTGATGAGGTGCAGAGTTCTGGGAAGGATGGGGTTAACTTACAGCAGCTCCATTAGGGTCAGCCGCCATGGTGTACCTTCTAGTGTCACATAGTCGGCCAGCGCTCCAGCTATTGTATGTAGGCTCTCCCTCTAATCCCATACAGACCAGCGCTCGACATGTATGTTGTATGATCTCATCATATAGGAGAGTATCCTCCCACAGACCAGGGTGTATTACCCTCAGTAACTGGTTAAAGTAGCGTGACAATGGGGGGGGGGGGACCATAGAGGACACAGGGATCGGCGTTACCTACGGGTTTGGGTTTTGCTCCGACAAGTTCCGCTGACCCCTACGCTCTTGACCGTGAGATTCCTTACATCAGACAAGAGGCGTAGATCGAGACTGAAAACGTCCACGGACCATCCGAGAGGTGAGCGCCTCCACCTCGATGTGCAAACCGGCCACTACTGGTGACCCACTGAGGAAATGCAATACCGTGTAATCCTACCGCCCGCGAGGACGGGCGAGACACGACTAAGAAGCTGCGGCCCTTACTACAGTGACAAGTCTGGGTATCAGGGAGAACGGAGACCGTCATGTACTATACGTATTATGGGTTATGTCCATCACGTCAAATTATCTCATTACTGGTCATGGTTTGTGGTAGATCCGTGTATTTCTGTAGGTTGTGCTTCAGAACATATATCCATCAAATATATGGGAAATATATTTTGGTTGCCTCATACCAGACTGGGACGTCGCGTGTTCTGTACCCGATCAGGCACACACCAGACTGGGACGTCGCGTGTTCTGTACCCGATCAGGCACACACCAGACTGGGACGTCGCGTGTTCTGTACCCGATCAGGCACACACCAGACTGGGACGTCGCGTGTTCTGTACCCGATCAGGCACACACCAGACTGGGACGTCGCGTGTTCTGTACCCGATCAGGCACACACCAGACTGGGACGTCGCGTGTTCTGTACCCGATCAGGCACACACCAGACTGGGACGTCGCGTGTTCTGTACCCGATCAGGCACACACCAGACTGGGACGTCGCGTGTTCTGTACCCGATCAGGCACACACCAGACTGGGACGTCGCGTGTTCTGTACCCGATCAGGCACACACCAGACTGGGACGTCACGTGTTCTGTACCCGATCAGGCACACACCAGACTGGGACGTCGCGTGTTCTGTACCCGATCAGGCACACACCAGACTGGGACGTCGCGTGTTCTGTACCCGATCAGGCACACACCAGACTGGGACGTCGCGAGTTCTGTAGCCGAGCAGGCACACACCAGACTGGGACGTCGCGTGTTCTGTACCCGATCAGGCACACACCAGACTGGGACGTCGCGTGTTCTGTACCCGATCAGGCACACACCAGACTGGGACGTCGCGTGTTCTGTACCCGATCAGGCACACACCAGACTGGGACGTCGCGAGTTCTGTACCCGATCAGGCACACACCAGACTGGGACGTCGCGTGTTCTGTACCCGATCAGGCACACACCAGACTGGGACGTCGCGTGTTCTGTACCCGATCAGGCACACACCAGACTGGGACGTCGCGTGTTCTGTACCCGATCAGGCACACACCAGACTGGGACGTCGCGTGTTCTGTACCCGATCAGGCACACACCAGACTGGGACGTCGCGTGTTCTGTACCCGATCAGGCACACACCAGACTGGGACGTCGCGTGTTCTGTACCCGATCAGGCACACACCAGACTGGGACGTCGCGAGTTCTGTACCCGATCAGGCACACACCAGACTGGGACGTCGCGTGTTCTGTACCCGATCAGGCACACACCAGACTGGGACGTCGCGTGTTCTGTACCCGATCAGGCACACACCAGACTGGGACGTCGCGTGTTCTGTACCCGATCAGGCACACACCAGACTGGGACGTCGCGTGTTCTGTACCCGATCAGGCACACACCAGACTGGGACGTCGCGTGTTCTGTACCCGATCAGGCACACACCAGACTGGGACGTCGCGTGTTCTGTACCCGATCAGGCACACACCAGACTGGGACGTCGCGTGTTCTGTACCCGATCAGGCACACACCAGACTGGGACGTCGCGTGTTCTGTACCCGATCAGGCACACACCAGACTGGGACGTCGCGTGTTCTGTACCCGATCAGGCACACACCAGACTGGGACGTCGCGTGTTCTGTACCCGATCAGGCACACAATGTTTCTTCCTTCAAACATAAAACAACTATATTCATTGTTAAATTGTTTTTATAAAATAATATAAATAACGTTCAAAAAGAAAAAAAAAATTCTGGGTTTTCCATCTGGAACTTTGAACTTCCGCCATCACGTATCGCCCTTCACTACATAGAAACCTAGAATGTGTCGGCAGATAAGAACCATGTGGCCCATCTAGTCTGCCCAATATACTGAGTACTATGGATAGCCCCCGGCCCTATCTTATATGAAGGATGGCCTTATGCCTATCCCATGCATGCTTAACCCCTTCACTGTATTTGCAGCTACCACTTCTGCAGGAAGGCTATTCCATGCATCCACTACTCTCTCAGTACAGTAATACTTCCTGATATTACTGTTAACCCTTTGCCCCTCTAATCTAACACTATGTCCTCTTGTAGCAGTTTTTCTTCTCTCCTCTTTTCCCTTGTTGATTCCCTTTATGTATTTAGCAGTTTCTCTCATCTCCCCTCTGTCTCGTCTTTCTTCCAAGCTATACATGTTAAGGTCCTTTAATCTTTCCTGGTAAGTTTTATCCTGCAATCCATGGACCAGTTTAGTAGCTCTTCTCTGAACTCTCTCCAAAGTATCAGTATCCTTCTGGAGATATGGTCTCCAGTACTGAGCACAATACTCCAGATGAGGTCTCACTAGTGCTCTGTAGAGCGGCATGAGCGCCCCCCTCTGTCTACTGGTAATGCCTCTCCCTATACACCCCAGCATTCTGCTAGCATCTCCTGCTGCTCTATGACATGGTCTGCCTACCTTTAAGTCTTCTGAAATAATGATCCCTAAATCCCTTTCCTCAGATACTGAGGTTAGGACTGTATCACTGATTGTATATTCTGCTCTTGGGTTTTTACGCCCCAGGTGCATTATCTTGCACTTAACATTACATTTTAGTTGCCAGATTTTTGACCATTGCTCTAGTTTTCCTAAATCCTTTTCCATTTGGTGTTTCCCTCCAGGAACATCAACCCTGTTACACATCTTTGTGTCATCAGCAAAAAGACACACCTCACCATCGAGGCCTTCTGCAATGTATATTAAACAATATGGGCCCCAGAACAGATCCCTGAGGTCCCCACTGGTAATAAGACCTTGGTCTGAATATACTCCATTGACTACAACCCTCTGCTGTCTGTCCCTCAGCCACTGCCTAATCCATTCCACAATATGGGAGTCCAAGCCCAAAGACTGCACTTTATTGATAAGCCTTCTATGTGGGACAGTATCGAAAGCTTTACTAAAGTCCAGATAAGCGATGTCTACTGCACCTCCGCCGTCTATTGTTTTAGTCACCCAATCAAAAAAATCTATAAGATTAGTTTGACATGATCTCCCTGAAGTAAACCCAGGCTGTTCTTCATCTTCCAATCCATGGGATTTTAGATGGTCCACAATCCTCTCCTTAAGTATGGTTTCCATTAATTTCCCCACTATTGATGTCAGGCTTACTGGCCTATAGTTGCCCGATTCCTCCCTACTACCTTTCTTGTGAATGGGCACAACATTTGCTAATTTCCAATCTTCTGGGACGACTCCTGTTGCCAGTGATAGGTTAAATAAATCTGTTAATGGTTTTGCTAGTTCACCGTTGAGCACTTTTAATAGCTTTGGGTGTATCCCATCAGGCCCCTGTCACTTATTTGTAGTAATATTAGACAGCTGACTTAGAACCTCTTCCTCTGTAAAGACACATGCGTCAAAAGATTCATTAGTCTTCTTTCCCAACTGAGGTCCTTTTCCTTCATTTTCCTTTGTAAAGACTGAACAGAAGTATTCATGGAGGCCGTCATCTAGTTCTTTATCTTCTTCCATATACCTTCCTTCTCTTGTTTTTAATTTGGTAATTCCTTGTTTTAGTTTCCTTTTTTCATTTATGTATCTGAAGAATGCCTTATCGCCTTATCTCACTGACTGAGCTCATTTCTCTTCTGCCTGTGCTTTAGAAGCTCTTATAACTTGTTTGGCCTCTCTCTGCCTAATCTTATAAATTTCCCTGTCATCCTCTTTTTAGTTTTTTTTTTTTATAATTCCTAAATGCTATCTTTTTGTTGTTAATGATTTTGGCCACTTCTGCTGAGTACCACAGTGGTCTCTTCCTTTTCTTGCTTTTACTGACAAGCCTAATGCAATTTTCTGTTGCCTTCAGTAGTGCCACTTTTAAGTAGTCCCATTTCTCCTGGACTCCAAAGAAACTGTTCCAATCTGATAGGGACTTGTATACCACTAATCTAATTGTAGAAAAGTCAGTTTTTCGAAAATCTAAAACTTTATGTTTTTGTGTGGTGTGACTCAGTCACTGTACTTATAGTAAACCACACTGACTGGTGATCACTAGATCCCAAGCTTTCCTCTACAGTAATATCAGATACCAAATTCCCATTTGTGAATACTAAATCTACAATGGCCTCCTTCCGGGTTGGCTCCTCCACTACTTGCTGTAGAGATAATCCCAGTAGGGAATTTAGAATATCTGTACTCCTGGCAGAACTTGCTATTTTGGTTTTCCAGTTTACATCAGGAAGATTGAAGTCTCCCATAATGATAACTTCCCCCTTCAATGTCATTTTAGCTATTTCCTCAACTAGTAGATCATATAATTCTTTGACTTGGCTAGGTGGTCTATATATCACACCTACACGAGTTACCTTATGATTATCAAGCTGCACGGTAACTTGTATCAAATTAGATTTTATGCTGTCTTTCACATACAGGGCCACCCCTCCCCCCTTCTTGCCTTCTCTGTCTTTCCTGTATAGAGAGAACCCTGGTATTGATATATCCCAGTCAGTCACTAGGATAACAGTAACAACTCTCTAAGCGGAGTGACTCCCACCAGCCGCCTCCTCCCACCAGCCGCCTCCTCCCCCCCGGACTCCTCCCACCAGCCGCCTCCTCCCCCCCGGACTCCTCCCACCAGCCGCCTCCTCCCCCCCGGACTCCTCCCACCAGCCGCCTCCCCCCCCCCGGACTCCTCCCACCAGCCGCCTCCTCCCCCCCGGACTCCTCCCACCAGCCGCCTCCTCCCCCCCGGACTCCTCCCACCAGCCGCCTCCCCCCCCCCGGACTCCTCCCACCAGCCGCCCCCCCCCCCCCGGACTCCTCCCACCAGCCGCCTCCCCCCCCCCGGACTCCTCCCACCAGCCGCCTCCCCCCCCCCGGACTCCTCCCACCAGCCGCCTCCTCCCCCCCGGACTCCTCCCACCAGCCGCCTCCTCCCCCCCGGACTCCTCCCACCAGCCGCCTCCTCCCCCCCGGACTCCTCCCACCAGCCGCCTCCTCCCCCCCGGACTCCTCCCACCAGCCGCCTCCTCCCCCCCGGACTCCTCCCACCAGCCGCCTCCTCCCCCCCGGACTCCTCCCACCAGCCGCCTCCTCCCCCCCGGACTCCTCCCACCAGCCGCCTCCTCCCCCCCGGACTCCTCCCACCAGCCGCCTCCTCCCCCCCGGACTCCTCCCACCAGCCGCCTCCTCCCACCAGCCACCTCCCCCCCAGACTCCTCCCACCAGCCGCCTCCTCCCCCCGGACTCCTCCCACCAGCCGCCTCCCTTTGACAGTGTGATAGTTGACGAAGAGATCAGAAACTTCACATTTTATTGGGTGTCTGTACACAGGGCCCCGCCCAGGGCGCTGAAGTCACAGGAGCCCCGCCGCCAATCACATGTAGCAGTAAGGATTGTTAACAAGCACCGCCATTGGCTGAGGGGAGGCGGGGCCTCATGAGGATGACATCATCAGTGCAGGTAAGAGAGACGTTCTGAAAGTCACATGACAAAGATATGGTGTCCATGCACCATGTGAGGAGAAGTGTGGCCCCCCCCCGGGCCCCTTCACCTCTTCCGGATGCGCAGATGTCGGATATAGCAGCAGGTGACCGTAGACAAAATGGTGATGCCGACGACCAGAGCGCTGGCAAAACCGCCGATCAGGGGGATCAAGAGCAGATCACGGGCTGAAAGAACACGCAAAGATGACATCATCAGAGGGGGAGGGGCATGTGGAGTGAGATATGGGGGGGGTAAGAGGCGGTGGAGGAGGATAGAAGCGAGGGGGGGGGGGGAAAGCAGTCACAGACAAGTGAGAATTTATACGATATGAAACATCAGACAGTGCCCAACTCTCAGACGTGGCTCCCCCATCACCAGACGTGGCTCCCCCATCACCAGACAGAAATTGCTCCACGCGCCAGACATTGCTCCACCCCCTCCCCATCATCACAGACATGGCTCCACCCCCACAGTGTCGTGGCACATACCTGGGGCATATGGGTAGAGTCTGATGGCATTGGACTTGGTGGAGGCAGCATTGTACCAGCTGTGGTCGGGGTACTGGAGCCAGGCGGTGACGGCACAGTGATAGGATCCCTCGTCCTCAGCCTGGACATTGTAGAGACGCAGTCGGTGGCACTCCGCTCCCACCTTGTCTGTGCTCAGCTCCCCACCGGAGACGCGAGCCCCCACCTCAGACACACCCTGGCGGGTCACCGATGCCACCAGTCTGCCTGTTCTCTCATGTGGCTCCTTCCCAATCAGCTCCACCCACCAGCCGACCGCGACATGAAGAGATGGTGGCGGGACGTCCACCGAGATATTACAGAGCAAGACCGCCGTGTCACCACGATAGATGGAGGCGGAGTCCAGCACAGCGAAGGCCTTCACAACGATGTCTGCAAGGGTGGAGCAAAGAGGAGGTTAGAGCCTTCGCCCCCCCACCAGAGGTCTCTACAGTCCGACCAGTCGTCGCCTTCCCCCGGCAGAGGTCTCTACTGTCAGACCAGTCGTCGCCTTCCCCCGGCAGAGATCTCTACTGTTAGACCAGTCGTCGCCTTCCCCCGGCAGAGGTCTCTACTGTCAGACCAGTCCTCGCCTTCCCCCGGCAGGGGTCTCTACTGTCAGAGCCTTCGCCCCACCCCCGGCAGAGGGCTCTACTGTCAGAGCCTTCGCCCCACCCCCGGCAGAGGGCTCTACTGTCAGAGCCTTCGCCCCACCCCCGGCAGAGGGCTCTACTGTCAGACCAGTCGTCGCCTTCCCCCGGCAGAGGTCTCTACTGTCAGACCAGTCGTCGCCTTCCCCCGGCAGAGGTCTCTACTGTCAGACCAGTCGTCGCCTTCCCCCGGCAGAGGTCTCTACTGTCAGACCAGTCGTCGCCTTCCCCCGGCAGAGGTCTCTACTGTCAGAGCCTTCGCCCCCCCTGGCAGAGGTCTCTACAGTCAGAGCAGTCATCGCCTTCCCCCTGCAGAGGTCTCTACTGTAACACTATGGGAGTCTCCCGAGGCAGAAAGATCTCACCCTGTGGTCTCATCAGCACTCTCAGGCTGGGTGAGGTCTTGGTGGACACTTCCTCTTGCCGGGCTCCGGGGTAGGTGACGGACGCAGTCACCTGGCAGTAGTAGGCGCCGGTGTCTCCAGGCTGAGCAGAGTATATTCTGAGGCGGAAGGTGCCCGGGGAAGGGGAGATCTTCTCCAGAGAGAGGTGTCTCGTTCCCACGTCTTGCCCCACGTACTGCTCTCCCAGCTGCACCGCTCCCTCGGCACTCACGGACGCCACCAAATGTCCTGGAGAATCAGTGGTAGATGTCACCCACCACTGCACAGAGAAGACGAGGTCCAGGGGAGGGGGTGTCAGCATGGACACATTGCAGAACATCTCCAGGGTGTCTCCAGACTGGACGTGCAGCTCTCGAGGCCTGGACGAGACCTGCAGCTGGGAGTCTGGAGAGAGAAAGAGAGACCTCGTTAGAGTGCAAGCTCTGCCGGCCGCCTCTGGGGCTTGTGTTACACCTAGGCTGCTCACCGATTGTCTGCACTGACACCTGGGCCAGCACCGACCTCTTCTCCGAGATCTTCTGCCACTCGCCGTCCGGGTCCTGGATCCACTGGGCGGTGGTGCAGTGGTAGGTGCCGGCATCCTGTGGCCGCAGCCGGGCGATCACCATTTTGTAGGTGGAGTTGGCAGTTTTCTCCACCCGGATCTCCTCATTGAGGTAGCGCTGCCTGTAGCGGGCTGGCTCCACGCTGAAGTCCCAGCGCACAGATATGATGTCCTGCAGAGTGTCCCGTCCAACTGGAGCGCCGGGGGCGCTGACCCCAAAGGACACAGAGAGGTGGGTGTGCTGCGAAGTGGTGGCCAGCGCCCAACAGGACAGGTGCAGCTCTCGTCCCTCCACCAGGTGGAGCTGCAGCAGGGACGACACACGACCCTTATTCATCCCCTTAGAAGAGACCTGCAGGGTGTCCGGCAGCACTGCAAGACAGAAGAAGGAGCCTTAGAGAGCCCCCTGCAGGGTGGAATGGATGAGCCTCAGCACCCCTGTAGTGTGGAATGGATGAGCCTCAGCGTGGAAACAAGAAAACAAGGAGAAAACCTGGTAATCCGATCCACCGCTCCATTAAAACGGCCGCACGGACAATATCAGCATCGGAGACACCAACAAAATGCTGAAGCTACTCAAAACTTTTGAAAATAATTTGAAAAGTGAACTCTCATCAACTAGACGTCCTATTCGGTATAATATTATGGAGAACGTAGCCCCAATGGGATGGATTAGAGCTGCCCCCCCCCCCCCCCCCCTTCACATATGAATGGAATGATTACCTGGATGACTGCGCGGCCGGGGGGGGGGGATCCCTGACTGCAGCGCACACAGAACCAGCCAATCTCCACAGATCTTCTAACCCTCACCAGCTCAGATCAAAGCCATGGAGAAGACACAATAACCCCCCCACCACCATTGTGCAGGACCCACAAAATGTCAGAACGTCTACAGAGAAAAACACAGAACAACGTGGGCTTTAAAATGCACATCCACAACCCAACATCAAGACGCTCCCTCACCAGAGACAGGGCACACCCCAACTAGTGGAAGAGACCCGCCATGGAAGCCCGCTAATACTCCAGCTCCCCGTCTATATCTCCATCCACTCCCCATAGACTTAGGGCCCCACACAACAAATATTTACAAACCAAATACGGCATTAGCGAGGACACCCCCCCCCCAAAGCACATCTGACAGGACACCCCCCACTCATCAATCACTTCTCTACACCTGTTTCATCCCAGTCATGTCCGATACTTGATCACCCCACCTTTCCTCCAGAGCCTACAGAAATAAACCCCTTTGACAACCTGACTACATATTACAGCCTCACAGGAGAGTTGTTAGCTACTACCGCCAAACATCCCAGTACAGCCATAGATACCCTCAGCTAACATACGACTACATCCGCTACCATTCTGACAACTCAAGGTCCTCCTCCAACTCGTTCCTTTCCTATACCTTGTGGAAAAACCTAAGATTTCCCGGGAAAATATGTTACACAATACTACAAACCTACACCAGGAAAAGAGCTACACCGAGAGGAGAAAGGTCCAACAGGGGAAAACGTCCGAAGCCCCCCCCCCCAACAGCCCTAAAAGAGAACCCCGATCCACGGTTACAACCTTCAACCTCTTCAACAGCACAACCCCTCCCAATAGCCCTAAAAGAACCCCGACCCACACAGCGCACCAAACACGTCTGTTACTAAGGGGCCTGTAAGATAGTAAGCCTCTGGAATCTTACACTGACCTGAAGACATTCTGAAGAAATCTTACAATAAAGACATTTTAGAGGTTGAAAATATAAAAAATCCATCTAAACATACTACAGACAACACCGACCCTGGCCCGGCGGAACAGACAAACATCAGGAGATCAACTACAGAGGAGACCGGAATAAAACGGAATAACAGCCGGCGGGATAGCGATACCAGACATGTGGACTACGGACAGGAAGCGACAGCGTATATCAGGAGATCATCCCAAAATGTGATCAAAGGCTAAATAAACTAGTAAAAAAAACAAAACGCAGTCAGCATAAAATATACCTTCAAAATAATAAATAAATAAACTTCTTAATGCCAAGGAATCTGTGCACACCATACTTCTATCACCGACCCCCGGACAACCAACTACCTCCATCCTTCCCACCACTTAGACCTGTTCCTCCCGAGCTGCCTCCACGACTCCAGCCGGCTGGTTCAGGAGCTGCCCCGTTATGACCTCTACATGAGCTCGGAATACATAGCGCAAGAAACACCAACTGGACCCTCCACCCATCACAGGTCGATCTCCTTACTAAAAAATAATTCTGTCCTATATAACAAATCAATATATCCCCCATGTAAAGGAACAGCTATGGGGACAGGAGAAGCGCCATCCTCTGCAGATCTCTTCATGGGCCCGTCTGAAGAACATCATATCGGGAACCATCCCAGATAGAAAGAGGAGATCATCTACTCCAGGAGATCTATAGACGACATCTTCATTATCTGAGAACACCGCTCTCCTGCACCCCAACTATAAGAAGATAGAAATCACCAACAAAACCCTTCCACCACAAGACCATACAGCCAATAGAAAGCCATCCGATGAGGACTTCTGGAAGAAAGCTTCCATAACAATTCATTCATGATGTGTGTAAGAGAAGACGAGTAACACAAACCGGACGCCTGGAGCGCATCAAAGACATCCAGAAAATACACCCAAAACACTGGAGGCGGACCTCGCAAACTATCCTCCTACTAAACTCTGAATCGCATATGGACGAGCACCCACCAGCAGCCGCCCCCGCCCCCACAACCACCAGCAGGCGGCCGCCCCCACAACCACCAGCAGGCGGCCGCCCCCACAACCACCAGCAGGCGGCCGCCCCCACAACCACCAGCAGGCAGCCGCCCCCACAACCGCCAGCAGGCAGCCGCCCCCACAACCGCCAGCAACACTGCCAGTGAGACATGGATGAGCCTCAGTGCCGCCCCCCGCAGTGTAGAATGGATGAGTCTCAGCACCACCCCCCGGAGTGAGACATGGATGATCCCGGCACTAACCCGTCATGGTGATCTTGGCGCTGTAGCTCCCCAGGTAGCGGGCGTCGGTGGTTGGCGTGTAGCACTCGTAGACGCCTTCATCTTCCTTGCGCAGGCGCTGGATGCGGAGTTCCACACTGTCCCCGCCAAGGCGGTGGATGGAGACGTCTCCGCTGGCGACTCGCGGCCTGAAGACAGCGTAGGAGAAGTTGGGGTCCTTTGTGCTGACGATGGCAATGGAGATGTCGGGGGCCCCGGGACGGTACACAAACCACTCAAAGTTCTGCACCGCCGGGCCCTCATAGCCACTGACATTACAGGGTATGGAGACAGCCACCCCCTCCACACGGTACAGGGGGCCCCCAGGAACCTTCACCTCCCGGCCAGCACACCACCCTGAGACACAGGAGACAATCAGCATGACAATTACTACTGCACAGAGAGGTCAAATCGAGGAGGACACACGACAGGGAGGAGGAGGAGGAGGAGGAGGAGGACACACATGACAGGGAGGAGGAGGAGGACACACATGACAGGGAGGAGGAGGAGGAGGAGGAGGACACACATGACAGGGAGGAGGAGGACACACATGACAGGGAGGAGGAGGAGGAGGACACACATGACAGGGAGGAGGAGGAGGAGGAGGAGGAGGAGGAGGACACACATGACAGGGAGGAGGAGGAGGAGGAGGAGGAGGAGGAGGAGGACACACATGACAGGGAGGAGGAGGAGGAGGACACACATGACAGGGAGGAGGAGGACACACATGACAGGGAGGAGGAGGACACACATGACAGGGAGGAGGAGGACACACATGACAGGGAGGAGGAGGACACACATGACAGGGAGAATGACACACATGACAGGGAGGAGGAGGAGGAGGACACACATGACAGGGAGGAGGAGGAGGAGGAGGAGGACACACATGACAGGGAGGAGGAGGAGGAGGACACACATGACAGGGAGGAGGAGGAGGAGGACACACATGACAGGGAGGAGGAGGACACACATGACAGGGAGGAGGAGGAGGAGGAGGAGGACACACATGACAGGGAGGAGGAGGACACACATGACAGGGAGAATGACACACATGACAGGGAGGAGGAGGAGGAGGACACACATGACAGGGAGGAGGAGGAGGAGGAGGACACACATGACAGGGAGGAGGAGGAGGAGGACACACATGACAGGGAGGAGGAGGACACACATGACAGGGAGGAGGAGGAGGAGGAGGACACACATGACAGGGAGGAGGAGGACACACATGACAGGGAGGAGGAGGAGGACACACATGACAGGGAGGAGGAGGAGGACACACATGACAGGGAGGAGGAGGAGGACACACATGACAGGGAGGAGGAGGAGGAGGAGGAGGAGGAGGAGGACGACACACATGACAGGGAGGAGGAGGAGGAGGAGGACACACATGACAGGGAGGAGGAGGAGGAGGAGGAGGACACACATGACAGGGAGGAGGAGGAGGAGGAGGACACACATGACAGGGAGGAGGAGGACACACATGACAGGGAGGAGGAGGAGGAGGACACACATGACAGGGAGGAGGAGGAGGAGGACACACATGACAGGGAGGAGGAGGAGGAGGACACACATGACAGGGAGGAGGAGGACACACATGACAGGGAGGAGGAGGAGGAGGACACACATGACAGGGAGGAGGAGGAGGAGGACACACATGACAGGGAGGAGGAGGAGGAGGACACACATGACAGGGAGGAGGAGGACACACATGACAGGGAGGAGGAGGACACACATGACAGGGAGGAGGAGGACACACATGACAGGGAGGAGGAGGACACACATGACAGGGAGGAGGAGGACACACATGACAGGGAGAATGACACACATGACAGGGAGGAGGAGGAGGAGGAGGAGGACACACATGACAGGGAGGAGGAGGAGGAGGAGGAGGACACACATGACAGGGAGGAGGAGGAGGAGGACACACATGACAGGGAGGAGGAGGACACACATGACAGGGAGGAGGAGGAGGAGGAGGACACACATGACAGGGAGGAGGAGGACACACATGACAGGGAGGAGGAGGACACACATGACAGGGAGGAGGAGGAGGAGGAGGACACACATGACAGGGAGGAGGAGGAGGAGGAGGAGGAGGAGGAGGACACACATGACAGGGAGGAGGAGGAGGAGGACACACATGACAGGGAGGAGGAGGACACACATGACAGGGAGGAGGAGGAGGAGGAGGACACACATGACAGGGAGGAGGAGGAGGAGGAGGACACACATGACAGGGAGGAGGAGGAGGAGGAGGACACACATGACAGGGAGGAGGAGGAGGAGGAGGACACACATGACAGGGAGGAGGAGGAGGACACACATGACAGGGAGGAGGAGGAGGACACACATGACAGGGAGGAGGAGGACACACATGACAGGGAGGAGGAGGACACACATGACAGGGAGGAGGAGGAGGAGGAGGACACACATGACAGGGAGGAGGAGGACACACATGACAGGGAGGAGGAGGAGGAGGAGGACACACATGACAGGGAGGAGGAGGAGGAGGAGGACACACATGACAGGGAGGAGGAGGAGGAGGAGGACACACATGACAGGGAGGAGGAGGAGGACACACATGACAGGGAGGAGGAGGAGGACACACATGACAGGGAGGAGGAGGAGGAGGACACACATGACAGGGAGGAGGAGGAGGAGGACACACATGACAGGGAGGAGGAGGAGGAGGACACACATGACAGGGAGGAGGAGGAGGAGGACACACATGACAGGGAGGAGGAGGAGGAGGACACACATGACAGGGAGGAGGAGGAGGAGGACACACATGACAGGGAGGAGGAGGAGGAGGACACACATGACAGGGAGGAGGAGGACACACATGACAGGGAGGAGGAGGACACACATGACAGGGAGGAGGAGGACACACATGACAGGGAGGAGGAGGAGGAGGAGGAGGACACACATGACAGGGAGGAGGAGGACACACATGACAGGGAGGAGGAGGACACACATGACAGGGAGGAGGAGGACACACATGACAGGGAGGAGGAGGAGGAGGAGGAGGAGGAGGAGGACACACATGACAGGGAGGAGGAGGAGGACACACATGACAGGGAGGAGGAGGAGGACACACATGACAGGGAGGAGGAGGAGGACACACATGACAGGGAGGAGGAGGAGGACACACATGACAGGGAGGAGGAGGAGGACACACATGACAGGGAGGAGGAGGAGGACACACATGACAGGGAGGAGGAGGAGGACACACATGACAGGGAGGAGGAGGAGGACACACATGACAGGGAGGAGGAGGAGGACACACATGACAGGGAGGAGGAGGAGGACACACATGACAGGGAGGAGGAGGAGGACACACATGACAGGGAGGAGGAGGAGGACACACATGACAGGGAGGAGGAGGAGGACACACATGACAGGGAGGAGGAGGAGGACACACATGACAGGGAGGAGGACACACATGACAGGGAGGAGGAGGAGGACACACATGACAGGGAGGAGGAGGAGGACACACATGACAGGGAGGAGGAGGAGGACACACATGACAGGGAGGAGGAGGAGGACACACATGACAGGGAGGAGGAGGAGGACACACATGACAGGGAGGAGGAGGAGGACACACATGACAGGGAGGAGGAGGAGGACACACATGACAGGGAGGAGGAGGAGGACACACATGACAGGGAGGAGGAGGAGGACACACATGACAGGGAGGAGGAGGAGGACACACATGACAGGGAGGAGGAGGAGGACACACATGACAGGGAGGAGGAGGAGGACACACATGACAGGGAGGAGGAGGAGGACACACATGACAGGGAGGAGGAGGAGGACACACATGACAGGGAGGAGGAGGAGGACACACATGACAGGGAGGAGGAGGAGGACACACATGACAGGGAGGAGGAGGAGGACACACATGACAGGGAGGAGGAGGAGGACACACATGACAGGGAGGAGGAGGAGGACACACATGACAGGGAGGAGGAGGAGGACACACATGACAGGGAGGAGGAGGACACACATGACAGGGAGGAGGAGGACACACATGACAGGGAGGAGGAGGAGGAGGAGGAGGACACACATGACAGGGAGGAGGAGGACACACATGACAGGGAGGAGGAGGAGGAGGAGGACACACATGACAGGGAGGAGGAGGAGGAGGAGGACACACATGACAGGGAGGAGGAGGAGGACACACATGACAGGGAGGAGGAGGAGGACACACATGACAGGGAGGAGGAGGAGGACACACATGACAGGGAGGAGGAGGAGGAGGAGGACACACATGACAGGGAGGAGGAGGAGGACGACACACATGACAGGGAGGAGGAGGAGGACGACACACATGACAGGGAGGAGGAGGACGACACACATGACAGGGAGGAGGAGGACGACACACATGACAGGGAGGAGGAGGACGACACACATGACAGGGAGGAGGAGGAGGACACACATGACAGGGAGGAGGAGGAGGACACACATGACAGGGAGGAGGAGGAGGACACACATGACAGGGAGGAGGAGGAGGACACACATGACAGGGAGGAGGACGACACACATGACAGGGAGGAGGAGGACGACACACATGACAGGGAGGAGGAGGACGACACACATGACAGGGAGGAGGAGGACGACACACATGACAGGGAGGAGGAGGAGGAGGAGGAGGAGGACGACACACATGACAGGGAGGAGGAGGACGACACACATGACAGGGAGGAGGAGGACGACACACATGACAGGGAGGAGGAGGACGACACACATGACATGACAGGGAGGAGGAGGACACACATGACAGGGAGGAGGAGGCACACATGACAGGGAGGAGGAGGAGGCACACATGACATGACGGAGGAGGAGGAGGCACACATGACATGACGGAGGAGGAGGAGGAGGACACACATGACAGGGAGGAGGAGGACACACATGACAGGGAGGAGGAGGACACACATGACAGGGAGGAGGAGGACACACATGACATGACGGAGGAGGAGGCACACATGACATGACGGAGGAGGAGGCACACATGACATGACGGAGGAGGAGGCACACATGACATGACGGAGGAGGCGGCACACATGACATGACGGAGGAGGAGGCACACATGACATGACGGAGGAGGAGGCACACATGACATGACGGAGGAGGAGGCACACATGACATGACGGAGGAGGAGGCACACATGACATGACGGAGGAGGAGGCACACATGACATGACGGAGGAGGAGGCACACATGACATGACGGAGGAGGAGGCACACATGACACGACGGAGGAGGTCACACATGACACGACTCACCGGCAGTACACACGATGAGGAGGAGCAGAGCAGACTCCATACTGCACCTCATCCCGAGTGTCCAACGGGCCCGAGATAACAGCGGCTCCTCCCCTCTAGTAACACACGCCCATCCCATGGACAACCCCGCCCATCCCCTGTACCAGGCACAAGCTACCTTCGTACCAGTTCCCGCCCCCAGAGCGTACACTCTCATAACAGCTCCGCCCTCTAAACAGTCGTGCACCTGCTCCGACCTCCTTCTTCCCGCCTAAATCGGGTTGTTTAGGGGGCGCGGCCATTACAACACGAACAGAAGCCCCGCCCCCTATACGTCAGCCATAGAATGACAAGACGAGAGTCGCGTCATATCTGTCACCTCAGTAATAGCAGCACCGTCCGTGTACAGGTCTATACACCTCAGTATTATCAGCACCGTCCGTGTACAGGTCTATACACCTCAGTGATATCAGCACCGTCCGTGTACAGGTCTATACACCTCAGTATTATCAGCACCGTCCGTGTACAGGTCTATACACCTCAGTGATATCAGCACCGTCCGTGTACAGGTCTATACACCTCAGTAATATCAGCACCGTCCGTGTACAGGTCTATACACCTCAGTAATATCAGCACCGTCCGTGTACAGGTCTATACACCTCAGTAATATCAGCACCGTCCGTGTACAGGTCTATACACCTCAGTGATATCAGCACCGTCCGTGTACAGGTCTATACACCTCAGTATTATCAGCACCGTCCGTGTACAGGTCTATACACCTCAGTGATATCAGCACCGTCCGTGTACAGGTCTATACACCTCAGTAATATCAGCACCGTCCGTGTACAGGTCTATACACCTCAGTGATATCAGCACCGTCCGTGTACAGGTCTATACACCTCAGTGATATCAGCACCGTCCGTGTACAGGTCTATACACCTCAGTAATATCAGCACCGTCCGTGTACAGGTCTATACACCTCAGTGATATCAGCACCGTCCGTGTACAGGTCTATACACCTCAGTGATATCAGCACCGTCCGTGTACAGGTCTATACACCTCAGTAATATCAGCACCGTCCGTGTACAGGTCTATACACCTCAGTGATATCAGCACCGTCCGTGTACAGGTCTATACACCTCAGTAATATCAGCACCGTCCGTGTACAGGTCTATACACCTCAGTAATATCAGCACCGTCCGTGTACAGGTCTATACACCTCAGTAATATCAGCACCGTCCGTGTACAGGTCTATACACCTCAGTGATATCAGCACCGTCCGTGTACAGGTCTATACACCTCAGTAATATCAGCACCGTCCGTGTACAGGTCTATACACCTCAGTAATATCAGCACCGTCCGTGTACAGGTCTATACACCTCAGTGATATCAGCACCGTCCGTGTACAGGTCTATACACCTCAGTAATATCAGCACCGTCCGTGTACAGGTCTATACACCTCAGTGATATCAGCACCGTCCGTGTACAGGTCTATACACCTCAGTAATAGCAGCACCGTCCGTGTACAGGTCTATACACCTCAGTAATATCAGCACCGTCCGTGTACAGGTCTATACACCTCAGTAATATCAGCACCGTCCGTGTACAGGTCTATACACCTCAGTATTATCAGCACCGTCCGTGTACAGGTCTATACACCTCAGTAATATCAGCACCGTCCGTGTACAGGTCTATACACCTCAGTAATATCAGCACCGTCCGTGTACAGGTCTATACACCTCAGTGATATCAGCACCGTCCGTGTACAGGTCTATACACCTCAGTAATATCAGCACCGTCCGTGTACAGGTCTATACACCTCAGTAATATCAGCACCGTCCGTGTACAGGTCTATACACCTCAGTGATATCAGCACCGTCCGTGTACAGGTCTATACACCTCAGTGATATCAGCACCGTCCGTGTACAGGTCTATACACCTCAGTAATATCAGCACCGTCCGTGTACAGGTCTATACACCTCAGTAATATCAGCACCGTCCGTGTACAGGTCTATACACCTCAGTAATATCAGCACCGTCCGTGTACAGGTCTATACACCTCAGTAATATCAGCACCGTCCGTGTACAGGTCTATACACCTCAGTGATATCAGCACCGTCCGTGTACAGGTCTATACACCTCAGTAATATCAGCACCGTCCGTGTACAGGTCTATACACCTCAGTAATATCAGCACCGTCCGTGTACAGGTCTATACACCTCAGTAATATCAGCACCGTCCGTGTACAGGTCTATACACCTCAGTGATATCAGCACCGTCCGTGTACAGGTCTATACACCTCAGTAATATCAGCACCGTCCGTGTACAGGTCTATACACCTCAGTATTATCAGCACCGTCCGTGTACAGGTCTATACACCTCAGTGATATCAGCACCGTCCGTGTACAGGTCTATACACCTCAGTAATATCAGCACCGTCCGTGTACAGGTCTATACACCTCAGTAATAGCAGCACCGTCCGTGTACAGGTCTATACACCTCAGTGATATCAGCACCGTCCGTGTACAGGTCTATACACCTCAGTATTATCAGCACCGTCCGTGTACAGGTCTATACACCTCAGTAATATCAGCACCGTCCGTGTACAGGTCTATACACCTCAGTGATATCAGCACCGTCCGTGTACAGGTCTATACACCTCAGTGATATCAGCACCGTCCGTGTACAGGTCTATACACCTCAGTAATATCAGCACCGTCCGTGTACAGGTCTATACACCTCAGTGATATCAGCACCGTCCGTGTACAGGTCTATACACCTCAGTAATAGCAGCACCGTCCGTGTACAGGTGTATACACCTCAGTAATATCAGCACCGTCCGTGTACAGGTCTATACACCTCAGTAATATCAGCACCGTCCGTGTACAGGTCTATACACCTCAGTAATAGCAGCACCGTCCGTGTACAGGTCTATACACCTCAGTAATATCAGCACCGTCCGTGTACAGGTCTATACACCTCAGTGATATCAGCACCGTCCGTGTACAGGTCTATACACCTCAGTAATATCAGCACCGTCCGTGTACAGGTCTATACACCTCAGTAATAGCCGTGTACAGGTCTATACACCTCAGTAATATCAGCACCGTCCGTGTACAGGTGTATACACCTCAGTGATATCAGCACCGTCCGTAATAGCAGCACCGTCCGTGTACAGGTCTATACACCTCAGTAATATCAGCACCGTCCGTGTACAGGTCTATACACCTCAGTAATATCAGCACCGTCCGTGTACAGGTCTATACACCTCAGTAATAGCAGCACCGTCAGTGTACAGGTCTATACACCTCAGTAATAGCAGCACCGTCCGTGTACAGGTCTATACACCTCAGTAATAGCCGTGTACAGGTCTATACACCTCAGTAATATCAGCACCGTCCGTGTACAGGTCTATACACCTCAGTGATATCAGCACCGTCCGTGTACAGGTCTATACACCTCAGTAATAGCAGCACCGTCCGTGTACAGGTCTATACACCTCAGTAGTAACTGGGTCTAACCACTGTGAAGGGGGCACCTGTACGGGCCTAACCACTGCGAAGTAGGGTGGCCAGACGGCCGATAAATTAGCATTGACACCAACACTGACCTGTAAGGCTGAGTTGACACTTCTGTTATTTGGGCGGTTATTTCCATCACTCATTGCGATTAGGTATTCAGGAGCCATTAGGCATCATGAACAGATCTGCACCTGTGCTTTGGGCTGACAAGTATTCACCAAAAAACTGAAGTGTGAACTGAGTCCAATAGTGTGGCACAGTCATTCTACAGCGAACAGAAGGGATTCAGAGACATGTGTTTGCACTGCCACAACATGGATTACAAAAACAAAACCCCTTTTCTCCACTTCTGTATTGGTGCTGCCACAACATCTCCTTATTTTGTTCCACTAAAGGGCAAACATTTTTTTTTTGCTTTACTGAATGCTGCTGTATTCTCTCCGTTTAGCTAGGGTCAGCTAGGACTGATGATTCGCGAGGCCATCTACAGTCAGGTCCATAAATATTGGGACATGGACACAATTCTAACATTTCTGGCTCTATACACCACCACAATGGATGTGAAATGAAACGGACAAGATTTGGATGTAAATCTCCTCAAATTACAGCTGACGGTCTGCAGGTAAAGCTGACGGTCTGCAGGTAAAGCTGACGGTCTGCAGGTAAAGCTGACGGTCTGCAGGTAAAGCTGACGGTCTGCAGGTAAAGCACATCTTGTCCGTTTCATTTCCAATCCATTGTGGTGGTGTAAAGAGCCAAAAATGTTAGAACTGTGTCCATGTCCCAATATTTATGGACCTGGCTGTAGATGTCTGTCACCAGATGGTTGGGGGCCACACAGAAGGATATCAAGGGCCACATGTGGCCCCCCGGCTGCAGGGTGTGCACCCCTGCCCTAAAGTTTAACTGGCAGGCTGGAATAAATCTGATTTAATGTGCTTCATAACAAATTAATTTGGATCAAAGCAAATTAAAAAATAAAAATTTGGGAAAGCGACAACCTGATTTTTGTAAACTTTGCTCATCTCTACCAGCAAAGATCAGGAATAGTGCTGAGCAAACTTGTGTTTTCAAGTTCTGTGTACAAGCTTCGGGTTATCCAAGAACTCCGTTATGGATTCCGCTACCACGCACCATAACTTATAGCGGAATCCATAACGGACTTCTTAGATAACCCGAACCTGGTTCGCCAAACTTGAAGTTCTCTCAACACCAATCAGGAACATCCATGATGGACTATACACTGAAGGCTTAGTAGAGACATCAGGAACATCCATGATGCACTATACACTGAAGGCTTAGTAGAGACATCAGGAACATCCATGATGGACTATACACTGAAGGCTTAGTACAGACATCAGGAACACCCATGATGCACTATACACTGAAGGCTTAGTACAGACATCAGGAACATCCATGATGCACTATACACTGAAGGCTTAGTAGAGACATCAGGAACATCCATGATGCACTATACACTGAAGGCTTAGTACAGACATCAGGAACATCCATGATGGACTATACACTGAAGGCTTAGTACAGACATCAGGAACATCCATGATGGACTATACACTGAAGGCTTAGTACAGACATCAGGAACATCCATGATGGACTATACACTGAAGGCTTAGTAGAGACATCAGGAACATCCATGATGGACTATACACTGAAGGCTTAGTAGAGACATCAGGAACATCCATGATGCACTATACACTGAAGGCTTAGTACAGACATCAGGAACATCCATGATGCACTATACACTGAAGGCTTAGTAGAGACATCAGGAACATCCATGATGCACTATACACTGAAGGCTTAGTACAGACATCAGGAACATCCATGATGGACTATACACTGAAGGCTTAGTACAGACATCAGGAACATCCATGATGCACTATACACTGAAGGCTTAGTACAGACATCAGGAACATCCATGATGCACTATACATTGAAGGCTTAGTACAGACCTGGTACCAGCAGACACCAGGAACATCCATGATGCACTATACATTGAAGGCTTAGTACAGACATCAGGAACATCCATGATGCACTATACACTTAAGGCTTAGTACAGACATCAGGAACATCCATGATGGACTATACACTGAAGGCTTAGTACAGACATCAGGAACATCCATGATGGACTATACACTGAGGCTGGGTTCACACTTGAGTGTTTTACAGAGCGTTCAAACGCGCTGTAAAACGCTCAACACATGAAAACCAATGCTTCCCTATGGCCCTGGTTCTCACTTGAGCGTTTTACAGCGCGTTTGAACGCGCTGAAAAACGCTCTACGCTCAAATAAGTTCTTGAGCTTCTTTGGGGCGTTTTGTCGCGCGTTTGCGGCCATAGGACACTGCTGTCAATCACACAAACGCGCATAATACGCACGTTGACTATGGACAAAAACGCGCGTTAAACGCGCATATCAAATACGCTCAAGTGTGAACCCAGCCTGAAGGCTTGGTACAGACATCAGGAACATCCATGATGCACTATACACTGAAGGCTTAGTACAGACATCAGGAACATCCATGATGCACTATACACTGAAGGCTTAGTACAGACATCAGGAACATCCATGATGGACTATACACTGAAGGCTTAGTACAGACATCAGGAACATCCATGATGCACTAATCACTGAGGGCTTAGTACAGACATCAGGAACATCCATGATGGACTATACACTGAAGGCTTAGTACAGACATCAGGAACATCCATGATGCACTAATCACTGAGGGCTTAGTACAGACATCAGGAACATCCATGATGGACTATACACTGAAGGCTTAGTACAGACATCAGGAACATCCATGATGCACTAATCACTGAAGGCTTAGTACAGACATCAGGAACATCCATGATGCACTATACACTGAAGGCTTAGTACAGACCTGGTACCAGCAGACATCAGGAACATCCATGATGCACTATACACTGAAGGCTTAGTACAGACATCAGGAACATCCATGATGCACTATACACTGAAGGCTTAGTACAGACATCAGGAACATCCATGATGGACTATACACTGAAGGCTTAGTAGAGACATCAGGAACATCCATGATGCACTATACACTGAAGGCTTAGTACAGACATCAGGAACATCCATGATGGACTATACACTGAAGGCTTAGTACAGACATCAGGAACATCCATGATGGACTATACACTGAAGGCTTAGTAGAGACATCAGGAACATCCATGATGCACTATACACTGAAGGCTTAGTACAGACATCAGGAACATCCATGATGGACTATACACTGAAGGCTTAGTACAGACATCAGGAACATCCATGATGGACTATACACTGAAGGCTTAGTACAGACATCAGGAACATCCATGATGGACTATACACTGAAGGCTTAGTAGAGACATCAGGAACATCCATGATGGACTATACACTGAAGGCTTAGTAGAGACATCAGGAACATCCATGATGCACTAATCACTGAGGGCTTAGTACAGACATCAGGAACATCCATGATGGACTATACACTGAAGGCTTAGTAGAGACATCAGGAACATCCATGATGGACTATACACTGAAGGCTTAGTAGAGACATCAGGAACATCCATGATGCACTAATCACTGAGGGCTTAGTACAGACATCAGGAACATCCATGATGGACTATACACTGAAGGCTTAGTAGAGACATCAGGAACATCCATGATGGACTATACACTGAAGGCTTAGTACAGACATCAGGAACATCCATGATGGACTATACACTGAAGGCTTAGTACAGACATCAGGAACATCCATGATGCACTAATCACTGAGGGCTTAGTACAGACCTGGTACCAGCAGACACCAGGAACATCCATGATGTACAATAGTCCTGATATCAAGCACAAAATCCAAGGTGAGGAACAGAGCAAATATCTACTTCAGGCATGATCCAGATAAAATTAGAGACTGCACCTGCAGGGTGAGGCCAGGCTGAGACAGGAGTGAGCCCTGAGAGCAGCACTTGTAATTAATTATGCTAATTCTTCAGTCATTAGCCTAGGTGGGTGGTCCTAGGGTGGAGTCTGGGCCTCAGAGTAACCCTACTGTGACCTCTATGGATGAAGAGGAAATAGATGTATATACAGGGCTGGGAACAACAGGTCCCCTACTCTAGCGGCGGACACGTTTACATATACGTACACCACATATATATGCAACACACGTAAATACACCAGATACATGATACACATACATAACTACACCATAAACACACTGCACACACACCACCCCAACCATGGACTGGACGCGCTCCTCTCCGGCTGCCGCTGTACTTTAACAACTGGATCTGGAGAACCTGAGGGAACTGGCTGAATCCCATGACTGTGTATATATGTGTATGCTGGGTTTAGTGATGTCACATGTAGGTGTATATGCTGGGTGTAGTGATGTCACATGTAGGTGTATATACAGGGTTGGAGTGATGTCACATGTAGGTGTATATACTGCGTTGTAGTGATGTCACATGTAGGTGTATATACAGGGTTATAGTGATGTCACATGTAGGTGTATATGCTGGGTGTAGTGATGTCACATGTAGGTGTATATACTGCATTGTAGTGATGTCACATGTAGGTGTATATGCTGGGTTTAGTGATGTCACATGTAGGTGTATATACTGCGTTGTAGTGATGTCACATGTAGGTGTATATACTGCATTGTAGTGATGTCACATGTAGGTGTATATACTGGGTTGTAGTGATGTCACATGTAGGTGTATATACTGGGTTATAGTGATGTCACATGTAGGTGTATATACGGGGTTGTAGTGATGTCACATGTGGGTGTATATACTGCGTTGTAGTGATGTCACATGTGGGTGTATATACTGTGTTGTAGTGATGTCACATGTAGGTGTATATGCTGGGTGTAGTGATGTCACATGTAGGTGTATATACTGGGTTATAGTGATGTCACATGTAGGTGTATATGCTGGGTGTAGTGATGTCACATGTAGGTGTATATACTGCGTTGTAGTGATGTCACATGTAGGTGTATATACTGCGTTGTAGTGATGTCACATGGAGGTGTATATACTGCGTTGTAGTGATGTCACATGTAGGTGTATATACTGCGTTGTAGTGATGTCACATATAGGTGTATATACTGCGTTGTAGTGATGTCACATGTAGGTGTATATGCTGGGTTGTAGTGATGTCACATGTAGGTGTATATACTGCGTTGTAGTGATGTCACATGTAGGTGTATATACAGGGTTATAGTGATGTCACATGTGGGTGTATATACAGGGTTATAGTGATGTCACATGTAGGTGTATATACTGCGTTGTAGTGATGTCACATGTAGGTGTATATACGGGGTTGTAGTGATGTCACATGTAGGTGTATATACTGTGTTCTAGTGATGTCACATGTAGGTGTATATACTGCGTTGTAGTGATGTCACATGTGGGTGTATATACAGGGTTGTAGTGATGTCACATGTGGGTGTATATACGGGGTTGTAGTGATGTCACATGTGGGTGTATATACTGCGTTGTAGTGATGTCACATGTGGGTGTATATACTGCGTTGTAGTGATGTCACATGTAGGTGTATATACTGCGTTGTAGTGATGTCACATGTAGGTGTATATACTGCGTTGTAGTGATGTCACATGTAGGTGTATATACTGCGTTGTAGTGATGTCACATGTAGGTGTATATACAGGGTTATAGTGATGTCACATGTAGGTGTATATACTGCGTTGTAGTGATGTCACATGTAGGTGTATATACTGGGTTGTAGTGATGTCACATGTAGGTGTATATGCTGGGTGTAGTGATGTCACATATAGGTGTATATGCTGGGTGTAGTGATGTCACATGTAGGTGTATATACTGCGTTGTAGTGATGTCACATGTAGGTGTATATACGGGGTTGTAGTGATGTCACATGTAGGTGTATATACGGGGTTGTAGTGATGTCACATGTAGGTGTATATACTGGGTTGTAGTGATGTCACATGTGGGTGTATATACTGGGTTGTAGTGATGTCACATGTGGGTGTATATACTGCGTTGTAGTGATGTCACATGTAGGTGTATATACGGGGTTGTAGTGATGTCACATGTAGGTGTATATACGGGGTTGTAGTGATGTCACATGTAGGTGTATATACTGGGTTGTAGTGATGTCACATGTGGGTGTATATACTGCGTTGTAGTTATGTCACATGTAGGTGTATATACGGGGTTGTAGTGATGTCACATGTAGGTGTATATACGGGGTTGTAGTGATGTCACATGTAGGTGTATATACGGGGTTGTAGTGATGTCACATGTGGGTGTATATACTGCTTTGTAGTGATGTCACATGTGGGCGTATATACTGCGTTGTAGTGATGTGATATACCGTATATTGTGTTGGGACGAGACCATTGGAGGTCAGTATCATGACTGGGTCTACATGTATATATAGCGGTGGGAGTATCCACATATAGCGGAGCGGTCAGGGCATGCTGAGGGCTGCTCCGGGCCTCCTCATTTGGTGTATGGCCTCTTCTTTCCTGATGGGAATCAGTGATAGTCTGGACTGGAGCTGAGTGCTATACCGAGCACGACCACTATACAATGTATGGCGCTGTGCTCTGTGACCACGGGGCTCACAGGAGTCTTCTCATACAGCTGATCAGGGGGTCCCGGGTGTACGACCCCCACCCATCAGATACTGATGACCGATCCTGAGGACAGTTCTATAGAAGAGAATGGAGCTGAGTGCTATACCGAGCACAGCCACTATACAATGTACGGCGCTGTGCTCGGTGATCAGGGAGAAGACCGCGGGGCTCACAGGAGTCTTCTCATACAGCTGATCGGGGGGGGTCCCGGGTGTAGGACCCCCACCCATCAGATACTGATGACCGATCCTGAGGACAGTTCTATAGAAGAGAATGGAGCTGAGTGTTATACCGAGCACGGCCACTATACAATGTACGGCGCTGTGCTCGGTGATCAGGGAGAAGACTATGGGGCTCACAGGAGTCTTCTCAAACAGATGATCGGGGGGGGTCCCGGGTGTAGGACCCCCACCCATCAGATACTGATGACCGATCCTGAGGACAGTTCTATAGAAGAGAATGGAGCTGAGTGTTATACCGAGCACGGCCACTATACAATGTACGGCGCAGTGATCAGGGAGAAGACCACGGGGCTCACAGGAGTCTTCTCATACAGCTGATCGGAGGGTCCCGGGTGTAGAACCCCCACCCATCTGATACTGATGACCGATCCTGAGGACAGTTCTATAGAAGAGAATGGAGCTGAGTGCTATACCGAGCACGGCCACTATACAATGTACGGCGCTGTGCTCGGTGATCAGGGAGAAGACCACGGGGCTCACAGGAGTCTTCTCAAACAGCTGATCGGAGGGTCCTGGGTGTAGGACCCCCACCCATCAGATACTGATGACCGATCCTGAGGGCAGTCCTATAGAAGAGAATGGAGCTGAGTGCGATACCGAGCACGGCCACTATACAATGTACGGCGCTGTGCTCGGTGATCAGGGAGAAGACCATGGGGCTCACAGGAGTCTTCTCAAACAGCTGATCGGAGGGTCCTGGGTGTAGGACCCCCACCCATCAGATACTGATGACCGATCCTGAGGGCAGTCCTATAGAAGAGAATGGAGCTGAGTGCTATACCGAGCACGGCCACTATACAATGTACGGCGCTGTGCTCGGTGATCAGGGAGAAGACCACGGGGCTCACAGGAGTCTTCTCATACAGCTGATCGGAGGGTCCCGGGTGTAGGACCCCCACCCATCAGATACTGATGACCGATCCTGAGGACAGTTCTATAGAAGAGAATGGAGCTGAGTGCTATACCGAGCACAGCCACTATACAATGTACGGCGCTGTGCTCGGTGATAAGGGACAAGACCACGGGGCTCACAGGAGTCTTCTCAAACAGATGATCGGGGGGGGTCCCGGGTGTAGGACCCCCACCCATCAGATACTGATGACCGATCCTGAGGACAGTTCTATAGAAGAGAATGGAGCTGAGTGTTATACCGAGCACGACCACTATACAATGTATGGCGCTGTGCTCTGTGACCACGGGGCTCACAGGAGTCTTCTCAAACAGCTGATCGGAGGGGTCCCGGGTGTAGAACCCCCACCCATCTGATACTGATGACCGATCCTGAGGACAGTTCTATAGAAGAGAATGGAGCTGAGTGCTATACCGAGCACGGCCACTATACAATGTACGGCGCTGTGCTCGGTGATCAGGGAGAAGACCGCAGGGCTCACAGGAGTCTTCTCAAACAGCTGATCGCAGGGGTCCCGGATGTACGACCCACACCCATCAGATACTGATGACCGATCCTGAGGAAAGTCCCATAGAAGAGAATGGAGCTGAGTGCTATACCGAGCACGGCCACTATACAATGTACGGCGCTGTGATCAGGGAGAAGACCACGGGGCTCACAGGAGTCTTCTCAAACAGCTGATCGGGGGGGGTCCCGGGTGTAGGACCCCACCCATCAGATACTGATGACCGATCCTGAGGACAGTTCTATAGAAGAGAATGGAGCTGAGTGTTATACCGAGCACGACCACTATACAATGTATGGCGCTGTGCTCTGTGACCACGGGGCTCACAGGAGTCTTCTCATACAGCTGATCGGAGGGTCCCGGGTGTAGAACCCCCACCCATCTGATACTGATGACCGATCCTGAGGACAGTTCTATAGAAGAGAATGGAGCTGAGTGCTATACCGAGCATGGCCACTATACAATGTACGGCGCTGTGATCAGGGAGAAGACCACGGGGCTCACAGGAGTCTTCTCAAACAGCTGATCGGAGGGGTCCCGGGTGTACGACCCCCACCCATCAGATACTGATGACCGATCCTGAGGAAAGTCCCATAGAAGAGAATGGAGCTGAGTGCTATACCGAGCATGGCCACTATACAATGTACGGCGCTGTGCTCGGTGATCAGGGAGAAGACCGCAGGGCTCACAGGAGTCTTCCAGCTGATCGGCGGGGACCACCCAGGCTCGGACTGGCCCACAGGGGAATCCCCCAGTGGGCCCCAGTCTACTATCTCCTGCACAAGTCAGCAGAATGCTCCGTCACCGTCTTTGGTTGCCCCCAGACATTTTACCAAAATCTTGTAATGAACAGCTCCAGCCCATAATAAGCCCCGAATATTCATGAGCTCCCGCCTCTCCCCAGATTCCCTTTAACTCAGATGCTGGCCACTTAACTCCTTAGATGCTGCGGTCAATAGCAGTGAGGGCGGGGCTGGCCACAGAAAAGGGTGTAGCTTGTGTGCAACAAAAGCAGTGGTGATGTCCTCATTGCACCAAAGACCTAATTTGCATAACTCAGGAACGGGGTCTGGGACCAAGAAAAATAGTACTTTTAATCAGGTGAAGCCCCACAGTGTATCTATGCAGAGAGATAGGGGGCGCTGGGGACCTTCATAGATAGGTTTGTGACCCCTTTTACTTTCCTGAAGGTGTTATTACTATCATGGCCCTGTCCAGAGCAGCAATGTGCCAACGGTCCATAGCTGGTGTGAGGTGCACATTCGCCCCCCCCCCCCCCCATCTGAAGTTGTGTGCTCAGTGACAAGGATTCCCTGCTCTTCTCCGGCCACAAGCCACCCGCCCATCTAACCATGCAATACCGGTGCATTACCCGCTGCCCTGGTGACCACCGAGAAGACACATGCAAGAACGGCACGTTACCATCTGCCCGGGGAACCACGAGAAGACACATGCAATAGCGGTGCGCTACCATCTGCCCGGGGAACCACGAGAAGACACATGCAAGAACGGCACGTTACCATCTGCCCGGGGAACCACGAGAAGACACATGCAATAGCGGTGCGTTACCATCTGCCTGGGGAACCACAAGAAGACACATGCAATACCAGTGCGTTACCATCTGCCCAGGGGACTACCGAGAAGACGCATGAAAGAACGTCACGTTACCATCTGCCCGGGGGGCTACCGAGAAGACACATGCAAAACCGGTGCGTTACCATCTGCCCAGGGGACAACCGAAAAGAAACATGCAATACCGGTGCATTATCATCTGCCCGGGGGACCACTGAGAAAACACATGCAATACCGGTGCGTTACCATCTGCCCGGGGGACCACCGAGAAGATGCATGAAAGAATGTCACGTTACCATCTGCCCGGGGAACCACGAGAAGACACATGCAATAGCGGTGCGTTACCATCTGCCCAGGGGACTACCGAGAAGAAACATGCAATACCGGTGCGTTACCATCTGCCCGGGGGGCTACCGAGAAGACATATGCAATACCGGTGCGTTACCATCTGCCCAGGGGACAACCGAAAAGAAACATGCAATACCGGTGCGTTAACATCTGCCCGGGGGACCACTGAGAAAACACATGCAATACCGGTGCGTTACCATCTGCCCGGGGGACCACCGAGAAGATGCATGCAATACCGGTGCATTACCATCTGCCCGGGGGACCACCGAGAAGACGCATGAAAGAATGTCACGTTACCATCTGCCCGGGGAACCACGAGAAGACACATGCAATAGCGGTGCGTTACCATCTGCCCAGGGGACTACCGAGAAGAAACATGCAATACCGGTGCGTTACCATCTGCCCGGGGGGCTACCGAGAAGACATATGCAATACCGGTGCGTTACCATCTGCCCAGGGGACAACCGAAAAGAAACATGCAATACCGGTGCGTTATCATCTGCCCAGGGGACCACTGAGAAAACACATGCAATACCGGTGCGTTACCATCTGCCCGGGGGACCACCGAGAAGATGCATGCAATACCGGTGCATTACCATCTGCCCGGGGGACCACCGAGAAGATGCATGCAATACCAGTGTGTTACCATCTGCCCGGGGGACCACCGAGAAGATAAATGCAATCCCGGTGTGTTACCATCTGCTCAGGTAATCACACAGAAGACGCATGCAATCCTGGTGTGTTACCATCTGCCCAGGTGACCACACAATACCAGCACAGAAGCATCTGCAGGAACCCTAGAAAAAAGTTCAACCTTACTCCATTAAACCATCCCACAAGTCATGGCTCTGTCTCCTTCATGGTGCCCTCAGGTGTGGTCGTCGCAGCTCACCTACGATGGCGGCAGAGAAGATGTGCTTTCCGGCTGGATTCTCACAACCAAGCAGCAACATGTCACGGATAGTCGGGATGTCTGTAGGCTTAGAGGGGAACAGCACAGACTTCCCTCACCCATTCTGCAGCCTGTTCACCTCAGCCACCATCAAACCTTCACCCAGCTGTAAGTGCCAAGGAGACACGAGAAGGCGGCAGTAAGGATGCAGCAGGTTTACTATACACAACTGTTAATAAGGTTTAGAAAAACATACAAAAACTGTGCAAAAGGAGAGGTGTGGACACAACACCTGTGGAGCAGACAGGACCCCCTCCATCAGTGTGCAGGATCTGTATGTGCCCCTTTTACCAGTGACGTCAGATTTGGGAGGAGGGGGCCCTTGTGAAGTGCACTGATCATAAAACAGTCATGCAGTCAGTTCCAGTCTTGACCTCGACGGCTCCATTCCTGGTCAGCGCAGCAGTCGAGGACATATTAGTAATGAAGTTGGGCCATGTTGGGTCCAAAGTCCCCTCCACATGGGCTCATGCCATATAGTATGTGCGGTTAGTAATTCACAGCTGAGGAAGGGGAGACAGGTGCGGCCTCTCGTATATACTGTATATGCCCAGTCTATCTATTTACATAGAGGTTGTAAGAAGCCTGGGCCTCCGCCTGCATCTCCCCAGATGAGTGCTAGTCCCACAAACACCAAGTCCGGTCAAGTCACCGACTCCTTCTTTTTCCTAAACGGGGACTTCAGTCTCTTCCACAGAGATGACTTAGGTTTACATTTGCGTTCATTGACCAGAGCCGCCTCCTTCTCCTTCCTGCGAATCTCACGGACCAGAGCATGGAAAATATCGTCGATGTAGTAACGGAACGCAGCAGATGTCTCGAAAAACGGACAGTTGAACTCTCGTGCTAACGAGCTACCCTCTTCCTTGGAGACCTAGCAATAAGAGGGTGTGAGGGGAGACCACTACATACGATACAATAATTGCGGGCAGTAGGATCCACTCCTAGAATTTACCTGGCGAAGGCGAGAAAGGTCTGACTTATTCCCCACCAAGACCACCGGCGTGTCGTCTGTCCGCCTGACGCGATAGATCAACTGCTTGAATTCACGCACTTCATGAAAGCTGCGGCGGTCAGTGATGGAGTAGCAGATGATAAAGCCTTCTCCAGCTCTCATGTATTGGTCCCTCATTGCTGTGAACTCTGCCTGCAGAAAACACAAGGAAATTAGCAAATAGACCCTGGGGCGGTGGGGACACTGCAGGTCGGATGAGAGGGACCATCACCAAGACTACAACTTCTCTAGATCTGATGGCAGAGCAGAAAGGACCACAGAGCCTCCATCAGCATCAGTTCTTCAGAATGTGCTCTTCTGGTTCCTGGCCCTGATTCCCCTTTCCTGACTCCGGCATCCACTCTATCCCTTCTCTGTTGTCCACCCTCTTCCTTCTCCAACGTCCACCCTCCTCCAGCGTCCTCCATGTCCCTTCTCTGTGGTCCACCCTCTTCCTTCTCCAGCTTCCACCCTCCTGCAGCGTCCTCCATGTCCCTTCTCTGTGGTCCACCCTCTTCCTTCTCCAGCTTCCACCCTCCTGCAGCGTCCTCCATGTCCCTTCTCTGTGGTCCACCCTCTTCCTTCTCCAGCTTCCACCCTCCTGCAGCGTCCTCCATGTCCCTTCTCTGTGGTCCACCCTCTACCTTCTCCAGCTTCCACCCTCCTGCAGCGTCCTCCCTGTGCCTCTTCTGTTGCCAACCCTCTCCCGCCTCAGCCCCCCTCCTACCTCTGACATCAGTTCTCCTCCCCTGTCTCCATGTAGTGCCCCTTTTAAGTGCCCAGTGGGTCGGTATCTCATTCAGCTTCTGATGGACTTTGGTTTTTTGAGGGGAACCACTGAGGAAGAGGTAGCGATTTACCTCGAAACGCGTCTGGTGTTTACTTGTCCACTTGCTGAATGAATCTCCGTTAATAAGCATGGCCATGCACGAATATAGACTTTAAGGCTGTTAACTAAAAGATTCTATATCCACTATACATTCGCAGCTGTAAGAAAGATGGTGAGATCGAGGAAGTCACGCTCACTCATCTCGCGAGAGACAGCCGCGGGAGCAGAGAGCGAAGGAGACAAGACGAGAAACATACAAGCCGGCCGTCTAAGTCCCACGCCAACTGCTCCAAGTACAGCAAGAGGAATCGAGCGCCCACATGGGGGACACCTATTATACAGCCTACAACTTCTCACCGCGAGTACGGATTGAAAGGGGAACAATTGTGTATACCGCTACACTACTAACAGAAGTTGTACTAACACAACTAACTCCATAGGCATCTACCCTGTGGAAATCATCTGGGGACTACTAACCGTCTACTTACCTCTAATAGAGTGTTCGGTTTCACCAATATCTCTAACAGTATTGAGCACATCAAGCCTTTTAAAGTTTTGTTGAACTCTTTACATGTGCATTAACCAACAAGAAATACACATGAAAGAAGCGGACAGTGGTCGATTATCGGGATCATGCCCCTAGCTCCATGAAGCCATCATACGTGTGGATGAGAAGCGCCCTACTTACTGCTATATTGCTATTCTGTTGATTTTTCATCGAAAAATTATTTTTACAGTTTTTATTATTTTATATTAGTGTTTCTGTACCTATCAGGTCCTTTTTATACAATAAATTGTGAATGACTACAAATATATGAGTGCCTGTCCACTTCTAGATTATGGATTTGGGTTTATGTCGCAGCCCCCTACCTGTCCGGCCGTATCCAGGATGTCCAGGTTGGCCGGCTCATCATCAATTCGTATGCGGATTTTATAAGCGTCCTCTGGAATTAAAGGAGAAAATAACTGGGTCACACAAAAGGGGAATGCACTGAAAATCTGGGGCAGATTGGTAGATGGCGGTACTCACCAATGGTGGGGTCGTGATCCTCCGGAAAGCGATGGCTAATGAACTGCATGGTCATGGCTATGGAGAGAAACGTGTGCATTACCCATCTGCCTCATCAAAGTGCCCAATCACGAGCTATCCTGAGCGCCAGGTGGAAAACTCACCGCTCTTCCCCACACCGCCAGCTCCCAGCATGACAAGCTTGTACTCCCGCGGCTGTACCGATAAGGCCGGTGCGATGGTGCGACTGGTAACCGGCTCCATCTGAAACAGCACCACAGATTACCCACTGCACACCTGTCCTCCTCTGTACGCCCCTGTATCCTGTCCTCCTCTTCTGTACGCCCCTGTATTCTGTCCTCCTCCTCTGTACGCCCCTGTATTCTGTCCTCCTCCTCTGTACGCCCCTGTATGCCCGTCCTCCTCCTCTGTACACCCTTGTATCCCCGTCCTCCTCCTCTGTACGCCCCTGTATTCTGTCCTCCTCCTCTGTACACCCCTGTATCCCCGTCCTCCTCCTCTGTACGCCCCTGTATTCTGTCCTCCTCCTCTGTACACCCCTGTATCCCCGTCCTCCTCCTCTGTACGCCCCTGTATTCTGTCCTCCTCCTCTGTACACCCCTGTATCCCCGTCCTCCTCCTCTGTACGCCCCTGTATCCTGTCCTCCTCTTCTGTACGCCCCTGTATCCCCGTCTTCCTCCTCTGTACGCCCCTGTATTCTGTCCTCCTCCTCTGTACGCCCCTGTATGCCCGTCCTCCTCCTCTGTACGCCCCTGTATCCCCGTCCTCCTCCTCTGTACACCCCTGTATCCCCGTTCTCCTCTGTACGCCCCTGTATCCCCGTCCTCCTCCTCTGTACGCCCCTGTATCCTCTCCTCCTCTGTACGCCCCTGTATTCTCTCCTCCTCTGTACGCCCCTGTATCCCCGTCCTCCTCCTCTGTACGCCCCTGTATCCCCGTCCTCCTCCTCTGTACGCCCCTGTATTCTGTCCTCCTCCTCTGTACACCCCTGTATCCCCGTCCTCCTCCTCTGTACGCCCCTGTATTCTGTCCTCCTCCTCTGTACGCCCCTGTATCCTGTCCTCCTCCTCCTCTGTACGCCCCTGTATCCTGTCCTCCTCCTCTGTACGCCCCTTTATCCCCGTCTTCCTCCTCTGTACGCCCCTGTATCCTGTCCTCCTCCTCTGTACGCCCCTGTATCCTGTCCTCCTCCTCTGTACGCCCCTGTATCCTGTCCTCCTCCTCTGTACGCCCCTGTATCCTGTCCTCCTCCTCTGTACGCCCCTGTATTCTGTCCTCCTCCTCTGTACGCCCCTGTATCCTTGTCCTCCTCCTCTGTACGCCCCTGTATCCTTGTCCTCCTCTGTATCCCCGTCCTCCTGCTCTGTACGCCCCTGTATCCTGTCCTCCTCCTCTGTACGCCCCTGTATCCTGTCCTCCTCCTCTGTACGCCCCTGTATTCTGTCCTCCTCCTCTGTACGCCCCTGTATCCTTGTCCTCCTCCTCTGTACGCCCCTGTATCCTTGTCCTCCTCTGTATCCCCGTCCTCCTGCTCTGTACGCCCCTGTATCCTGTCCTCCTCCTCTGTACGCCCCTGTATTCTGTCCTCCTCCTCTGTACACCCCTGTATCCCCGTCCTCCTCCTCTGTACACCCCTGTATCCCCGTCCTCCTCCTCTGTACACCCCTGTATTCCCGTCCTCCTCCTCTGTACACCCCTGTATCCTGTCCTCCTCCTCTGTACACCCCTGTATCCTGTCCTCCTCCTCTGTACACCCCTGTATTCCCGTCCTCCTCCTCTGTACACCCCTGTATCCTGTCGTCCTCCTCCTCCTCTGTACGCCCCTGTATCCCCGTCCTCCTCCTCTGTACGCCCCTGTATTCTGTCCTCCTCCTCTGTACGCCCCTGTATGCCCGTCCTCCTCCTCTGTACGCCCTTGTATCCCCGTCCTCCTCCTCTGTACGCCCCTGTATTCTGTCCTCCTCCTCTGTACACCCCTGTATCCCCGTCCTCCTCCTCTGTACGCCCCTGTATCCCCGTCCTCCTCCTCTGTACGCCCCTGTATCCCCGTCCTCCTCCTCTGTACGCCCCTGTATCCTGTCCTCCTCCTCTGTACGCCCCTGTATTCTGTCCTCCTCCTCTGTACACCCCTGTATCCTGTCCTCCTCCTCTGTACGCCCCTGTATTCTGTCCTCCTCCTCTGTACGCCCCTGTATCCCCGTCGTCCTCCTCCTCTGTACACCCCTGTATCCCCGTCGTCCTCCTCCTCTGTACACCCCTGTATCCCCGTCGTCCTCCTCCTCTGTACGCCCCTGTATCCCCAATCTCCTCTGTACACCCCTGTATCCTGTCGTCCTCCTCCTCCTCTGTACACCCCTGTATCCCCGTTCTCCTCTGTACACCCCTGTATCCCCGTCCTCCTCCTCTGTACGCCCCTGTATCCCCAATCTCCTCTGTACGCCCCTGTATCCTGTCCTCCTCCTCTGTACGCCCCAGTATTCTGTCCTCCTCCTCTGTACACCCCTGTATCCCCGTCCTCCTCCTCTGTACGCCCCTGTATTCTGTCCTCCTCCTCTGTACACCCTTGTATCCCCGTCCTCCTCCTCTGTACGCCCCTGTATCCTGTCCTCCTCCTCTGTACGCCCCTGTATCCTGTCCTCCTTCTCTGTACACCCCTGTATCCCCGTCCGCCTCCTCTGTACACCCCTGTATCCTGTCCTCCTCCTCCTCTGTACACCCCTGTATCCCCGTCCTCCTCCTCTGTACACCCCTGTATCCCCGTCCGCCTCCTCTGTACGCCCCTGTATCCCCGTCGTCCTCCTCCTCTGTACACCCCTGTATCCCCGTCGTCCGCCTCCTCTGTACACCCCTGTATTCTGTCCTCCTCCTCTGTACACCCCTGTATCCCCGTCGTCCTCCTCCTCTGTACACCCCTGTATTCTGTCCTCCTCCTCTGTACACCCCTGTATTCTGTCCTCCTCCTCTGTACACCCCTGTATCCTGTCCTCCTCCTCTGTACACCCCTGTATCCTGTCGTCCTCCTCCTCTGTACACCCCTGTATCCTGTCCTCCTCCTCTGTACACCCCTGTATCCTGTCGTCCTCCTCCTCTGTACGCCCCTGTATCCTGTCGTCCTCCTCCTCTGTACACCCCTGTATCCTGTCGTCCTCCTCCTCCTCTGTACACCCCTGTATCCTGTCCTCCTCCTCTGTACGCCCCTGTATCCTGTCCTCCTCCTCTGTACACCCCTGTATCCCCGTCCTCCTCCTCTGTACGCCCCTGTATCCCCGTCGTCCTCCTCCTCTGTACACCCCTGTATCCCCGTCGTCCTCCTCCTCTGTACACCCCTGTATCCCCGTTCTCCTCTGTACACCCCTGTATCCTGTCGTCCTCCTCCTCTGTACACCCCTGTATCCTGTCGTCCTCCTCCTCCTCTGTACACCCCTGTATCCTGTCGTCCTCCTCCTCTGTACGCCCCTGTATCCCCGTCCTCCTCTGTACGCCCCTGTATCCTGTCGTCCTCCTCCTCTGTACACCCCTGTATCCTGTCCTCCTCCTCTGTACACCCCTGTATCCCCGTCCTCCTCCTCTGTACACCCCTGTATTCTGTCCTCCTCCTCTGTACGCCCCTGTATCCCCGTCCTCCTCCTCTGTACACCCCTGTATCCCCGTCCTCCTCTGTACACCCCTGTATCCCCGTCCTCCTCTGTACACCCCTGTATCCCCGTCCTCCTCTGTACACCCTTGTATCCTGTCCTCCTCCTCTGTACACCCTTGTATCCCCGTCCTCCTCTGTACACCCCTGTATCCCCGTCCTCCTCCTCTGTACACCCCTGTATCCCCAATCTCCTCTGTACACCCCTGTATCCTGTCGTCCTCCTCCTCTGTACACCCCTGTATCCTGTCGTCCTCCTCCTCCTCTGTACACCCCTGTATCCTGTCGTCCTCCTCCTCCTCTGTACACCCCTGTATCCTGTCCTCCTCCTCCTCTGTACACCCCTGTATTCCCGTCCTCCTCCTCTGTACACCCCTGTATCCCCGTCCTCCTCCTCTGTACACCCCTGTATCCTGTCGTCCTCCTCCTCCTCTGTACACCCCTGTATCCTGTCGTCCTCCTCCTCTGTACACCCCTGTATCCTGTCCTCCTCCTCTGTACGCCCCTGTATCCCCGTCCTCCTCCTCTGTACACCCCTGTATCCCCGTCCTCCTCCTCTGTACACCCCTGTATCCCCGTCCTCCTCCTCTGTACACCCCTGTATCCTGTCGTCCTCCTCCTCCTCTGTACACCCCTGTATCCTGTCGTCCTCCTCCTCTGTACACCCCTGTATCCCCGTCCTCCTCCTCTGTACGCCCCTGTATCCCCAATCTCCTCTGTACACCCCTGTATCCTGTCCTCCTCTGTACACCCCTGTATCCCCGTTCTCCTCTGTACGCCCCTGTATCCCCGTTCTCCTCTGTACGCCCCTGTATCCTGTCGTCCTCCTTCTCTGTACGCCCCTGTATCCCCGTCCTCCTCCTCTGTACACCCCTGTATCCCCGTCCTCCTCTGTACACCCCTGTATCCTGTCCTCCTCCTCTGTACACCCTTGTATCCCCGTCCTCCTCTGTACACCCCTGTATCCCCGTCCTCCTCCTCTGTACACCCCTGTATCCCCAATCTCCTCTGTACACCCCTGTATCCTGTCGTCCTCCTCCTCCTCTGTACACCCCTGTATCCTGTCCTCCTCCTCCTCTGTACACCCCTGTATCCTGTCCTCCTCCTCTGTACGCCCCTGTATCCTGTCCTCCTCTGTACACCCCTGTATCCTGTCCTCCTCCTCTGTACACCCCTGTATTCCCGTCCTCCTCCTCTGTACACCCCTGTATCCCCGTCCTCCTCCTCTGTACACCCCTGTATCCTGTCGTCCTCCTCCTCCTCTGTACACCCCTGTATCCTGTCGTCCTCCTCCTCTGTACGCCCCTGTATCCCCGTCCTCCTCCTCTGTACACCCCTGTATCCTGTCGTCCTCCTCCTCTGTACGCCCCTGTATCCCCGTCCTCCTCCTCTGTACACCCCTGTATCCCCGTCCTCCTCCTCTGTACACCCTTGTATCCCCGTCCTCCTCCTCTGTACACCCCTGTATCCCCGTCCTCCTCCTCTGTACACCCCTGTATCCTGTCGTCCTCCTCCTCTGTACGCCCCTGTATCCTGTCCTCCTCCTCCTCTGTACACTCCTGTATCCCCGTCCTCCTCCTCTGTACACCCCTGTATTCTGTCCTCCTCCTCTGTACACCCCTGTATCCTGTCGTCCTCCTCCTCTGTACGCCCCTGTATCCTGTCCTCCTCCTCCTCTGTACACTCCTGTATCCCCGTCCTCCTCCTCTGTACACCCCTGTATCCTGTCGTCCTCCTCCTCCTCTGTACACCCCTGTATCCCCGTCCTCCTCCTCTGTACACCCCTGTATCCTGTCCTCCTCCTCCTCTGTACACCCCTGTATCCTGTCCTCCTCCTCTGTACACCCCTGTATCCCCGTCCTCCTCCTCTGTACACCCCTGTATCCCCGTCCTCCTCCTCTGTACACCCCTGTATCCTGTCGTCCTCCTCCTCCTCTGTACACCCCTGTATCCTGTCGTCCTCCTCCTCTGTACGCCCCTGTATCCCCGTCCTCCTCCTCTGTACACCCCTGTATCCTGTCCTCCTCCTCCTCTGTACACCCCTGTATCCTGTCCTCCTTCTCTGTACACCCCTGTATCCCCGTCCTCCTCCTCTGTACACCCCTGTATCCTGTCCTCCTCCTCCTCTGTACGCCCTGTATCCCCGTCCTCCTTCTCTGTACACCCCTGTATCCTGTCCTCCTCCTCCTCTGTACACCCCTGTATCCTGTCGTCCTCCTCCTCCTCTGTACACCCCTGTATCCTGTCCTCCTTCTCTGTACACCCCTGTATCCCCCGTCCTCCTCCTCTGTACACCCCTGTATCCTGTCCTCCTCCTCCTCTGTATGCCCCTGTATCCCCGTCCTCCTTCTCTGTACACCCCTGTATCCTGTCCTCCTCCTCCTCTGTACACCCCTGTATCCTGTCGTCCTCCTCCTCCTCTGTACACCCCTGTATCCTGTCCTCCTCCTCCTCTGTACACCCCTGTATTCTGTCCTCCTCCTCTGTACACCCCTGTATTCTGTCCTCCTCCTCTGTACGCCCCTGTATCCTGTCGTCCTCCTCCTCCTCTGTACACCCCTGTATCCTGTCGTCCTCCTCCTCTGTACGCCCCTGTATGCCCGTCCTCCTCCTCTGTACACCCCTGTATCCTGTCCTCCTCCTCTGTACACCCCTGTATCCCTGTCCTCCTCCTCTGTACACCCCTGTATCCTGTCCTCCTCCTCTGTACACCCCTGTATCCCTGTCCTCCTCCTCTGTACACCCCTGTATCCTGTCGTCCTCCTCCTCCTCTGTACACCCCTGTATCCTGTCCTCCTCCTCTGTACACCCCTGTATCCCCGTCCTCCTCCTCTGTACACCCCTGTATCCTGTCGTCCTCCTCCTCCTCTGTATGCCCCTGTATTCCCGTCCTCCTCCTCTGTACACCCCTGTATCCTGTCGTCCTCCTCCTCCTCTGTATGCCCCTGTATTCCCGTCCTCCTTCTCTGTACACCCCTGTATCCTGTCGTCCTCCTCCTCCTCTGTACACCCCTGTATCCTGTCGTCCTCCTCCTCCTCTGTACACCCCTGTATCCTGTCCTCCTCCTCCTCTGTACACCCCTGTATCCTGTCCTCCTCCTCCTCTGTACACCCCTGTATCCTGTCCTCCTCCTCCTCTGTACACCCCTGTATCCCCGTCCTCCTCCTCTGTACACCCCTGTATCCTGTCGTCCTCCTCCTCCTCTGTACACCCCTGTATCCTGTCCTCCTCCTCCTCTGTACGCCCCTGTATTCTGTCCTCCTCCTCTGTACACCCCTGTATCCCCGTCCTCCTCCTCTGTACACCCCTGTATCCTGTCGTCCTCCTCCTCTGTACACCCCTGTATCCTGTCCTCCTCTGTACACCCCTGTATCCTGTCCTCCTCCTCTGTACGCCCCTGTATCCCCGTCCTCCTCCTCTGTACACCCCTGTATTCCCGTCCTCCTCCTCTGTACACCCCTGTATCCTGTCGTCCTCCTCCTCCTCTGTACACCCCTGTATCCTGTCGTCCTCCTCCTCTGTACGCCCCTGTATCCTGTCCTCCTCCTCTGTACACCCCTGTATCCCCGTCCTCCTCCTCTGTACACCCCTGTATCCCTGTCCTCCTCCTCTGTACACCCCTGTATCCTGTCGTCCTCCTCCTCCTCTGTACACCCCTGTATCCTGTCGTCCTCCTCCTCTGTACGCCCCTGCATCCCCGTCCTCCTCCTCTGTACGCCCCTGTATCCCCAATCTCCTCTGTACACCCCTGTATCCTGTCCTCCTCTGTACGCCCCTGTATCCCCGTCCTCCTCCTCTGTACGCCCCTGTATTCTGTCCTCCTCCTCTGTACACCCCTGTATCCTGTCGTCCTCCTCCTCTGTACGCCCCTGTATCCCCGTCCTCCTCCTCTGTACGCCCCTGTATCCTGTCCTCCTCCTCTGTACACCCCTGTATCCCTGTCCTCCTCCTCTGTACACCCCTGTATCCTGTCCTCCTCCTCCTCCTCTGTACACCCTTGTATTCTGTCCTCCTCCTCTGTACACCCCTGTATCCTGTCGTCCTCCTCCTCTGTACGCCCCTGTATCCCCGTCCTCCTCCTCTGTACGCCCCTGTATCCCCAATCTCCTCTGTACACCCCTGTATCCTGTCCTCCTCTGTACGCCCCTGTATCCCCAATCTCCTCTGTACACCCCTGTATCCTGTCCTCCTCCTCTGTACGCCCCTGTATTCTGTCCTCCTCCTCTGTACACCCCTGTATTCTGTCCTCCTCCTCTGTACACCCCTGTATCCCCGTTCTCCTCTGTACACCCCTGTATCCTTTCGTCCTCCTCCTCTGTACACCCCTGTATCCTGTCGTCCTCCTCCTCCTCTGTACACCCCTGTATCCTGTCCTCCTCCTCTGTACGCCCCTGTATCCTGTCCTCCTCCTCTGTACACCCCTGTATCCCCGTCCTCCTCCTCTGTACGCCCCTGTATCCCCGTCGTCCTCCTCCTCTGTACACCCCTGTATCCCCGTCGTCCTCCTCCTCTGTACACCCCTGTATCCCCGTTCTCCTCTGTACACCCCTGTATCCTGTCGTCCTCCTCCTCTGTACACCCCTGTATCCTGTCGTCCTCCTCCTCCTCTGTACACCCCTGTATCCTGTCGTCCTCCTCCTCTGTACGCCCCTGTATCCCCGTCCTCCTCTGTACGCCCCTGTATCCTGTCGTCCTCCTCCTCTGTACACCCCTGTATCCTGTCCTCCTTCTCTGTACGCCCCTGTATCCCCGTCCTCCTCCTCTGTACACCCCTGTATCCCCGTCCTCCTCTGTACACCCCTGTATCCCCGTCCTCCTCTGTACACCCCTGTATCCCCGTCCTCCTCTGTACACCCTTGTATCCTGTCCTCCTCCTCTGTACACCCTTGTATCCCCGTCCTCCTCTGTACACCCCTGTATCCCCGTCCTCCTCCTCTGTACACCCCTGTATCCCCAATCTCCTCTGTACACCCCTGTATCCTGTCGTCCTCCTCCTCTGTACACCCCTGTATCCTGTCGTCCTCCTCCTCCTCTGTACACCCCTGTATCCTGTCGTCCTCCTCCTCCTCTGTACACCCCTGTATCCTGTATCCTGTCCTCCTCCTCTGTACACCCCTGTATCCTGTCCTCCTCCTCCTCCTCTGTACACCCCTGTATTCCCGTCCTCCTCCTCTGTACACCCCTGTATCCCCGTCCTCCTCCTCTGTACACCCCTGTATCCTGTCGTCCTCCTCCTCCTCTGTACACCCCTGTATCCTGTCGTCCTCCTCCTCTGTACACCCCTGTATCCTGTCCTCCTCCTCTGTACGCCCCTGTATCCCCGTCCTCCTCCTCTGTACACCCCTGTATCCCCGTCCTCCTCCTCTGTACACCCCTGTATCCCCGTCCTCCTCCTCTGTACACCCCTGTATCTTGTCGTCCTCCTCCTCCTCTGTACACCCCTGTATCCTGTCGTCCTCCTCCTCTGTACACCCCTGTATCCCCGTCCTCCTCCTCTGTACGCCCCTGTATCCCCAATCTCCTCTGTACACCCCTGTATCCTGTCCTCCTCTGTACACCCCTGTATCCCCGTTCTCCTCTGTACGCCCCTGTATCCCCGTTCTCCTCTGTACGCCCCTGTATCCTGTCGTCCTCCTTCTCTGTACGCCCCTGTATCCCCGTCCTCCTCCTCTGTACACCCCTGTATCCCCGTCCTCCTCTGTACACCCCTGTATCCTGTCCTCCTCCTCTGTACACCCTTGTATCCCCGTCCTCCTCTGTACACCCCTGTATCCCCGTCCTCCTCCTCTGTACACCCCTGTATCCCCAATCTCCTCTGTACACCCCTGTGTCCTGTCGTCCTCCTCCTCCTCTGTACACCCCTGTATCCTGTCCTCCTCCTCCTCTGTACACCCCTGTATCCTGTCCTCCTCCTCTGTACGCCCCTGTATCCTGTCCTCCTCTGTACACCCCTGTATCCTGTCCTCCTCCTCTGTACACCCCTGTATTCCCGTCCTCCTCCTCTGTACACCCCTGTATCCCCGTCCTCCTCCTCTGTACACCCTTGTATCCCCGTCCTCCTCCTCTGTACACCCCTGTATCCTGTCGTCCTCCTCCTCCTCTGTACACCCCTGTATCCTGTCCTCCTCCTCTGTACGCCCCTGTATCCTGTCCTCCTCCTCTGTACACCCCTGTATCCCCGTCCTCCTCCTCTGTACGCCCCTGTATCCCCGTCGTCCTCCTCCTCTGTACACCCCTGTATCCCCGTCGTCCTCCTCCTCTGTACACCCCTGTATCCCCGTTCTCCTCTGTACACCCCTGTATCCTGTCGTCCTCCTCCTCTGTACACCCCTGTATCCTGTCGTCCTCCTCCTCCTCTGTACACCCCTGTATCCTGTCGTCCTCCTCCTCTGTACGCCCCTGTATCCCCGTCCTCCTCTGTACGCCCCTGTATCCTGTCGTCCTCCTCCTCTGTACACCCCTGTATCCTGTCCTCCTTCTCTGTACGCCCCTGTATCCCCGTCCTCCTCCTCTGTACACCCCTGTATCCCCGTCCTCCTCTGTACACCCCTGTATCCCCGTCCTCCTCTGTACACCCCTGTATCCCCGTCCTCCTCTGTACACCCTTGTATCCTGTCCTCCTCCTCTGTACACCCTTGTATCCCCGTCCTCCTCTGTACACCCCTGTATCCCCGTCCTCCTCCTCTGTACACCCCTGTATCCCCAATCTCCTCTGTACACCCCTGTATCCTGTCGTCCTCCTCCTCTGTACACCCCTGTATCCTGTCGTCCTCCTCCTCCTCTGTACACCCCTGTATCCTGTCGTCCTCCTCCTCCTCTGTACACCCCTGTATCCTGTATCCTGTCCTCCTCCTCTGTACACCCCTGTATCCTGTCCTCCTCCTCCTCCTCTGTACACCCCTGTATTCCCGTCCTCCTCCTCTGTACACCCCTGTATCCTGTCCTCCTCCTCTGTACACCCCTGTATTCCCGTCCTCCTCCTCTGTACACCCCTGTATCCCCGTCCTCCTCCTCTGTACACCCCTGTATCCTGTCGTCCTCCTCCTCCTCTGTACACCCCTGTATCCTGTCGTCCTCCTCCTCTGTACGCCCCTGTATCCCCGTCCTCCTCCTCTGTACACCCCTGTATCCTGTCGTCCTCCTCCTCTGTACGCCCCTGTATCCCCGTCCTCCTCCTCTGTACACCCCTGTATCCCCGTCCTCCTCCTCTGTACACCCTTGTATCCCCGTCCTCCTCCTCTGTACACCCCTGTATTCTGTCCTCCTCCTCTGTACACCCCTGTATCCTGTCGTCCTCCTCCTCTGTACGCCCCTGTATCCTGTCCTCCTCCTCCTCTGTACACTCCTGTATCCCCGTCCTCCTCCTCTGTACACCCCTGTATCCTGTCGTCCTCCTCCTCCTCTGTACACCCCTGTATCCCCGTCCTCCTCCTCTGTACACCCCTGTATCCTGTCCTCCTCCTCCTCTGTACACCCCTGTATCCTGTCCTCCTCCTCTGTACACCCCTGTATCCCCGTCCTCCTCCTCTGTACACCCCTGTATCCCCGTCCTCCTCCTCTGTACACCCCTGTATCCTGTCGTCCTCCTCCTCCTCTGTACACCCCTGTATCCTGTCGTCCTCCTCCTCTGTACGCCCCTGTATCCCCGTCCTCCTCCTCTGTACACCCCTGTATCCTGTCCTCCTCCTCCTCTGTACACCCCTGTATCCTGTCCTCCTTCTCTGTACACCCCTGTATCCCCGTCCTCCTCCTCTGTAAACCCCTGTATCCTGTCCTCCTCCTCCTCTGTACACCCCTGTATCCTGTCGTCCTCCTCCTCCTCTGTACACCCCTGTATCCTGTCCTCCTTCTCTGTACACCCCTGTATCCCCGTCCTCCTCCTCTGTACACCCCTGTATCCTGTCCTCCTCCTCCTCTGTACGCCCCTGTATCCCCGTCCTCCTTCTCTGTACACCCCTGTATCCTGTCCTCCTCCTCCTCTGTACACCCCTGTATCCTGTCGTCCTCCTCCTCCTCTGTACACCCCTGTATCCTGTCCTCCTTCTCTGTACACCCCTGTATCCCCCGTCCTCCTCCTCTGTACACCCCTGTATCCTGTCCTCCTCCTCCTCTGTATGCCCCTGTATCCCCGTCCTCCTTCTCTGTACACCCCTGTATCCTGTCCTCCTCCTCCTCTGTACACCCCTGTATCCTGTCGTCCTCCTCCTCCTCTGTACACCCCTGTATCCTGTCCTCCTCCTCCTCTGTACACCCCTGTATCCTGTCCTCCTCCTCTGTACACCCCTGTATTCTGTCCTCCTCCTCTGTACGCCCCTGTATCCTGTCGTCCTCCTCCTCCTCCTCTGTACACCCCTGTATCCTGTCGTCCTCCTCCTCTGTACGCCCCTGTATGCCCGTCCTCCTCCTCTGTACACCCCTGTATCCTGTCCTCCTCCTCTGTACACCCCTGTATCCTGTCGTCCTCCTCCTCCTCTGTACACCCCTGTATCCTGTCCTCCTCCTCCTCTGTACACCCCTGTATCCTGTCCTCCTCCTCTGTACACCCCTGTATTCTGTCCTCCTCCTCTGTACGCCCCTGTATCCTGTCGTCCTCCTCCTCCTCCTCTGTACACCCCTGTATCCTGTCGTCCTCCTCCTCTGTACGCCCCTGTATGCCCGTCCTCCTCCTCTGTACACCCCTGTATCCCCGTCCTCCTCCTCTGTACACCCCTGTATCCTGTCGTCCTCCTCCTCTGTACACCCCTGTATCCCTGTCCTCCTCCTCTGTACACCCCTGTATCCTGTCCTCCTCCTCTGTACACCCCTGTATCCCTGTCCTCCTCCTCTGTACACCCCTGTATCCTGTCGTCCTCCTCCTCCTCTGTACACCCCTGTATCCTGTCGTCCTCCTCCTCTGTACACCCCTGTATCCCCGTCCTCCTCCTCTGTACACCCCTGTATCCTGTCGTCCTCCTCCTCCTCTGTACACCCCTGTATCCTGTCCTCCTTCTCTGTACACCCCTGTATCCCCGTCCTCCTCCTCTGTACACCCCTGTATCCTGTCCTCCTCCTCCTCTGTACGCCCCTGTATCCCCGTCCTCCTTCTCTGTACACCCCTGTATCCTGTCCTCCTCCTCCTCTGTACACCCCTGTATCCTGTCGTCCTCCTCCTCCTCTGTACACCCCTGTATCCTGTCCTCCTTCTCTGTACACCCCTGTATCCCCCGTCCTCCTCCTCTGTACACCCCTGTATCCTGTCCTCCTCCTCCTCTGTATGCCCCTGTATCCCCGTCCTCCTTCTCTGTACACCCCTGTATCCTGTCCTCCTCCTCCTCTGTACACCCCTGTATCCTGTCGTCCTCCTCCTCCTCTGTACACCCCTGTATCCTGTCCTCCTCCTCCTCTGTACACCCCTGTATCCTGTCCTCCTCCTCTGTACACCCCTGTATTCTGTCCTCCTCCTCTGTACGCCCCTGTATCCTGTCGTCCTCCTCCTCCTCCTCTGTACACCCCTGTATCCTGTCGTCCTCCTCCTCTGTACGCCCCTGTATGCCCGTCCTCCTCCTCTGTACACCCCTGTATCCTGTCCTCCTCCTCTGTACACCCCTGTATCCCTGTCCTCCTCCTCTGTACACCCCTGTATCCTGTCCTCCTCCTCTGTACACCCCTGTATCCCTGTCCTCCTCCTCTGTACACCCCTGTATCCTGTCCTCCTCCTCCTCCTCTGTACACCCCTGTATCCTGTCGTCCTCCTCCTCTGTACGCCCCTGTATTCTGTCCTCCTCCTCTGTACACCCCTGTATCCCCGTCCTCCTCCTCTGTACACCCCTGTATCCTGTCGTCCTCCTCCTCCTCTGTACACCCCTGTATCCTGTCCTCCTCCTCCTCTGTACGCCCCTGTATTCTGTCCTCCTCCTCTGTACACCCCTGTATCCCCGTCCTCCTCCTCTGTACACCCCTGTATCCTGTCGTCCTCCTCCTCTGTACACCCCTGTATCCTGTCCTCCTCTGTACACCCCTGTATCCTGTCCTCCTCCTCTGTACGCCCCTGTATCCCCGTCCTCCTCCTCTGTACACCCCTGTATTCCCGTCCTCCTCCTCTGTACACCCCTGTATCCTGTCGTCCTCCTCCTCCTCTGTACACCCCTGTATCCTGTCGTCCTCCTCCTCTGTACGCCCCTGTATCCTGTCCTCCTCCTCTGTACACCCCTGTATCCCCGTCCTCCTCCTCTGTACACCCCTGTATCCCTGTCCTCCTCCTCTGTACACCCCTGTATCCTGTCGTCCTCCTCCTCCTCTGTACACCCCTGTATCCTGTCGTCCTCCTCCTCTGTACGCCCCTGTATCCCCGTCCTCCTCCTCTGTACGCCCCTGTATCCCCAATCTCCTCTGTACACCCCTGTATCCTGTCCTCCTCTGTACGCCCCTGTATCCCCGTCCTCCTCCTCTGTACGCCCCTGTATCCCCGTCCTCCTCCTCTGTACGCCCCTGTATTCTGTCCTCCTCCTCTGTACACCCCTGTATCCTGTCGTCCTCCTCCTCTGTACGCCCCTGTATCCCCGTCCTCCTCCTCTGTACGCCCCTGTATCCCCAATCTCCTCTGTACACCCCTGTATCCTGTCCTCCTCTGTACGCCCCTGTATCCCCAATCTCCTCTGTACACCCCTGTATCCTGTCCTCCTCCTCTGTACGCCCCTGTATCCCCGTCCTCCTCCTCTGTACGCCCCTGTATCCCCAATCTCCTCTGTACACCCCTGTATCCTGTCCTCCTCTGTACGCCCCTGTATCCCCAATCTCCTCTGTACGCCCCTGTATCCCCGTCCTCCTCCCTCAGTGATCACTTACCTCTCTTCACACAGCCGGGGTTAGTGGAGCAGAAGATGGCGGGTCGCTCTGGGAGTGGATGATTACTACTTTAAAGGACCTTTGGTGATGTCATGAGCATGTGACCAGCTATGTGGGAGGGGTCAGGCTCATATGCAGGCAGCAGGGCTGTGAGCGTGTCATCAGGGGTGTAGCTATAGGGGAAGTGGCAACTATGGGGCCAGAACTCAGAAAGGGCATGTCCGGGAGGAGGACTGGAAGATCTCATTGTGAGGACCCCCTCCACAGTACATACGGTATACACAGTGACGGGAAATACGGTATACACAGTGACGGGCAATGCGGTATACACAGTGACGGGAAATACGGTATACACAGTGACGGGCAATGCGGTATACAGTCGTGGCCAAAAGTTTTGAGAATGACACAAATATTAGTTTTCACAAAGTTTGCTGTTAAACTGCTTTTAGATCTTTGTTTCAGTTGTTTCTGTGAGGTAGTGAAATATAATTACACGCACTTCATACGTTTCAAAGGCTTTTATCGACAATTCCTTGACATTGATGCAAAGAGTCAGTATTTGCAGTGTTGGCCCTTCTTTTTCAGGACCTCTGCAATCCGACTGCGCATGCTCTCAATCACCTTCTGGGCCAATTCCTGACGGATAGCAACCCATTCTTTCATCATCACTTCTTGGAGTTTGTCAGAATTAGTGGGTTTTTGTTTGTCCACCCGCCTCTTGAGGATTGACCACAAGTTCTCAATGGGATTAAGATCTGGGGAGTTTCCAGGCCATGGACCCAAAATGTCAACGTTTTGGTCCCCGAGCCACTTAGTTATCACTTTTGCCTTATGGCACGGTGCTCCATCGTGCTGGAAAATGCATTGTTCTTCACCAAACTGTTGTTGGATTGTTGGAAGAAGTTGCTGTTGGAGGGTGTTTTGGTGCCATTCTTTATTCATGGCTGTGTTTTTGGGCAAAATTCAGAGTTTCTGAGTGAGCCCACTCCCTTGGATGAGAAGCAACCCCACACATGAATGGTCTCAGGATGCTTTACTGTTGGCATGACACAGGACTGATGGTAGCGCTCACCTTTTCTTCTCCGGACAAGCCTTTTTCCAGATGCCCCAAACAATCGGAAAGAGGCTTCATCGGAGAATATGACTTTGCCCCAGTCCTCAGCAGTCCATTCACCAGACTTTCTGCAGAAGATCAATCTGTCCCTGATGTTTTTTTTGGAGAGAAGTGGCTTCTTTGCTGCCCTTCTTGACACCAGGCCATCTTCCAAAAGTCTTGGCCTCACTGTGCGTGCAGATGCGCTCACACCTGCCTGCTGCCATTCCTGCGCAAGCTCTGCACTGATGGCACTCCGATCCCGCAGCTGAATCCTCTTTAGGAGACGATCCTGGCGCTTGCTGGACTTTCTTGGACGCCCTGAAGCCTTCTTAACAAGAATTGAACCTCTTTCCTTGAAGTTCTTGATGATCCTATAAATTGTTGATTGAGGTGCAATCTTAGTAGCCACAATATCCTTGCCTGTGAAGCCATTTTTATGCATCACAATGATGGCTGCACGCGTTTCTTTGCAGGTCACCATGGTTAACAATGGAAGAACAATGATTTCAAGCATCACCCTCCTTTTAACAGGTCAAGTCCGCCATTTTAACCCAATCAGCCTGACATAATGATCTCCAGCCTTGTGCTCGTCAACATTCTCACCTGAGTTACCAAGACGATTACTGAAATGATCTCAGCAGGTCCTTTAATGACAGCAATGAAATGCAGTGGAAAGTTTTTTTTGGGATTAAGTTATTTTCATGGCAAAGAAGGACTATGCAATTCATCTGATCACTCTTCATAACATTCTGGAGTAGATGCAAATTGCTATTATAAAAACCTAAGCAGCAACTTTTCCAATTTCCAATATTTATGTAATTCTCAAAACTTTTGGCCACGACTGTACACAGTGACGGGAAATACGATATACACAGTGACGGGATCTACATGGGGATGAGGGGTGTCAATAACACAGGATGGCAGGTGGGTGACACCCGAGCAGCGCACATCAGGATGGCAGGCGGGTGACGCCGGAGACACGCACATCATGATGGCAGGCGGGTGACGCTCGAGCCGCACACATCAGGATGGCAGGCAGGTGACGCCGGAGCCGCTCACATCAGGATGGGAGGGGGGTGACGCCGGAGCCGCTCACATCAGGATGGCAGGGGGGTGACGCCGGAGCCGCTCACATCAGGATGGGAGGGGGGTGACGCCGGAGCCGCTCACATCAGGATGGCAGGGGGGTGACGCCGGAGCCGCTCACATCAGGATGGCAGGGGGGTGACGCCGGAGACACGCACATCATGATGGCAGGCGGGTGACGCTCGAGCCGCACACATCAGGATGGCAGGCGGGTGACGCCGGAGCCGCTCACATCAGGATGGCAGGCGGGTGACGCCGGAGCCGCTCACATCAGGATGGGAGGGGGGTGACGCCGGAGACGCGCACATCATGATGACAGGGGGGTGACGCTCGAGCCGCACACATCATGATGGCAGGGGGGTGACGCTCGAGCCGCACACATCAGGATGGCAGGGGGGTGACGCGGAGATGCACACATCAGGATGGCAGGGGTGTGACGCCGGAGATGCGCACATCAGGATGGCAGGGGGGTGACGCCGGAGATGCGCACATCATGATGGCAGGGGGGTGACGCTCGAGCCGCACACATCAGGATGGCAGGGGGGGTGACGCGGAGATGCACACATCAGGATGGCAGGGGGGGTGACGCCGGAGATGCGCACATCATGATGGCAGGCGGGTGACGCCAGAGATGCGCACATCATGATGGCAGGGGGGGTGACGCCGGAGATGCGCACATCAGGATGGCAGGGGGGTGACGCCGGAGACGCGCACATCATGATGGCAGGGGGGTGATGTCGGAGACGCGCACATCAGGATGGCAGGGGGGTGACGCCGGAGATGCGCACATCAGGATGGCAGGGGGGGGTGACGCCGGAGACGCGCACATCGTGATGGCAGGGGGGTGATGTCGGAGACGCGCACATCAGGATGGCAGGGGGGTGACGCTCGAGCCGCACACATCAGGATGGCAGGGGGGTGACGCTCGAGCCGCACACATCAGGATGGCAGGGGGGTGACGCCGGAGATGCGCACATCATGATGGCAGGGGGGTGACGCCGGAGATGCGCACATCAGGATGGCAGGGGGGTGACGCCGGAGATGCGCACATCAGGATGGCAGGGGGGTGATGTCGGAGACGCGCACATCAGGATGGCAGGGGGGTGACGCCGGAGATGCGCACATCATGATGGCAGGCGGGTGACGCCAGAGATGCGCACATCATGATGGCAGGGGGGTGACGCCGGAGATGCGCACATCAGGATGGCAGGGGGGTGACGCCGGAGACGCGCACATCATGATGGCAGGGGGGTGATGTCGGAGACGCGCACATCAGGATGGCAGGGGGGTGACGCCGGAGATGCGCACATCAGGATGGCAGGGGGGGGTGACGCCGGAGACGCGCACATCGTGATGGCAGGGGGGTGATGTCGGAGACGCGCACATCAGGATGGCAGGGGGGTGACGCTCGAGCCGCGCACATCAGGATGGCAGGGGGGTGACGCTCGAGCCGCACACATCAGGATGGCAGGGGGGTGACGCCGGAGATGCGCACATCAGGATGGCAGGGGGGTGACGCCGGAGATGCGCACATCAGGATGGCAGGGGGGTGACGCCGGAGATGCGCACATCATGATGGCAGGGGGGTGACGCCGGAGATGCGCACATCAGGATGGCAGGGGGGGGTGACGCCGGAGACGCGCACATCGTGATGGCAGGGGGGTGATGTCGGAGACGCGCACATCAGGATGGCAGGGGGGTGACGCTCGAGCCGCGCACATCAGGATGGCAGGGGGGTGACGCTCGAGCCGCACACATCAGGATGGCAGGGGTGTGACGCCGGAGATGCGCACATCAGGATGGCAGGGGGGTGACGCCGGAGATGCGCACATCATGATGGCAGGGGGGTGACGCCGGAGATGCGCACATCATGATGGCAGTGGGGTGACGCCGGAGATGCGCACATCAGGATGGCAGGGGGGTGACGCCGGAGATGCGCACATCATGATGGCAGGGGGGTGATGTCGGAGACGCGCACATCAGGATGGCAGGGGGGTGACGCCGGAGATGCGCACATCAGGATGGCAGGGGGGGGTGACGCCGGAGACGCGCACATCGTGATGGCAGGGGGGTGATGTCGGAGACGCGCACATCAGGATGGCAGGGGTGTGACGCCGGAGATGTGCACATCAGGATGGCAGGGGGGTGACGCCGGAGACGCGCACATCGTGATGGCAGGGGGGGTGATGTCGGAGACGCGCACATCAGGATGGCAGGGGTGTGACGCCGGAGATGTGCACATCAGGATGGCAGGGGGGTGACGCCGGAGATGCGCACATCATGATGGCAGGGGGGTGATGCTCGAGCCGCACACATCAGGATGGCAGGCGGGTGACGCGGGAGATGCGCACATCATGATGGCAGGGGGGTGATGTCGGAGACGCACACATCATGATGGCAGGGGGGTGACGCCGGAGATGTGCACATCAGGATGGCAGGGGGGTGACGCCGGAGATGCGCACATCATGATGGCAGGGGGGTGATGTCGGAGATGCGCACATCAGGATGGCAGGGGGGTGACGCCGGAGATGCGCACATCATGATGGCAGGGGGGTGATGTCGGAGATGCGCACATCATGATGGCAGGGGGGTGATGTCGGAGATGCGCACATCATGATGGCAGGGGGGTGACGCTCGAGCCGCACACATCATGATGGCAGTGGGGTGACGCTCGAGCCGCGCACATCAGGATGGCAGGGGTGTGACGCCGGAGATGTGCACATCAGGATGGCAGGCAGGTGATGTCAGAGACGCGCACATCATGATGGCAGGGGGGTGACGCTCGAGCCGCACACATCATGATGGCAGGGGGGTGACGCTCGAGCCGCGCACATCAGGATGGCAGGGGTGTGACGCCGGAGATGTGCACATCAGGATGGCAGGGGGGTGACGCGGAGATGCACACATCAGGATGGCAGGGGGGTGACGCCGGAGATGCGCACATCAGGATGGCAGGGGGGTGACGCCGGAGATGCGCACATCAGGATGGCAGGGGGGTGACGCCGGAGATGCGCACATCATGATGGCAGGGGGGTGACGCCGGAGATGCGCACATCAGGATGGCAGGGGGGTGACGCCGGAGATGCGCACATCATGATGGCAGGGGGGTGATGTCGGAGACGCGCACATCAGGATGGCAGGGGTGTGACGCCGGAGATGTGCACATCAGGATGGCAGGGGGGGTGACGCCGGAGATGCGCACATCATGATGGCAGGGGGGTGACGCCGGAGATGCGCACATCAGGATGGCAGGGGTGTGACGCCGGAGATGTGCACATCAGGATGGCAGGGGGGGTGACGCCGGAGATGCGCACATCAGGATGGCAGGGGGGTGACGCCGGAGATGGGCACATCAGGATGGCAGGGGGGGTGACGCCGGAGATGCGCACATCAGGATGGCAGGGGGGTGACGCCGGAGATGCGCACATCAGGAAGGCAGGGGGGTGACGCCGGAGATGCGCACATCAGGAAGGCAGGGGGGTGACGCCGGAGATGGGCACATCAGGATGGCAGGGGGGGTGACGCCGGAGATGCGCACATCAGGATGGCAGGGGGGTGACGCCGGAGATGCGCACATCAGGAAGGCAGGGGGGTGACGCCGGAGATGCGCACATCAGGATGGCAGGGGGGTGACGCCGGAGATGCGCACATCATGATGGCAGGCGGGTGACGCCGGAGATGCGCACATCATGATGGCAGGCAGGTGATGTCGGAGACGCGCACATCAGGATGGCAGGGGTGTGACGCCGGAGATGTGCACATCAGGATGGCAGGGGGGTGATGCCGGAGATGTGCACATCAGGATGGCAGGGGGGTGACGCCAGAGATGTGCACATCAGGATGGCAGGGGGGTGACGCCGGAGATGTGCACATCAGGATGGCAGGGGGGTGACGCCGGAGATGCGCACATCAGGAAGGCAGGGGGGTGACGCCGGAGACGCACACATCATGATGGCAGGCGGGTGACGCCGGAGATGCGCACATCAGGATGGCAGGCAGGTGACGCCGGAGATGCACACATCAGGATGGCAGGGGTGTGACGCCGGAGATGGGCACATCAGGATGGCAGGGGGGTGACGCCGGAGATGCGCACATCAGGATGGCAGGGGGGTGACGCCGGAGATGCGCACATCAGGATGGCAGGGGGGTGACGCCGGAGATGCGCACATCAGGATGGCAGGGGGGTGGCGCCGGAGATGCGCACATCAGGATGGCAGGGGGGTGACGCCGGAGATGCGCACATCAGGAAGGCAGGGGGGTGACGCCGGAGATGCGCACATCAGGATAGCAGACGGGTGACGCTCGGCAGGCGGGTGACGCCGGAGATGCGCACATCATGATGGCAGGCAGGTGATGTCGGAGACGCGCACATCAGGATGGCAGGGGTGTGACGCCGGAGATGTGCACATCAGGATGGCAGGGGGGGTGACGCCGGAGACGCGCACATCAGGATGGCAGGCGGGTGATGCCGGAGACGCGCACATCAGGATGGCAGGCGGGTGATGCCGGAGACGCGCACATCAGGATGGCAGGGGGGTGACGCCGGAGACGCACACATCAGGGCACACATCATACATTTCCAGTGAATCAGTCTTTATTTAGTGTTAACAAATCCAAGGTACAAGATAGCTTTACAGAGTAGTAAGGTAGCAGCGCCTTGCTGTATGTAGGGTCACATAGGGTGACACGTACAGGGTCTACCGACCTGACATACAGGGAGTACACATTGGACAGAAGCCCCTCTACTCCTCAGTATCCCCCTGGAGATGGACGCAGCCACAATGAGAGTGGAGGGACAGACATCTCTGTTATAGCAGCACCGCTGAGCCGGGTACACGAGCCTTGTCGGAGATTACCGGTCCTAATGATCATGTGGATCACAGGGCTCTGAGCCAAAACATCTGCTGTAGGGGCCCCGGGACCACAGAGCAACTAGACCAGCAGCTCCAGTGTAGAACAGATTATAGAATGCAAGCCTAGTGATTACATGGGGGATCTGAGCCTAATTACAGAATAAGGAGAAACCAGAGCCTTCTACATGGGGGATCAGAGCCTAATCATAGAGTGCGGGGATCTGGGCCTAATCATAGAGTGCGGGGATCAGAGCCGTCTACATGGGGGATCAGAGCCTAATCATAGAGTACAGGGATCAGGGCCTAATCATAGAGTACGGGGATCAGGGCCTAAACATAGAGTGTGGGGATCAGGGCCTAATCATAGAGTACGGGGATCAGGGCCTAATCATAGAGTGCGGGGATCAGGGCCTAATCATAGAGTGCGGGGATCAGGGCATTCTACATGGGGGATCAGGGCCTAATCATAGAGTACGGGGATCAGGGCCTAAGCATAGAGTACGGGGATCTGGGCCTAATCATAGAGTGCGGGGATCAGAGCCGTCTACATGGGGGATCAGAGCCTAATCATAGAGTACGGGGATCAGGGCCTAATCATAGAGTACGGGGATCAGGGCCTAATCATAGAGTGTGGGGATCAGAGCCTAATCATAGAGTACGGGGATCAGGGCCTAATCATAGAGTGCGGGGATCAGAGCCGTCTACATGGGGGATCAGGGCCTAATCATAGAGTACGGGGATCAGAGCCGTCTACATGAGGGATCAGAGCCTAATCATAGAGTGCGGGGATCAGAGCATTCTACATGGGGGATCAGGGCCTAATCATAGAGTGCGGGGATCAGAGCCTTCTACATGGGGGATCAGGGCCTAATCATAGAGTACGGGGATCAGAGCCGTCTACATGGGGGATCAGGGCCTAATCATAGAGTACGGGGATCAGAGCCGTCTACATGGGGGATCAGAGCCTAATCATAGAGTGCGGGGATCAGAGCCGTCTACATGGGGGATCAGGGCCTAATCATAGAGTGCGGGGATCAGAGCCTTCTACATGGAGGATCATGGCCTAATCATAGAGTGCGGGGATCAGAGCCGTCTACATGGGGGATCAGGGCCTAATCATAGAGTGCGGGGATCAGAGCCTTCTACATGGGGGATCAGAGCCTTCTACATGGGGGATCAGAGCCTTCTACATGGGGGATCAGAGCCTTCTACATGGGGGATCAGGGCCTTCTACATGGGGGATCAGGGCCTTCTACATGGGGGATCAGGGCCTTCTACATGGGGGATCAGGGCCTTCTACATGGGGGATCAGGGCCTTCTACATGGGGGATCAGGGCCTTCTACATGGGGGATCAGGGCCTTCTACATGGGGGATCAGGGCCTTCTACATGGGGGATCAGGGCCTAATCATAGAGTACGGGGATCAGGGCCTAATCATAGAGTACGGGGATCAGGGCCGTCTACATGGGGGATCAGAGCCTTCTACATGGGGGATCAGAGCCTTCTACATGGGGGATCAGGGCCTTCTACATGGGGGATCAGGGCCTTCTACATGGGGGATCAGGGCCTTCTACATGGGGGATCAGGGCCTTCTACATGGGGGATCAGGGCCTTCTACATGGGGGATCAGGGCCTTCTACATGGGGGATCAGGGCCTTCTACATGGGGGATCAGGGCCTAATCATAGAGTACGGGGATCAGGGCCTAATCATAGAGTACAGGGATCAGGGCCTAATCATAGAGTACGGGGATCAGGGCCTAATCATAGAGTACGGGGATCAGGGCCTAATCATAGAGTACGGGGATCAGGACCTAATCATAGAGTACGGGGATCAGGGCCTAATCATAGAGTACGGGGATCAGGGCCTAATCATAGAGTACGGGGATCAGAGCCTAATCATAGAGTACGGGGATCAGAGCCTAATCATAGAGTGCGGGGATCAGAGCCGTCTACATGGGGGATCAGGGCCTAATCACAGAGTGCGGGGATCAGAGCCTAATCAATCATAGAGTGCAGGGATCAGAGCCTTCTACATGGGGGATCAGGGCCTAATCATAGAGTACGGGGATCAGGGCCTAATCATAGAGTACAGGGATCAGGGCCTAATCATAGAGTACGGGGATCAGGGCCTAATCATAGAGTACGGGGATCAGGGCCTAATCATAGAGTACGGGGATCAGGGCCTAATCATAGAGTACGGGGATCAGGGCCTAATCATAGAGTACGGGGATCAGGGCCTAATCATAGAGTACGGGGATCAGGGCCTAATCATAGAGTACGGGGATCAGGGCCTAATCATAGAGTACGGGGATCAGGGCCTAATCATAGAGTGCGGGGATCAGGGCCTAATCATAGAGTGCGGGGATCAGGGCCTAATCATAGAGTACGGGGATCAGGGCCTAATCATAGAGTACGGGGATCAGGGCCTAATCATAGAGTGCGGGGATCAGGGCCTAATCATAGAGTGCGGGGATCAGGGCCTAATCATAGAGTACGGGGATCAGGGCCTAATCATAGAGTACGGGGATCAGGGCCTAATCATAGAGTACGGGGATCAGGGCCTAATCATAGAGTGCGGGGATCAGGGCCTAATCATAGAGTGCGGGGATCAGGGCCTAATCATAGAGTACGGGGATCAGGGCCTAATCATAGAGTGCGGGGATCAGGGCCTAATCATAGAGTGCGGGGATCAGGGCCTAATCATAGAGTGCGGGGATCAGGGCCTAATCATAGAGTGCGGGGATCAGGGCCTAATCATAGAGTACGGGGATCAGGGCCTAATCATAGAGTGCGGGGATCAGGGCCTAATCATAGAGTGCGGGGATCAGGGCCTAATCATAGAGTGCGGGGATCAGGGCCTAATCATAGAGTGCGGGGATCAGGGCCTAATAACATAGTACAGAGGCATCAGAGACCTGAGCCTTGTGGTATGGAGTCATTAGAGGTTATAGACGGGACAATACATGAATATTTCATGTGCTGAGCAGTGAGTGGATTCTCAGTGGATGCAGATTGCATATGGGACCAGGACTAACTTCAGGACTGAAGAGCAGTCACACAACAATCTCAGTGTGATGGAGTGACCAGGACCATAAGAGTCAGGCGTTGAGTGAGACTGAGGCACCCATGGGGTCTGGTACCCTGAGGCAGGTGAGATGCAGATGAACAGGATCCATAGAAGATGAAAGCCAATATAAACCAACATGTTGATAGGTGAAGTCATGGGACTGGTGGCCCTGGTCTCCTTGCCGTACATACAGATAGGCTGAGCTGACCCTGCCATCTTTCTTATCTTGCCCAGTGGCAGGGTTCACCTTATACACCGGCTACTGATGCCATAAAACACTGATAATGTGCCATGACTTTTTGCCCGCAGGCTGCCTAGTTTCCTGCTCTGCTGCTCATGGGTCATGGGGGGGGGGGGAAGCCTGGTGTATATACAGCAGATATAGAGGCAAACAACGGGTTAACCGAGCTCTTCAGAAAGGCAGGGGTGAGAGCGACCACGTCCTGAGGTCCTGATCTCCCTGATGGCCGTGTCTGAGCACATGCTAACTATCTCCAACCTTACAACATCCAGAAAGAGGGCCGTCACCTGGGCTGGAATTGTGACCCAGGGTGTGGGAGAATTAAGCCCACTGCTTGGACACATCACAACATCTGCAGCTCACGTCACGTGACTCATGGAGCAGAAGACAATGGGTGGAGATGATCTACTCCACCAGAAAAACTCGACCACCAGACAAGACTGGCCATGTGCAACCACAAGGGACCCTCAGGACCAAGAGCTAGTAACATGGAACTGACATGCAGAGGGCTTCAAGAGAGACGGTGGAGACTCTGCCAGAAACATGCAAACAACGGGTTATACTCTGTATATAGGTTATTATAGCGAAGTGTTACCGTCTGGTTTAGTGCTTAGTATAGTGTCCTGCAAAACATCAGAAATGACTGCCTAAAAAAGTCTGAACTACCACTAAAACGAGGCCAACACCTTCAGCAGACCTACAGTACGGTATGAGACAGGTGCCGTGGTCTCTGAAGGGTTAAACAGGATAACACAAAAAATGAATATCTCCTGCCCATCTGATTCCGGAACGCTTCCATCACCAAGACCTGCGTTACCTCTTACACAAGACACCAAGCCGCTAGTACTCACTCAAGCTGTGCCACTTGGCGATCAGCTTGTAGGGGTTGTCACACACCTCCCGCCAGTGCTCAATGCCGTTAGCCGTTACACTGTGCGCCCCCAGGATGAGCCGCCCCACCGCCTGGTTCTTAGTGGTGCGATCAAAGTCGATCACAAGGAACTCAATGCTGATGTCCGGCAACAGGTCTATGGGAATGTCATAGATGAAGGACTCATTGAAGACTGGACTCAGGGTGCACTTTTTCACATGGGTCTTCTTCTTTGCAATTCGTTTTCGGCCATAATAGACATTCACTTTGACGTAAGGATCTGTGGAGGAGAATTAAAACTCACGTTAAACTGCCCGATGACCAGCAAGGTAGTCAGAAAGAGAACAGCTGTATGTTTACCTAGAGGTCGGGGAATGGTGGGAGAGGAGATCTACAGAGGCCAGGGAATGGTGGGAGAGAAGATCTACAGAGGCCAGAGAATGGTGGGAGAGGAGATCTACAGAGGCCAGAGAATGGTGGGAGAGGAGATCTACAGAGGCCAGGGAATGGTGGGAGAGGAGATCTACAGAGGCCAGGGAATGGTGGGAGAGGAGATCTATAGAGAACAGAGAATGGTCGGAGAGCAGATCTGTAGAGGCCAGAGGTTGATAAGAATACAAGATCTATAGAGGCCAGGGAATGGTGGGAGAGGAGAGCAAGTGAACAGAAGACGTATGAGAAGAGGAGGCCTATAGAGAGAAGAAGGGAGGTGTCGAATGGGCAGAGACTGGAGGACCGCTGGAGGCAGCCATGGTATGATGTGTAGAAAGTGAGGAGGTCACGGTGGATAAATAGCTGCTACCTGACAGTCCGGTGATGTCCACTCTCGGCAGGTGTTTTGCTTTCAGCACCACGACGGTCATTCTTTGTGCCACCGGCTGATAGGACAAGGACACCTGCAGCTCACCACGACTGACGCATTTCTGTGACAACAAGAAGAGCTGTTAGCACGTAGTCAGTGCACGCTCACCACTACACTCATCAGATGAACCAGCACACTCATCATCATACATGCCGCTGATAACAGAGGAAATCACCTGAATGTTCCTTCTCACAATGTCTCTGGTTATCTGCACTCGCCCGGTGCTGGGATCTACCCCCGACAGCGGGACCATCACCTCCCCGATGACATCATCTCGCGAGAAGCGGTCAAAGCTCAGCACTAGGAAGTGGAGCACCAAGTCCTGGAGTTGGCTGTACGGGATGCCATAGAAAGTGAAGGTCTCGTCAAACACGGGGTCCAGAGTCTTCCTCAGGACGCGGGTCTTCACCCGATGCTTCTTGTCCGGCAGGATGGTCATCTTCACGTAGGGGTCAGATCCGTGGGAGTGTTCATCCATCACTGGGAGGCCATGAGCCTCTTGTATGGTGACCACCAAGGCTTTCTTTGGAAAGTTGTAGTCCACAGAGATGGTGAGTGCCCCCAGCGTGGCCTCTTCGTCTGGGGATGATGGGGATGTAGTCTTGCTTCCGCTGGAGCTGGTGCTCGGACTCACTTCCTCCCCACAGTTGGGGTTGATGTGCAGCTGGTTGACGGCCGTGGCCAGGCCATTGGGACTTTTCTCAGAGCCCATCAGACCCGCCTCGGCCCCCTCGCCATCCATGGGCGGCTTGTCTCTGCGCACACGGAAAGTCTTTTTTTTGTTGCTGAGGGTCTCGGGGTAGATACTGATCCCCTTCAGCATGTGGATGAACTTGTACGGGGGGGTTCTTAAACTTCTTCTCTGCTCGGCTGTGACAGCAGCTCCAGAGAAAGACCGCCACCGAGACAGACACCACCAAGACCGCCGCTCCGACGAACCCCGCTGCGATCGGAGACATATCTGTAAGAAACAAGACCAGATTCACACGTGTAACACGCTACTGGACACCACAGCGAATCCACACCAAATGTGTCCCCTACGCGTGACGTCATACACCGCACACACCTGTCCCCTACGCGTGCCGTCATACACCGCACACACCTGTCCTCCACACGTGACGTCATACACCGCACACACCTGTCCCCCACACGTGACGTCACACACCTGTCCCCTACACGTGACGTCATACACCGCACACACCTGTCCCCTACACGTGACGTCATACACCGCACACACCTGTCCTCCACACGTGACGTCATACACCGCACACACCTGTCCCCTACACGTGACGTCATACACCGCACACACCTGTCCCCCACACGTGACGTCACACACCTGTCCCCCACACGTGACGTCATACACACACCTGTCCCCTACAAAGCACTCAGTGTGGTGACGTCACGCACCGCACACACCTGTCCCCTACACGTGACGACACACACACACCTGTCCCCCACACGTGACGTCACACACACACACACCTGTCCCCCACACGTGACGTCACACACACACCTGTCCCCCACACGTGACGTCACACACACACACACATCTGTCCCCCACACGTGACGTCACACACACACACACCTGTCCCCCACACGTGACGTCACACACACACACACCTGTCCCCTACACGTGACGTCACACACACACACACACCTGTCCCCCACACGTGACGTCACACACACACCTGTCCCCCACACGTGACGTCACACACACACACACCTGTCCCCCACACGTGACGTCACACACACCTGTCCCCCACACGTGACGTCACACACACACACACACACCTGTCCCCCACACGTGACGTCACACACACACACACACACCTGTCCCCCACACGTGACGTCACACACACACACACCTGTCCCCCACACGTGACGTCACACACACACACATACACACACCTGTCCCCCACATGTGACGTCACACACACACACACGTCCCCCACACGTGACGTCACACACACACACACACCTGTCCCCCACACGTGACGTCACACACACACACACCTGTCCCCCACACGTGACGTCACACACACCTGTCCCCCACACGTGACGTCACACACACACCTGTCCCCTACAAAGCACTCAGTGTGGTGACGTCACGCACCGCACACACCTGTCCCCCACACGTGACGTCATACACCGCACACACCTGTCCCCTACACGTGACGTCATACACCGCACACACCTGTCCTCTACACGTGACGTCATACACCGCACACACCTGTCCCCTACACGTGACGTCATACACCGCACACACCTGTCCTCCACACGTGACGTCATACACCGCACACACCTGTCCTCTACACGTGACGTCATACACCGCACACACCTGTCCTCCACACGTGACGTCATACACCGCACACACCTGTCCTCCACACGTGACGTCATACACCGCACACACCTGTCCCCCACACGTGACATCATACACCGCACACACCTGTCCTCCACACGTGACGTCATACACCGCACACACCTGTCCTCCACACGTGACGTCATACACACACCTGTCCCCTACAAAGCACTCAGTGTGGTGACGTCATGCACCGCACACACCTGTCCCCTACACGTGACGTCACACACACACCTGTCCCCTACACGTGACGTCACACACACACCTGTCCCCTACACGTGACGTCACACACCTGTCCCCCACACGTGACGTCACACACCTGTCCTCTACACGTGACGTCACACACACCTGTCCTCTACACGTGACATCACACACACCTGTCCCCCACACGTGACGTCACACACCTGTCCCCCACACGTGACGTCATACACACACCTGTCCCCTACAAAGCACTCAGTGTGGTGACGTCACGCACCGCACACACCTGTCCCCTACACGTGACGACACACACACACCTGTCCCCCACACGTGACGTCACACACACACACAACTGTCCCCCACACGTGACGTCACACACACACCTGTCCCCCACACGTGACGTCACACACACACATCTGTCCCCCACACGTGACGTCACACACACACACACCTGTCCCCCACACGTGACGTCACACACACACACCTGTCCCCCCACACGTGACGTCACACACACACATACACACACCTGTCCCCCACATGTGACGTCACACACACATACACACACCTGTCCCCCACACGTGACGTCATACACACACCTGTCCCCTACAAAGCACTCAGTGTGGTGACGTCACGCACCTGTCCCCCACACGTGACGTCATACACACACACACACACCTGTCCCCCACACGTGACGTCATACACACACCTCTCCCCTACAAAGCACTCAGTGTGGTGACGTCACGCACCGCACACACCTGTCCCCTACACGTGACGTCACACACACACACACCTGTCCCCCACACGTGACGTCACACACACACACACCTGTCCCCCACACGTGACGTCACACACACACACCTGTCCCCCACACGTGACGTCACACACACACACACCTGTCCCCCACACGTGACGTCACACACACACACACACCTGTCCCCCACACGTGACGTCACACACACACACACACACACCTGTCCCCCACACCTGTCCCCCACACGTGACGTCACACACACCTGTCCCCCACACGTGACGTCACACACACCTGTCCTCTACACGTGACGTCATACACCGCACACACCTGTCCTCTACACGTGACGTCATACACCGCACACACCTGTCCTCCACACGTGACGTCATACACCGCACACACCTGTCCCCTACACGTGACGTCATACACCGCACACACCTGTCCTCCACACGTGACGTCATACACCGCACACACCTGTCCTCCACACGTGACGTCATACACCGCACACACCTGTCCTCCACACGTGACGTCATACACCGCACACACCTGTCCTCCACACGTGACGTCATACACCGCACACACCTGTCCTCCACACGTGACGTCATACACCGCACACACCTGTCCTCCACACGTGACGTCATACACCGCACACACCTGTCCTCTACACGTGACGTCATACACCGCACACACCTGTCCCCTACACGTGACGTCATACACCGCACACACCTGTCCTCTACACGTGACGTCATACACCGCACACACCTGTCCTCTACACGTGACGTCATACACCGCACACACCTGTCCCCTACACGTGACGTCATACACCGCACACACCTGTCCTCCACACGTGACGTCATACACCGCACACACCTGTCCTCCACACGTGACGTCATACACCGCACACACCTGTCCTCCACACGTGACGTCATACACCGCACACACCTGTCCTCCACACGTGACGTCATACACACACCTGTCCCCTACAAAGCACTCAGTGTGGTGACGTCACGCACCGCACACACCTGTCCCCTACACGTGACGTCACGCACACACCTGTCCCCTACACGTGACGTCACGCACACACCTGTCCCCTACACGTGACGTCACACACCTGTCCCCCACACGTGACGTCACACACCTGTCCCCCACACGTGACGTCACACACCTGTCCCCCACACGTGACGTCACACACCTGTCCCCCACACGTGACGTCACACACCTGTCCCCCACACGTGACGTCACACACCTGTCCCCCACACGTGACGTCACACACCTGTCCCCCACACGTGACGTCACACACCTGTCCCCCACACGTGACGTCACACACCTGTCCCCCACACGTGACGTCATACACACACCTGTCCCCTACAAAGCACTCAGTGTGGTGACGTCACGCACCGCACACACCTGAACCCTACACGTGACGACACACACACACCTGTCCCCCACACGTGACGTCACACACACACACACTTGTCCCCCACACGTGACGTCACACACACACCTGTCCCCCACACGTGACGTCACACACACACACACATCTGTCCCCCACACGTGACGTCACACACACACACACACGTCCCCCACACGTGACGTCACACACACACACACACCTGTCCCCTACACGTGACGTCACACACACACACCTGTCCCCCACACGTGACGTCACACACACACACACCTGTCCCCCACACGTGACGTCACACACACACACCTGTCCCCCACACGTGACGTCACACACACCTGTCCCCCACACGTGACGTCACACACACACACACACCCGTTCCCCCACACGTGACGTCACACACACACCTGTCCCCCACACGTGACGTCACACACACACACCTGTCCCCCACACGTGACGTCACACACACACCTGTCCCCCACACGTGACGTCACACACACACATACACACACCTGTCCCCCACATGTGACGTCACACACACACACCTACCTGTCCCCCACACGTGACGTCACACACACACACCTGTCCCCCACACGTGACGTCACACACACACACACACCTGTCCCCCACACGTGACGTCACACACACACACCTGTCCCCCACACGTGACGTCACACACACCTGTCCCCCACACGTGACGTCACACACACACCTGTCCCCTACAAAGCACTCAGTGTGGTGACGTCACGCACCGCACACACCTGTCCCCCACACGTGACGTCACACACACACACACACACACACACACCTGTCCCCCACACGTGACGTCACACACACACACACCTGTCCCCCACACGTGACGTCACACACACACACACACACACCTGTCCCCCACACGTGACATCACACACACACACACACCTGTCCCCCACACGTGACGTCACACACACCTGTCCCCCACACGTGACGTCATACACACACACACCTGTCCCCCACACGTGACGTCACACACACCTGTCCCCCACAAGTAACGTCACACACACACACCTGTCCCCCACACGTGACGTCACACACACACCTGTCCACCACACGTGACGTCACACACACCTGTCCTCTACACGTGACATCACACACCTGTCCCCCACACGTGACGTCACACACCTGTCCCCCACACGTGACGTCATACACACACCTGTCCCCTACAAAGCACTCAGTGTGGTGACGTCACGCACCGCACACACCTGTCCCCTACACGTGACGACACACACACACCTGTCCCCCACACGTGACGTCACACACACCTGTCCCCCACACGTGACGTCACACACACACCTGTCCCCCACACGTGACGTCACACACACACACACATCTGTCCCCCACACGTGACGTCACACACACACACACCTGTCCCCCACACGTGACGTCACACACACACACACCTGTCCCCTACACGTGACGTCACACACACACACACCTGTCCCCCACACGTGACGTCACACACACACCTGTCCCCCACACGTGACGTCACACACACACACACCTGTCCCCCACACGTGACGTCACACACACCTGTCCCCCACACGTGACGTCACACACACACACCTGTCCCCCACACGTGACGTCACACACACACCTGTCCCCCACACGTGACGTCACACACACACCTGTCCCCCACACGTGACGTCACACACACACACACCTGTCCCCCACACGTGACGTCACACACACACACATACACACACCTGTCCCCCACATGTGACGTCACACACACACACACCTGTCCCCCACACGTGACGTCACACACACACACACACCTGTCCCCCACACGTGACGTCACACACACACACCTGTCCCCCACACGTGACGTCACACACACCTGTCCCCCACACGTGACGTCACACACACACCTGTCCCCTACAAAGCACTCAGTGTGGTGACGTCACGCACCGCACACACCTGTCCCCCACACGTGACGTCACACACACACACACCTGTCCCCCACACGTGACGTCACACACACACACACACCTGTCCCCCACACGTGACGTCACACACACCTGTCCCCCACACGTGACGTCACACACACCTGTCCCCCACACGTGACGTCATACACACACACCTGTCCCCCACACGTGACGTCATACACACACACACCTGTCCCCCACACGTGACGTCACACACACCTGTCCCCCACACGTAACGTCACACACACACCTGTCCCCCACACGTGACGTCACACACACCTGTCCTCTACACGTGACGTCACACACACCTGTCCTCTACACGTGACGTCACACACACCTGTCCTCTACACGTGACATCACACACCTGTCCCCCACACGTGACGTCACACACCTGTCCCCCACACGTGACGTCACACACACCTGTCCCCCACACGTGACGTCATACACACACACACCTGTCCCCCACACGTGACGTCATACACACACCTGTCCCCTACAAAGCACTCAGTGTGGTGACGTCACGCACCGCACACACCTGTCCCCCACACGTGACGTCACACACACCTGTCCCCCACACGTGACGTCACACACACCTGTCCCCCACACGTGACGTCATACACACACACACCTGTCCCCCACACGTGACGTCACACACACACACACACACCTGTCCCCCACACGTGACGTCACACACACACACACCTGTCCCCCACACGTGACGTCACACACATACACACACCTGTCCCCCACACGTGACGTCATACACACACACACCTGTCCCCTACAAAGCACTCAGTGTGGTGACATCACGCACCGCACACACCTGTCCCCCACACGTGACGTCACACACCTGTCCCCCACACGTGACGTCACACACACATACACACACCTGTCCCCCACACGTGACGTCACACACACACACCTGTCCCCCACACGTGACGTCACACACACACCTGTCCCCTACAAAGCACTCAGTGTGGTGACGTCACACACCTGTCCCCCACACGTGACATCACGCACACACACCTGTCCCCCACACGTGACATCACACACACCTGTCCCCCACACGTGACGTCACACACACCTGTCCCCCACACGTGACGTCACACACACACCTGTCCCCCACACGTGACGTCACACACACACCTGTCCCCCACACGTGACGTCACACACACACACACCTGTCCCCCACACGTGACGTCACACACACACCTGTCCCCCACACGTGACATCACACACACACCTGTCCCCCACACGTGACATCACACACACACCTGTCCCCCACACGTGACATCACACACACCTGTCCCCCACACGTGACGTCACACACACACCTGTCCCCCACACGTGACGTCACACACACACACCTGTCCCCCACACGTGACGTCATACACACATACACACACCTGTCCCCCACACGTGACGTCATACACACACCTGTCCCCTACAAAGCACTCAGTGTGGTGACGTCATACACCGCACACCTGTCCCCTACACGTGACGTCACACACACACACCTGTCCCCCACACGTGACGTCATACACACACCTGTCCCCTACAAAGCACTCAGTGTGGTGACGTCATACACACACACACCTGTCCCCCACACGTGACGTCATACACACACCTGTCCCCTACAAAGCACTCAGTGTGGTGACGTCATACACCGCACACACCTGTCCCCCCACACGTGACGTCATACACACACCTGTCCCCTACAAAGCACTCAGTGTGGTGACGTCATACACCGCACACCTGTCCCCCACACGTGACGTCATACACACACCTGTCCCCTACAAAGCACTCAGTGTGGTGACGTCACGCACCGCACACACCTGTCCCATACACGTGACGTCACACACACACACACCTGTCCCCCACACGTGACGTCACACACACACACACGTCCCCCACACGTGACGTCACACACACCTGTCCCCCACACGTGACGTCTCACACACACACACACACACACACCTGTCCCCCACACGTGACGTCTCACACACACCTGTCCCCCACACGTGACGTCACACACACCTGTCCCCCACACACACACACACCTGTCCCCCACACGTGACGTCACACACACACACACACCTGTCCCCCACATGTGACGTCACACACACACACACACATACACACACCTGTCCCCCACATGTGACGTCTCACACACACACACACACACACACACCTGTCCCCCACACGTGACGTCACACACACACACACCTGTCCCCCACACGTGACGTCACACACACACACACCTGTCCCCCACACGTGACGTCACACACACCTGTCCCCCACACGTGACGTCACACACACCTGTCCCCCACACGTGACGTCACACACACCTGTCCCCCACACGTGACGTCATACACACACATACCTGTCCCCTACAAAGCACTCAGTGTGGTGACGTCACGCACCGCACACACCTGTCCCCCACACGTGACGTCACACACACCTGTCCCCCACACGTGACGTCACACACACCTGTCCCCCACACGTGACGTCACACACACACACACCTGTCCCCCACACGTGACGTCACACACATACACACACCTGTCCCCCACACGTGACGTCATACACACACACACACCTGTCCCCTACAAAGCAATCAGTGTGGTGACGTCACGCACCGCACACACCTGTCCCCCACACGTGACGTCACACACACATACACACACCTGTCCCCCACACGTGACGTCACACACACACCTGTCCCCCACACGTGACGTCACACACATACACACACCTGTCCCCCACACGTGACGTCATACACACACACACCTGTCCCCTACAAAGCAATCAGTGTGGTGACGTCACGCACCGCACACACCTGTCCCCCACACGTGACGTCACACACCTGTCCCCCACACGTGACGTCACACACACATACACACACCTGTCCCCCACACGTGACGTCACACACACACACACACACACCTGTCCCCCACACGTGACGTCACACACACACCTGTCCCCCACACGTGACGTCACACACACACACCTGTCCCCCACACGTGACGTCACACACCTGTCCCCCACACGTGACGTCACACACACACACCTGTCCCCCACACGTGACGTCACACACACACACCTGTCCCCCACACGTGACGTCACACACACACACCTGTCCCCCACACGTGACGTCACACACACACACCTGTCCCCCACACGTGACGTCACACACACACCTGTCCCCTACAAAGCACTCAGTGTGGTGACGTCACACACCTGTCCCCCACACGTGACATCACGCACACACACCTGTCCCCCACACGTGACATCACACACACACACACACCTGTCCCCCACACACACACACCTGTCCCCCACACGTGACGTCACACACACACACCTGTCCCCCACACGTGACGTCACACACACACACACCTGTCCCCCACACGTGACGTCACACACACACACACACACACACCTGTCCCCCACACGTGACGTCACACACACACACACACCTGTCCCCCACACGTGACGTCACACACACACACACCTGTCCCCCACACGTGACGTCACACACCTGTCCCCCACACGTGACGTCACACACCTGTCCCCCACACGTGACGTCACACACACACACACCTGTCCCCCACACGTGACGTCACACACACACACCTGTCCCCCACACGTGACGTCACACACACACACACCTGTCCCCCACACGTGACGTCACACACACACCTGTCCCCCACACGTGACGTCACACACACACACCTGTCCCCCACACGTGACGTCACACACACACACCTGTCCCCCACACGTGACGTCACACACACCTGTCCCCCACACGTGACGTCACACACACCTGTCCCCCACACGTGACGTCACACACACACACGTGTCCCCCACACGTGACGTCACACACACACACCTGTCCCCCACACGTGACGTCATACACACATACACACAACTGTCCCCCACACGTGACGTCATACACACATACAAACAACTGTCCCCCACACGTGACGTCATACACACATACACACACCTGTCCCCCACACGTGACGTCATACACCGCACACACCTGTCCCCCACACGTGACGTCATACACACACCTGTCCCCTACAAAGCACTCAGTGTGGTGACGTCATACACCGCACACACCTGTCCCCCACACGTGACGTCACACACACACACACACCTGTCCCCCACACGTGACGTCATACACACACCTGTCCCCTACAAAGCACTCAGTGTGGTGACGTCATACACCGCACACCTGTCCCCCACACGTGACGTCATACACACACCTGTCCCCTACAAAGCACTCAGTGTGGTGACGTCATACACCGCACACACCTGTCCCCCACACGTGACGTCACACACACACACACACACACACCTGTCCCCCACACGTGACGTCATACACACACCTGTCCCCTACAAAGCACTCAGTGTGGTGACGTCATACACACACACACCTGTCCCCCACACGTGACGTCATACACACACCTGTCCCCTACAAAGCACTCAGTGTGGTGACGTCATACACCGCACACACCTGTCCCCCACACGTGACGTCACACACACACCTGTCCCCTACAAAGCACTCAGTGTGGTGACGTCATACACACACACACCTGTCCCCCACACGTGACGTCATACACACACCTGTCCCCTACAAAGCACTCAGTGTGGTGACGTCACACACACACACACACCTGTCCCCCACACGTGACGTCATACACACACCTGTCCCCTACAAAGCGCTCAGTGTGGTGACGTCATACACCTGTCCCCCACACGTGACGTCACACACACATACACACACCTGTCCCCCACACGTGACGTCATACACACACCTGTCCCCTACAAAGCGCTCAGTGTGGTGACGTCATACACCGCACACCTGTCCCCTACACGTGACGTCATACACACACCTGTCCCCTACAAAGCACTCAGTGTGGTGACGTCATACACACACACACCTGTCCCCCACACGTGACGTCATACACACACCTGTCCCCTACAAAGCGCTCAGTGTGGTGATGTCATACACCTGTCCCCCACACGTGACGTCACACACACATACACACACCTATCCCCCACACGTGACGTCATACACACACCTGTCCCCTACAAAGCACTCAGTGTGGTGACGTCATACACACACACACACCTGTCCCCCACACGTGACGTCATACACACACCTGTCCCCTACAAAGCGCTCAGTGTGGTGACGTCATACACCTGTCCCCCACACGTGACGTCACACACACATACACACACCTGTCCCCCACACGTGACGTCATACACACACCTGTCCCCTACAAAGCACTCAGTGTGGTGACGTCATACACCTGTCCCCCACACGTGACGTCACACACACATACACACACCTGTCCCCCACACGTGACGTCATACACACACCTGTCCCCTACAAAGCGCTCAGTGTGGTGACGTCATACACCGCACACCTGTCCCCTACACGTGACGTCACACACACACATACACACACCTGTCCCCCACACGTGACGTCATACACACACCTGTCCCCTACAAAGCGCTCAGTGTGGTGACGTCATACACCGCACACCTGTCCCCTACACGTGACGTCACACACACACATACACACACCTGTCCCCCACACGTGACGTCATACACACACCTGTCCCCTACAAAGCACTCAGTGTGGTGACGTCATACACCGCACACACCTGTCCCCCACACGTGACGTCACACACACACACACACACACCTGTCCCCCACACGTGACGTCATACACACACCTGTCCCCTACAAAGCACTCAGTGTGGTGACGTCATACACCTGTCCCCCACACGTGACGTCACACACATACACACCTGTCCCCCACACGTGACGTCATACACACACCTGTCCCCTACAAAGCGCTCAGTGTGGTGACGTCATACACCGCACACCTGTCCCCTACACGTGACGTCACACACACACATACACACACCTGTCCCCCACACGTGACGTCATACACACACCTGTCCCCTACAAAGCGCTCAGTGTGGTGACGTCATACACCGCACACCTGTCCCCTACACGTGACGTCACACACACACATACACACACCTGTCCCCCACACGTGACGTCATACACACACCTGTCCCCTACAAAGCACTCAGTGTGGTGATGTCATACACCTGTCCCCCACACGTGACGTCACACACACATACACACACCTGTCCCCCACACGTGACGTCATACACACACCTGTCCCCTACAAAGCGCTCAGTGTGGTGACGTCATACACCTGTCCCCCACACGTGACGTCACACACACATACACACACCTGTCCCCCACACGTGACGTCATACACACACCTGTCCCCTACAAAGCGCTCAGTGTGGTGATGTCATACACCTGTCCCCCACACGTGACGTCACACACACATACACACACCTGTCCCCCACACGTGACGTCATACACACACCTGTCCCCTACAAAGCGCTCAGTGTGGTGACGTCATACACCTGTCCCCCACACGTGACGTCACACACACATACACACACCTGTCCCCCACACGTGACGTCATACACACACCTGTCCCCTACAAAGCGCTCAGTGTGGTGACGTCATACACCGCACACACCTGTCCCCTACACGTGACGTCATACACCGCACACACCTGTCCCCCACACGTGACGTCATACACACACCTGTCCCCTACAAAGCACTCAGTGTGGTGACGTCATACACACACACACCTGTCCCCCACATGTGACGTCATACACACACCTGTCCCCTACAAAGCACTCAGTGTGGTGATGTCATACACCTGTCCCCCACACGTGACGTCACACACACATACACACACCTGTCCCCCACACGTGACGTCATACACACACCTGTCCCCTACAAAGCGCTCAGTGTGGTGACGTCATACACCTGTCCCCCACACGTGACGTCACACACACATACACACACATGTCCCCCACACGTGACGTCATACACACACCTGTCCCCTACAAAGCGCTCAGTGTGGTGATGTCATACACCTGTCCCCCACACGTGACGTCATACACACACCTGTCCCCTACAAAGCGCTCAGTGTGGTGACGTCATACACCTGTCCCCCACACGTGACGTCACACACACATACACACACCTGTCCCCCACACGTGACGTCATACACACACCTGTCCCCTACAAAGCGCTCAGTGTGGTGACGTCATACACCGCACACCTGTCCCCTACACGTGACGTCACACACACACATACACACACCTGTCCCCCACACGTGACGTCATACACACACCTGTCCCCTACAAAGCGCTCAGTGTGGTGACGTCATACACCTGTCCCCCACACGTGACGTCACACACACATACACACACATGTCCCCCACACGTGACGTCATACACACACCTGTCCCCTACAAAGCGCTCAGTGTGGTGACGTCATACACCTGTCCCCCACACGTGACGTCACACACACATACACACACCTGTCCCCCACACGTGACGTCATACACACACCTGTCCCCTACAAAGCGCTCAGTGTGGTGACGTCATACACCGCACACCTGTCCCCTACACGTGACGTCACACACACACATACACACACCTGTCCCCCACACGTGACGTCATACACACACCTGTCCCCTACAAAGCGCTCAGTGTGGTGACGTCATACACCGCACACCTGTCCCCTACACGTGACGTCACACACACACATACACACACCTGTCCCCCACACGTGACGTCATACACACACCTGTCCCCTACAAAGCGCTCAGTGTGGTGACGTCATACACCGCACACCTGTCCCCCACACGTGACGTCATACACACACCTGTCCCCTACAAAGCGCTCAGTGTGGTGACGTCATACACCGCACACCTGTCCCCCACACGTGACGTCATACACACACCTGTCCCCTACAAAGCACTCAGTGTGGTGACGTCATACACACACACACCTGTCCCCTACAAAGCGCTCAGTGTGGTGATGTCATACACCTGTCCCCCACACGTGACGTCACACACACATACACACACACCTGTCCCCCACACGTGACGTCATACACACACCTGTCCCCTACAAAGCGCTCAGTGTGGTGACGTCATACACCTGTCCCCCACACGTGACGTCACACACACATACACACACCTGTCCCCCACACGTGACGTCACACACATACCTGTCCCCCACACGTGACGTCATACACACACCTGTCCCCTACAAAGCGCTCAGTGTGGTGACGTCATACACCTGTCCCCCACACGTGACGTCACACACACATACACACACCTGTCCCCCACACGTGACGTCATACACACACCTGTCCCCTACAAAGCGCTCAGTGTGGTGACGTCATACACCGCACACACCTGTCCCCTACACGTGACGTCATACACCGCACACACCTGTCCCCCACACGTGACGTCATACACACACCTGTCCCCTACAAAGCGCTCAGTGTGGTGACGTCATACACCGCACACACCTGTCCCCCACACGTGACGTCATACACACACCTGTCCCCTACAAAGCGCTCAGTGTGGTGACGTCATGCTAAGGTCGGCGCTCAGGGGAGCCAGGCTGAGCAGCGGCCTCGGGCGGAGGCTTACCGAGGCTGGGCGCCAGGCTGGTGATCTCCGCCATGCTGTCCACCGTGCGCTGTGCAGAGAGGCCGCCGCCCCGCCTCTGGTCCTGATGAGGGCAGGCCACGCCCCGGCGGCGGAAAGAGCCGAACCACGCCCAGCAACCTCAACGAGACGAAGACTCCAGGTCCGAGCTATAAGGACGGAGCCACACCCCCGGAGTGTAACCCCGCCCAACATCCACACAAAAACAATGATTCCGGCCCCGCCCATCATCCGAAGCCCTACTGAGCGGCAGCCGGAAATAGCCGATAACAGCCACACCCCCCATCCAACCTCCGCCGTCATACTACAACACGGAGACTACAGCCCCGCCCACCACCCGAAGCCAGGCCACACCCAACTAACGAAAAAACCCGAACACGCGAGATAGGGTTGTCACTCCGACCAATCAGAGCGCAGCTTAATTGTTAGAACTGCGGAGTACAAGACTCTGATTGGTGGTTACCACAGACCCGCTTCACACAGGGATCCGCCCATCTCCGCCAGAAACGAGAGTAATCCACGCCTTAGGGCGTGGCCTGAATCTATAGGGCGTACACCCGGTGTTATATACTGGGGCTGTGTCCTGTCATCTATAGGGGCCCTCAGTTGGGGGGTCCTGTCATCTATAGGGGCCCTCTGACCTCTAGTGTCCTCCTGTATCTATAGGGCGTACACCCGGTGTTATATACTGGGGCTGTGTCCTGTCATCTATAGGGGCCCTCAGTTGGGGGGTCATGTCATCTATAGGGGCCCTCTGACCTCTAGTGTCCTCCTGAATCTACAGGGTGTACACCCGGTGTTATATACTGGGGCTGTGTCCTGTCATCTATAGGGGCCCTCAGTTGGGGGGTCCTGTCATCTATAGGGGCCCTCTGACCTCTAGTGTCCTCCTGTATCTATAGGGCGTACACCCGGTGTTATATACTGGGGCTGTGTCCTGTCATCTATAGGGGCCCTCAGTTGGGGGGGGTCATGTCATCTATAGGGGCCCTCTGACCTCTAGTGTCCTCCTGAATCTATAGGGCGTACACCTGGTGTTATATACTGGGGCTGTGTCCTGTCATCTATAGGGGCCCTCAGTTGGGGGGTCCTGTCATCTATAGGGGCCCTCTGACCTCTAGTGTCCTCCTGAATCTACAGGGTGTACACCCGGTGTTATATACTGGGGCTGTGTCCTGTCATCTATAGGGGCCCTCAGTTGGGGGGTCCTGTCATCTATAGGGGCCCTCTGACCTCTAGTGTCCTCCTGTATCTATAGGGCGTACACCCGGTGTTATATACTGGGGCTGTGTCCTGTCATCTATAGGGGCCCTCAGTTGGGGGGGGTCATGTCATCTATAGGGGCCCTCTGACCTCTAGTGTCCTCCTGTATCTACAGGGCGTACACCCGGTGTTATATACTGGGGCTGTGTCCTGTCATCTATAGGGGCCCTCAGTTGGGGGGTCCTGTCATCTATAGGGGCCCTCTGACCTCTAGTGTCCTCCTGTATCTACAGGGCGTACACCCGGTGTTATATACTGGGGCTGTGTCCTGTCATCTATAGGGGCCCTCAGTTGGGGGGTCCTGTCATCTATAGGGGCCCTCTGACCTCTAGTGTCCTCCTGTATCTATAGGGCGTACACCCGGTGTTATATACTGGGGCTGTGTCCTGTCATCTATAGGGACCCTCAGTTGGGGGGTCCTGTCATCTATAGGGGCCCTCTGACCTCTAGTGTCCTCCTGTATCTACAGGGCGTACACCCGGTGTTATATACTGGGGCTGTGTCCTGTCATCTATAGGGGCCCTCAGTTGGGGGGTCCTGTCATCTATAGGGGCCCTCTGACCTCTAGTGTCCTCCTGTATCTATAGGGTGTACACCCGGTGTTATATACTGGGGCTGTGTCCTGTCATCTATAGGGGCCCTCAGTTGGGGGGTCCTGTCATCTATAGGGGCCCTCTGACCTCTAGTGTCCTCCTGTATCTATAGGGCGTACACCCGGTGTTATATACTGGGGCTGTGTCCTGTCATCTATAGGGGCCCTCAGTTGGGGGGTCCTGTCATCTATAGGGGCCCTCTGACCTCTAGTGTCCTCCTGTATCTATAGGGCGTACACCCGGTGTTATATACTGGGGCTGTGTCCTGTCATCTATAGGGGCCCTCAGTTGGGGGGTCCTGTCATCTATAGGGGCCCTCTGACCTCTAGTGTCCTCCTGAATCTACAGGGTGTACACCCGGTGTTATATACTGGGGCTGTGTCCTGTCATCTATAAGGGGCCCTCAGTTGGGGGGTCATGTCATCTATAGGGGCCCTCTGACCTCTAGTGTCCTCCTGTATCTATAGGGTGTACACCCGGTGTTATATACTGGGGCTGTGTCCTGTCATCTATAGGGGCCCTCAGTTGGGGGGTCCTGTCATCTATAGGGGCCCTCTGACCTCTAGTGTCCTCCTGTATCTACAGGGCGTACACCCGGTGTTATATACTGGGGCTGTGTCCTGTCATCTATAGGGGCCCTCAGTTGGGGGGTCCTGTCATCTATAGGGGCCCTCTGACCTCTAGTGTCCTCCTGTATCTACAGGGTGTACACCTGGTGTTATATACTGGGGCTGTGTCCTGTCATCTATAGGGGCCCTCAGTTGGGGGGTCCTGTCATCTATAGGGGCCCTCTGACCTCTAGTGTCCTCCTGTATCTACAGGGCGTACACCCGGTGTTATATACTGGGGCTGTGTCCTGTCATCTATAGGGGCCCTCAGTTGGGGGGTCATGTCATCTATAGGGGCCCTCTGACCTCTAGTGTCCTCCTGAATCTATAGGGCGTACACCCGGTGTTATATACTGGGGCTGTGTCCTGTCATCTATAGGGGCCCTCTGACCTCTAGTGTCCTCCTGAATCTATAGGGCGTACACCCGGTGTTATATACTGGGGCTGTGTCCTGTCATCTATAGGGGCCCTCAGTTGGGGGGTCCTGTCATCTATAGGGGCCCTCTGACCTCTAGTGTCCTCCTGTATCTATAGGGCGTACACCCGGTGTTATATACTGGGGCTGTGTCCTGTCATCTATAGGGGCCCTCAGTTGGGGGGTACTGTCATCTATAGGGGCCCTCTGACCTCTAGTGTCCTCCTGTATCTATAGGGCGTACACCCGGTGTTATATACTGGGGCTGTGTCCTGTCATCTATAGGGGCCCTCAGTTGGGGGGTCCTGTCATCTATAGGGGCCCTCTGACCTCTAGTGTCCTCCTGAATCTACAGGGTGTACACCCGGTGTTATATACTGGGGCTGTGTCCTGTCATCTATAGGGGCCCTCAGTTGGGGGGGGGTCATGTCATCTATAGGGGCCCTCAGTTGGGGGGTCCTGTCATCTATAGGGGCCCTCTGACCTCTAGTGTCCTCCTGTATCTATAGGGCGTACACCCGGTGTTATATACTGGGGCTGTGTCCTGTCATCTATAGGGGCCCTCAGTTGGGGGGTCCTGTCATCTATAGGGGCCCTCTGACCTCTAGTGTCCTCCTGAATCTACAGGGCGTACACCCGGTGTTATATACTGGGGCTGTGTCCTGTCATCTATAGGGGCCCTCAGTTGGGGGGTCCTGTCATCTATAGGGGCCCTCTGACCTCTAGTGTCCTCCTGAATCTACAGGGCGTACACCCGGTGTTATATACTGGGGCTGTGTCCTGTCATCTATAGGGGCCCTCAGTTGGGGGGTCATGTCATCTATAGGGGCCCTCTGACCTCTAGTGTCCTCCTGTATCTATAGGGCGTACACCCGGTGTTATATACTGGGGCTGTGTCCTGTCATCTATAGGGGCCCTCAGTTGGGGGGTCCTGTCATCTATAGGGGCCCTCTGACCTCTAGTGTCCTCCTGTATCTATAGGGTGTACACCCGGTGTTATATACTGGGGCTGTGTCCTGTCATCTATAGGGGCCCTCAGTTGGGGGGTCCTGTCATCTATAGGGGCCCTCTGACCTCTAGTGTCCTCCTGAATCTACAGGGCGTACACCCGGTGTTATATACTGGGGCTGTGTCCTGTCATCTATAAGGGGCCCTCAGTTGGGGGGTCCTGTCATCTATAGGGGCCCTCTGACCTCTAGTGTCCTCCTGTATCTATAGGGCGTACACCCGGTGTTATATACTGGGGCTGTGTCCTGTCATCTATAGGGGCCCTCAGTTGGGGGGTCCTGTCATCTATAGGGGCCCTCTGACCTCTAGTGTCCTCCTGTATCTATAGGGTGTACACCCGGTGTTATATACTGGGGCTGTGTCCTGTCATCTATAGGGGCCCTCAGTTGGGGGGTCATGTCATCTATAGGGGCCCTCAGTTGGGGGGTCATGTCATCTATAGGGGCCCTCTGACCTCTAGTGTCCTCCTGTATCTATAGGGTGTACACCCGGTGTTATATACTGGGGCTGTGTCCTGTCATCTATAGGGGCCCTCAGTTGGGGGGTCCTGTCATCTATAGGGGCCCTCTGACCTCTAGTGTCCTCCTGTATCTATAGGGCGTACACCCGGTGTTATATACTGGGGCTGTGTCCTGTCATCTATAGGGGCCCTCAGTTGGGGGGTCCTGTCATCTATAGGGGCCCTCTGACCTCTAGTGTCCTCCTGTATCTATAGGGCGTACACCCGGTGTTATATACTGGGGCTGTGTCCTGTCATCTATAGGGGCCCTCAGTTGGGGGGTCCTGTCATCTATAGGGGCCCTCTGACCTCTAGTGTCCTCCTGTATCTACAGGGCGTACACCCGGTGTTATATACTGGGGCTGTGTCCTGTCATCTATAGGGGCCCTCAGTTGGGGGGTCCTGTCATCTATAGGGGCCCTCTGACCTCTAGTGTCCTCCTGTATCTATAGGGCGTACACCCGGTGTTATATACTGGGGCTGTGTCCTGTCATCTATAGGGGCCCTCAGTTGGGGGGTCCTGTCATCTATAGGGGCCCTCTGACCTCTAGTGTCCTCCTGTATCTATAGGGCGTACACCCGGTGTTATATACTGGGGCTGTGTCCTGTCATCTATAGGGGCCCTCAGTTGGGGGGTCCTGTCATCTATAGGGGCCCTCTGACCTCTAGTGTCCTCCTGTATCTATAGGGCGTACACCCGGTGTTATATACTGGGGCTGTGTCCTGTCATCTATAGGGGCCCTCAGTTGGGGGGTCCTGTCATCTATAGGGGCCCTCTGACCTTTAGTGTCCTCCTGTATCTATAGGGCGTACACCCGGTGTTATATACTGGGGCTGTGTCCTGTCATCTATAGGGGCCCTCAGTTGGGGGGTCCTGTCATCTATAGGGGCCCTCTGACCTCTAGTGTCCTCCTGTATCTACAGGGCGTACACCTGGTGTTATATACTGGGGCTGTGTCCTGTCATCTATAGGGGCCCTCAGTTGGGGGGTCCTGTCATCTATAGGGGCCCTCTGACCTCTAGTGTCCTCCTGTATCTACAGGGTGTACACCCGGTGTTATATACTGGGGCTGTGTCCTGTCATCTATAGGGGCCCTCAGTTGGGGGGGTCATGTCATCTATAGGGGCCCTCTGACCTCTAGTGTCCTCCTGTATCTATAGGGCGTACACCCGGTGTTATATACTGGGGCTGTGTCCTGTCATCTATAGGGGCCCTCTGACCTCTAGTGTCCTCCTGTATCTATAGGGCGTACACCCGGTGTTATATACTGGGGCTGTGTCCTGTCATCTATAGGGGCCCTCAGTTGGGGGGGGTCATGTCATCTATAGGGGCCCTCTGACCTCTAGTGTCCTCCTGTATCTATAGGGCGTACACCCGGTGTTATATAATGGGGCTGTGTCCTGTCATCTATAGGGGCCCTCAGTTGGGGGGTCATGTCATCTATAGGGGCCCTCTGACCTCTAGTGTCCTCCTGAATCTATAGGGCGTACACCCGGTGTTATATACTGGGGCTGTGTCCTGTCATCTATAGGGGCCCTCAGTTGGGGGGGGGGGGCCTGTCATCTATAGGGGCCCTCTGACCTCTAGTGTCCTCCTGAATCTACAGGGTGTACACCCGGTGTTATATAATGGGGCTGTGTCCTGTCATCTATAGGGGCCCTCAGTTGGGGGGTCATGTCATCTATAGGGGCCCTCTGACCTCTAGTGTCCTCCTGAATCTATAGGGCGTACACCCGGTGTTATATACTGGGGCTGTGTCCTGTCATCTATAGGGGCCCTCAGTTGGGGGGTCCTGTCATCTATAGGGGCCCTCTGACCTCTAGTGTCCTCCTGTATCTATAGGGCGTACACCCGGTGTTATATACTGGGGCTGTGTCCTGTCATCTATAGGGGCCCTCAGTTGGGGGGTCATGTCATCTATAGGGGCCCTCTGACCTCTAGTGTCCTCCTGAATCTACAGGGTGTACACCTGGTGTTATATACTGGGGCTGTGTCCTGTCATCTATAGGGGCCCTCTGACCTCTAGTGTCCTCCTGTATCTATAGGGCATACACCCGGTGTTATATACTGGGGCTGTGTCCTGTCATCTATAGGGGCCCTCAGTTGGGGGGTCCTGTCATCTATAGGGGCCCTCTGACCTCTAGTGTCCTCCTGAATCTACAGGGCGTACACCCGGTGTTATATACTGGGGCTGTGTCCTGTCATCTATAGGGGCCCTCAGTTGGGGGGGTCATGTCATCTATAGGGGCCCTCTGACCTCTAGTGTCCTCCTGTATCTATAGGGCGTACACCCGGTGTTATATACTGGGGCTGTGTCCTGTCATCTATAAGGGGCCCTCAGTTGGGGGGTCATGTCATCTATAGGGGCCCTCTGACCTCTAGTGTCCTCCTGAATCTATAGGGCGTACACCCGGTGTTATATACTGGGGCTGTGTCCTGTCATCTATAGGGGCCCTCAGTTGGGGGGTCGTGTCATCTATAGGGGCCCTCTGACCTCTAGTGTCCTCCTGTATCTATAGGGCGTACACCCGGTGTTATATACTGGGGCTGTGTCCTGTCATCTATAGGGGCCCTCAGTTGGGGGGTCCTGTCATCTATAGGGGCCCTCTGACCTCTAGTGTCCTCCTGTATCTATAGGGCGTACACCCGGTGTTATATACTGGGGCTGTGTCCTGTCATCTATAGGGGCCCTCAGTTGGGGGGGTCATGTCATCTATAGGGGCCCTCTGACCTCTAGTGTCCTCCTGTATCTATAGGGTGTACACCTGGTGTTATATACTGGGGCTGTGTCCTGTCATCTATAGGGGCCCTCAGTTGGGGGGTCCTGTCATCTATAGGGGCCCTCTGACCTCTAGTGTCCTCCTGTATCTATAGGGCGTACACCCGGTGTTATATACTGGGGCTGTGTCCTGTCATCTATAGGGGCCCTCAGTTGGGGGGGTCCTGTCATCTATAGGGGCCCTCTGACCTCTAGTGTCCTCCTGTATCTATAGGGCGTACACCCGGTGTTATATACTGGGGCTGTGTCCTGTCATCTATAGGGGCCCTCAGTTGGGGGGGGTCATGTCATCTATAGGGGCCCTCTGACCTCTAGTGTCCTCCTGTATCTATAGGGCGTACACCCGGTGTTATATACTGGGGCTGTGTCCTGTCATCTATAGGGGCCCTCAGTTGGGGGGTCCTGTCATCTATAGGGGCCCTCTGACCTCTAGTGTCCTCCTGTATCTATAGGGCGTACACCCGGTGTTATATACTGGGGCTGTGTCCTGTCATCTATAAGGGGCCCTCAGTTGGGGGGTCCTGTCATCTATAGGGGCCCTCTGACCTCTAGTGTCCTCCTGTATCTATAGGGCGTACACCCGGTGTTATATACTGGGGCTGTGTCCTGTCATCTATAGGGGCCCTCAGTTGGGGGGTCCTGTCATCTATAGGGGCCCTCTGACCTCTAGTGTCCTCCTGTATCTACAGGGCGTACACCCGGTGTTATATACTGGGGCTGTGTCCTGTCATCTATAGGGGCCCTCAGTTGGGGGGTCATGTCATCTATAGGGGCCCTCTGACCTCTAGTGTCCTCCTGTATCTACAGGGCGTACACTCGGTGTTATATACTGGGGCTGTGTCCTGTCATCTATAGGGGCCCTCAGTTGGGGGGTCCTGTCATCTATAGGGGCCCTCTGACCTCTAGTGTCCTCCTGTATCTACAGGGCGTACACTCGGTGTTATATACTGGGGCTGTGTCCTGTCATCTATAGGGGCCCTCAGTTGGGGGGGGGTCATGTCATCTATAGGGGCCCTCTGACCTCTAGTGTCCTCCTGTATCTATAGGGTGTACACCCGGTGTTATATACTGGGGCTGTGTCCTGTCATCTATAGGGGCCCTCAGTTGGGGGGGTCATGTCATCTATAGGGGCCCTCTGACCTCTAGTGTCCTCCTGTATCTATAGGGCGTACACCCGGTGTTATATACTGGGGCTGTGTCCTGTCATCTATAGGGGCCCTCAGTTGGGGGGTCATGTCATCTATAGGGGCCCTCTGACCTCTAGTGTCCTCCTGTATCTATAGGGCGTACACCCGGTGTTATATACTGGGGCTGTGTCCTGTCATCTATAGGGGCCCTCAGTTGGGGGGTCCTGTCATCTATAGGGGCCCTCTGACCTCTAGTGTCCTCCTGTATCTACAGGGCGTACACCCGGTGTTATATACTGGGGCTGTGTCCTGTCATCTATAAGGGGCCCTCAGTTGGGGGGTCCTGTCATCTATAGGGGCCCTCTGACCTCTAGTGTCCTCCTGTATCTATAGGGCGTACACCCGGTGTTATATACTGGGGCTGTGTCCTGTCATCTATAGGGGCCCTCAGTTGGGGGGTCATGTCATCTATAGGGGCCCTCTGACCTCTAGTGTCCTCCTGTATCTATAGGGCGTACACCCGGTGTTATATACTGGGGCTGTGTCCTGTCATCTATAGGGGCCCTCAGTTGGGGGGTCCTGTCATCTATAGGGGCCCTCTGACCTCTAGTGTCCTCCTGTATCTACAGGGCGTACACTCGGTGTTATATACTGGGGCTGTGTCCTGTCATCTATAGGGGCCCTCAGTTGGGGGGGGGGTCATGTCATCTATAGGGGCCCTCTGACCTCTAGTGTCCTCCTGTATCTATAGGGTGTACACCCGGTGTTATATACTGGGGCTGTGTCCTGTCATCTATAGGGGCCCTCAGTTGGGGGGGTCATGTCATCTATAGGGGCCCTCTGACCTCTAGTGTCCTCCTGTATCTATAGGGCGTACACCCGGTGTTATATACTGGGGCTGTGTCCTGTCATCTATAGGGGCCCTCAGTTGGGGGGTCATGTCATCTATAGGGGCCCTCTGACCTCTAGTGTCCTCCTGTATCTATAGGGCGTACACCCGGTGTTATATACTGGGGCTGTGTCCTGTCATCTATAGGGGCCCTCAGTTGGGGGGTCCTGTCATCTATAGGGGCCCTCTGACCTCTAGTGTCCTCCTGTATCTACAGGGCGTACACCCGGTGTTATATACTGGGGCTGTGTCCTGTCATCTATAAGGGGCCCTCAGTTGGGGGGGGTCATGTCATCTATAGGGGCCCTCTGACCTCTAGTGTCCTCCTGTATCTATAGGGCGTACACCCGGTGTTATATACTGGGGCTGTGTCCTGTCATCTATAGGGGCCCTCAGTTGGGGGGGGGGTCATGTCAACTATAGGGGCCCTCTGACCTCTAGTGTCCTCCTGTATCTATAGGGTGTACACCCGGTGTTATATACTGGGGCTGTGTCCTGTCATCTATAGGGGCCCTCAGTTGGGGGGTCATGTCATCTATAGGGGCCCTCTGACCTCTAGTGTCCTCCTGTATCTATAGGGCGTACACCCGGTGTTATATACTGGGGCTGTGTCCTGTCATCTATAGGGGCCCTCAGTTGGGGGGTCATGTCATCTATAGGGGCCCTCTGACCTCTAGTGTCCTCCTGTATCTATAGGGTGTACACCCGGTGTTATATACTGGGGCTGTGTCCTGTCATCTATAGGGGCCCTCAGTTGGGGGGTCATGTCATCTATAGGGGCCCTCTGACCTCTAGTGTCCTCCTGTATCTATAGGGCGTACACCCGGTGTTATATACTGGGGCTGTGTCCTGTCATCTATAGGGGCCCTCAGTTGGGGGGTCCTGTCATCTATAGGGGCCCTCTGACCTCTAGTGTCCTCCTGTATCTATAGGGTGTACACCCGGTGTTATATACTGGGGCTGTGTCCTGTCATCTATAAGGGGCCCTCTGACCTCTAGTGTCCTCCTGTATCTATAGGGCGTACACCCGGTGTTATATACTGGGGCTGTGTCCTGTCATCTATAGGGGCCCTCAGTTGGGGGGTCCTGTCATCTATAGGGGCCCTCTGACCTCTAGTGTCCTCCTGTATCTATAGGGCGTACACCCGGTGTTATATACTGGGGCTGTGTCCTGTCATCTATAGGGGCCCTCAGTTGGGGGGTCCTGTCATCTATAGGGGCCCTCTGACCTCTAGTGTCCTCCTGTATCTATAGGGCGTACACCCGGTGTTATATACTGGGGCTGTGTCCTGTCATCTATAGGGGCCCTCTGACCTCTAGTGTCCTCCTGTATCTATAGGGCGTACACCCGGTGTTATATACTGGGGCTGTGTCCTGTCATCTATAGGGGCCCTCTGACCTCTAGTGTCCTCCTGTATCTATAGGGCGTACACCCGGTGTTATATACTGGGGCTGTGTCCTGTCATCTATAAGGGCCCTCAGTTGGGGGGTCATGTCATCTATAGGGGCCCTCAGTTGGGGGTCCTATTATCTATAGGGGCCCTCTGACCTCTAGTGTCCTCCTGTATTTACAGGGTGTACACCCGGTGTTATATACTGGGGCTGTGTCCTGTCATCTATTGGGGCCCTCAGTTGGGGGTCCTATTATCTATAGGGTCCCTCAGTTGGGGGGTCTGCCATCTATAAGGGGCCCTCAGTTGGGGGTCCTATTATCTATAGGGTCCCTCAGTTGGAGGGGTCTGTCATCTATTGGGGCCCTCAGTTGGGGGTCCTATTATCTATAGGGTCCCTCAGTTGGGGGGTCTGCCATCTATAGGGGTCCTCAGTTGGGGGTCCTATTATCTATAGGGTCCCTCAGTTGGAGGGGTCTGTCATCTATTGGGGCCCTCAGTTGGGAGGGTCATGTCATCTATTTGGGCCCTCAGTTGGGGGTCCTATTATCTATAGGGTCCCTCAGTTGGGGGGTCTGCCATCTATAAGGGGCCCTCAGTTGGAGGTCCTATTATCTATAGGGTCCCTCAGTTGGGAGGGTCATGTTATCTATAGGGGCCCTCAGTTGGGGGGTCTGTCATCTATAGGGGCCCACAGTTGGGAGGGTCATGTTATCTATAGGGGCCCTCAGTTGGGGGGTATGTCATCTATAGGGGCCCTCAGTTGGAGGTCCTATTATCTATAGGGGCCCTCAGTTGGAGGGGTCTGTCATCTATAGGGGCCCTCAGTTGGGGGTGTATGTCATCTATAGGGGCCCTCAGTTGGGGGGGGGGTCTGCCATCTATAAGGGGCCCTCAGTTGGGGGTCCTATTATCTATAGGGACCTTCAGTTGGGGGGGGTCATGTCATCTATAGGGGCCCTCAGTTGGGGGTGTATGTCATATATAGGGGCCCTCAGTTGGGGGTGTATGTCATGTATAGGGGCCCTCAGTTGGGGGTGTATGTCATATATAGGGGCCCTCAGTTGGGGGTCTGTCATCTATAGGGGCCCTCGGTTGGGGGGGGGGTCTGCGATCTATAAGGGGCCCTCAGTTGGGGGTCCTATTCTCTATAGGGGCCCTCAGTTGGGAGGGGTCATGTCATCTATAGGGGCCCTCAGTTGGGGGGGGGGGCATGTTATCTATAGGGGCCCTCAGTTGGGGGGTCTGCGATCTATAAGGGGCCGTCAGTAGGGGGTCCTATTCTCTATAGGGGCCCTCAGTTGGGGGGGGGGGGTCATGTCATCTATAGGGGCCCTCGGTTGGGGGGTCATGTTATCTATAGGGGCCCTCAGTTGGGGGGTCTACAATCTATAAGGGGCCCTCAGTTGGGGGTCATATCTATAGGGGCCCTCAGTTGGGGGGGGTCATGTCATCTATAGGGGCCCTCAGTGGGGGGGGGGGGTCATGTCATCTATAGGGACCTTCAGTTGGGGGTCTGCCATCTATAAGGGGCCCTCAGTTGGGGGGGTCTGTTATCTATAGGGGCCCGGTTATGTGTAGTCGGTTGGACGCAGGGTATTATGGGTATTAGGGGTAGATGTGGGCATAGAAAAATATATAAAAAAATTATGTTGTAAAAAATACTTTATGAAAAATCCCACAACAAAAGCCTGAAACATTTATGTCTAAATCTCGGATGTTCCCAAAACCGGAGACGGGGAGAGAAACACCGGCTTCAAAATGTTAGGGCAAGGATCCACCGGATCACCATCCGCCCCCCGATAAAGGCGAGCAGTGAGGAACTTACAGCAGATCCACCAGATCACCATCCGCCCCCCGATAAAGGCGAGCAGTGAGGAACTTACAGCAGATCCACCAGATCACCATCCGCCCCCCGATAAAGGCGAGCAGTGAGGAACTTACAGCAGATCCACCAGATCACCATCCGCCCCCCGATAAAGGCGAGCAGTGAGGAACTTACAGCAGATCCACCAGATCACCATCCGCCCCCCGATAAAGGCGAGCAGTGAGGAACTTACAGCAGATCCACCAGATCACCATCCGCCCCCCGATAAAGGCGAGCAGTGAGGAACTTACAGCAGACCCACCAGATCACCATCCGCCCCCCGATAAAGGCGAGCAGTGAGGAACTTACAGCAGACCCACCAGATCACCATCCGCCCCCCGATAAAGGCGAGCAGTGAGGAACTTACAGCAGATCCACCAGATCACCATCCGCCCCCCGATAAAGGCGAGCAGTGAGGAACTTACAGCAGATCCACCAGATCACCATCCGCCCCCCGATAAAGGCGAGCAGTGAGGAACTTACAGCAGATCCACCAGATCACCATCCGCCCCCCGATAAAGGCGAGCAGTGAGGAACTTACAGCAGATCCACCAGATCACCATCCGCCCCCCGATAAAGGCGAGCAGTGAGGAACTTACAGCAGATCCACCAGATCACCATCCGCCCCCCGATAAAGGCGAGCAGTGAGGAACTTACAGCAGATCCACCAGATCACCATCCGCCCCCCGATAAAGGCGAGCAGTGAGGAACTTACAGCAGACCCACCAGATCACCATCCGCCCCCCGATAAAGGCGAGCAGTGAGGAACTTACAGCAGATCCACCAGATCACCATCCGCCCCCCGATAAAGGCGAGCAGTGAGGAACTTACAGCAGATCCACCAGATCACCATCCGCCCCCCGATAAAGGCGAGCAGTGAGGAACTTACAGCAGATCCACCAGATCACCATCCGCCCCCCGATAAAGGCGAGCAGTGAGGAACTTACAGCAGATCCACCAGATCACCATCCGCCCCCGATAAAGGCGAGCAGTGAGGAACTTACAGCAGATCCACCAGATCACCATCCGCCCCCGATAAAGGCGAGCAGTGAGGAACTTACAGCAGATCCACCAGATCACCATCCGCCCCCGATAAAGGCGAGCAGTGAGGAACTTACAGCAGATCCACCAGATCACCATCCGCCCCCCGATAAAGGCGAGCAGTGAGGAACTTACAGCAGATCCACCAGATCACCATCCGCCCCCCGATAAAGGCGAGCAGTGAGGAACTTACAGCAGATCCACCAGATCACCATCCGCCCCCCGATAAAGGCGAGCAGTGAGGAACTTACAGCAGACCCACCAGATCACCATCCGCCCCCCGATAAAGGCGAGCAGTGAGGAACTTACAGCAGATCCACCAGATCACCATCCGCCCCCCGATAAAGGCGAGCAGTGAGGAACTTACAGCAGATCCACCAGATCACCATCCGCCCCCCGATAAAGGCGAGCAGTGAGGAACTTACAGCAGATCCACCAGATCACCATCCGCCCCCCGATAAAGGCGAGCAGTGAGGAACTTACAGCAGATCCACCAGATCACCATCCGCCCCCCGATAAAGGCGAGCAGTGAGGAACTTACAGCAGATCCACCAGATCACCATCCGCCCCCCGATAAAGGCGAGCAGTGAGGAACTTACAGCAGATCCACCAGATCACCATCCGCCCCCCGATAAAGGCGAGCAGTGAGGAACTTACAGCAGATCCACCAGATCACCATCCGCCCCCCGATAAAGGCGAGCAGTGAGGAACTTACAGCAGATCCACCAGATCACCATCCGCCCCCCGATAAAGGCGAGCAGTGAGGAACTTACAGCAGATCCACCAGATCACCATCCGCCCCCCGATAAAGGCGAGCAGTGAGGAACTTACAGCAGATCCACCAGATCACCATCCGCCCCCCGATAAAGGCGAGCAGTGAGGAACTTACAGCAGATCCACCAGATCACCATCCGCCCCCGATAAAGGCGAGCAGTGAGGAACTTACAGCAGATCCACCAGATCACCATCCGCCCCCCGATAAAGGCGAGCAGTGAGGAACTTACAGCAGATCCACCAGATCACCATCCGCCCCCCGATAAAGGCGAGCAGTGAGGAACTTACAGCAGATCCACCAGATCACCATCCGCCCCCCGATAAAGGCGAGCAGTGAGGAACTTACAGCAGATCCACCAGATCACCATCCGCCCTCCCCCGATAAAGGCGAGCAGTGAGGAACTTACAGCAGATCCACCAGATCACCATCCGCCCTCCCCCGATAAAGGCGAGCAGTGAGGAACTTACAGCAGATCCACCAGATCACCATCCGCCCCCCGATAAAGGCGAGCAGTGAGGAACTTACAGCAGATCCACCAGATCACCATCCGCCCCCCCCCCCCCGATAAAGGCGAGCAGTGAGGAACTTACAGCAGATCCACCAGATCACCATCCGCCCCCCGATAAAGGCGAGCAGTGAGGAACTTACAGCAGATCCACCAGATCACCATCCGCCCCCGATAAAGGCGAGCAGTGAGGAACTTACAGCAGATCCACCAGATCACCATCCGCCCCCCGATAAAGGCGAGCAGTGAGGAACTTACAGCAGATCCACCAGATCACCATCCGCCCCCCGATAAAGGCGAGCAGTGAGGAACTTACAGCAGATCCACCAGATCACCATCCGCCCCCCGATAAAGGCGAGCAGTGAGGAACTTACAGCAGATCCACCAGATCACCATCCGCCCCCCGATAAAGGCGAGCAGTGAGGAACTTACAGCAGATCCACCAGATCACCATCCGCCCCCCGATAAAGGCGAGCAGTGAGGAACTTACAGCAGATCCACCAGATCACCATCCGCCCCCCGATAAAGGCGAGCAGTGAGGAACTTACAGCAGATCCACCAGATCACCATCCGCCCCCCGATAAAGGCGAGCAGTGAGGAACTTACAGCAGATCCACCAGATCACCATCCGCCCCCGATAAAGGCGAGCAGTGAGGAACTTACAGCAGATCCACCAGATCACCATCCGCCCCCGATAAAGGCGAGCAGTGAGGAACTTACAGCAGATCCACCAGATCACCATCCGCCCCCCGATAAAGGCGAGCAGTGAGGAACTTACAGCAGATCCACCAGATCACCATCCGCCCCCGATAAAGGCGAGCAGTGAGGAACTTACAGCAGATCCACCAGATCACCATCCGCCCCCCGATAAAGGCGAGCAGTGAGGAACTTACAGCAGATCCACCAGATCACCATCCGCCCCCCGATAAAGGCGAGCAGTGAGGAACTTACAGCAGATCCACCAGATCACCATCCGCCCCCGATAAAGGCGAGCAGTGAGGAACTTACAGCAGATCCACCAGATCACCATCCGCCCCCCGATAAAGGCGAGCAGTGAGGAACTTACAGCAGATCCACCAGATCACCATCCGCCCCCCGATAAAGGCGAGCAGTGAGGAACTTACAGCAGATCCACCAGATCACCATCCGCCCCCCGATAAAGGCGAGCAGTGAGGAACTTACAGCAGATCCACCAGATCACCATCCGCCCCCGATAAAGGCGAGCAGTGAGGAACTTACAGCAGATCCACCAGATCACCATCCGCCCCCCGATAAAGGCGAGCAGTGAGGAACTTACAGCAGATCCACCAGATCACCATCCGCCCCCCGATAAAGGCGAGCAGTGAGGAACTTACAGCAGATCCACCAGATCACCATCCGCCCCCCGATAAAGGCGAGCAGTGAGGAACTTACAGCAGATCCACCAGATCACCATCCGCCCCCGATAAAGGCGAGCAGTGAGGAACTTACAGCAGATCCACCAGATCACCATCCGCCCCCCGATAAAGGCGAGCAGTGAGGAACTTACAGCAGATCCACCAGATCACCATCCGCCCCCCGATAAAGGCGAGCAGTGAGGAACTTACAGCAGATCCACCAGATCACCATCCGCCCCCCGATAAAGGCGAGCAGTGAGGAACTTACAGCAGATCCACCAGATCACCATCCGCCCCCGATAAAGGCGAGCAGTGAGGAACTTACAGCAGATCCACCAGATCACCATCCGCCCCCCGATAAAGGCGAGCAGTGAGGAACTTACAGCAGATCCACCAGATCACCATCCGCCCCCCGATAAAGGCGAGCAATTGTGATTCTGGATACAACGAAATACGAGGACGAATGGAAGAAGCAGCTGGAAAAACATCAAATGTTAGAGAAAGATCCTGGTAGAAGATACGAGGAAGAACGGAGGAACACGTGTGAGAAGGCGAAAGAGAAATGTATAGGAAATGAATCCCAATATGACTTCATATTGGATACCCCCAAAAAATGGCCACTTTTTTATTGCATCCTAAAGATGCATAAAGACCCTATTAATCCACCGGGGAGACCTCTCGTCTCCGGTATCGGCTCACTGACAACCGATTTGTCACAATACCTGGATCATATGTTGCAACTGTATGTAAAAGATATCCCATCTTATTTAAAGGACACCACAAGGGTTGTCATGGCGACGTTGGACGTCAGCTCACTCTATACATGGCAGACGCGCAATAAAGATCATGTTATCCCAGAGGAAAGATCTGAAATTAGTACATTATGCTGTCCAGAATGAATTGCAGCTGTCCTGACACATAACTTTTTATTTACAGTTGATGGGCACCGCCATGGGCACCAGCTTCGCCCCCAGCTACGCCAATTTGTTCATGGCAGCTTGGGAACAGAAGACCGTAACACCCAAGCTGGGGTCGGGTCTGGTGCTCTGGCGGCGCTACATCGACGATATCATATTGGTATGGGATAGGTCCCATGACGGTTTGTTAGGGCTAAATAGCAATGAACTTAATCTTCAATCTGCACCAAACATCAGCGCCCAATCGGTTTAAATACAGAAATGAAGGATTCCACATTTTTATGTGGAACATATCAAAAAGCTGCAGCAAAGACCAGTTTCACTTTAAACACGAGCTGCCATCTACCTGGATTGGAGAGTACATCTATGGAAATCTCAACAGTTGTGAATAAACATTGGCACAGGCTGCGAGAAGACAACGTTTTGGCCACTGTTTTGCAAAACAAACCACCTATTGTCTACACAAGAGCAGCCAATCTAGGGCTACAGGTATCCCCACTATTAGGAGAAAGAAGAAAACATCGAAGACTACACCTTGGAAGACCTTACATTGATGACTACACCTTGGAAGACCTTACATCGATGACTACACCTTGGTAGAACAACAAGGTTCCCCGAAAAAACTATGAAAATTATTTTCCAAACCAATTCCTATGAATGGGAGATTAATGAGATACCATCATGTAATAGTGAGGGCGTAATATACAGGCTGGAATGCCCATGTGCAAAACATGGACCCATGGACAACACGCGTTGTCCAATCACTTCAAAGTCCACCACACCAGTGACCCAACAGGCTTGAGATTCACAGCTCTCCAGTCCGTAAAGAAAGATTGGAGGGGAGGTGACTTCATATCTAAAATGTCAATCTACGAATTTGCAACATTGGCACCCAAGGGACTCAATTCTGAACTGCAAATGTTTGGATTTCTATAGCTGGTCCGGTGGCAGGTTTACATGACGTGTTTTACCAGCGCGCCGACGTGTCCTGCATCCTCCCACCGGTACCAGATAATCCATCTCTAATCATTGTGTAGGAATGTAATGAATGGCTCCGAGATGTCACTATTTTTATAAAAATACAAAATCTAATGATGGTCAAAATCTCTATTGATTATTCATATGTGGAGAATGACGCAGGCTTATTGAGCTGTAAATACAATGATGTCATGTGTATGATATACTGTTAGAAGTCACCGTCCGGTCCAGGTTTTAATTCAAGCTCAGGCTCTATATAAAGAGCGGTGTCCCCCTTGTAAACATAATTCTTTTGCAGTGAGGAAGAAACCCTTACGGTTTTGAAACGCGTCTGGGGATAAGAGTGACTGCATTCTTTATAGACCCTGTGTTATACCATCGGATTATAGAAATCCCGAGTGCTAGAAATACACAAAGAAGATACAACTTAGCGACTGTGAAATCTAAGTACGCCTGCGCGGAGTTTCGATATCAGTGAGGAACAACTTGTGGAGCTGTCAGAGTCCGGAAACTCACATTGTGCAGGTGCGAAGTGCCGCCACCAGCGAGAGAACATCTGTGAGGCAGCCGGTGCGTAGCGCATATCCGAACAAGTAGCACTCCGTAGATAGAGCTACAAGGATCCGGTAAGAAGCGCGTCATATTCTATATGAGAGGAAAGCTGTCCAATACAACAGTGAAATATATGAAGCGGCCGAGTGGCGCATATGTGAGTGAGTGAACTTCCATCTATAATACTAAGCTACCACTGAAAACTACCAGACGCACTGAATATAAGCGCATAGACACACTGGACACCAAAGCCGCATAGTCTTCCATCTATTATACTAAGCTATCACTGATAACTACCAGATGCACTGAATATAAGCGCATAGACACACTGGACACCAAAGCCGCATAGTCTTCCATCTATTATACTAAGCTACCACTGATAACTATCAGACGCACTGAATATAAGCACATAGACACACTGGACACCAAAGCCGCATAGTCTTCTATCTATTATACTAAGATACCACTGACAACTACCAGACGCAATGAATATAAGCACATAGACACACTGGACACCAAAGCCGTATAGTCTTCCATCTATTATACTAAGATACCACTGATAACTACCAGACGCACTGAATATAAGCACAGACACACTGGACACCAAAGCCGCATAGTCTTCTATCTATAATACTAAGCTATCACTGATAACTACCAGACGCACTGAATATAAGCGCATAGACACACTGGACACCAAAGCCGCATAGTCTTCCATCTATTATACTAAGCTACCACTGATAACTACCAGACGCACTGAATATAAGCACAGACACACTGGACACCAAAGCCGCATAGTCTTCTATCTATATTACTAAGCTATCACTGATAACTACCAGACGCACTGAATATAAGCGCATAGACACACTGGACACCAAAGCCGCATAGTCTTCCATCTAATATACTAAGCTACCACTGACAACTACCAGACGCACTGAATATAAGCGCATAGACACACTGGACACCAAAGCCGTATAGTCTTCCATCTATTATACTAAGCTATCACTGATAACTACCAGACGCACTGAATATAAGCACATAGACACACTGGACACCAAAGCCGCATAGTCTTCCATCTATTATACTAAGATACCACTGATAACTACCAGACGCACTGAATATAAGAGCATAGACACACTGGACATCAAAGCCGCATAGTCTTCCATCTATTATACTAAGATACCACTGATAACTACCAGACGCACTGAATATAAGAGCATAGACACACTGGACACCAAAGCCGCATAGTCTTCCATCTATTATACTAAGCTATCACTGATAACTACCAGACGCACTGAATATAAGCACATAGACACACTGGACACCAAAGCCGCATAGTCTTCTATCTATATTACTAAGCTATCACTGATAACTACCAGACGCACTGAATATAAGCGCATAGACACACTGGACACCAAAGCCGCATAGTCTTCCATCTAATATACTAAGCTACCACTGACAACTACCAGACGCACTGAATATAAGCGCATAGACACACTGGACACCAAAGCCGTATAGTCTTCCATCTATTATACTAAGCTATCACTGATAACTACCAGACGCACTGAATATAAGCACATAGACACACTGGACACCAAAGCCGCATAGTTGTCACGGAACCATGAACCAGACGTACAACAAGAGATAAGTGAAAATAAGAAGGCTTTATTGAAAATAAAGCTGTAAAGCAAAAGTCCAAACGGATGGTGAAACCGAGCAGAGTCTTTGCGAAGCCAGAGGTCAGGAACCAGAAGGGTAGTCAGACGAAGCCAGGATCAGGAACCAGCAGGGTAGTCAGACGAAGCCAGGATCAGGAACCAGCAGGGTAGTCAGACGAAGCCAGGATCAGGAACCAGCAGGGTAGTCAGACGAAGCCAGGATCAGGAACCAGAAGCAGCAGCAGTCTTAGAAGCATGTGAACACAAGAGGACCAAGCAAGGAACTGAAGCCACAGACCTCCTATATATATGAGCTAGGCATCCAGCTCCTCCCAGGGGAAGGAGGAGCCGCAGGGTGGAAGGCTACAAGAAACCCAGGACCCAAGATGGCCGCCAGCACATGTCAAACGAAGGAGAGCAGCAAGCAGGTAAGACCATGACAGTACCTCCCCCTCAAGGGCCCCTCCTCCGCGGAGCACAAAACGGTTTCTGAGGGAAGCGTGCGTGGAAGGCTCGGAGCAAGGCAGGAGCATGGACATCTGCGGAGGGAACCCAGGAACGCTCCTCTGGACCATAACCACGCCAATGGACCAAAAACTGCAACCGACCGCGGACCAGGCGTGAGTCCAGGATATTGCTCACCTCATATTCCTCACGATTGCCCACTTGGACCGGACGAGGCCGAGGAACCGAGGAAGTGAAACGATTACACACCAGTGGCTTCAACAGGGAGACATGAAACACGTTGGAGATCCGCATGCCAGGAGGAAGCGCAAGGGCATAGGCTACCGGGTTTACCCTGCGAAGCACTCGGAAGGGACCAACAAAGCGAGGCGCCAGCTTGGGAGTGGGCACTCGAAGGTTGAGGTTGCGGGTGGACAACCATACACGGTCTCCGACCTGGTAGGAAGGAGCAGGCGCTCGTCTGCGATCAGCCTGGAATCTCTGGCGCTGCGCAGAGACCTCAAGGGACTTCTGGATCTGTACCCAAGAAGCACGTAGGACGGAAAGGTGATCCTCCACAGCCGGAATATCCTGGGGAGAGAATACCTCCGGTAACACGGCAGGTTGGAACCCATAATTGGCCATGAAGGGAGACGTCCCAGAGGAAGAGTTCACCGCCGTGTTCCTGGCAAACTCAGCCCAAGGCAGGAGGTCAACCCAATTGTCTTGGTGATCGGAGACATAGCAACGAAGGAATTGCTCCAAGGCCTGATTGGATCGTTCTGCGGCCCCATTGGACTGAGGGTGGTAGGCCGAGGAGAAGGAGAGATGAATCCCCAACTGGGAGCAAAAGGCGCGCCAGAACCTGGACACAAACTGACTCCCCCGATCCGACACAATCTCCTTAGGCAAACCGTGCAACCGGAAGACCTCCCTGGCAAAAATCGTGGCCAACTCTTGTGCAGAGGGTAACTTCTTGAGAGGAACACAGTGGCACATTTTGGAAAACCGATCCACAATCATGAGAATGACCGTATGGCCTCGGGATGCAGGGAGGTCCACAATGAAATCCATCCCCAGGTGTGACCATGGGCGCTCCCCGGTGGCTATGGGTTGCAGAAGGCCCAACGGAAGGTGCCGAGGGGACTTACTCTGGGCACAAACGGAGCATGCCGCTACATATGCGGCGATGTCGGAACGTAGGGAAGGCCACCAGAACAGACGTGAAACAGCCCAGGACAGCTGATTCTTTCCAGGATGCCCCGCGGTCTTGGAGTTATGGTAGGTTCGCAACAACCGAGTGCGCAACTCCTCAGGCACAAAACATCTGCCGTTGGGTCTCCCAGAGGGAGCACCAGATTGAGCCGCCAAAATCTGCTCACCCAGGGGAGAGGTCAGGCTGGTGCGAATGGCGGCCAGGATCTGATTCGGAGGTATGACCGAAGTCGGAATCGACTCCTCCCTGGACAGCTCGGAGTACTGCCGTGATAAGGCATCCGCCCTGATGTTCTTGGAACCGGGTAGGTAGGAGACTACGTAATTAAAACGTGACAAGAACAGAGCCCATCTGGCCTGACGTGGTGTCAATCTCTTGGCCTCAGAAAGGTAGGTCAGATTCTTGTGGTCCGTCAGGATGAGAACCGGAACCACCGAACCCTCGAGCAAGTGCCTCCATTCTTTAAGGGCCTGCACGATGGCCAATAACTCCCTGTCACCAATCTGATAGTTGCACTCCGCGGAAGACAGTTTCCGGGAGTAAAACCCACAAGGAAGCAGAGGACCCTCTGGTGTTCTACGCTGAGACAGAAGGGCGCCTACTCCCGTCTCAGACGCGTCCACCTCGAGGACAAAGGGCAACCCAGGGTTGGGATGCGACAGAATCGGAGCCGACACAAAGGCGGACTTTAGGGCCTCAAAAGCTCGGATGGCCTCGAGCGGCCAGACCTGGGAATTACTGCCCTTCCTGGTCAGATCCGTGAGAGGCTTGGCCAGCATGGAAAAGTCCCTGATGAACTTCCGATAATAATTGGCGAAGCCCAAAAAGCGCTGCAGGGAACGAAGACCACTGGGCTGGGGCCACTGTAAGACAGCCGAAACCTTCTCAGGATCCATGGAGAACCCCTCAGCGGAAATGATGTAACCTAAGAAGGTTACCTGGGATCGGTGAAATTCGCATTTCTCAAGCTTACCGAACAGCTTGTTCTCTCGTAACCGTTGCAACACTCGTCTGACATCCAGAATGTGGGCCTCCATGGATTCAGAATATACCAAGATGTCATCCAAATAGACTACCACACACTGCTGCAACAGGTCACGGAAAACATCGTTGATGAATTCCTGAAAGACTGCGGGCGCATTGCACAACCCAAAGGGCATAACCAAGGATTCGTAATGACCGGTCCTGGTGTTAAACGCGGTCTTCCACTCATCGCCCGCCTTGATCCTTACCAGGTTATATGCCGCCCTCAGGTCGAGTTTGGTAAAGACCGTGGCCCCTTTAAGGCGATCGAACAGCTCGGAAATCAAGGGTATCGGGTAAGCGTTCTTGATCGTGATGCGATTGAGACCCCTGTAATCGATGCAAGGCCTCAACTCACCGCCCTTCTTTTTCACAAAGAAAAATCCAGCCCCTGCCGGGGACGAAGATTTGCGAATGTGTCCGCGTGAAAGCGCCTCCCTCACGTACTCCTCCATGGCCTCATTCTCCGCTACCGACAGTGGATAGACTTTGCCACGAGGAGGAACGGCACCAGATTGTAACTCTATGGCACAATCGTATGGGCGGTGCGGAGGTAGGGCAACCGCGCGCACCTTATCGAATACATCCCGGTACTCCTCGTATTCAGGAGGCAACAGAGAGTCCGAGGAAGTACACAGCAACTTGACAGACCCATGGATGCAACTAGCCCCACACTGCGGTGACCACGAGAGGATCTCGACCGATCTCCAATCGAAAGTCGGATTATGCTTCTGGAGCCAGGGGTACCCCAAGACCACCGAGTAGTGTGGAGACGAAATAACCTGGAGGCAGACCGACTCTCTGTGAACGGCACCAATGGCTATCCCCACTGGAAGGGTCTCATGAGTCACGTGTGGCGGCAGAAGGGGTCTGCCGTCTATCGCCTCAAGAGCCAGTGGGGAACCTCGAGCCTGCAGAGGAATGGAATTGGCGGCAGCGAACACACTATCAATGAACAAACCACCAGCACCAGAGTCCACCAACGCCTGGGTCGTCACCGAGCCCCCGACCCAGGAGAGGACAACAGTGATCAGTGGTTTGTCAACACGGGAAACCGGGGACGAGGAGACTCCACCCAAGATCTGCCCCCGACAGGATCTCAGGGTACGAGCGTTTCCCGGACGGTTCGGACATGCCAACCGAAAATGCCCACCGAGACCACAGTACATGCATCGGCCCTCGCGTCTCCGGAGTGCCCTCTCCCCCTCGGACAGGCGAGCAAACCCCAGCTGCATGGGTTCACCCCCAGACAAGTCATCCCCAGGAGGCGTGGGAGGAGAGGGAGGCACGGGTGGGACAGCAAACGTAGGCACCAATCTGTTAGAAGACCTCTGCAGGTTCTCCTTAAAGGAAGGTCTCTCCCTGAGTCTGGTGTCAATCAAAATCAGGAAAGAAATAAGAGACTCGAGCTCAACTGGTAGGTCCTTAGCTGCAACCTCATCCTTCAAGGCATCCGAGAGACCATGAGAGAAAGCAGCGACCAGAGCCTCATTATTCCAGCCCACCTCTGCTGCCAGGGTACGAAACTCAATGGCGTATTCAGCTACGGATCGTGAACCCTGTCTGATGGACATAAGGAGCTTCGCAGCAGAGGCAGCACGAGCCGGCACATCGAATACCTTCCGAAGAGAAGCAACAAAACCGGAAAACTCGGCAACCACCGGATTGTTGTTCTCCCATAAAGGGCTGGCCCAGGCCAAGGCCTTGTCCGAGAGCAGCGAGATCAAGAAGCCCACCTTTGATCTCTCAGTAGGAAAGGCATGTGGCAGCAACTCGAAATAAATGCCCACCTGGTTAAGGAAACCTCGGCACTGAGTTGGCTCTCCCCCAAAGCGCTGTGGAAGAGGGGCAGAACCGGTCATACCCCGAAACACCGCAGGCGCAACAACAGGTGTCGGGGTAGACTCTGGCGCAACAACCGGAGCGGCAGTAGGAGCGAGCCCAGGAGCGACAACCGACCCATCGGCAACGGGAGCGAAATGAGCCGTGCGTTCAAGCAGGGTTTGCAACGCCACAGCGAACCGACCCAACAGGTGATCCTGCTGATCAAGTCTGGCAACCAGCGTGGGTAGCGAGGATGGCCCTGTACCGTCAGAATTCATGGCTTGGTCCTAATGTCACGGAACCATGAACCAGACGTACAACAAGAGATAAGTGAAAATAAGAAGGCTTTATTGAAAATAAAGCTGTAAAGCAAAAGTCCAAACGGATGGTGAAACCGAGCAGAGTCTTTGCGAAGCCAGAGGTCAGGAACCAGAAGGGTAGTCAGACGAAGCCAGGATCAGGAACCAGCAGGGTAGTCAGACGAAGCCAGGATCAGGAACCAGCAGGGTAGTCAGACGAAGCCAGGATCAGGAACCAGCAGGGTAGTCAGACGAAGCCAGGATCAGGAACCAGAAGCAGCAGCAGTCTTAGAAGCATGTGAACACAAGAGGACCAAGCAAGGAACTGAAGCCACAGACCTCCTATATATATGAGCTAGGCATCCAGCTCCTCCCAGGGGAAGGAGGAGCCGCAGGGTGGAAGGCTACAAGAAACCCAGGACCCAAGATGGCCGCCAGCACATGTCAAACGAAGGAGAGCAGCAAGCAGGTAAGACCATGACAATAGTCTTCCATCTATTATACTAAGCTATCACTGATAACTACCAGATGCACTGAATATAAGCGCATAGACACACTGGACACCAAAGCCGCATAGTCTTCCATCTATTATACTAAGATACCACTGATAACTACCAGACGCACTGAATATAAGCACATAGACACACTGGACACCAAAGCCGCATAGTCTTCCATCTAATATACTAAGCTACCACTGATAACTACCAGACGCACTGAATATAAGCGCATAGACACACTGGACACCAAAGCCGCATAGTCTTCCATCTATTATACTAAGCTACCACTGATAACTACCAGACGCACTGAATATAAGCACATAGACACACTGGACACCAAAGCCGCATAGTCTTCCATCTATTATACTAAGCTATCACTGATAACTACCAGATGCACTGAATATAAGCGCATAGACACACTGGACACCAAAGCCGCATAGTCTTCCATCTATTATACTAAGATACCACTGATAACTACCAGACGCACTGAATATAAGCACATAGACACACTGGACACCAAAGCCGCATAGTCTTCCATCTATTATACTAAGCTACCACTGATAACTACCAGACGCACTGAATATTAGCGCATAGACACACTGGACACCAAAGCCGCATAGTCTTCCATCTATTATACTAAGCTACCACTGATAACTACCAGACGCACTGAATATAAGCACAGACACACTGGACACCAAAGCCGCATAGTCTTCTATCTATAATACTAAGCTACCACTGATAACTACCAGACGCACTGAATATAAGCGCATAGACACACTGGACACCAAAGCCGCATAGTCTTCCATCTAATATACTAAGCTACCACTGACAACTACCAGACGCAATGAATATAAGCACATAGACACACTGGACACCAAAGCCGCATAGTCTTCCATCTATTATACTAAGATACCACTGATAACTACCAGACGCACTGAATATAAGCACATAGACACACTGGACACCAAAGCCGCATAGTCTTCCATCTATTATACTAAGATACCACTGATAACTACCAGACGCACTGAATATAAGCACAGACACACTGGACACCAAAGCCGCATAGTCTTCCATCTATAATACTAAGCTACCACTGATAACTACCAGACGCACTGAATATAAGCACATAGACACACTGGACACCAAAGCCGTATAGTCTTCCATCTATTATACTAAGCTATCACTGATAACTACCAGACGCACTGAATATAAGCACATAGACACACTGGACACCAAAGCCGCATAGTCTTCCATCTATTATACTAAGCTATCACTGATAACTACCAGATGCACTGAATATAAGCGCATAGACACACTGGACACCAAAGCCGCATAGTCTTCCATCTATTATACTAAGATACCACTGATAACTACCAGACGCACTGAATATAAGCGCATAGACACACTGGACACCAAAGCCGCATAGTCTTCCATCTATTATACTAAGCTACCACTGATAACTACCAGACGCACTGAATATAAGCACATAGACACACTGGACACCAAAGCCGCATAGTCTTCCATCTATTATACTAAGATACCACTGATAACTACCAGACGCACTGAATATAAGCGCATAGACACACTGGACACCAAAGCCGCATAGTCTTCCATCTATTATACTAAGCTACCACTGATAACTACCAGACGCACTGAATATTAGCGCATAGACACACTGGACACCAAAGTCGCATAGTCTTCCATCGATTATACTAAGATACCACTGATAACTACCAGACGCACTGAATATAAGCGCATAGACACACTGGACACCAAAGCCGCATAGTCTTCCATCTATTATACTAAGATACCACTGATAACTACCAGACGCACTGAATATAAGCACATAGACACACTGGACACCAAAGCCGTATAGTCTTCCATCTATTATACTAAGCTACCACTGATAACTACCAGACGCACTGAATATAAGCGCATAGACACACTGGACACCAAAGCCGCATAGTCTTCCATCTATTATACTAAGCTACCACTGATAACTACCAGACGCACTGAATATAAGCACATAGACACACTGGACACCAAAGCCGCATAGTCTTCCATCTATTATACTAAGCTACCACTGATAACTACCAGACGCACTGAATATAAGCGCATAGACACACTGGACACCAAAGCCGCATAGTCTTCCATCTATTATACTAAGCTACCACTGATAACTACCAGACACACTGAATATAAGCGCATAGACACACTGGACACCAAAGCCGCATAGTCTTCCATCTAATATACTAAGCTACCACTGACAACTACCAGACGCAATGAATATAAGCACATAGACACACTGGACACCAAAGCCGCATAGTCTTCCATCTATTATACTAAGATACCACTGATAACTACCAGACGCACTGAATATAAGCACATAGACACACTGGACACCAAAGCCGCATAGTCTTCCATCTATTATACTAAGATACCACTGATAACTACCAGACGCACTGAATATAAGCACAGACACACTGGACACCAAAGCCGCATAGTCTTCCATCTATAATACTAAGCTACCACTGATAACTACCAGACGCACTGAATATAAGCACATAGACACACTGGACACCAAAGCCGTATAGTCTTCCATCTATTATACTAAGCTATCACTGATAACTACCAGACGCACTGAATATAAGCACATAGACACACTGGACACCAAAGCCGCATAGTCTTCCATCTATTATACTAAGCTATCACTGATAACTACCAGATGCACTGAATATAAGCGCATAGACACACTGGACACCAAAGCCGCATAGTCTTCCATCTATTATACTAAGATACCACTGATAACTACCAGACGCACTGAATATAAGCGCATAGACACACTGGACACCAAAGCCGCATAGTCTTCCATCTATTATACTAAGCTACCACTGATAACTACCAGACGCACTGAATATAAGCACATAGACACACTGGACACCAAAGCCGCATAGTCTTCCATCTATTATACTAAGATACCACTGATAACTACCAGACACACTGAATATAAGCGCATAGACACACTGGACACCAAAGCCGCATAGTCTTCCATCTATTATACTAAGCTACCACTGATAACTACCAGACGCACTGAATATTAGCGCATAGACACACTGGACACCAAAGTCGCATAGTCTTCCATCGATTATACTAAGATACCACTGATAACTACCAGACGCACTGAATATAAGCGCATAGACACACTGGACACCAAAGCCGCATAGTCTTCCATCTATTATACTAAGATACCACTGATAACTACCAGACGCACTGAATATAAGCACATAGACACACTGGACACCAAAGCCGTATAGTCTTCCATCTATTATACTAAGCTACCACTGATAACTACCAGACGCACTGAATATAAGCGCATAGACACACTGGACACCAAAGCCGCATAGTCTTCCATCTATTATACTAAGCTACCACTGATAACTACCAGACGCACTGAATATAAGCACATAGACACACTGGACACCAAAGCCGCATAGTCTTCCATCTATTATACTAAGCTACCACTGATAACTACCAGACGCACTGAATATAAGCGCATAGACACACTGGACACCAAAGCCGCATAGTCTTCCATCTATTATACTAAGCTACCACTGATAACTACCAGACACACTGAATATAAGCGCATAGACACACTGGACACCAAAGCCGCATAGTCTTCCATCTATTATACTAAGATACCACTGATAACTACCAGACGCACTGAATATAAGCACATAGACACACTGGACACCAAAGCCGCATAGTCTTCCATCTATTATACTAAGCTACCACTGATAACTACCAGACGCACTGAATATAAGCACAGACACACTGGACACCAAAGCCGCATAGTCTTCCATCTATTATACTAAGCTACCACTGATAACTACCAGACGCACTGAATATAAGCACATAGACACACTGGACACCAAAGCCGTATAGTCTTCCATCTATTATACTAAGCTATCACTGATAACTACCAGACGCACTGAATATAAGCGCATAGACACACTGGACACCAAAGCCGCATAGTCTTCCATCTATTATACTAAGCTATCACTGATAACTACCAGACGCACTGAATATAAGCACATAGACACACTGGACACCAAAGCCGCATAGTCTTCCATCTATAATACTAAGCTACCACTGATAACTACCAGACACACTGAATATAAGCACATAGACACACTGGACACCAAAGCCGCATAGTCTTCCATCTATTATACTAAGCTACCACTGATAACTACCAGACGCACTGAATATAAGCCCATAGACACACTGGACACCAAAGCCGCATAGTCTTTCATCTATAATACTAAGCTACCACTGATAACTACCAGACGCACTGAATATAAGCACATAGACACACTGGACACCAAAGCCGCATAGTCTTCCATCTATTATACTAAGCTACCACTGACAACTACCAGACGCACTGAATATAAGCACATAGACACACTGGACACCAAAGCCGTATAGTCTTCCATCTATTATACTAAGCTACCACTGATAACTACCAGACGCACTGAATATAAGCCCATAGACACACTGGACACCAAAGCCGCATAGTCTTCCATCTATTATACTAAGCTACCACTGATAACTACCAGACGCACTGAATATAAGAGCATAGACACACTGGACACCAAAGCCGCATAGTCTTCCATCTATTATACTAAGCTACCACTGATAACTACCAGACGCACTGAATATAAGCGCATAGACACACTGGACACCAAAGCCGCATAGTCTTCCATCTATTATACTAAGCTACCACTGATAACTACCGGACGCACTGAATATAAGCGCATAGACACACTGGACACCAAAGCCGCATAGTCTTCCATCTATTATACTAAGCTACCACTGACAACTACCAGACGCACTGAATATAAGCACATAGACACACTGGACACCAAAGCCGCATAGTCTTCTATCTATTATACTAAGCTACCACTGATAACTACCAGACGCACTAAATATAAGCGCATAGACACACTGGACACCAAAGCCGCATAGTCTTCCATCTATTATACTAAGCTACCACTGATAACTACCAGACGCACTGAATATAAGCGCATAGACACACTGGACACCAAAGCCGCATAGTCTTCCATCTATTATACTAAGATACCACTGATAACTACCAGACGCACTGAATATAAGAGCATAGACACACTGGACACCAAAGCCGCATAGTCTTCCATCTATTATACTAAGCTACCACTGATAACTACCAGACGCACTGAATATAAGCGCATAGACACACTGGACACCAAAGCCGCATAGTCTTCCATCTATTATACTAAGATACCACTGATAACTACCAGACACACTGAATATAAGCACATAGACACACTGGACACCAAAGCCGCATAGTCTTCCATCTATTATACTAAGTTACCACTGATAACTATCAGACGCACTGAATATAAGCGCATAGACACACTGGACACCAAAGCCGCATAGTCTTCCATCTATTATACTAAGATACCACTGATAACTACCAGACACACTGAATATAAGCACATAGACACACTGGACACCAAAGCCGCATAGTCTTCCATCTATTATACTAAGATACCACTGATAACTACCAGACGCACTGAATATAAGCACATAGACACACTGGACACCAAAGCCGCATAGTCTTCCATCTATTATACTAAGATACCACTGATAACTACCAGACGCACTGAATATAAGCACATAGACACACTGGACACCAAAGCCGCATAGTCTTCCATCTATTATACTAAGCTACCATCATACACTGCCATCATATACTGTCATATACTGTCATATACTGCCATACAAAGCCATTTATTGCCATACACTGCCTTCATATACTGCCATACACTGCCATCACACACTGCCATATACTGTCATATACTGCCATCATACACTGCCATCATATACTGTCATATACTGTCATATACTGCCATACAAAGCCATTTATTGCCATACACTGCCTTCATATACTGCCATACACTGCCATCATATACTGCCATACACTGCCATCATATACTGCCATCATATACTGCCATACACTGCCATCATATACTGCTATACACTGCCATCATACACTGCCATCATATACTGCCATACACTGCCATCATATACTGCTATACACTGCCATCATATACTGCCATACACTGCCATCATATACTGCCATACACTGCCATCATATACTGCCATACACTGCCATCATATACTGCCATACACTGCCATCATATACTGTCATATACTGCTATACACTGCCATCATATACTGCCATACACTGCCATCATATACTGCCATACACTGCCATCATATACTGCCATCATATACTGCCATATACTGCTATACACTGCCATCATACACTGCCATCATATACTGCCATACACTGCCATCATATACTGCTATACACTGCCATCATATACTGCCATACACTGCCATCATATACTGCCATACACTGCCATCATATACTGCCATACACTGCCATCATATACTGCCATACACTGCCATCACATACTGCCATACACTGCCATCATATACTGCCATATACTGTCATATACTGCCATCATATACAGCTATACACTGCCATCATATACTGCCATATACTGTCATATACTGCCATCATATATTGTCATATACTGCTATACACTGCCATCATACACTGCCATCATATACTTCCATCATACACTGCCATCATATACTGCCATCATATACTGCCATACACTGCCATCATATACTGCCATATACTGCCATCATATACTGCCATATACTGCCATCATATACTGCCATACACTGCCATCATATACTGTCATATACTGCCATCATATACTGCCACACACAGTCATATACTGCCACACACAGTCATATACTGCCACACACAGTCATATACTGCCATCATATACTGCCACACACAGTCATATACTGCCACACACAGTCATATACTGCCACACACAGTCATATACTGCCACACACAGTCATATACTGCCACACACAGTCATATACTGCCACACACAGTCATATACTGCCACACACAGTCATATACTGCCACACACAGTCATATACTGCCATCATATACTGCCACACACAGTCATATACTGCCACACACAGTCATATACTGCCATCATATACTGCCACACACAGTCATATACTGCCACACACAGTCATATACTGCCACACACAGTCATATACTGCCACACACAGTCATATACTGCCACACACAGTCATATACTGCCACACACAGTCATATACTGCCACACACAGTCATATACTGCCACACACAGTCATATACTGCCACACACAGTCATATACTGCCACACACAGTCATATACTGCCATCATATACTGCCACACACAGTCACATACTGCCACACACAGTCATATACTGCCACACACAGTCATATACTGCCACACACAGTCATATACTGCCACACACAGTCATATACTGCCATCATATACTGCCACACACAGTCACATACTGCCACACACAGTCATATACTGCCACACACAGTCATATACTGCCACACACAGTCATATACTGCCACACACAGTCATATACTGCCACACACAGTCATATACTGCCACACACAGTCATATACTGCCACACACAGTCATATACTGCCACACACAGTCCTATACTGCCACACACAGTCATATACTGCCACACACAGTCATATACTGCCACACACAGTCATATACTGCCATCATATACTGCCACACACAGTCACATACTGCCACACACAGTCATATACTGCCACACACAGTCATATACTGCCACACACAGTCATATACTGCCACACACAGTCATATACTGCCACACACAGTCATATACTGCCACACACAGTCATATACTGCCACACACAGTCATATACTGCCACACACAGTCATATACTGCCACACACAGTCATATACTGCCATCCACAGTCATATACTGCCACACACAGTCCTATACTGCCACACACAGTCATATACTGCCACACACAGTCATATACTGCCATCATATACTGCCACACACAGTCATATACTGCCACACACAGTCATATACTGCCACACACAGTCATATACTGCCACACACAGTCATATACTGCCACACACAGTCATATACTGCCACACACAGTCATATACTGCCACACACAGTCCTATACTGCCACACACAGTCCTATACTGCCACACACAGTCCTATACTGCCACACACAGTCATATACTGCCACACACAGTCCTATACTGCCACACACAGTCCTATACTGCCACACACAGTCATATACTGCCACACACAGTCATATACTGCCATCCACAGTCATATACTGCCACACACAGTCATATACTGCCACACACAGTCATATACTGCCATCCACAGTCATATACTGCCACACACAGTCATATACTGCCACACACAGTCCTATACTGCCACACACAGTCATATACTGCCACACACAGTCATATACTGCCACACACAGTCATATACTGCCACACACAGTCATATACTGCCACACACAGTCATATACTGCCACACACAGTCATATACTGCCATCCACAGTCATATACTGCCACACACAGTCATATACTGCCATCATATACTGCCACACACAGTCACATACTGCCACACACAGTCATATACTGCCACACACAGTCATATACTGCCACACACAGTCATATACTGCCACACACAGTCATATACTGCCACACACAGTCATATACTGCCACACACAGTCATATACTGCCATCATATACTGCCACACACAGTCATATACTGCCACACACAGTCATATACTGCCACACACAGTCATATACTGCCACACACAGTCATATACTGCCACACACAGTCATATACTGCCACACACAGTCATATACTGCCATCATATACTGCCACACACAGTCATATACTGCCACACACAGTCATATACTGCCACACACAGTCATATACTGCCACACACAGTCATATACTGCCACACACAGTCATATACTGCCACACACAGTCATATACTGCCACACACAGTCATATACTGCCACACACAGTCATATACTGCCACACACAGTCACACACTGCCACTTGTCTAGATAGGAGCTTATAGTAGATTGGCCACACACAGTCATATACTGCCACACACAGTCATATACTGCCACACACAGTCATATACTGCCACACACAGTCATATACTGCCATCATATACTGCCACACACAGTCATATACTGCCACACACAGTCATATACTGCCACACACAGTCACACACTGCCACACACAGTCATATACTGCCACACACAGTCATATACTGCCACACACAGTCATATACTGCCACACACAGTCACACACTGCCACTTGTCTAGATAGGAGCTTATAGTAGATTGGCCACACACAGTCATATACTGCCACACACAGTCATATACTGCCATCATATACTGCCACACACAGTCATATACTGCCACACACAGTCATATACTGCCACACACAGTCATATACTGCCACACACAGTCATATACTGCCACACACAGTCATATACTGCCACACACAGTCATATACTGCCACACACAGTCATATACTGCCACACACAGTCACACACTGCCACTTGTCTAGATAGGAGCGTGTCTCCGTGTCCGATGTTATAGTAGATTGGACCCTTCTTGGTGTTTGGTATACATTGTGGCTACTATCAGTCAGACTGGAGCCTTCTTTTCGCCGTCTATGGTGCAGTTCACATGTGGAATGAAGCATACTCATTGAGAAATACCGCTGCGACTTTCCTTGGTGTCTGAAGTGTGACCTGTGCGGCGAGCAGACTCGGCGGTCACCGTCCTCTCGGCTCTCTGCCGCCGAGGCCCCGCCCCCTGCGCCATAGCTCCTCCTCTAGATTTCTAGCGTCACCTCCTCTTCCTCCTCCTGCTGAGTCCCCGCCCCCTGCGGCTGAGCTCCTCCCTTAAAAAGTTCGGCGCATGCGCGTCGAAAGAGGCGTGATTTATGTCTCCCTTTGATAAAATGGCGACCGGAGTTTAGCGGGAATTATTGGGACTTTACCGGCCGCTCCTGAGGCGGGAGAGCCGCCCGGTAAGGACCCGCCGGTGTGTGACCGAGGGGGGAAGGGGGGTCATGTGTCCTGGTAATGTATAGAGGGGGGGGGGTCACGTGTCCTAGTAATGTATAGAGGGGGGGGGGTCATGTGTCCTAGTAATGTATAGAGGGGGGGGGGGGCATGTGTACTAGTAATGTATAGAGGGGGGGGTCATGTGTCCTAGTAATGTATAGAGGGGGGGGGGGTCATGTGTCCTAGTAATGTATAGAGGGGGGGGGGGTCATGTGTCCTAGTAATGTATAGAGGGGGGGGGGGGCATGTGTACTAGTAATGTATAGAGGGGGGGGGTCATGTGTCCTAGTAATGTATAGAGGGGGGGGGGGTCATGTGTCCTAGTAATGTATAGAGGGGGGGGGGGAGGTCATGTGTCCTAGTAATGTATAGAGGGGGGGGGGGGGGGTCATGTGTACTAGTAATGTATAGAGGGGGGGGGTCATGTGTCCTGGTAATGTATAGAGGGGGGGGGGTCATGTGTACTAGTAATGTATAGAGGGGGG